>NC_081852.1:27290880-27940114 GCF_963259705.1 Myotis daubentonii | reverse complement strand
AGAGCCAACCCTCAGTGTTTCTCTAAATATCTCTACCTTTTATCCTTTTTTGCCCATGAGATTATATTTTAAATTTGGCCTTTACTTTTAAATGTAATGAATACTATCATTGGTCCTGTTAGAATATATGCCTCCTAATTTTATTTTATTTTATTAAATATATTTTTATTGATTTCAAAGAAGAAGGGAGAGGGAGAAAGAGATAGAAACATCAATGAGGAGAGAGAATCAGTGATTGGCTGCCTCCTGCATTCCCCCCACTGGGGATTGAGCCCGCAACCCAGGCATGGGCCCTTGACTGGACTCGAACCTGGGACTCTTCAGTCTGCAGGCTGATGCTCTACCCACTGAGCCAAACCAGCTAGGACCGCCTTCTAATTTTATAAACTTAAATCCCAGTAATGGCTGATAATGTGAAACCATTTCAGTTCCCTTTCCCCATATTTCTGGAGCATTCCATAGGCCAGAATATTTCCAGCTCTTAGCATATCTATTTCTGTTTCTTGTAATCTTCCCACTTCTCCAGCACAGGCGCCTGATGCAGAATCAGCTCTCGCAAGTCCACTATTGAATGAAAAAGCAACCCTGCAAAAGTGTTGAGGAAACGTTGTGAGTTATCAATCCTCTTCCACAAGGTGGTGCTGGTTGACATGTCGCCTGCCTTGAAGTGTTTAAAGGCCTCAATCTGTCACCATTTGGTTGACCTTAGGACTTGATGAGAAGCAGCAAATGTACTTGTTGAAGCCAGGAATTTCTGAGTCTCTGCCTTTTCCTCTGACTAGATGTGTGGGTTTCTCAATTTCTTTATTCTTAAATAGGACTCATGGCCCTTTACCTAGTGTCAGAGGACGTGGTGAGGTATCCTACTCTCTCTGGATACTTCTCAGAGGCCTACTTTCTTGGGGTTTGAGGTTTGGGGGCACTGTTTTATAAGATCTAGATGGGAAAGGGGTTGTTTGGCGAGGAGAGAAAAGACATAGACTTGAATAACCAGTACTGGACACCTCACTATTATCCTGGCCAGGTTGCTAGTATTTGGTTTCCAGGCTATTGGTGACTCTGGGGCTCTCCTTTTTGCCCATGAAATTGCATTTTTGATATAACTTTTCTTTCAAATATATAAAAAAAATACTCTTCTGGGATCATTTAGCATAAACTTTACAAAGGAATATTTTACAGAACTCATGTTTGGGAGGACAATGTCTAATGCAATAGTGTTCTGTTTAATCAGGCATCATCAGAGAAAGGTGTTGCATATAAACAAGTTTTCCAGATACTCAAACTTTATTCTTTTCCATGCCAAATCTTTTGAAAATTTTTCATGACTGGAGTAGATTAAAATATTCCTAAAATAGCCTTGGCCAGTGTTCTCAGTGGTTAGAGCATCAGCTGCACACTGAAGAGTTATGGGTTCAATATCTGGTCAAGGGCACAAACCTGGGTTGTGGGGTCTATACCTAGCCCAAGTCTGGAGCATTCCAGAAGCAAATAATTGATGTGTCTCTCTCACATTGATGTCTCTCTCTCTCTCCCCTTCCCTCCTTTCCACTCTCTCTAAAAATCAATGAAAAAATATCCTTGGGTCAGGATTAACAACAACAAAAATAGCCCTAAAATATATTGTGCATTCTGTGCTTTCTTAAGCATAAGATGCTGAATTTAATTTATTTAATAACTTATAATTATTACTTTTACTAGAAGCCCGGTGCACGAATTTATGCATGGGTGGGGTCCCTCTGGGTAGCCTGTGGGGATTGTGCCAAAACCCGCAGTCCAACGCCCGCTCATCCCGGCCCCATTATGCCGCTGTGAGCTCGTGCCCAACCAGTCTCTCATGCCGCTGCAGCAGCGCTCGCCAGCCATGGGCCCTGCCTCTGGCACCCTCCCAAGGGGAATGGCCTGCGGGATCAGGCCAAAACTGGCTCTCCTACATCCCCAAGGGGTCCCAGATTGCAAGAGGGTGCAGGCCAGGCCGAGGGACCCCCACCAGTGCACGATCAGGGCCAGGGAGGGACCGTGGGAGGGCTCCAGGTCGTGTCCAGCCCATCTCACTCAGTCCCAATTGGCCAAACCCCAACAGCAAGCTAACCTACTGGTCGGAGTGTCTGCCCCATGGTGGTCAGTGCATGTCATAGCGAGTGGTTGAGTGGCCTTAGCATATCATTAGCATATTACACTTTGATTGGTTGAACAGTCGACTGGTCACTGGACGACTGGACACTTAGCATACTAGGCTTTTATTGTATAGGATTCATTTATTTATTTTCTATTCTAAGAGCTACTTAGTAATATAGTATTTCTGCCCTGAAAATTGCTAAATGCTTCTACCATTTTTCCTAAGCACACTCTGCCCTTTACTACTTTTCAAGTTTACAATCAATGGCACATCTTATGCTGGATACCAGATGGACAGGCTGCTCAGTATGGGTTAACACAGGTGCTAATCTCCTCAACTGAGGTTCTCCATACTAATTTCTTTGTACAGAGCACTTCCTTCCTTCCAGGGGGTTTTCTGGACTCTTGAACACCTCAAGCCCCAGGGACAGTTTCCCAGCGAATGGTCCAACATGGGATCTCAGTCTGAGCACAGTCACTCCCTGAGCACCTCCTTCTGATTCATACTCCATAATAAAAAACGGCTTTATAAACATACCAAGGAAATAACATTAACATAATAAAATAAGGAGAGTGGGGAAAATCTACTGAAGTCAGAGCCACAATGGTAGGTTCTTACGAAAAAATGAGAGGCCACAAAAGAGACATAGCAGACACAACTCCTTTATTCATAAGAACAGAAACCCAATTCAAAGTGGCTTAAGATCAAACATTTACCAAAAAAAGTATCTGAAAAACTTCAGGAGAGGTAGATACAAGGGTTCAAAGATCCTCCAGGACCTGATTGTTCTCCATCTCTGCCCTACTTTCCTCTGTCTTAGCTCCTTGCACACACCTGCCTTCTCCATTCATAGTCCCCAGCAAACCCAGGCTTACTAGTATACCCTTCTGGCTTCCAGTCCAGTAATTCCAGTCCAAGCATCCCAGAATCAACTCTCATTGGTTGGGCTTAGGTCTCACAGCTCTTGAAAGTCAATTATTTGAAAAGTTGCAATACACTGATAGGCCAGATATGGTCCAAATGTTATCTCTAGAGCTAGAGGGATGGATCAGATGACCGTAACCACATGGACCTAAAATTTAGAGTTTGAGCAGAGTCATTTCCCAAAGGAAAAACCATTATATTATTACCAATGTAGGTATGAATGGAGCTGGAATGATAAAACCAATAGAGTTGAGCTAAAGAAGCTAATTAATATAAGCTAATTAGTATGCTGACTTACCAACTTCTATTATGACTCAGAGAGATCTACCACACACTAGATATGGCCTCCCAATGGGTGCCTACCTACCATTTGACTATTTTCTTGAAGATTTTTCTCTCACCTCCATCTGTTCCTACACAGAATTAGAGATGGAAGAGGGAGAAGGCAAGGCTGCTGCAATCTCCATTCCAAACATCTCTAAATTCTCCAAGATCTTTTATCCTATTGGCCAAATCCTCAATTACTTCAGCTAATTTTCTTTTCAAAGGTCTTAGGCCAATATTATGACTATTTTTCCAAGGATATGAATATTGTAGAAAATAATCAAATATAAATCAATGGCTAGCCCCATGTTACTCTGATGGTTGACCACACTCATATAAGAGGACTACCTGAGAAGTAAATCTAGATCATCCTTCTCACCTAATTCCCCACTATTGAATTGAAGTTTTAAAAAGTTCTAGAGAAGCCCATGGATATTTTCCTCCCTGTTCCTTTTTTCCCTCCCTCTCTGCCTCCTTCTCTCCCCTCTCCCTCTTTCCCTTCTTCCCTTCCTTTTTTCCTTTTTTTCTTTCTTTCACAAGAATGGACTGAGATCCTACTGATGAAACAACCATAAAGACAAGATTCCTAGATTAAGTCCATGAGCACTGGTTTTAGCAGGGGTGAAGGTATTGGTTGCAAGCAAAATTATCAATGTTGTCTGGCTGGTGCGACTCAGTTGGTTGAGCAACATTCTGTGCACCAAGAGGTCATTAGTTTGATTCCTGGTCAGGGCACATGGTTGGGTTGCGGGCTTGATCCCCAGTAGGGGGCATGCAGGAGGCAGCCAATGGATGTTTCTTTCTCATCAATGTTTCTATCTCTCTCTTCCTCTCTCTTTCTCTCTCCCTAAAATCAATAAAAACATATTTAAACTTTTTTTCAATGTGTGTGCACTTTTTCTGGGAGAGAGGATTTATAACTTTTACAGAGCCTCAAAGAGACATGATCAAAAGAGTTTAAGAGTCACTACTCCAGAGAGAAAGAAAAAGAGAAAGAGAGATGCAATCCCTGATGAAAGATTTATATTGTTTGAAGGGGAGCCAGGGAATGAGGGTGATTCCAGCTGAGCTGGACTTGCATCATCTCACTTTCCCTAAAACCATTTCCAGCTAGGACTGAGATTCTAGAAAGTATACGAATGGATGCTTTCTTTTTTTCTTTCCTTTTTTCCTTTAATGGTGAAGAAGCCTATTGCATGCTGATTATATTAAATTAGCCACTGCCTGTCCCCACCCCCATTCCTTCCCCAAGGGACATTGAGCAATATCCTAATCAGGCCGCATGTGGATCTGGGCAGTGTCTGGCTTTCCTGTGAAGTAGATGAGGCTTGGCTCTTCTGTTCTCCTTCCTGAATCCCCATCCTTTAAACATGTGTCTCTCTCCTCAGGGCCTATTCTGTGCCCCATTCTTCTTGTTCATTTTCACCCTTATCAAAGGATTAATGAATAACTGAGGTGTTGGTTGGTAAAGGAAAGAGCTCACGATTGCATTTCAAGAGAAGATTATCCAATAGATTTGACAAACTCTTCAGGATTCAAAGGAATGAATCTTTGATGGTTGAATGGTTGTCAGAGGAACAGGTATTTCAAGGCACTAGAGCAGCCGTGGGCAAACTAGGGCCTGCGGGCCGAATCCGGCCCGTTTGAAATGAATAAAACTAAAAAAAAAAAAAGACCGTACCCTTTTATGTAATGATGTTTACTTTGAATTTATATTAGCTCACACAAACACTCCATCCATGCTTTTGTTCCGGCCCTCCGGTCCAGTTTAAGAACCCATTGTGGCCCTCGAGTCAAAAAGTTTGCCCACCCCTGCACTAGAGACTCCCAAGTCATGATACAAAGGTGCCTGCTGACTCCCAAGGGAAGTGTGTACTCATGGGCTGGGATTCCCAACAATGGGCCATGACTTCCTGAGAGTCACTGGGTTTCCTGGGTATTCATTTCTTTCTCTGTCAGGATTTTCTCCAATAGTTTCAAAATGTCAGAGGAGTGAATGAGAATTAAAAAGCTACTGAGGAGACTTGGACTCAATGTACAAATAAACTCCCAACAAACAGAAATATCCATACACAGAATGGGAGGTAGTGAATACCTGTCATGGAGACTTTGATGCCACAGCTAGGCAGCTCTTTGCGGGGTTTATTATAGAAAGGATTAATTGTGTGTGTGCAAATTCATTTGTTCATTCAACAAATAGTGAGGAAGCCCCATCTAACTGCTAGACACTGATGAGTCAGCAATGAAACATGTCATAGACAATTTCTGCCCTACTAAGTCTGCATTCCAGACTCAGGGTCAAGCTGATAACATGAGACAATCGGGAGAGGTGGGGCTTGAGTCAAAACTAGAGCATATATGTGCCGGGGTTCTTGTCCCGGCATCTAGAAGGGTTCAGCAATCTGGAGAAGGCTGTGTGTAGATTAAATAGGAGTCCAGAGATGAAGCATAATTTTGAAAGGCATTAGGGGGTCAGAGGAGCTTAGCTTAAAGGAAACTAAGATCTCCTTGTCTCAGGACCCCATGCTTTCTATTAACACAATTTGTCCTGAGGCAAGGAAGAGATATACACTTCAAAGGGTCAGGGTTTCGTATACAGAGGCATTGTCAGATTTGGGGGAATTAGCCTATGGCGGTTCAGGTGTTTGGCCAGTAGGAGGCAATAACATGTAGATTAAGATGCCCTGAGCTGTCTGGCAGCCAAGCAATCATCCCTTTTCAGGTCTGGGGAAATGCCCTCCACCATTCTCAACAGGTGACTACATGCGTGACTCAACCCTGTTGAGTCCCCAAGTTCCATCAACCTTTCGATGAAACTCTTGCAATTATGACATGCTGGAATTGGCTTCCAGCATATATGCCCTCAGTAAAGGCATTCAAATGTTAAAATTATACTCATTTTTGTGGGTCAAATAAAATAGGTCTGCAAGCCGAATTTGACATTGATCACAAAGGGATAAACCATGGCTCAGACAATAATACAGATTGATTGAGCACTTACCATGTGCCAACACTATTCTAGGTGCTTTACACATATTAAGTCACTTATTCCTATAATTATGGCACTCTTATTAGGGACAATTACTATCTTCATCTTACAGACAAGAAAGCTAAGGCACAGAAGACTAAAGTTAGAAGCCAAAGTCATATGGCCAGCAGAAAAATCTGACTTCAGACCCATTTTTGAAACTCTGTTGCCTCTACATAGATGATTTCTCTGATTCTGAACTTTTTTTGATTATGTAGAATTGGCCTTATTTGCTCAAACTAAAGAGAGTTAGTGAGAAAGTTTTGTTTACTAACACAAAGTTTTGTTTACAGATCACAGTGAAGGGTCAAAATTCATTTTAGACTTAAACCAAAAGGACTTGTGACAATACATTTCATTTTTAAAATTATCTTCTCAAAAGTAGGTAAGCCCCAGAAGATGTTAATGTCAGATAGTATCCATCTTTGCTAACCAGCTGGAGTGGAGCAGTGAACAAATAATCTAAGTAGTGGAAGAGACCTAATCATCAAGCAAAACTGTTATAACTTGTTGATCAGATATCTCCCACTTCCTAAATTCAACCACTCTGTGGTCAGTGCACAAGTTTGCTAGATAAAGGGTTGAGTGATCTGCTTATTCCTTTGACATGTAAAATAGAAGATTATAATGGCTGGTGACTTCACATTAGAATCATGTGAAACCAGTGCTCTGCCTCTTTAAGATAATACAGTACTGATGACTCTCACTGGACCACACTCTAGATTATCTAAATCTAGAATTTGCCATTTGGATGGGGCCCTAGAGCAAAATGAGATCTGGAGTTGGGGAGAAAAGGGGGAGATGGCAGCAGAGGCCTCAGGTAAGAGGGTACTCAGGTCATCAACAGAGAGGAGGCGATGGTGCTTATTTCCTTATTACACACACACACACACACACACACACACACACACACACACTTCTTTTATCTGTCTAGTCTTGGTGTAGAAGAGAAGAACTGACAGCAATAAGAAGAAATGAATTAAAAAATCACTGCCCAACCTTGGGCCTCACTGTGTCTCGATATGGTGGTTTTGTAGGGAATCGTATTAGCATGGCAATGTGGTTTTCTTCTGAAACATTCCACACTCTGTGAATAAAATTGGAAAGAGCAGGCCTTGGGGGTTACCTAGACATTTGGGTAGACAAGATGGTCACAGAGACCTGTCATTAGCCACAGCCATACGGGTGATAGCAGACAGTTGATAGATTCTTCTGTCACACACAAATAAGCCAGTGGCTCCTATGAGTAAACCATGCTCCTAGTGGGCACATGTTATTGCACTGCCCAGGGAGAGCCACCTGGAGTGAATTCCCTGGCCAAGAGAATGGCGTTCCACTACGCTCACATCCATACTCCTTAGATTACCTTCCAGCCTCCCTTGCCATACTCTGGAGATTTTTATTATTATTATTATTTCAGACAAACTTTAGACTTATAACCCTCACTCCAACTATTTATGTAATAATGACCTTCTTGTACCTCCTGGGACTGCCAGATCCAGCCACAACACTGCTGATTCTGAATTTGTGACTCAGTGGTCGACATTTTAAGACAACCTTTAGCCAGTTCCAATAAGGAGGCGGCAGCCAGCATCTTCTAGCAATTACTGTAATTTATGAATTAAAAAACCAAATAGCAATGTTCAGATTTCTTTAAGGGATTCTTGACTAACCACATGAGGATGGAGTTTCATCTGTAGGGGAACCAGCTTCTTGTTCACCTCTGATCACAGGGAGCCTCGGAGTGAAGTGCTATCTGAGATTAAATTGTGGCTTTCTTTTCTGATTCCTCCTCCCTTTTTACTTAACTATCCTCCGCTCCAGCCGGAACCCAAGAGTTAGCATGTACAGTGTGCCTTCCAACTGAACTGCCTGATTGTCTATGACTCAGCTGTTCAGAGAGGCGCAGCTGGCTTGGCATTGATTTTAAAAGACTTCTCTCTCTCTCCCTTTCCTTCTCCCTCTCCCCCTTCCTTTCTCCCTCTCCCTCTTCCTCTCCCTCCCCCTCTCCCTCTTCAGTTAAACAGTGTGGATCAAGAGCCAATTCCTTTTAGTTGGCTGTGAGGAGCACAGAGGGAAACTCCTAGTTCTCTGGCTACAGGCTTGGGCTGGGGAAGCAACTTATAAGGTCAATGTCCCAAACCAAAGCAGACAGCAGTACAAATAAACAGCCATGGGGAGACAGACACGGAGTCAGGAAAATCCCCTACATGACTAGACTATCAGTTTCAGCCCTGCAGTGGCTGGGAACGTCAGGTTCAAGTCCATGACACTGAGGCCAAAGAGTTTGCCTTGGAATAAGTGGTGTACTCAAACCCATTTCTCCTTAGTCAATGATGACATTTTGTTAAAGAAGGAAAAAATCATGTGTGGGAGTCAGTTTCAGATAATTATTAAAAAATGCATTTTCAGAATTTGAGTTAACTGAGGTAGAAGAATAATATCAATTAGTAAAGAGTTTGAATTTTAGAAGTTCTCAAAAGACAAGGGCCAATGGGGAGGGATCCTGTAGGGTGGTATTCTAGGAAAAGAGTGACATTGGAGACCCTAGATGTCTATTTAAAATCTGGTTCCAACTTCAGTGTGCTGTGATAAGTGTTATTAGAGGCAGATGTGTCATGAAGCTGATGAAGCTTACATTTCAGGATTGCTCTCTGAGAGGGACACAGCCATGGGGCACTAACAGTGTGCTCAGATGGTAGTATGCTGTAAACTTTGCCAAAGTAAACTGTTTTGGTATCTTTTTCATAAAAAGAGAAATTCCCCCCAACTTGTATTAACGTCATACCCCTTAAAACCTGAATCCACACCACTTCAGATGGTGTTTGGGGCTGAACGTGGTGATGAAGGGGATTGCCTTTGGAGTTCACTCCTGTTCCTGTTGATTCAAGAATAGAGGAGATACCGTGCTGTGCAGATCCAGCTTTTTATTTTCACTAGTGACTTAGGGTTTCCCTTTCTTCTTCCAGGCCAGGCTCCCTTGTGTCCCTCAGGACAATTCAGTGTGTCCCTACAGATGCCTTCTGCATTCATGATCCTTCCCTTACAAGTAAATGAGAGAGTGCACAGGACTGGCACAAGGAAAACATTCAATAAATGCTAGCAGCGGTAGATGGATCTAATGTACTCAGAGAGGTGCCTCTGTTCATGGGTTCCTCACATCTCTGGCCATGACAATTATGATGGTGGGCATGTGGCTTAAGGCAGATCTTTCAGAGTCCTTCCCCCAGTTATTTCAACTGGAGCAGGGTGAAGAGCAGCTCTTTTCTCCCTTTCCAAGGCTGTAAAGAATATGAACCCATAGCTGGTAGCACACAGGTCTCCTGCCTGGTGGAAAAGCTGGTCTGAGAATGAATGGAGAAAGTCAATAGCCCTCCAGTCTCTGATTTCAGCCAGCCCCATGCTATCTTCCTGTTGGCTTGTGAGCCAGCACATTTCCTCTTTCTTCTAGAATAAGTTGCTTGTCTCTTGCATGCCAAATCATCCTGGCTAATACAGCTTTTATCTGGAATCATATTGTCATTGAAAAAAATTCATCCTGCTCTCTGGTTTCTGTGTGTGTGTGTGTTTTAAATTAGATCAAGGCTTCCTCTTGGGCACAATCTCTGCAGAATCATTCTCAAAATGAAATTTTAATCACTTTTATCACACAAGTAACACCTTTGACACTTTCAATTGAGCTACTGTATATTGAATAGCTATTATGTCCATGGCAACTGGCTCCCATCTGGACTAGGTAAACTACCTGGAATCTGATGGAGCTTATATTGAAAAATAAATGAGCCATAACTTCCCCATGTTCTATTGCTGAACAGGAGGAGGAACTCTCAGGTTGACTAATGTTGGCTACAATGTCTGGAATATAGTAAGTGCTAAGTAGATGCTGAACTTAAGATTCTATGAGAGCTTGAAGGATATTTGGACCATCACAAGTTTTAAAACACAGACCTAGATGTGTTGGTGTAATGACTTTGGTTTCACAAGAGACAATATTTCTATTAGGGATCTCTTATAGTAGTAATTTCCTGAATTGATGGGGCTTCATGACGAGGAGGCAGCAATTTTTATTAAGTATACATATATGTATTACACACCTCCAATTGGTTTAGTCAACACTCAAATTAATGTTGCCAAGAATAAGACCTTTCAATTAAATAATTAATATGACTAGGTTACAAATAATGTCTGTGATTGGCTTTTTAAATGATACTATTGAAGAGCTTAGAAATAGTCCTTTTCATAAGTCGGTTATATATGTATATTCACCTTGAAACAAAACTTTCATATAAAGTGGAAAATATTTATTTTAGCTCAGTTCACTATTCCAGTTTTCACAAATTATATATCAGAAAGATTCAAATTACAAAGTGAGTGATGAATGGCAAATTATCTTGAATAGAGTGCTGGATTGGAATTCAGAAATTCTAAATTCTAGCCTTAGCTCTGTCCCTAAATTACCACAATTACAATGAGCCTCAGTTTCTTCATCTGTAAAATGATAGGGTTGAACTACATAATAACTGCCACTTAGCTATTTCATTGAGCTATTACTATGTGCTAGGCATTGTACTGGCACTTCATGTACCTTATTACATCACCATTTATTTCTCCCATTAAGTCTTTTACTAAGTAATGCTTTTTTATATCTTTACACAAAAGAAAACTGAGGCTCAGAGAGATGAAGAAATTTCCCAAGATCACATGGCCCAAGAGGTGGCAGAGTAAAGATTCAGACTGGATGAGACCAGGTCGAGAGCTTCACTTAACGATCTGATACTGTAATTCCTGGATTGTGCTAAAGATCCTTCCAGCTTTGAAGGATCTATGTAGTAATCTATTTCAGGGTAAACAGGGTTTCATTGTGATCTTAATATATTTGGACCAGATTGTGCCAGTTAATTTCCAGTTAATCCAATTGTAATAAAAATGTGATCTCGGACCTATTTGTTACTTATAACTGGCTCAGCACTAATTTTTAGAAAAATTAAGATATACTAGACAAGAAAATACCAATGGCCACTTGATTCCATAACTTTGGACCACATTACATTTTTTAGACAGAAATCCTGTTTACAAGGTGACTTTTATCCTGAAAGAGAAATTAACCACTCTTGGCTCTTTCTCAGTTAGCAAAATCCTAAACCAAACACTCATTTTTTTTCCTGGTTTCCAAGCCCTTTACTCCACTCCAGCCACCACAAACAGTGTCTGACCGTGTGGTCTGACTGGTTGTTGGTGTTGGTGGCAATTTTCATTCTACTCCACCTCCTCCAAAGGGATGATGGGGTTCCAAGTGAATCTATCAACAAGCTCATGTTTAGCTTCTAGAATGTTCAAAGGGGAGCTGAGGGTTAGGAATTTCAAATAAATGTAAGACATTGCCTCGTAGTTGCCCTCCACAGTGAGGGTGCAGATAAAGGAGAAAGAAATACAGAACAGCGTCTAGAATAAAGGGTAAGTGATATGCTAGGGACTCCTAACTGCTACAGTAAAAAAGGGGGGTGGGGGGAAAGCTGATTAAGGGCTGGGGTGGGGAAGAGAAACAGAGTCTAGTTATAGGCAAGGATGGACCTAATGGAGAACCTTAATGAGGCACAAAGAAGAAAATGAATGTGATATATTGAACTATAAAGAGACTTCCAAACCTCTAGATAAAAACTGGAAAATTCCATCAGAAAAGGCTGTTGAGGGCAGGAACCACATTTCTTTTGCTCATTCCTATGCCCCTGTGCCTGTAACAATGCTTGACATGGAGTAGGTATTCAACAAATATTTATTAAACAGAATAAATTATTCATCTGCTTTCAATATACCTGTGGCTCTCAAGTGTGGTCCCTGGACCAGCATCATTGACATCCCCTGGGAACTTGCTAGAAATGAGAGTTCTCGGGCTCCACTCCAGACCTATTGAGCCGGAAACTCCAGGGTTGGGGCCCAGCAATCAGTGTTTTAACAAACCCTCAAGATGATGTTGATGCTTGTGAAAATTTGAGAACACTGATGTAAACCAAAGCCTAATTATGGCAGTTTCCCCACTGCCCCTAAAATATGAGATACTCTATCTTCTCTTCCCAGCTTGCCTTAACATAGAAGGATGGGAATATTTTTAAAAATTAAAAATAGATTAGCCAAAGAACATATATGCATATAGGCACGTAGCCCATGGACACAGACAACAATGTCGTGAAGGCTGGTGGGGGCGCTGGGTGGAGAGAGGTAAAGGACGGGGGGGGGTTAGAGAAGGAAAATGGGAGACATCTCTAACACTATCAACAATAAAAGAGAAAACACTGGCAGGTAGCATCTGAAATACTTGGAAATAATGAAATCTGTATTTTAAGAAAGCCAATTGTCAAACTTTAAATAAATAAAACCCCTTAGATTTATCTGTTTATTTAGACTGTTATTTTAATAACTGCGTGGGAATGTCTGTGACAGGGAGAGGGATGGACCCCAGGCCCTGGTAGGGTAAATTCAACTCAAAGTCAAATGAGGAGATAACAGTTCAAGGTGGCTGCCTGACACACTTTCCCTGCCTTCTAAAAGCGCAGTGAAATGATGGGAAAAGAGTAACCCATAGAAGCAAAGAGAATGGGAGGAACACGCAGCCAATACCAAAGATTTCAATTAATGTCTGAATTTGAAGAGGACAGAAGACAGTTGGACCATGTCGAGGGTTCTTGAGCTCCTGTTTGTAGATGCTGAGACAGCTTCCTGAGGAGCCAGGCCTGAGAGGTTAGCAAGACTCCCTCTATTGCTGAGACAGGAGAACTGGAAGACATGAGAAAACGCAGTTCTAGGTTCCACATTAAACAGGTGAGGCAACTGAGGCATAAGGAAGTTAAGAGATTACCCCCAATCACACACTAGCTACTGGCAGACTTAAGACAATAAATCGCATCTCCTTCCCAGCATGCTTTCCACCATGTCCCACTCCCTGTGCAAATGGCCAGGACTGTCCAGGCTTCCCATAACCAAGTCCCCTTCTTTCCAGTCACATGTAGGCACACCATTGCATGAGGTGTGTGTGGAAGAAAATACTGAGCTGGGGTCAGACACTCACTGCCCCTGAGTAATTGTGCTGATTCACTCATCTGTCTTGTATTTGTGGGAGTCTGTGGCGTGTTAGGGAGTGGGGTATGGTTGCTCTTAATCTGCACTTTCAAATTTTCATTTCAAAATAATGTATGGGAACATTATTTAGCCATATGAAGAAGGAAATCCTGCCATGTGTGACAGCATCAATGAAACTTCAGGGCATTGTACAAAGTGAAATAAGTGAGATAAAGTTAAATATTGTATGATCTCACTTATATGTGGAATCTAAAAAAAAAAAAAAGCCAAAGACATAGAAACAGAGAACAGATTAGTAAGGGGTGGGCAAAACGATGAAGGTGGTCAAAAGGTACACACTTCCGGTTATAAGTCCTGGGACGAATGGGAAGCATGGTGACTATAATCACCAATGCTAAATTGTTGAAAGTTGCTAACAGAGTAGATCTTGATAGTTTTCATGACAAGAAAAAAAATTGTAACTGTGTGGTGATGGATGTTAACTTACTGTGGTGATTATTTTGTACTATGCATATATCAAATGATTATATTGTACACTTAAAACTAATACACTGTTATATGTTAGTTGTATTTCAATAATAAATAGATACATAAATGTAATATATGCTTATTAAATTAAATGAACTCTATCACAGTAACCATTAATAAGTATTTAAGGTTTAAGCATCCTACTTTTGTTGTTTAATATTCAGCTTAATAGTCTTACGAATGTATGAACTAATATTTCTTTAATCATTAAACAGTCAACATTCCTTTAAATATCCTCATAACTAAAAAAACATATTTTTATTAATTAATATTTCCCAAATATTTAAATATTGATTGTGAATGCAAATACTTCTCAACATTTGCTTATTAAAACCACAATTCTACCATAATAAATTATCTTTACTAATTAAACACATTAAAAGTATACACTTGCACTATTAAAATAATAAAACGCCAACATGTACACTGACACAAAAACTACTTCCTCACCTGGCTGGCGTGGCTCAGTGGTTGAGCATGGACCTATGAACCAGGAGGTCACAGTTAGATTCCCAGTGAGAGCACATGCCCAGTGTGGGGCATGCAGGAGGCAGCCAGCCGATCAATGATTCTCTCTCATCTTTGATGTTTCTATCTCTCTCTCCCTCTCCATTCCTCTCTAAAATCAATAAGAACATATTTTTTTTTAAAAAAAAACACACTACTTTCTCAAATGTTAACACCTTAGATTTAAATACTATTATTTTATTTGCATTTCTTCCCAGGTTTGCCTCTCAAAAGTTTCAGTGATTTTAGTATTTTTATATCTCATCTGACTAAAGGAAAAGGGCCAATCTCAGAAAGGAGGTGGATTCATCCTTTTGGAACACACTGTGACACACCTCTGCCCCTGGGTTAGCTGGTGTGACCACCGGTGCCCGTGAAGTGTGGACACTGTTCTACCAGTTCTGGTTGGTCTTTGTTATTCTGCTACAGCACCTACTTTCCTTAGAATTACCCTCAATTCTGCTGTTTATTCTTTCCTGCTCATATAGGAACTAAAAGGTACTTAACTATAAACTGATTTTTTAAGAGATCAGACAAAATATTCATGTATAATTATATTAGAGGCCTGGTGCATGAAATTCGTGCACTTGCTGGGGAGGTCCCTCAGCCCAGCCTGCACCCTCTCGGTCTGGGAGCCCTCAGAGGATTTCCGACTGATATCAGTGAGACATCCTTAGCACTGCTGCAGAAGCGGAGGGGCTCCCACCACCACAGCTGTGCTTGCCAGCCATGAGCCCAGCTTCTGGCTGAGCAGCACTCCCCTGTGGGAGCGCACTGACCACCAGGGGGCAGCTCCTACATTGAGCATCTGCCCTCCGGTGGTCAGTGCACATCATAGTAACTGGTCATTCTGCCATTTGGTCAATTTGCATATTACCTTTTTATTATATAGGATTCCCTTAATTTGAAAAATCCATAAGTTACTAAATATGGCCTATCAAATTAACCCTCTCTGAATTATAATTACATTTTTATATATCTTATATCAATGTTCCCTTTGCAAATCATTAGGGATAATATTTTTTCCTATACAGTTGCCACCTATTCTGATTAAACATTATGTAATTTACTTTATTTTGTAGTGCTCAACTTGGGTAAGGGAAACCCCTTGAAGTTGACATTTTTGGAGTCTGAACATTGCCTCCCGCGTTTTACAGAAGAATGCATGCTGTCTGGTAACACAGGTTGTCTCGGGCCCACCCTGACTTTTCCCTGACCTCAAAACATGGAAACATCTCCCTTCCAAAGGATCGTGGAGTCCTTCAAAGGAGAAAAGTAAGACAGACCCAAATCTGAGCACAGACCTACACAATGAGAACAGACAGTGGGAGAATGACAGCCTGAACTGGAAAATACATGTGCATTTTAAAGGAAGGCACAGATTCACATAGAATTTTGCACTTCAATGTGGGATGTTTACATATGCTTCTTCTCTTTCAGGATGTGGCTTTATCAGTCACTGATATCCCTTCCACATTGACAACAGAGCAATGACACTCTATGATCTCATTATCACACACACACACACACACACACACACACACACACACACACAAAATTAGTATCTTGTTCTAAGTCTTGTGGAATTTATTTTCAATAACAAGTCACTTGCTATAGTATTTTTATCTTTCAAATAGAAAAGATTCTCCAATGAAAGGATTAAATTAAATATTGTAAAAGGCCATGAAAATGAAAACTATTTTAATTACCTATTCCAACTATATTCTACTTCTATTCTATCTTCTCTGGGCTCCAAGAACACATGTGTATTTTCCTTATCTTCGCTCATCACGTCCCCTCTTGCTAAACGCCCTTTCTCTACTAGGACATGTTGAAACCAAGTTCGGCGTAAACGCTGCCTCCTTTGGGAGCACCCCAGGCCTCCAGGCAAGCTGAGCCCTCCTCTTGTGTGCTTTAGGAGTACCCCAATAATTCTGCTTTTTAAAACCACTTTGTTACGGGACTTGTGTACTCATCCATCTCCTCTAATAAGTTCTTGGAGGCCAGAGATCATGTTTTATATTCCCATAGCCTCACACAGCGCCTGGTGTGAAGTAAACAAGAGGTGTTTGCAGAGTTGAATTGAATGTTGATTGGGTTAAATCACTCTGATTTTCTATTATTGTGCAATTAAACAAATTCAAAGAGGTATTGATGAGGAAGATGAACAATTATTTAAAACACTAGACTTTCTCTGATATCACTGCAGGCTCTTAGAATTGAAGAAGTGTGGGCTTCTTAAACTGTGTAACAGAATCACCTAAAAGGTTTGTTAAAAGTTCAGATCATCAGGCTTTTCCCAGACCCAGTGAATCGAAATCTCTGATGATGGAGCAGGAAATCTGCATTTTTCACATTTGTTTAGGTGGCTATTATGCACATCTACTAGTAGGTTTGAGATTAGCTTTGAAGGGACAAGTCAGGGCGCTTAGAAGCAAACAAAAGAAATGTGAGAGAGTGCGCAGGCAGAGAAAAAGCTCAGTATGTTAGCGGGATAAAAAGTTGATTGGAATGCAAACCATATATTATTTGGTGAGAAATCCAGGCCCTCAACTCACCCCGTGCAGGAATCCTCCCCAATGACCTCTGACCTCTATCTCGCCCTCCTTCACATACCTTCTAAAAGCCTCTTAACACAAGGTATATCTCCCAAGTTCTGAACCAAGGTGTGTGTGACAAAGCGAGGAAGGAGGTCCTTTTGAATTCCTAATATTATCTCATATGACTAGTGAGGTTTTAGAATAAACTCCCCCAGGGGCACAGCGTTTCTGTCCACGTAAATGAGGCGTACTGAAGTGAATGTGAGGTTTGGCACCAGAATAGGTAGAGCTGATTCCTAGCATGATCACTTGCTGGCTGTGTGACCAAGGGCAGGTTATCAGGCTTTCTGCGTTTCTGTTTTGCTTTCTGTAAAATGAAGATGTGAGCACCTCCTTCACTCTCAAGATTGTGAGGAGGACTTTGTGAGAGGCAATGGCATATACTAGTATAAAAACGCTTTATTCAACTTCCAAGTGGTCTTTGTTTATTATTATTTTCAACTCGTGTGTCAATTTAAAAGGTTCACTTCCAGAGCATTTCTCCCAGCTTCTCTTTGCTGGTAAAGGGTTCCTGAGTGCAGCTTCACCCTAGACACAAATGACAGTGACGGTGCACCTGGATCCCAGCCTGTTACTACTCGTGGTGCAACTTAGGAGTAACAGCTCAGTCCCACTGGATTACAGGCATAACATGGGACTTAAGTTGCCCATTTACATAGATGAATGTTCCCGGCACAACCCATGCCTCGGATCCTGTTCCTGTTCACTCTCACTGTCCTGGTTTGAAGGGTGTTGAGTGTTGCTTTTGTCAAATGCCTGGGCTAATATTCAATTCGATTCAGAAGTAGATGTGGGCACCGACAATATGTAACGAGCCACACAGCTCACCACAAGCACTTCAGAAATGAGAATAAAGGAGGCCATGCCATCTGTGGAATTAGAACCAGCCCTTTTTGATAGCTGAGGTCCTCCCTCTGCTGAGGGAGGCAGTTTTATCCCCGTACCAGACACCTTCGCTACTCCTGCCTGTAGGCCCAGAGCCCCCAGAGCACCTTGCACAGGTATTCACTCACTAGTCCCTGAATGAAACGTATTGTATATTTTTATTCAAAAGGGATCTTAGTTTCAGACATACTGCATTGGTGAGTGTGTGATTCAAATTTAATACTGCTCTGAGGAACTCAAAGTTCCACATACATCTTCGATAGCGTCTCTCACTTGCTAGAGTTCTTGACAATCCAGCATTTTCCAAAATATGTTCCATATACACAAAATTAGTACTGCAATTCTGTAAGATACTCCTTGAAGGGCAGTGGGGTTCCACTGTTAAATAACTTTAGGAAACACTGTCCACCCCCTCTTTGGAGATCTTAATGCACACTGGCACATTAAAGGCTCTGAGAAGTCCTGCGGCAGTTCCACTTTTTGTTTTGTGATTTCAGACCCTGTTAATATGTGACACAATTTACATTTTTCTCTCTCATTACTTCATATTTCTACGCCCTCAGTGGTGTGATATGGGCTCTATGTACAGGAAAGGAACCATCTCTTTTTAGGCTTTTAACTGCCACTCACTGCTTGCGAAAAACTGTCTCTAGAATAACTAAGTCCTAACTGACTGATCTTGTGAAGATGGTGTAGCCTCTGATTGCCTTCAAGGTAGTCAATGAGTTTTTGTGACTCAAATATCAAAAAGTAAGGAAAGGTGCTGAGTGAGAAGTCTCCCTCCCACCCCATCTGCTCAGTTGCCATTTTCCATCACCAACACCAAGGGTAACTGCTGCTTTTAATTTCTTGTTTAACCTTCTAGACAATGTTCTTGTCACACATATAGATTTTTTTATAGAAACAGTAGGTTATTATACACACTAGAGGCCCGGTGCACGAAATTCATGCACTGGGTGTGTGTGGGGGGAAGTGTCCCTCAGCCCAGCCTGCCCCCTCTCACATACTGGGAGCCCTCAGGCGTTGACCCCCGTCACCCTCCAATCGCAGGATCAGCCCCTTGCCCAGGCATGACGCCTCTGGCCTAGGCATCCGGCCCGGGCAACGGGGACCCACAGCTGCAGTGGCCCCACGATCGTGGGCTCTGCTTTAGGCCCAGGCAAGGGACCCCTAGCTCCTGGGACTGCCAGCTTTGACCGTGCCCAGCTCCCATCGCTGGCTCCACCCCTACTTCCTGCTGTCACTGGCCAGGGCGGAAAAGGCGCCTGATTCTCCGATCATGGCTGGGGGGCAGGGCAAAGGCGGCCCCAGGGCCGCCTTTGCCCTGCCCCCCAGCTCTTAGCTCCCCGCTGGGTTTCCGATCACTGTCAGTGGCAGGGGACTTCTTCCTGCTTTCCCTTTTGCCTCCCTGCATTGTGCCTACATATGCAAATTAACCGCCATCTTGTTGGCAGTTAACTGCCAATCTTAATTGGCAGTTAATTTGCATATAGCCCTGATTAGCCAATGAAAAGGGTAGCTCGTACGCCAATTACCATTTTTCTCTTTTATTAGTGTTGATTATTTTCAAAGAGTAAAAATGGTTTTATCATCATCTTAAAAGGCCATAACAATCTACAAAATTAGATTCTGCTTCTAAGCTTTAACATGCTCATGTGAAAAAAATATAAGAAATATGTGGAGGGCCTGTAAGTTTGGGGGTTGGCAAACCAGAGACTTTTAAATATCAAAAGGCTCCCTATGCCTGGCTGTATGTGTCAAGTTCATGAACAAACCAAAGTGCAAAGACTCCTTCCAACCTTGCTGTGCACAGACCTCTCCTGGATACTTCATTTGCTGATATGAAATACTAGAGGCCCGGTGCACCAAATTCGTGCATGGGGAGGGTCCCTAGGTCTGGATGGTGATCTGGGCTGATCTGCGGGGTGGCTAGCAGGGCAATCGGGCACTGCCTTGGCTGGCATGGGGCCTATGGGCTAGGGTCAGCTCCTGCATTGAGCATCTGCCCCCTGGTGGTCAGTGCATATGATAGTGACCTGTCATTCTACCGTTTGGTCTATTTGCATATTAGGTTTTTATTATATAGGACTAGGGGCCCGGTGCACGAAATTCGTGCACTGGGGGGGGGGAGTGTCCCTCAGCCCAGCCTGCCCCCTCTCACATACTGGGAGCCCTCAGGGGATGTCCTATTGACGGCTTAGGCCTGCTCCCAGCTCCCCTTGGGGAGCGGGCCTAAGCCGCAGTCTGGCCTCGCTTTGTGGGAGGTGACCGGGCTGATCAGCGGAAGGCACCAGCCCCATCACCCCACTGCTGCAGCCACTGCCAGTCACCGCAGCCAGCAAGGTTTTTTCATCAACACGGACTCTAGTCCCGTCACCATGAAAAAATGACAACTTTTTTTAGGCATTTTCAAGATGTGTCTTTCATATAATAATAATTTCTTTATTATTTTTTTATCCTCACCTGAGGATATGTTTCCATTGATTTTTAGAGAATGTGAAAAACAAAGGGAAAGACAGAGAGAAACATCAAAATGAGAGGAACACTTTGATTGGTTGCCACCTGCATGAGCCCTGACCTGGGCCCCGGCCAGGGAGGAGCCTGCAACCTAGGTACATGCCCTTGGTCAGAGTTGAACCCAGACCCTACCATCGGCAGGCCAAGGCATTATCCACTGAGCCAAACTGGCTAGGGCAGGATATGACATTTCTTAGCCCTCCAGCAGCAGACCTTCGTTTTTTTCACCAGGAGTGTGGTGAAAAACCCTAGATCACCGTTTTGGATTCTTATTACCCAAGTTACTAAGAATATTACCAGTGGCATACAGGGAGCTTAACCACTGAGTGGTCAGAAAAGGTGCTTCCTCTGTAGTTCACACCAATCTGCGGCTTGGCACCCCACCCACCCCCGCCCCAGGCTTGAAGCCTCTGGCCCAGGCTTCAGGCTTGGGCAGGGGAACCCCATCTCCCCCCGATCACAGGCTCCACCCTTGCCCAGGCCTGACCCCTTGGCCAGAGGTGTTGACCCCCATTACCCTCCGATTGCCAGATTTGCCCCTTGCCCAGACCTGATGCCTCTGCCAGAGGTGTAAGGCCTGGGCAGGGGACCCCCATCTCCATCCCATAGCTGGCTCCGCCCCCCGCCCTGGCATGACGCCTCTGGCCCAGGTATCAGGCCTGAGCAGGGGACCTGCACACCCCTCCGATTGACGGCTCCACCCCCCCTCCCCCATGCCTGATGCCGTGCCCCTGCCCAGGCCTAATGCCTCTGGCCAAGGCGTTAGGCCTGGGCAGGGGACCCCCAGCTGCTCACGATTGCTGACTCCACCCCTGCCCAGGCCTAACGCCTCTGGCCAAGGCGTTATGTCTGTGCAGGGGACCCCAGCTCCCCGGATTGCAGTCTCCACCCCTGCCCAGGCCTAACGTCTTTGGCCAAGGCTTTAGGCCTGGGCAAGGGACCCCTAGCTCCCCGGACTGCCGGCTCCGTGCCAGCCCCTGCCCAGCTCCCATTGTGGGCTCCACCCCTGCTTCCTGCAATCACTGGTCGGGGGTGGCAAAGGCACCAGGTTCTCTGATCATGGCTGGGGGGCAGGGCAAAGGCGGCCCCCAGGGCCACCTTTGCCCTGCCCCCTGCTCTTAGCTCCCCCCTGGGTTTCGTATCACCATCAGTGGCAGGGCACTTCTTCCGTGCTTTCCCTTTCGCCTCCCAGCATTGTGCCTACATATGCAAATTAACCGCCATCTTGGCTGGCAGTTAATTTGCATATCACCCTGATTAGCCAATGGGAAGAGTAGCGGTTGTACGCTAATTACCATGTTTCTCTTTCATTAGATAGGATGCATGATGCACATGCAAAGAAAAGAGGTAAAATACAAAAGGAGATATGCCAAATGAATAATTTAAGTATCATTAGAAAGCTAGCAAGTAAACAGCCAGGGAGAGGGAAAGGATAGCCACAGAGTGAAATATTCAGTACCAACGCTACTTCTTTTTCCGTTTTAAGTCACTGAGACAGGGGGTTTGTCCTATCATCAAGGCAGTATAATAAAATGGTTAAGAGGATTTAGAGGCAATCAGGACTGTTTTCATGCCCCAGCTCTACACTTACTGTGTGACCTTAGGCAAGTTACCTAACCTCTCTGTGCCTCTATCTTATCTGTAAAATGGGAAAATAAGAGTACCTACTTCACAGGACTGCTATGAAGGTTATGAGAGATGGTGTCTAAAAAGAAGTTAGCCAAGAGCTTGACCCAGCTGGACTAGTATTTGTTGAACAGAGGTGATTTTTAAGGAGACTTTATAGATAGATGAGCTATTTACGCTGTATCCTTACGCCATCCAAGTAACAATCCATTCACTTAAAAGTTCCGACTGAGAGCAGGTTGTTGCGGATATTGGTTCATGTCCACCTGGGTTCTCTGATTTTTGTTGCTAGTGAGGCTTGTGCTTTTCTTTTGCGGCTGCCTTGGGAAATTCTGATGTATCCAGTGGATTTGGACCTTACTGTGTGTTTGAATCACCGGCATTTCAGTCCCAATGGATATCGGGGTCAGAGTCTCGCCCTTTATCTCAGTCCCTGGAAATGGGTCAGTGGGCCAGGGTCATCTTGCTAGTTTGTAGGAATGGCTGAGAGAAAGATCCATTCCACATCTTACCCATTAACCCAACAAAAACTGCACTGGACCGTGTCCTTTACATAAAGTAGAAATGATACTTGGGAAGTACCGCAGTCTAACATCCAGTTGTATAATAAGAACCACATTGCTGATGTCAGCAACGAGGAAGCTGTAGCTTGTTGAAAGTCTTTGGGAGTCTAGCATCCGCTCATACTTACAACATTTTTGCTTTTTTTTTTTTTCCCTTGAAATGACACATCATCTTAGAGTTTCAAATCAGGGAGGGCTGAGCCTCTTTAAGAGCTGATGGTAGAGGCATGCCATTAGAGTAGCTGTCACCCAGCGAATGAGGAATAGAGTTACTTCAGAAACTACAAATCCACACATTTCTTTGGAACTGAGATCTCCAGACAGCTCTCAGACACCGGAGGAAGTCTAAGACTGTGGAACCACCACAATGTAAGTGAAGAAGAGGAATTCTTTCACATGTGGCCAGTGAAATAATGGCTAGCAAAGTGGTCAAACATTTCCAGGAAATATGCAAGCTATGGATCACCAGTTATTAAATATAGTTGCGTACGTCTCATTGGGGCCCTCGAGATGTAACGAATAGTGCTTCATATCTCTCCGGGTGATTCTGTTCTGGAATCAGCTAAATGACATGAAAATGGTCCTCTGTTATGGATGAGAATAATAAACTCACAAAGTAATTTTTATCCCTAATCCAGACCCTGTCTGCATCTCCCTCCCCTCTCTTTCCACATGCTGTAATGGGATAAGTGATGTTTTCGATCAGGGAGGGATGGGAGAAATTAAGAAGCTTTAGGAAAAGTATATCCTGAATTTCCAAAAAACTGTCTAGGTCAGTCCAGAGTCTAGTCAGAAAGTGTATTCATCCTGCCTGGATATTTCCACTGACAGCGGAAGCGAGGCCGGGACAGCTGAAAGTGATTACACTCGTGACCCTTTCCCAGGGAGATCCTAAAGTTGACGGTGCTTGGAGGCTCTCAGCTTGTTACCATTTTTCCTTTCTTTCTCTGGGTAAGCAGTCATGCTGAATGAATTTGTGATTCACTTAATAAACACTCGGGGGAATGATTTCTTGCTTCCCCGAGCCATGTTTTTAAATCTGGTCTACACCACCCTTCAAAGTCTGAAAGAAAGAAAAAAGTCTTAGAAAACCAAATGACTGTCTTTTCTCAGCCTGGGTGAAGAATGTTTTCATTCTGTTTGTGTTATTATGGAAAAGAGTGTGCTGGAGTGGGATGGGTACTAAATTAGGTGTCAGCCTACCTGCCAGTGGGCTGGGTGAGAAAATTACTACATTTCAAGTGGTTTGAAAAGTGTAATAAAGTCTAGAAATGTAAAGTCGTATTATTCTTTTCTATTTGGTGAACCTATCAGACTTGATAACACTACCTGACTAGTTTCCCAGGACTACTGTACAGCTAGAAAATACACTACCCTAAGAGCATCAGCAAAGCCATCTAACATGCTCTCCCGAGATACGTGGTTTTCTCATTTGAAAAATGTTACACAAAACTATGTGCTCTAACCATTGCAAAGTCTTTTTCAAGAAACCGAAACAAAGACTGTATATTCTGCCTACATGGAACCAAAGCATTTGCTTATCTCAGTCACCTGACTTCTTATGCTCAGATGGACGTCAGCCAACTTGCTCTGGCCACTCTTTAGATGAAATATCTAGATGGCCCAAATAACCAGCTTCACCTGCAGTTATTCAGTTATTTTGCATGGAGAGGCATAGATTTAAGCAAATCCTATGGCATATTAGTTTTCACATTTTATTGAGGTTTAACAGAAAATGTATTTTCTGAGAATATAGTCTTAGTTTACATGGAGGGGCATGTGCAAAGTCTTTCCAATGCTCCATGCAACAAAACTTTATAGAGATCATTCTGTTGACAGAACATATTGTATGTGACACATGAATAGGTTCAAGTTCAGAGTCGCTGGTTTCATGGTATCATTCTATTTATATTTTTATACGTGAGTACATTACTAATCCTGGAGTAGGCCAGTTGTTCAAGGTTACCATAGCATTGCCAAATAGCCAAACAATGTTTCACTATACTTGGTAGCTCCTGAACTTTGCCAGAAATTCAATACACACACCCTATACCTATTTCACTCTAGACCACGGGAAGAAAACAGTAGAATGTTCCCACATCATGAGATTCCTATGTGAAGAGTGTTTCTCAGTGTCTGCAGTAAGGTGTCTGTGGACATGGCCTTCCTGTTTGGAGAATGTGTTGGCTTGTTTCATGGATTACTGTGTCAGTGCTGAAATAGAAGGTACGGTGCTGAAAGTGTACAACATCCATGCTTTGTATGGTCATTAAAGCTTTAGTTAAACAATCACAGTGAGGTGGTTTGAGTTTAGCAACTTCAAAATAGCATTGACATTTAGAAGGCTTTTATTTTTGAAAGAAGCTCAAACCATCTCCTAGAACTCACCACTTTAGGCTTTGATTTAGCTTGACCTCTCCTCTATGACCAAGAGCTCTTCAATTTCCTCCTATCCAAGATCCTATTTCTCCTGTGATAGCTTTCTATGATTTTTCCCTTTTCCCTGCCTGTTAGACCAGTTGCTCACTGAATAGTATTCCAGGTTTGAGACAAGTTGTATAGTTTAGTAGTAGTGGGGATCATGGCAGTACTAGGAGTAAGCAATAAATAGTAATTTTTTAAAAATATTTTTTATTGCTATCAGAGTAGAAGAGAGAGAGATAGAAACATCAATGATGAGAGAGAATCATTGATCAGCTGCCTCCTGCATACCCCCTACTGGGGATCGATCCTGAAACCCAGATAAGTGCCCTGACTGGAAATCGAACCTTGACCTCCTGGTTCATAAGTCTATGCTCAACCACGGAGCCACACAGGCCAGGTAATAAATAGTAAATTTTAATAATAAGAATAATAGAACACTAGCTACTGTAGTGGAAATAGCTTTTTTCCCCTTCCCAGAGTCCATTCTTCCTTCTGAAAACAGCTCCTCCATTTCCATTAGGAGACTTGACCTCCCTTCCTCTTGGCCTCCTGGAGAGAGGACCCAGGCCTGGACAACTGGAGCATCCCTTCCCCTGGCCCCAGTGAATAACTCACCACTGGACATGAGATCCGACCGGACCAATGAAACCCCATTCCAGTGTTTTCAGGAAACTCTTGGGGTCTCTTAATCCCATCTTGCCATCTCATGGGGGAGAGTCTGCCTGAGAATGAAGCCAATCAGGGCAATACAGAGCCGAGTGATTTAAATATATATATTTATATATATTTTGGTCAAGGGCATGTACCTTGGTTGTGGGCACATACCCAGTAAGGAGTGTGCAGGAGGCAGCTGATCGATGTCTCTCATCGATGCTTCCAACTCTCTATTCCTCTTCCTTCCTCTCTGTAAAAAGTCAATAATATATATATATATATATATATATATATATATATATATATATATGATGAGCGCTTTAATAGTGTCTTCTCATTTAATTCACACAATAGTCCTGTGTTTGTTCTCATTCTATGGATGAGGTAACAGATTTAAAGAGGTTGAGTAACTTGCCTGAGGTCATATCATCGATAAGGAACACTAAAGCCTCTGAATTGATATAATGTGGATAAGATTGACTTTAGCCAGATAGGTCTGTGTCATCAACTCAGAGAAATACTCAGATGGGAGGGCTGCCATCAGCTAGGAACTGAGGCCGTGACAGCATTAGTTATTAAGTTGGTCTAGTTAGAGCTGACCGTAGATGAAATGAAAGCCGGACCAAACCCTGCTCACTTAGCCATGGGGTGGCTAGATTCTGAACCCCACAGGGCACAGGGGAGAGGACAGTCAGTTCCAAGACTTCTTGAAGAGACAGGATGAGAATCAGGCTTTGTGTATTATAGTGCCCTAATGCTTGGAAGAATTAAGGTGTCTCTTGAAAAGGGTCTGTGGATCGGCCCAAATGGGGTGCAGTGACTGGTGAGAGCTGAGGCAGAGGTAGACCCCAGAACCTATCCCAGCAGCATTTGCAGCTTGCAACTGATTTGTCATGGTCTGGCCCAGGGCAAGATGAAGTCATTGTGGTTGATGGTAAAAAACTGATCCAAGCATATTCACTGTGCCAGAACAGGGCCTGTTTGCCTCCCATCCGTTCCTTGGCCTGCCCCTGTCCTGCTTCTCAGGAAGACTGACCCCTGCCTGCAGGTTGCTTGCCCCAGGCCCCTGTGCTAGCTGGCTTCTGCCTGGGTGTGGCCAATGGCAGTCGCTGGTGAGACCTTGGCAGGGGGAACAAGGGTAAATTAGGGTGTTTCTCTTCCTCATTCTTTGCCTCAGAGTCACCGACAGCAGCTGGGACTCCTCCATGGCTCCGCTACCCCCATGGTTCCACTTCTGCCTCCTGACCCCACCCCCTGAAACTCTGGAAATGCTGCCTTTGTCCCTCCAGCCAAGGTGCTGGCAGAGGCTCCCTGCTAGCACTGTCTTCTCCTGGTGTCTCAGCTCCTCTATCACCTGCGTAACCAATCCCTGGTTGTAAATGTTTGGAGTGTTTCCTGTTTTCCTGGCGAGCCCAACATCCAAAATCAACCACTTCCTGAGGCAGCGGTCCTCCATCTGAGTGCCCTCACAGTACTCACCGTCCTCAGCAGGTGCTAAAAATAAGCTGGTTGCTTACTTAGTTGGTGTGGAAGCTCTTGCCAATCTAACCCATCCACTCATGCCCTCTGTTTTCACAGGACTGCTCTGCGAAATCAAAGATCCTGTTTCTCAGCCTCGTTTTAATGAGCTGACTGGTCCCCTCAGTTTCCTACTTACTCCTTTGCAGGCTGTTAGGAGCTGAACAACAGGAATCTTTCCTGAAAACCTTTTCCATCTTCTCAGTACTCATATCGAATATCTGCTTTTGTGTGGGCTGGTCAGAGAAAACATACTTCCCTTTTCACTAAAGGCAAGGCATCTTTGCATGACTCGTTACTGCAATTGCTTGTTTTTCTTCTTAATTTAAGAGACAAGTCTGATTTACCCAGAAAACAGTGGTTGTGGTTAATGGACTTAGCATACGAATTCTCATTCAATGAAGCAGACTTCAGGAGTAGGTTTTTGTCCCGGTAGAAGTAAATCACAGTATTCTTATGCCATGGTATTGAAAAGCATCCATCATTAAATACAAATCATTTCTTATAAGCCACCTCATCAAAGTGAAGTCAACCCCAATTCCTTGTTTGTGTCTAAAAGAGTTAGAAAATTTATCTTCAGCAGTAGCTTATATATCTGCCTGCCTTTGCCTCCCGAACGCCGCATTTCCAATCCAAATCTTTCTTGGTTTGAAAGATTCTCTGCCTCAGGAAGACATCCAGAAGGTTCTGGATGGGCAAGTGGGGTCAACAGCGCAGCTGACTGGAGCTGACAGAGCCAATGGGGCTGCTTCAGTACGGTGTTTTGTTGGCTGTATCATCTGTAATTGGGGTTGGCCAGAGTGGGAGAACTTTGGAAGTATTCACAGGAAGTGAATATTTCCTGACTGGCTCATCCCTCTCAGCATTTTCTTGTCTACAACTAAAACATTTGGCCTTGTATGTTCCTGCCCAGGGCCTCTTGAGACAGAAGGCGGGTTTGTTTCTCTCACTTTTCAACTTGTGCCAAATGTGTCAGGAGTTAAGTCCGAAATGCACAGGTCTTTTGGGGATGTGGCCTCTCTGTGTCTGACACAGGCTGCACAGTAACCAAATGCGTCTGAAAGTCTGCCCCTTTAAGAAAGCTTGGCTTGGTGCTTCTATAGCAATGAGAACACAGTTTAAAGGAGACGGAGACAGGCCTGTGACCTAAGTAAAAGTAAACAGAGTGGAAGTCATCTAGATTGAATGTCCAAGGAGACAACTAAGATGAAGCCTCTTAGTCCCTCCCTTAGGATCCAACACCGGCTTCCACGTCACCTCAGACTAGGTCCTCTAGGCAGGGCCACCACATCTGGCGGAAGCTGTCAACTCCAGGAGACGCCATTCTCGTGTACATGGTGGCCCTATTGTAGGAGGAAGGCGTCCCTGGCTTCCCTTGCTACACCTAGACCTCAACCTGGACCTAAATGGTCTCCATGCTTTTAGCCCCAACTTTCTCTCTGTGTCAAGTAGTCTTGTTAGCTCTCAGTTTCTTTGCCTTACAAAAGGGGGTGATTCCTACTTCCGAAAGCTTTTAAGAGCTGACAAAAAAGGGACTTATGTTACTTGGGAAAAGTCTTCCCCCAAAGACAATGTAGCATTATTTCAAGTTGGCACCAACAAAATTGCTCTTTGGCAATGAAAAATGTATGCATATGAACTAAACTAACTTATTCCATGTGCTGAGACAACCATGAAAATTAGCAAGGGCTAATGTGCCCCGCGGTCCCCGAGAAGTCAAGCTAACCTCAAGTCAACCATGCTTGGAAAAATTATGGGTCGTAAGTGGCCTTGAAATTCCTATTACCCCTGTGTACTAACTTGATTCTTGAGTTGTGAAATGTAACATTCGTTATTCTTAGAGTCAGCCACATCAGGAAATTCTATAGCTTACAAGAGAAGTTTTCCTTCAAGTACCAGATGGGTTCAGAAAGAAAGAATGGAGAAGCAGTTTGAAGGAAACGAAGCTCCTGGAACCAATGAGACTTTCTTGCTGAGGAGCAGCTGGATTTGGCTTTGAAGGGAAAAGTCTGAGAGCTTAGCAGCAGATAAGGGAGACGTGAGGGATTGCACAGGCTGAGAAAAAGTTAGGTATGTTGGTGGGATAAAAAGTTGATTGGAATGGAAACCACACATTAAGTGACTGAGAGATAGTGGATTAGTGGGATGGACTCATCACAGACCACAGACCACAGACCACAGAAGGCTAGGAAGGCACTGTGGGCCTGCTTGCTACTCAGGCACCTTCCAATGTGTACTATCCATGGCCATCAAATGAAGTATTTGAGAAAGAACCTATTCCTTCAACCAGGTCACCACATTAGAGGATCTTAAAACTTTTTTTGTTGTTGTTTTCTGCATGGTCTGATTCTTCTCTCTATATATAATTTCCCATGTGGGGACACACACTACTTTGTCAAATAAACAGTGACTTCCTTAAGGGGCATTCAGACTGAAACTTGTTTTCAAAAATGTGAGTGTCCCCCAGCAAAGAAAATAAATACACCATCCTAAAACTGGCAGCCTTCAAATTAGAAACCAAAGGAAGTTGCTGCAAAGTATTTGTCACTGATAATTTACACTGACACCAAAGTTTGGTGTGTGTTTTTAAGCGTAAGTCCATAAACACCCTTTTCATGTGGCATTGACATTTAGTCAAAACATCGAGCTCCCTGAGACAATGAGGTGAATTTTCTCATTCAGCACCTGACTCAGGCATAGCCCAGTGCAACCTCACAGTCAATAGTCATAGACTTCACCATGACCTTGAGCCCGTCCTCAAACAAGAAGACTACTGCATCTTTCCACAGGATCCTCCTCAGGGTAGGTAATATGTGCAGGATGCATTTCAGCCAAATGGTTGCAAGGAGAGAAAACTCAAGTGAACTTAAATAAAGGTAAAGATGTTGAGATGCCATCGGAAGTCAAAGAAACACAGATGAAAATGGAATAATGATGGTCTTGGCTAGAAGAGAGGGAAGCCCATGGGGAGGTGAGACAACAGGTGTTCAGGGAGGTGAGGTGAAGGCAAAGGGATGGAGCTAGGAGAGTGGTGAATGATTCCTATCTTGCTGGGCAGATAAAACAACTGTAGCCTTTGAAAAGAAGAAGCAGTGTTTGAAAACATTTACTCCCAGAAATCTGGGGAAATCCAGGCTATGACTTTGAGAACTGGAGCGATTTGGAAGCCAGTATAACTGGGATTAACTGAGGGCTCAAATCCATTGCTTGACAACAGGTCAGGCTAAGGATGGCTCATAACATTATCTAAAGATCTCATCGAATTTCAGAGCTAGCACAACCATAATGGAAAATCTGTTTCCTAGTATCAGTCAGCATTTGGGATTGTTTCACCCAGTGTCAGTGAGGCGACATTAATGTCAGAAAAGCTTATGGCTTCTCCCTACAACACATCATGACTCCCCCACCTCAAAAAAACACACGTTTCCTCCCTATGTTCCTGATGTCATATCCTGGCATCCTAAAAGGATGAGGGGGAGATTATATAACTGTCTGAAGTATTACAGAATATGAAACAATAAATAAGCTAAATAAATTGTGAGATGTGAGTCACGATTCTCTTTGTTCTGGGTCTTTATAACTGCATTTAAAAAATTACATGTTTTCCCTTCATGATGAAAATTGAAAACAAGATAATAATAATAAAAATAAAAATAAACCCTCTGAAACCTCTAAGTGTCCTCTCATGAAGATACCTATTTTATCCCATCAGATTATACCTAGGCAACTGCTATTGAAATAATAGCCAACATTGTTGAGAATCTATTGTGTGTCAGGCACTCAAAACCACCTACTTCTACACCTATTTTAGAAACAAGGATACCAAAAATAGAGAGGTTAATAACTTGTCTGTGGTCACCTGGTCACTAATTTTCAGAGCCCAAACTTAAACTTAGGGCTGATTGTGTCCGAAGTCCGTGCTCTCACTCATTAAACTCTACCATCTCCCAGTCTCTTCTCAGAGCAGACTTCTGAAGAGACCCAACTAAAGCAAGCCTGAGGTTGGCCACCCGCCCTCCAACCAGCACTGTCCTGGTTGACACTCTTATGCTACAAGTGGAAACTTCCTGCTACAAATCTCCAGGTGTTACCAGTATCTTTCTCTCTTCTGCTCACATCCTGATCGTTGAAGAATAGATCTTCAAGTTCCTAGGCCCAATTGACCATCTACTCTTGATAAGGAAAGAGATGTATTAAAATATAAAATAGTAGCAAGGCTTAGGGAAATCTGAATAAGTATTTGTATTTAAATTAACTCTGTAAAAAAAGCAAAACAACGAACTCCAAGAATCATTTTGGAGGCAAAAGGAATGAAACCAAAACTTTGATAGAGACATAGATGACTAGATGGACTGAGGCTGATTTTGAAAATAAGGATTTAGGAATCTTGATGGGAGCGGACTTCTGAGCCCTCCAGTTCTCAATAGTGAAGTTTAAGTGTTCTTTCTAGAGATGAGTTAAGTTCTAGGGGTAAATACTTTGTTTAAATCAAACCTCGGCTGGATGATGGAGATACAGGGACAAAAAGACCAAATTCCATGCCCTTTAGGCGATTACAGATTTAATAGAAAAGGAAACACAAGAATATAAAGGTTGGCTCTGGTTGAAAATAAATATGTTTATTAAAAGATATATCAATAGATACAAGAAAAATATTCAGTTAAAAAACCATCATTTGCCCAGCTGGCGTGGCTCAGTGAATGAGTGTCAACCTATGAACCAGGTTCAATTTCCAGTCAGGGCACATGATCTCAATGTAGGGGGTGCGTGGGGTGGGGGTGGGGTGCAGGAGGCAGATAATCAATGCTTCTCTCTCATCATTGATGTTTCTAACTCTCTCTCCCCTCTCCCTTCTTCTCTGAAATCACAACCCTGTTCAACACTGACTGTACACATAAACAGTTAGTGATTTCATGGAGAACACCCCCTAGGGTTTTTATTTTAAGAGAAGTCGTGGAAGAGAGGACAATTCTTTTTTATCCCAAAGAATGGATTTATTATGGTATAATTTTATACTTTGGGGCACCTCTGTGGGAGAGATGGTTTAGGACAGGGGAATCTTCAAAATACCACTGTATTCCAAATAACCACTTTTCTACCCAGAAGGGAGGTTAGCCCTTACAGTGATGATAATAGAGAGACAGTGGACTCTTCTGCCTTCTCACACTTAAAGGGCTAGTGCCAGAACCTTCATTGGACCCTGCACAAGTCTGGTGGCCTACTGAGATAGAATTTTAACACTCAGATTCCTCCAAGAGAAAAAAGAAATTTGGCAGGTGAGAAAACTACATTCCCAGTGTGCACGGTGCTTCACAGTGGCCAGTATCCATTCCTTACATGCAGAGGCCAGGAGGTAGGGTGGAGAGAATGAACAAGGGTCTCAGTTCAGCCCTATGGGAATGCAAGGGGCTTGCTAATGCACTCTTGCAGGGACAGCCTCTATGGGAGAGGCAATTCCCTTGACCTCACTGGATTCACCTAAGATGCCATAAAAGGTCAGGACATGGAATGGAAAAGAATACAGTTAATCGCAGCAATTGGGGAATATTTCATGTTAATAGGTCATAAGATTAAGATGGCTCAAGAAACTGGTTATGCCATAAGTCCATCATTGCACATTTTATTGCATCCACATCATATACCACCTAAATAACGTCCCTGAAATAATTCAAATGCAATTTCTGCTCAGGGCAGTATGCAGTAACATCTTTAACTTAGTTATTTAGGGCCCTCCTGAGCTCTCTCCCCTTAACAAAGCTGCCATGGGTTCCTTCATTTATACTAAGAGCTAAATGACTTTAGAACTGAATATTAATGCTTTGAGCAATCAGGGTAGGCTCACAATGGTTTCTAGAGCCTTCTAGTTGTCTCTGGATCCCTAACTGTAGGCTTACTCTGACTTCGTGGTGGTCGGTGATTCCCAGCCTTAAGGGCAGTCAGCAAATTTGAGTAATGCCTGTCAGAGCCACTGGGTGGCACTGACAGGCCTGAGATGGGAGGAAGAAAGACAGAGGCGAGGAGAGACAAGGTGGGAGAAGTGGCAGAGGAGGGAGAGAGATGAGAGAGAGAAAAAAGAACAGCTAGGCCACAGGCAAGACACTCCTGCCCTAGAACAATGAGTCCAGCATGTTTTGTTCACCTCTAAGTGCCCAGGATCTTGCTTTTTCCTGGCACTCTGCTGATGCTCTGGGTCTGTTGACTGGTGAAAGGGATTGACTATTCAAGAAGTGGTGCTTCAGTGGGGTTTTCTGTGGTAAATCTTTGCCTTGTAAAAAAGACAGAAGGCAGGAGTGTCAGCACACACAGAGGTAAGATTATCCAGGGGTCAACAAACTTACTATGTACAGGACCAGGTAGTAAACAGTTTCGTTTTTGAAAAAGTCATGTAACCTCTGTCAGAGCTGCTCAACTGTGCCCCTGCAGCATGGAAGCAGGCACAGACAAAACATAAATGAATGGATCTGGCTGTGTGCCAATAAAACTTGATTTACAAAATCAGGCAACAAGTCAGATTTGGCCCATGGTTTGCCAACAGCTCAACTGCTTTGGGTTTTAAGATACTCTTTCTGATTTCTCTAACCTTGCAGTTATATCCTTCTTGATCCAACACCACTCTTTTGCTATACAACTGTTCATGGGACTCTTTCTGAATCTCTATTGACTGTATGATCTTAGACAGCAAACACCCTGGGAAAATCTAAGAGTCCATAAATGGCTTTGATGCACCCTAAGCATTCCCATCTTCCTGTCTTATGATGCTCAAGAGCTATCTCAGTAGAAGCATGGGACAGACTGTCGAATCTCAGAGGGAAGGTCGGGGTGTAGGGGTGGCTGGGAAGAGATCAACCAAAGAACTTGTATGCATATATGAATCACCCATGGACACAGACAATAGGGTAGTGAAGGCGTAGGGCAGGGCAGACCAAAAGGGGTCAATGGGGGGGGGGGGGGAAGGGGGACATATGTAATACTTTCAACAATAAATGTTTTTTAAAAAATAAAGTGATTACTGATTTTTTTTAAAGAGCTATCTCAGGAGGTGTTCATGGAGATGACCCTTAGCTTTGAAATTCTCATGACATAGCTTCTGAAGATTTCACAAAGGCAGAGATGATGCAATGTGATCGATGCCAAGTTGCAGGAATTATACTGCTCTGTCTACAATGAACCAGGTTCAAGCCAGCTTGAGAAATCTCAGCTCAGCTCAAACCATCAAGTAACCAAAGTTTGTGTTTGGAAACTTCTAGTCACACACTCTCTTACCCCTCCCCCCACCCCCTTCTAGTATTCAGCGCTCTCATTAATTCTCTTTCCCACTCTCGCTCCCATTAAGAACTTGATTCTTCTCTTTACTAAAGTGAAAATGACTAATGGCAAATTAAATCGCTTCCCATTGAGGGACGTTTATTAAAATGCTCTCCATAAGGTCAAGAGCATTTTAATAAAAGGACACAGTACGAGTAATGGGACGTTATACCTTCTGGTGGTGATTTTTTATTTGAAAGTGGATTCTATTTTGACCATGTTCAATGGGAAAATCCGGGGGGGGGGGAATATTGGGTAGGGCCACTGCATATGGCCCTGTGACTCTGCAGAATTTCATGGATTAGGATGTCAGTGGCATGTTTTGGAGTTGTACAACACAGCAGTCGCTCAGTTAGTGGGTCTTCTAATGTGGGTGTAAGTGGCAGTTCCTAAGAGAGAGACCAAATTCCTTAAGGAATAGACAACTAAAATGTGAGTTTGTACTTTTTGAATTTTCTTCCTTGAAAGAAAATTGACATGGATACGTTTTTACACGCCAAATGGGATTAAACACTCCAGAGATGATGAAAATGTATTTTCTTCCCAAGAGAGATTCGCTGACATAGTTGATCATAACTAAGTGTGTTTGTTGGAGACCTCTTATGTATTTCAACACCTCTGTGGCCCCACCTCCTACCCCAGACTCTGTATCGGGAACCTGTTCCTTGAAGGTTTGGGCCAGCTTCCTCCAGGTGCAATGGAACAGCTCTGTGCTCATACTCTCACTGCCCGTCTGCCCTGCAGGTGACAGTTCACTGGAAGCAGCTCTGCACTCATACATGGGTAACATGGAAATTGGAGCCCCCTTGACCAATTGGGGATGGGAGCCAATGGATCAATGCTGCCTCCTTCTCTTCCCCCAGGTAGATGGTTCTGAGACCACATTTTACAAGGTTGCTGAAAATGCCCTTTAGGGATTAACCACCAGTCACCCATACCAGTGGCCAACTTCCAAAAGAATCCTGGTATTGATGCTCCTCTTTCCTTGTGTCCTTTTCTCATCCCTCACCTGCTCCCATGGATCACAAATAAGTCACCTGCATAAAAGCCTTTGTCTGCGGCTCTGCTTTGAGGGAAATCCAGGCTAAGACACTGTGCATGTTCACTTGTCATGAGAAATATGGTTGTCCTACACAAACCACCATGGGTTATCGGGGCAAAATTCATCCTAGTAAAAACACCTTCTTCTTGAATAGTAGTCTTCAAAGTACTTTGCTGCAAAACACTATGTACAAGATCCCAAACACAGGTTTATCTGTGGTGCCCTTCCTCTCCCTTCCCCACTGCTTACTCTCCCTGGATGTCAGCCTCTTCCATGGCCCCCTGATCTCCCTGATAGTGCCCGCCCTGCTCTAGCTGTAACGGTCCACTGCCAGCCCCCTACTAAGGCAAGACGCTCTGGACTACAAGTGGCCATGGGCTGGCTACTAACAAGCCCAAGCAACATCTGGCCCAAGGGTAGCCTATGCATGGCCATCAGGTGAGAAAGCATATACCCAACGAGACTGATGTAATTAGCTAGGACAAGCACTCTGACTCATCCAGAATTTGAACTTGAAAATATACTAAAGATTAGACCGCCCATGGTGGGAGTGGAATGGAGCAGGTGTGCAGAGAGAAGCAGACTCAGCATGAAAAGCAGACCATGTGGGCCAGGACAGAGCGGTCTTGAGGTGTTCTGTAGAGCAACATCAAGCTCCAAAGACCCTTGAAAGTTCTGTTTCAGTCAGGTTTTCTTTTAATAACTGTTCTCTGGTAACCGCTCTTTTTTCTTAAGTTGGTAAGCATGTCTCAACTTTCTTGTAAGCAGAAAAACCTAAAGAACCTGTTTTTTTTTTTACCTCTTCTCCTCAAGATCCTGTTTTCTTCCAGTGCAGTAAAAACCAATGAGATCTAATAGGTACTGTTTCTCTTTAGACAGGAACGCTCTAGAGCAGCGGTTCTCAACCTGTGGGTCGTGACCCCTTTGGGGGTTGAATGACCCTTTCACAGGGGTCGCCTAAGACCATCAGAAAACACATATATAATTACATATTGTGTTTGTGATTAATCACTATGCTTTAATTATGTTCAATTTGTAACAATGAAAATACATCCTGCATATCAGATATATACATTATGATTCATTAGCAAAATTACAGTTATGAAGTAGCAATGAAAATAATTTTATGGTTGGCGGTCACCACAACATGAGGAACTGTATTAAAGGGTCGCGGCATTAGGAAGGTTGAGAACCACTGCTCTAGAGGTAGTACCTCACCTGTCAGAGATGATACCAAGGCCAACAAGTGAGAAATTTGGGGAAGTGAGGACAGTTTCAATGTTCCTTGGATGATCCTGCAGAAGGAGCTGCCCAGACTGCCTATGCACAGCTCCACCCCCATGGTAGGAATTCAGTTCTGGAGAAACTGACAGAGGTCTATTCACATCTGGCAATTCTTCCACTTTGGCATGAGCATTGCACAGAAGGCTGAGCTTGAGGCTTCTCAGCAGTCTCGCCAGTGACTAATACCCACAGTATAGGGAGTCTGCATCCTGGATTTGTTGGGATTGTCCAGATTTCAAACATGCTATCCCACGGTTGTTAAAAATCATTGATCTATCCCAGAAGTTTCAGTGTTTGGTAAATCGTTTCAAAATAATCCAGACCGGTGGGCATTATAATAAGGATGCACATGGATTCAAAAATATGGGATTCTCCCTGGCTGAAGGAATAGTATTGATTCATAGAAACAGACACACCATGTGTCTAAGTCTATCTAGATGCAATCTCTCACTTCAAAATTATTTGCAATGCATTAAAATCATTGACAGCATTATAGGATTTGATTTTACTATAAAAAATGTATACAAAGCAAAGGGGGAAAATACAGTTTTAAAGGGATCCTGCAACAGGAATATCCCTTTCAGAAGAAATGTGACAATTCAAAAGTAACATTTTTTTTTCTCCTGGCTATGCCACACTTAATCAATTTCAAGATATACATTTATTGAGAATTTTATACCTTTGAAACTAGGATTCATCTTTCCCAGTGGGTAGCATTGTATATTTTAATTGAAAGCATTTTTTCTTTCTTAGTGTACATAAAATAATGGTGCATTTTAAAAATAATGGCATCTTAGATTCAATAATATACAGTGATAGTGATGTAAATGTCACTCAGAGTGGAATATTTGATAATACTTCTTATATTATATTAGATAAACACAAGCGGACTGTCAGCCCTATAGCTTCAAGTGTTAAATTGAATACATTTATTACACATACGTCTTTTAAAATGCAGTTTCTAGCAAATCACACATCATTCTGTAAGACACTGTTATGGTTCCACATATTTAAATTGCGCCTCTAGTTTCCACCTTGCTTTGAATCAATATGAATAATTGAGACACCATTGTTCCAGAAGCTCAAGGTATTGGCAAAACATTGTGCCTCACAATTAATGGTAGATTTAGCTTACTGTTAGTATAAAAAGTTGCCCCTGGCCCTGACCGGTTTGGCTAAGTGGATAGAGCATCGGCCTGCGGACTCAAGGGTCCCAGGTTCGATTCCAGTCAAGGGCATGTACCTTGGTTGCAGGCACATACCCAGTGGGGAATGTGCAGGAGGCAGCTGATTGATGTTTCTCTCTCATTGATGTTTCTAACTCTCTATCCCTATCCCTTCCTCTCTGGAAAAAAAAAAAAAAACACCAATAAAATATATTAAAAACAAACAAACAACAACAAAAAAACATTGCCCCTGTCATAATAAGCCATGTCTTAAAAGTTAACACTGGAGCACTGGCATAAAGATAGACATAGATCAGTGGAACAGAATCAAGAATCCAGAAACAGACCCTTACACTTCTTTTATCAATTGATTTTCAACAAAGGTGCCAAAGCAATTAAATGAGGGAAAAGAATTGTCTTTTCAACCAATGATGCTGGAACTACTGGATATGCACATGCACAAAGATGAATTTGGGCCTTAATTTAACACAATATTTAAAAAATTAAATTAAATGGATCATATAGATAAATATAAAAGCAAAATGATAACACTTCTGGAAGAAAACTTAAGTGAAAATCTTTGTGATCTTGAGTTAGGCAGAATTTTTAGATATGACACCATAAAAAGAGAAAAAAATGGCAAATTTTTTAACTTTTCACCAAAATTTAAAAATTTTTGTGCTTCAAAAGGCACTATTGCCCTGGCCAATGTGCTCAATTGGTTGGAGCATTATCCCCTGCACCAAAAGGTCACAGGTTCTATTCCCAATCTTGGCACATACCCAGGTTGCAGGTTTAATCCCCAGTTGGGGTGCCCATGGGAAACAACCAATTGATGTTTCTCTCTCACATCAATGTTTCTTTCTCCCTCTCCTTTCCCCTCTCTCTAAAAGCCATTTTTTTTTTAAAAAAAAAAAGCATATCCTCAAGTGAGTTATTTTTTAAAAACTTATAAAAAAGTGGCAAATACAATCACAGATTTGGAGAAAAAAAATTGTAAATCATCTGATACAGGGCTTGTATCAAGATTACATAAAGAACTCTTACAACTCAATAACAAGAAGACAAACAACCCACATTTAAAAAAATAGACAATATTTGAATAGTCATTTCACCAAAGAAAATACATGCATAGCAAACAAGCAATTAAAAAGATGCTCAACATATTTAGTCATTAGGGAAGTGAAAATTACCACTCCATGCCTATTAAAATCTCCAAAAATGCCAAGTGCAGGATGCAGAACAATGGAAGCTCTCACACATTTCTGCTACCATCAATTTGGAAAATATTTTGGCAGGAGTTTTTACAAAATAAAGTTAAACATATACTTACCATTCTAGCCAACTATCCTACTCCTATGCATTTACCCAAAAGAAATGAAAATTGTGTTCATACAAAACCTATACACCAATGTTTATAGTGGCTTTGTTCATAATCACCAAAACCAGGACAAACCCAATGCTCTTCAACAGGTGAGGAGATAAATGAAGCCTCGTGCATCATACAGTAGAATACTACTCAACCATAAAAAAGAACTATTCCTACATGCTACAACATGGATAAACCACAAAACATTAAAGAACCATGTGCAAATTTTTAAATTGTACACTTCCATTAATAAAAACGTTCAGAAAACACAAGTTTACAAATATATGAAATAGATTAGTGGAGCTGGAGAAAGAATGGAGGTTGACTGCAAATAGAAATGAAGGATCTTTTTGGGGTGGTGGAAATATTATAAAACTGGATGGTGGAGTTGGTTGAACAATGGCAAATTTATTACACGTCATTTAATTGTATACTTACAATAGATGAATTTTATGGGCATTTCATATAAATGGAATTATACAGTTATACCTCAATAAAGCTGATTTTTTATTTTTAAAAAACTAGCACTGGAGTTATTATGAGAGTTTTTGACTTTGACATCTTGCTACACTAGACAAGCAACTAATGCCTGTGTTTGTTTTTTTCTATTATAAGCCATAAGACACTTGTTGATAAGCTTATTGGTACAGTCATATAACATTATAAATACTAATTTTGGAGGTGTAAAACATAGGTTCTAAGAATATTTTTTGAAATTATCAAATACCTGTAGCATAACATTGGTAAGGATAGATGCCAATGGCATGAGCTTGAGAGAATTATATGAAAACACATCTCAAGTTCTTCCAGTTGATGTGGAAGTTGATATTATAAAATACTGAAATGTTTTCATATTTATACACTAGTACTAGAGACACTGAAATCATTTTGTGATTTTTACCCAACTGCTTTGCAGACAAATTTGATTATGTTTGAATATAAGATTTCCAAGATTAATGCGTCTCCTTGAAGGATCCCAATATATTGCAACTTCTACAAGGCTAACTTTATCAGTTAAAAATGATAAATGGTTGTTAAGAAAGTTTTCAGAAATCCTGAGGCATAATTCCATACATGTTGTGTTTGGTAGGGTAAGCCACATGTTGTAAAAATCAACTTTCAGTGGCTAATGGCTAAAGTTTATTTCTTACTCATGTCATAGTGCAGTGCACATCACTAAACTATGACTTCCATACAGTCATTCAGGGACTCAGGTTTCATCCATGTTATGGTTCTACTACCCTCTATTTCTGTAGTTTCTTCATTGGAAGATGGCTATAGTCTAGGTTTGGAAGTGATGTGTATCACTGAGGTTCATATTTCACTAGGTGGCCACGCCCAGCTGAAAGGTAGTCTGTAGAAAATAGTTATGTGCCCACGAAGAAGAGTGTACAATTCAGTGGTTTAGTGGTTTTTAGTATATTCACAAAGTTGTGCAATCATTACTGCTATCTAATTGCAATCTCATAATCAGTTACTCTCCATTATCCCCTACCCCCAGCCCCTGGCAACCACTAATATACTTTCTATTCCTATGACATTGACTATTCTAGATATTTCATATAAATGGCATTATATATAATATATGGCTTATTATAAGTGACTTCTTTCTCTAGTACAATGTTCTTGAGATTCATCCTTGTTGTAACTATAATATGTTGTAGTCATATGTATAATTACTTCATTCTTTTTATTGCCAAATAATATTATAAAGTATGACACACCACATTTTGTTTATCCATTCCTCGGCTGATGGACATTTGGATTGTTTCCATCTTGTGACTATTATGAATTACACCGCTATGAACATTCTTGTACGAGTTTTTGTGTGGACACATGTTTTCAGGTCTCTTGGGGGTACACCTAGGAGTGGACTTGCTGGGTCACATGGTAACTCTAACAATTTGAGGAAATGCCAAACTATGTTCCAAAATAGTTGCACCATTTTATAGTCCCACAGCAATGCCACACTGTCTTGATTACTATAATTTTGTAGAAGGTTTAGAAATTGGGAGATGGGAGTCAACATTCTGTTTCTACTATTCTGCATCGTTACCATTGTGTTTTACATTCTGATTTCCAAAAAGATTCTGAAGAAGGGAAAGAGCAGCATAAGGCAATGTTCAGGTGGAAAATAGAAAATGTTGACATTGGAAGCCAAAAGCATATATGTGTATTTGTATAAGAATTTTGAAGAAAGAAGACTATTTTTGCTTTACAAAGTAAAAATTCTCTAAGAAAATTTTTGTTATTGATAATAATCACCATGATGTGAAATTCGACAGCTGTTCATTTTCAAGGAAATTATATATGAACTAGGGGCCCAGTGCACAAGTTCATGCACCTTGAAAGGAACTGTGGGCTAAGAGGCCGCGATGGGCTGGTGCCCTCTCTGCCAGCAGCCCCACTCCCACTGCCGCCACTCCCACACACTGATGGCACTGGCCCCACTCGACAGTGGGTGCAAGCGGGGCTGGCGCTGTCAGCAGATGCGAGTGGCAGCTGCTGCCTCGATGGCCCCTCAGGAGCAGGGGAAGGTGGAGAAGCCCTCAGGGGCAATTGGGACTGACACTGGGCACCAGCAGCAGGTGCAAGTGGTGGCTCCAGTGCCAGCTGCAGGTGCAAGCAGCGGCTCTGGTGCTGGCAGCGGTTGCGAGCGGGGCCATCGCTGGCAGTGGGTGGGAGAGGTGGCTGCTGGCCCGGATCACCCCTCAGGAGCAGGGGGAGGTGGAGAAGCCCTGAGGGGTGATCGGGGCTGACAGCTGCCACTAGCACCTGCTGACAGGGCCAACCGATTGGGGCCAGCATCATCAGTGGGTGCGAGCAGCGGCTCTGGGGCTGGCAACGGGTGCAAGCAGGGCTGGCTTGGCAGCAGGTGTGAGCACCAGGAGGGACAGCAGCATGTGGGAGCAAAGAATTTTCAGTGACCACCAAAAGCTCACCCCAATGATAGTGACCGGCACCCCACCTTGGTCTGGCGCCCCCGCTCACCTGCTCCACCATCCCTCTGCGGCCTACACCCTCCATGGTCCACACGCACCTCCTAGTGGTCACCACACGTCATAGCGACTGGTTGTTTGGTTGTTCCGCTGTTTGGTCTATTTGCATATTAGGGCCATATATATATAATTTTAATTACAAAGACCTTGAGGACATAAAACTTACTAGTCTTTATCAATTATCCCTGATTTATTTGGATGTAAAGAGCCCTGAATGGGATAGTTTGGGGTGGGGGAGGGGAGGAGATGATCATTTCATTTTTGCAAACTTACTAATAACTGCTTCATTATGAAATCTTACTTTTAAAGGACTTTATGTCCTTAATGTAAGGTGAACTCAATAGCCAAGTGGGACAAGGTAAAATTATCTATAAAGCAGAAGATATTGGTGCCGAGAATATTGGGATTCCTGAGTGCTAAATCAGAAAATGTGCCCACTGTTCCTTCACTGTTAAGAAAGTCAGGAAAGCCACTGGTGACCTTTGAAATGACAAAATATCACTTGGTCTTCCTAATGATTACTCAGAGATGTGTCTAAAGGTGATTGTAAAGAACTGGGAACAAATAATATTGAGCAAGTGGGGAAGTTGCATCACGTGATAGGAAAAGTACAGACAAGCTTTAGAATAAGACAGCTGCAGATTTCAAAGGTGGACTTCTAACTGGCTTCATGAACTTCAGAAAGATATTAAACTTTACTTTTGTTATCTCCAAAAATTAGCAAATTGTTCTTACAGGATTGCTCTGAAGATTAAGTGATTGAGGCAAGAGATGCATATGAACATGCCCAGTAAAACACCTGTCACAGAGCAGGCAGGCCCTCAATCAATCTCAGTTTCGTGTGTGTGTGTGTGTGTGTGTGTGTGTGTGTGTGTGTGTGTGTTTTAATTCCTACAAATGGAATGCTGAAGAAAAAAAACACACAAATAATATGTTAACTGCCCTGGCCGGTTTGGCTCAGTGGATAGAGCGTCAGCCTGCAGACTGAAAGGTCCCAGGTTCGATTCCAGTCAAGGGCATGTACCTTGGTTGCAGGCACATCCCCAGTAGGAGGTGTGCAGGAGGCAGCCAATTGATGTTTCTCTCTCATCAATGTTTCTAACTCTCTATTCCTCTCCCTTCCTCTCTGTAAAAAATCAATAAAATATATATTTTTAAAAAATAATATGTTAACTGAATGATTATAATAAATTTGGTATTCCTTCCCATTTTTTCAATAAAAATATCTGTCAAGTAAGATTCATGAACTATGATTTTTTTTATATCTTTCAGAAGAATTTTCCTATAAATAAATCATTTTTTAAAAGCCTATTTGTCAGCTCAATTTCCCTTATTCCCAGTTATGAAAAGCACGTATCTTTAACACTTTGGGACTCTGTGAACATCATATATTCACCAATCAAGATTCAAGTTCTCCCGAGGAAGTGAGACAATCAGAAACCAGGAAGTTAATGTGTGCAAAAGAGTGTGTCCTGATTGCCCATCTGAGGACGTGGTCTCTGTGTCCAAGGTCAAATTGACGATGGAGGGCCACTGCCCCTGACTGTAAGTTATAGCTTATATTGCACAAGGGAATCTGGGTTTTGCTCACCATTGTTTCCTTGACAACAGTGCCTGGCACACAGCAAGTGTTCAATAAATATTTGTTGAGCGAGGGAATAAAAGTGAGCCACAGCAGGCATCAACTGATCCAGTAGTTTTCAGACATGTTTTGAGTTGTGGGCTTTTTGTTCAAACAAAATATTCAGTGGACACCCAACATGACACACGTGCCAGAGACGCCTCTCTGTCCTCATGAGACAGACCAAGGGGACTGCATCCCAGGATTCTCTAAATTCTGCAGAGCATGGCTGGGTACGCCTAATCTTGCCAAACTTCTCATTTCAGAGATGGTAACAGGAAGAGCCCGGGAGGAGCAGGAACCCCTGTGCCAGTGGGAAAGAGGGCACATTCCACTGAGTGTTTGCATCACTGGGAGGGCATGTGGACACCTCCGGCCCTCCAGGTGGCTCCGAGGGGAGCTTATCCAATTTTTGGAAGTGCAACTCATTCTATGGTGCAACAAAGGGCTTCAAGCTGTGTCACTGAGGGCCCTCTGGCAGCAAGACTGTGCCCTTTGATTATAACTGTATAACCTCTCAGCTCTCACACAGGAAGGAAATTGGTCCCCAATTTATACATTCTAGAATTGTCCATAAAAGGGAATGTGGATTCTCTGGGGACCACTTGTCTCAGGTGAGTGAATGAGGATTTATGAGATGAATTTGGATTTGGAAATCCTAGAATCCTTCCAGGTCAGAGATGTTAGGAGCATCCAGCCAAAAGATATCTCAACCTGAGCTTTTTTTGGGGGGGGGGGGCAGGAGGTCTTCATATTTGCCCAGGTCACTCCCTGCTTGTTCCTCAACCTTCCCACCCCCTCTTCCAGTCCTGCTTCTTAGATTCAGTGGAAGCTGCTGCTCTTCCTCCTTCTTGTGAACCACAGGCCAATCTAACCGTGGGATGAGGCTCAGGATCCGCCCCTCCCCTTGATCCTGGCACTGACTGCCTCTCTCTGCAACCTCTGCTACCATGGTTCTGTCTCCTCTACCTTATTCTTTGTCATGATGGAGGGGGGGGAGAGAGAGAGAGAGAGAGAGAGAGAGAGAGAGAGAGAGAGAGAGAATGAATATGATTCTCTTATAGGTGAGCATTACAAACTCACAGAGCTGAGATCAATATGTGATTTAATCCAACCACCAAAGGCATTTTCCAACTGCACAGTCATGGACAACATATGGCCTCTTAATGAAACAATAATAACAACTCCCTAGGTCAAGCTGTCTGAATACATCCACAAGGTACCTGGGAGTTCTACCACTCAGGCAGGTGTTCAGCACAGTTTGGGGGCTATGCGCCCTGAGTCCCTGCTGTTCCTCCTACCTGCCTAAAGAGGGAGCTGTTTCCTCAGAATGCCCTCAGCCAGGGGCCAGCCAGGCAGCCTGAGGCCTTGGGAGACCACAGCAGCAGGCTGGCTTGTGTGCTAGAGGCTATCCATAAACTTCACGTGTCACCGAACAAACCCCCTTTGCACTTTTCACATCCTTTCAAAAAGTTGTGTCCACTAAACTGACAAATTCTAGTAGACCTAGTATTGCTAAGAGTCAGGAAATCTAGAATCCAGTCTCACCTGCCTAATGGGACTAAACAGGTGCTGTTGTGAAGTCTGTTACCACTCCTGTTCAGTGCCCTCCTCTGTAAAGTGGGCACAGAAACACACGCCCAGCTTATTTCACTGGGGGTTAAGAGGACTGATAATGCTTGGAAAAGGAGGCGTCATGTTATAATTTAGGGTGTATGCACACTAGAGTCTAAAAGATCTGTTTTAAACCAATTACCAGCTACAAGGCTAACCTCTCTACCTCGCAGGTTTTTCATTTGTAAATGTGTACATTTCGTTTGCACTAAACCCTTGGGGTTATTGTAAAGAAGAAATTCATGTAGACCTCGTATTGCTAAGAGTCAGGAGACCTAGAATCCAGTCTCACCTCCTAATGGTACTAAACAGGTGCTGTTGGGAAGTCTGTTACCACTCCAGCTCAGTGCCCTCCTCTGTAAAGTGGGCACAGAAACACAAGCCCAGCTTATTTCACTAATGGGTTAAATAGGGCCAGTAGTTAGTAGCTTTGGTCGGCTGATGTGGCTCAGTGGTTGAGCATCAACCTATGATCCAGGTGGTCACAGTTTGACTCCTAGAGGTCAGGCCCTATGCCCTGATTGTGGGCTTGATTGGGGAGTGCAGGAGGAAGCCCATCAGTGATTCTCTCTCATCATTGATGTTTCTGTCTCTCCCTCTCCCTTCCTCTCTGAAATCAATAAAAAAAATAAATGGTAGTTTTTAAAATATATAGCTATTGAAGCACAAACGCTTTTAAGCCCTGTCATATTTTGCACAGGTGAGGTGCATTATCAACTCCCTGGTTTGGTTCTCACACAAAAAATAAAACAATATCCCAGAAGGAAAGCGCTATTTCCAATCCAAATGGAAACATACTACTTGGACATACTTCTTCAGGGTGTGTCACTGAAGGGAAGGCACCTGGGCCATGTGGATGTGAAAGCTGAAACGCCAGTCATTTCTTGGAGAGAGTCACTACCAATGTTTTCTCTACCAACACTAATCCTTCCTCTGATTATAACCCAGTGTTTATTTATTTATTCATTCAATAAACATTCATGGAGCAATGACTGATTGTGTACAGTACTGGCATCTATACAAAAAGAAATAGGAATAAGGCTCAATCCCTGTCCTGGAGGAATTTACAATCTAGTTGAGAAAGAAGAAAAGATGAATGAAAAAATAGTTACAATAGAGAAAGATGGTAAGCACTGGTGCTATGACACATACGGGGCCCCTTCCTGGTAGAGATAATGAGCTGGATTTTAGTAGGGAACTAAAGTTTGCTACTTGGAATGGAAAGGGGGAAGGCATGGTTCTCCAATTTCCTCATCTATAAAATGAAGGGGTTCAACTAGATGGTTTCTAAGATGGTTCTCTGGAGAAAAAGGAGTGGGAAATGGTGAACAAGCAGTCTCCTTGCAATAAATCCTGTTTGTAGAATCCTCACTGTGCACATGGGCATGACGGAACATAGCACTTTACAGAGCTGCTAGGCTACAAGAACAGTTCCAAAAACAAGGGATGAAGCTGGAGTGTGACGTGGTCATAGGTGTTCACAAAAATCAACCTGGAGCTGTGGAGAATGGATTGAAGGGGACAAGCAAAGAAATGGGTGGCAAAGCAGTCAGTTGGGGGAAATAATGAGGACACGACTAACAGTCAGAGGCAGATGCCAAGGTGATTTAGAAGAGAAGATGGAGTGCAAAGGTATTTAGAAGGTCAAATTGACAGGACTGGGTGACTTGCTGGAGAAAAATAGAGAGAAAACAATAGAGAGAAGTCAAGAATGACTCTAGGATCCTAGCTAAGATCTTGGAACAAACTCAGAGCTCCCACATCAAGCATTTCATGAAGGCTTCCTTTACGTACACAGAATCTATGATCCTCATTTTTCCAGAGTGAAACTTATAACAAGAGCAGCAAGAGTTTTTAAAACATGTAATACCTGCCCGGCCAGTGTGGCTCAATGGTTGAGCATCGACCCATGAACCACGAGGTCACAGATTCCATTCCCAGTCAGGACACATGTCTGGGTTGTGGGATCAATCCTCAGAAGGGGGCGTGCCAGAGGCAGCCGATCTATGATTTTCTCTCATGGATATTTCTATCTCTCTATTCCACTCCCTTCCTCTCTCACTAAAAACATCAATAAAAACATTTAAAAAACAAACAAACAAATAAACATGCAATACCTGACTATTTAGTCAGGGGCACCGACCTCTTTCCCCTTAGATTGTCAAATTTAAAAAATGACAATAACCAACACAACAATGGCTGTTCAATATGAATGAATCAAAATTATAAGTTTTTTGTCAGATTGGCACATATATATGTCATGGAATTAAATTAGCTTATGTGTTCCATGAGAATAAAAGGTTTGAAAATGGTTGCACTAGGAAATTGAGACGTACTGACATCAAGTGTTCAGTGTCTTTGTTTCCAGTTTGGAGCTGCTCCTACTGTTGTTTCAGAAGGAAGGACTGGACCCTTAGAATGACTACCAGACAACTGAAACCTTCAGAAGGGGAAGGCAACCATCACTGGAAAGACGGAAGACTCTTCCATTTGTAACTGATAGAAGCATAAAGCAGCTAGACTTCCTGGCAGTTAGACAACACTCATCGGAAACCTTATGAATGAGCATACCCTACACACCCAACATTTCTACTTTTGGGGATTTAGTCTAAGAAAAAAAAAAGAATTAAGATATATAAGGACAAACCCAAATACTTATTTCAAGGATGTTCATTGCAAAGGTATTTATAATTGTAAAAAGTTAGAAACAAGGGTGAAGCAAAAATAGTGCCTGGCTTTAGAGGAAGCAAGACCGAACCTAACTCTGCAGCTGAGGAACGCTCGACTACAAGGAATGGAGACTTGGATGGAGATGGTCCACCAACCTAGTGAGGCTCTGTAAGTCATGTAGTGACCAACGTGCTCTTTACACATGGGGAACAGGGGCTCGACGGACAACATGCAGCCATGCATCTCATGAAGGGCCTTTCTTACCCTTTCTCCTAGCTCCCAGGCCTTGCTATGCTGAGCATTCCCAACTGAGCAAAAACATCTGTCTGGGACCCCTTCAGCCATCTCTCCCTCTGCTGTTTCCACCCATTCCCAGAAGGCTTTGCTTCATGGCTGAGAGCTCAAAGATGTGCTGAGTCAACCGGGCAAGTAGCATTGGTCTAGGGGTCAGAAAACTTCCTTTCTTTCTTGGACTCCTTTTATTGAGTACCTACTATGTGCCATGCCCTATGCTAAGCCCCAGAGAGAGAATGATACATGAGACACAATCCCTGCATATGGTAGACAATTGCCTCCCTAGTATCAAGTACCCCACTGTCTTACTAACCAAACCCTGATGGTACTATGAATGTCCAATGAAACAACTATATCTTCCATTCATTTGACTACAGGCAACCATATAATCCCATTCTGACCAAGAAGATACAAGCAGGAGTCACTAAGTGGGGCCTCCAGAAAGCTCTGAAAAGGGGGTGGACTTGGTTAGTGAATGCTCTTACTTATCGCCCCTACCTTTTGTCCAGCCTAGAATGTAAGTATGTGAAGAAGCCGCCCTTGTGTGATCACAGAAAAACACATGATAAAGATAGGATACTGGATCCCTCATGGTATCATGGTGTTATCCTGGCAACCTTGGCTATATAAAAATCAATCAAACAAACACACAAGCAAATTAACCCCCAAACGGGGTTAACTGGGCTTTTTGTTACTTGCAGCTGAACACCTGGTCAGCCAGGCTCTCTGAAAGGACAAGATGTTTGGGCGGGGTTTTGGAGAATGAGATACTCTCCAGCCACGGAGAAGGAGAAAGAGCCTTCCAGGGTGAGGGGACACATGTGCCAAGGCAAGAGAAGTGAAATAACATGGCACACGCAGGAGCTAACATGACATCAACATGACATCACTGGCTGGGGAAGAGGATACATTAGGGATGTGGTCAGGGATAATGCAGGAGAGGGTAGGAGGCAGGTCATGAAAAGCAGGAGAGGATAGGAGGCAGGTCATGGAAAGACTCATGAGACGTTGGGCAAGTCACTGAACTGGTCCACCTCCAGTTTCCTTAGCCATAAAGAGAGGGGGTCCACCCAGAGGCAGGGATAGCCGTGAGCAGAAGGCTGCCCTGCCACCATCCTTAGCAGAACTCTGGCTGGAGGCTCCAGCTCCCTTGCAGGGCACGGAAGTTTCCACGGGAAGTGCTGTCCGCCAGCCCACCTCCCTGGTTTCCCACTGCCTGGTGTATTCCGAGGACCGCACTGGCATTTCGGTTTGAACACTAACTGGTGACTCAGAACGAATAGGCGTGTGGACAACTGTTTACTAAGAAGGCAGCCTTTGGTGTGACAAACCAGAGTGGGCTGCTGGTTGTGCAGTACTCACGAGCTAGGCAGCTTGGAAATAGCACATTGCCATTGTGCTAGGCAATTGATTCATTTCTCGTCCTGTCTTGCCAGGCAGGGTGTCACATGCCAGCCCAGTCAGACTCACAGTCCATCCAGGCCAGGAAAGTGTTTGTCCTTCTGGTCAGTGCCCCCAGACACCTGGGCTGTTCCCCCAGCACCCCATGTATTCTACAAGTCTACTGTCTAGTTTACTTAACCTCCTAGAGCTAACAGACTGTCACCTGTAGAGAGCATCGCAACGTTTTAGAGTCAGACCATCTCAAGACTGTTTCTAATAGGATGTCAAAAACCAACAGATATGTTGATATCTGTTAGTTCCAAGGAAGCAAGGGATTAGGTACTGTTGGAGACGCAGATCGTTAAGATGTCATTTCTGATTAAAATAGTTGAACTCAGAGAAACACAGAGTTGGAAGGTGGTTGCCAGGGGCTGGGGGAGGGGAAATGGGGCGATGTAGATCAAAAGGTACAAAGTTTCACTTCTGCACAATGAATAAGCCCTAGCCCCGTGATCTAATGAAAGCATGATGACTAAAGGTAACAATACTGTATTATAGACTTGAAATTTGTCAAGAGGAAGTAACTTAAGTGTTCTCATGACAAAAAAAAAAAAGGTAACTATGTGAGGTGGTGGCTATGGGATCTAGCTTGATTGTGGGGATCATTGCCCAATGTATACATACATCAAAACATCAAGTCGCACACCTTAAATATATACACTTCCTAGTTGTCAATTGCACCCTAGTAAAGCTGAAAATAAAATATAGCAAAGCCTGGAAACAAAAGACATGATTCCTGGCCTTAAGCGTAGCATAACCTTACGAGCACAGCCTAAGTGTATGCCATGGGCTAGGAGGCCAGCAAAGCCGCATGGCAGACAGGTCAGGACTCGAATTCTGGCTCCAGCACTGACAACAGGTATGAGCCTGACTCATTCCCTGAACCTTTCCCCACTTGTTTGTTCATCCACACGCGGGGACAATAGGACCTGCCTCCCATGGAGAATTAGAGAGAATGTAAGCGTTGTGTTGTAGAGGTAGCTGCTCCATAATGATGGGGATTCCTATTGTTAAGTGAAAAGGTTCAAGAATTCAAAGCCACTGAGTGATGTTGAATGGCAGTGCAAGACAATTCCTGAATTCATGGCTTAAAGCGTCAGGGACTTCCATGCCCACATGCTGCTCCCATGGGTCTCACTACAAACCTCTGAGGACTATGTCTATTTGCAGATGAGAAAGGGGAGGGTGAGAGGATTTAAGTGGCTTGGAAGCATTTGGTAAGAGGCAGAGTCAGGATTTGGTTCTGTGTGCCCTCCACACTGCAAGACCTTCCTGCCAGGTGACTGAGGGAGAGATGGGGACGCTGAGCCAGACTGGAGGCTTCAGAGGCAGAAGCCGATCACTCAGTCCAACGCTTACTAAGCACCTACTATTTGAAAAGCATTTTTCTGAGCAAGATGGACAAGATCCCTGTCTTTGTGGGGCTTGTGGGTGAAGTGATAGAGAGGAAGAGGGAATAGGACATTGCAGGTGTATATACAATGTGTACCCAGACTTCAGTGAACCTGGCTCCACTTCAAACACCTATCCAAACCACCACCACCCCCCTGCCTCCAGTACTGTCTGGGACCACTTCCCATTTGCTATGACACGACTCCTTGCTTTGCTTGTCCTGATTTCTTGACTCTCATTTCGCACCTTGCCCCCACAGCATTCTCTTCCCCCAACCCCTCAGATGGTCATCTCACCTGGCTCTGTGGGCTACTTCCAGGCCACATTCTCCATCTAAGTTCCATCTCCGCAGGTAAGGGGCCCTCAGATAGCATGCTTCCTAAAACCACTGTGGGGCTCAACCCTATGGAGCTGGCCCCCACTCATCCACCACCTCACAGGGGAAGAGCAATTAGACAATGAAGATGCCAGAAGGATTTGTTGAGAATGGACCCAAATGCTGAGTGGGAATGACATAGATTTGCCTATTGATTTACACACAAACACACAAATTTATGTGTGAACACAGATCAACCTCCAAGGATGTTGGCACGCATGTGTATTAGATAAAGCTTCACTCCCCTCATACAGGGGAAGCTCCGAGAGCAGAGATGTTTATGTTTCGTTCTCCAGAAGAGTCCTAGCACCAGGTAGGCCCCTACAAGCACATTCTGAACAAATGAATCTGAGCAGCTTATGCCACAGCCCTTTGTAGGGAGAGCAGCCTGGGCTAAGCTGTGCCTTGATGAACCTGCGCTGGGGTGGAAGGAAGACGCCCTGTCTGGGGCCCAGGCTGATGCCCTAGCTCCATGAGGCAGTGGGAAACCACTGTTCAAAATAAGGGGGGAGGAGTTGGATGTTACAAAAACCTCCAGGAGAGGGGGGGGAAGGTGGGAGTCCAGCTGAGAACTGCTCTGGGGAAGAATCGCAGGAAGAGAAGGCCCCCACTGAAGGCTCTGCACAAAAGGGGCGAGGAGGAGAAGAAATCTGCCTCACGGATTTCATGAGCCAGACGTCAAGAGCTGTGTGATGTAAACCTCCTCATCCTACTGCCCTTGAAGGACCACCAGGTATGCGCCACACTGCTTCCTTCTGCACGTGGGCAGGTGGAGAGTGGAGAGGATGGCAGTGACACTATTGTTTGTGAGGTCTGATATATGCTCCCCTCAGGGCCTGGCAGGGAACACCAACTGGCGTTTACAGAGCAGACTCTGCCATGGCCCAGCTTGGCTCTCTTCTTCCAGGCCCCTCTCCGTTCCATGCTGCCCTTGTCCAGTGCTGCTGGACTAGGATGGCATGGTCCTTGTTTTAGGACCCTAAACTACTATAATTTATTATTTTCAATCTTTCTTCAAATACCAATTGGTATTGAAGCTTAGATGCTTCTCCAAATAAACTCTGAAAGACACTGGCGGCTGGCCTAGCACATAACCTAGGAGTGGCTTGTCTCGCTAAGATGAATGCCCTCTGTGTTATTGCTGGCAGTACTGCCTGCCTCCCTGAGTGGTTGGTGAGTTCTACCTTCTCCTTTGGGCAGGAAGAGTCCCTTCCTGATGGGACTCCAATGGGAATCTGGATCCCCATCATATAGCACCACACCCTGAAAGCTATGTTCCCTGAAAGCTCTGTTCCCTCAGCAGAAGCCCAGAGGACTCATTCTAACCATCCAGGCCCAAGAAGGAGCAGGACCTTCAGAAACTGCTTCAAAAAATACCTGAAGACCCACCAGTGCACCGTGGGCATTTCTGTGGACCCTAGGATAGACCACAAACAGTGACTGAATAGACCAGCTCAGGTTGTAAACTTAGGTTTGATGAAAAGAGGAGCAAATGTGAAATTAATAGGTAACTTGGACTAAAAGGTCTGTCATTCTTGTGTTGACTTTCATTTTTCCTGTGAGTGTAAGGTTGTGAGGGTTTGAGATGACCTGCTGCCACCATGAAATCCCTTCTGCAGGTAAGACAACTCAAGGTAAATGACCTGCCCAATAGATAAGGTCAACACTAGAGTCTAAGGCAGTGGTTCCCTGCCCTGGCTACTTGTTAGAATCACCTGGAGAGTTAAAAACACAACAAAAACCATGCCGGGCTGCATCCTTAACAAATCTGATTTAATTGATCTGGGGAGAGGCTCCAACACTAGTATTTTTAGGAAGCTTCCCAGGGGTTCTAAAAGACGCAGCCAGGTTTGGGAATCTGACAGATAGACCAACTTCCAGTTTAAAGCTCAACAGATCAAAATGCTCTCCCTTATCTCCTATCCCATGCAGGCTAGCTGGGCAGCTAGGTTCCCTCAGCATACTCCTGGGAGAGCTGAGAACATTTGCTCAGTTTGCTCACCTGTAGAATGGGGAGTTTGAGATCTCTGAGAGCTACTATATCTGAGGATGTGCAATGCTGATTCCAGCACAGAGTCAGGGCTCAGTAAATGTCCGTGGTGGTGAAGACAGCTGTCAGAGTCAGGGGCAGTAGCTCTCTCTCTCTCTTTTTTTTCATTTACAGTTTACATTCAGTGTTATTCTGTGTAAGTTTCAGGTGTACAGCTTAGTGGTTATACAATCATATACTTCACAAACCCAGTCCAGACCTCGCAGCCCAATGGCAGGACTGTGTTAGCCACCGGGACTTAAAACAAGAACCACCACCTTCATCAAACACTAACTAATTTCTTCAAGTCAGTCTTGGACACACACACACACACACACACACACACACACACACACATTCACACACCAACATCTTCACACCTACGTCTGTATCCAGGAAGTGGCCCCTTCAGCAACATTCTGTGTGGATCAGCCATGATGACAGATAAGGGAGGCCTCTCGGGGTTATCAGTGCCAATCATCATGGTTTTCACTGTCGGCCTGAGTGTGAAGCGCTCCCAGGCAGAGCCTCCCAATACCGAGGAAACGCATAGAGGAATCATTTACTACTCTCTTGCCTAATCCTTTCCACTTAACACACAGTGAAAGCAGAACTCCGTGACACACTTGCCCTGTCTGGGCAAAGGTTCTGCTTTTTTTGGAAGATCTTGGAAAAAGCAAAAAGAAAAGCTTGGCCATGGGGGAGGGAGAGCTTGTCAGCCTCTCATCCATTCAATGAGCACTCCGTTTCCTCACCTGTGTACCTGCACGGTGCTGGGGGCCGAGACCTGAGCACAGGTTAGGGATGTCCTGCCCTTGAGCTGGCAATGTCCCTGGGGAGAAAGCAGGTATCCAGGCAACCAATGCCAACAGCTATGACCCTGTTCCTGGGACACCCGAAAGGACTTTCCATTGTCAGTGAGCACCCCTTTTCAGGAACCTCGTGGCACTATTGATACTCAGCCAGTATGTGCTAGTACAGCCATCACGGTTCTCAAACTATCAAGATACTTCTGAATCGGCTGGCAAATTGCTGCAGTCCTATCCATCCCCAGTGCTCCCACTACCACCTTGAAAATGCAGCATTGAAAGAGTTAACACCTGACATACAGGAGGTCTCTGCAGCCTTTGGGTTAGTAGCGCCTGGTGAGTGGGTTGGCCAACATTCTGAAATTTACCTTGCCTCTGGGCCAGTGGAGTTCCTAGTCTCAGGGGCTGTAATCTACTTGCAAGGTAGAGATTGGACACCTGTCTTGAAGCTACATATGCACAGCAGATGCGTGGGTTTTACTTTGATTGTGTGTCTATTTGGATAGCTTGGGGGGGGGGGGGGCTGATGACTCTTTTAAGGGGCTAAAGCCCTTACCTCCACAAACTACCTCTTGGCTATGCTTCCAATCTAAATTTAAGAATACAGGATGCCTGTATTTCCAGGAAGGCCCCCTAATAAAGAAAAAGAAAACCAATTCAATAAATGGAAATCCAAACAAGAACATTAAAAAACATTGGTCATTCAGGAAGATAATAATAGGGTTCCATTATGTGTGAGCCATTCCCTGATGGAGAAACTCAATGGGAATGCATTCACTGGCAAAAGATGACACAGCCCCTATATTTTGTACTTGAGAAGCAGCTCTGATAGTTGCTCCCAAAAGTTAGTGTGTTCCACCAGGACAATTAGCATTATCCGGAGGACAGCCCTGGAAATGGTTATCTAATAATGCATGGTGTGGTGCCAGGCCTGAGCCCTCAGCATCCTTCTTACTCTCCCCTCTTGTGCTCTGCTCTGTGTCACTTCCCCACCCGCATTGTGTGTCCTGGCTTCCTGCTGATTTGACCAAGAGGAGGTATTGAAAAGAGATTGAAGGGCGGAAGTAAGGGGAAAGGTAAAGGTATTTCACCTCCTTCCTCTTGGCCTCAGGCAGCATGCCAGACTGCCATCACAGACTTGGTGTTTCCAGCCCTCACAGGACAAGGCTTCCAACTTCTGCCAGGAGGGTGGCCCCGGGGCTCCCTCAATTCTGCCTCCTCCTCCTTAACCTTCAGTTGGAGAGTCGCTGGCTCCCTGCTGTTGGAAATATTGGGTTGTCTCGCTGGCCCCCAATGGCTTTCCTGCATCCCCATCACATGTGCAATTAATTCCTTGCATGAAATGCCCGTTTGCTCTGTGTGGTGTCTCTCTCCTGGTTGGACACTGATAGATACACTGACGGACTGCTCTTTAGAATCTTCCTGTCCTTCCCTGAGCTTCAGTCTCCTTGTTTGAATCTGAGGCTGGAGGAAGTACCATGTTTTGTTTCAGCTTCGTGAATCTATGGATGTGAGACCTGCACCCTGGGGGACCTCCGAGGACTGACATGCCTTCACACTTCAGGACGGTCTGGGGAAAAAAGTACCTCAATTTGCTTTTTTCAAAGTAGTCTTCATTTTGAACTGCAGTTATATCCTTTCTTTGGAAATAGGCAGAGTATAAATGATAACCGTGGCATTTAAAAAACAACCGATTGTTTCTCTCTTACTCATTTCATAATTTGGCATTTCCTTATCTTTTCTTTAACTAAGTGCTATATGTTTAAATGGTTTCCCTTAACCTTAAGACTCCGCCATTTGGCAATGTGGCCTGCATTTGGGGTTGTGTTCCCAATTCTTCTTTCCTTCTTCTTCTTTTTTTGGGGGGGGATGCGGGGTGGCACATATAAACCATCATCTTTCTGGGTTGAGAGATGCTCTTCATTCAGTTTCCCTTAAGCATCCATCTGTGCCCTGGGTCACTGACTGCCTTTCTCTGCATCCTTGGAAATCCTTAGATGGCCATGGCTGCTGTAGGTGATCACTCAGAAAATGAGTGGATGTGTGGTTTAGGTGGGGAGTGGTTCTGTTGGTTCCCATTTTCCCTTTCCAAGCATTAGGTTGTACACAGCTCCTGACCCTCCGCCTCACCCCATTCCCCAGGCAGAGGTCCCACTGGGCTGGTGTGGAGCAGCCCCGTGGTCCCGGCTGGGCCCTCTTGAGCAATCCTGGTGGCAAGGCTCATGGACTTCCTCAGCTACCTCCTGAGCTTGGGGAGGCGAGACTCAGGCAACCAGAGAGCTGGGAGCACGTGTTGTTCATGGCCAGATCCCTGTCAGGAGTGATTCAGCAGGCAGTGACGCATCGCTTCCTAGAACTGGACCCTGAGAAGAGAACAGGGATGGGCACACGCGCAGCCTCAGAGAAGCAGCCCAGCTGTTTTGGAGTCAGACATGGTTCCAGCGCACACTCGTGATGCACACTTCTCTAATAATGATGGTCGATAATATGTATTGAGCTACACGGTTAGAGATGTGTACCCTGCATGCATTATGTTGTATAATCTACATGGTCATATGGGATGGATTTTATAGATGAGGAAACAGGCTGAGCAATTAAGCAACTTGACCAATATCATCTAACTAGAAAGTGACAGAGCCAGGAAATCCCCCGGGTCTATCTGCTTTCACAGTCTCTTTGCTACATTGCAAGTGAATTACATTTTCCATGTGTCAGTTATCCTGTTACCTTGTCTTTCACATCAAGATATCACTGCCTATCTTGCAGAATTATTTCTCTCTCTCCGTCCCCCACTCTTTCTCTCCCACTAAACATGTGTTAAACTTCTATTTTATCTGTGCACTGAGTTACATCTGGATAGCAGTAGGATTCACTAGCCAAAAAAAAGTGCAATTTCAAATAATTCAATAAGTATGCAAAACTGACCTACTAGGTGGCAGGTATTTGGGGAGTCTCTCTTAAGTGTTACATGGGCCGGGACTCAACTGGGTCCTCAAAACACACATAAAGAACTCAAACACTGTAAAATGATGGAGGCACCCCCCCCCGCCCACATACATACATACATACATACACACACACACACACACCATTTTCACATGCAGAACATGGGAGTGGCTGCAGGAAAAGGTCCCAGAGTGAGCAGAGAGCAACTTCCAGGGGTCAAGAGGAGCCATTCGATCTTGCCTGTGCCTTTTTCTATCCAAAGCTCTAATGGCAAACAGTCCAAGGCAGTGAGTGGCCCAGCAGGGAGTTATTTGGAAGTAGCTGAAACCAGGCACGCTAGCAAGACTGCAGGACCTTTGCATTTGTGAATTTAACATTCAGGGTCCCAATAGCTCTGGAGCAGGCTGAGGGTCCTGAAGGGAGTGTGGGGTGGGACAATGGGCAGAGTACATGTAGCAATATTTGCGGAGCCACCATTTGGCTTACTTTCTCTTGAAGATAGGTACATCTCAGCAAAAATGGGTTATCTATGAAAAGAAACTTGCTTATTCATCAAGGACAAAGCTATCGGGAAAGATTTAACTTGAATGGAAGAACTTGAAGCAGCAGTTCACATGGGGTGTTAATGGACCATGGGCAGTGAGAGGTGAGCCTGATCATCATTGGGGGCTCGAACAGGAGCCAATCAAGCATTTCTATACTCAACTCACCAGGGTTTGCTGCTTTAGCAGATATCTGGGTGATGTTCCCACTGCCCTGCAGGAGACCAAGGGGACACCTGGCTGCTTTCAGGACAGTTGTGTCCTGGCTGGAGGTCGTATATCTAGACTATAGCTGGTGAATCCCTCCAGAGCCCAAGTCAGAGAAGAGCATATTAAAAGTCCCTCTTCTCTGACCTCTGGAGGTGGAAAGGCTCAAAGGGAAAGAACAGTAATTTGTGGCTTTGGAAGCTGCTGGGGTCCAACCCCAGCAGGTCCAGGGGTCCCCAAAGGTGTGGACGGAGGTGGCGAAGAAGGAATGACACGGAGACAGCGTTCAGTTGATCAGCAGCCTAGCCAGGATCTCTAGCCAAGTTCTGGTCTGGATCTCCAGCAAAGTTCTGGTTAGGATCTCCAGCCAGGTTCTGTGTCCATGTTCTCTTGCTAGGTTCTCCAGCCAGGTTCTGTCCAGGTTCTCCAGCCAGGTTCAGTCACCAGGTTCTAGTCAGGTTCTCTTGCCAATTTCTGTAGTCAGGTTCAGTCCAGGATCTTTTGCCATGTTCTCTCGCTAGGTTCTGAGTCTAGGTTCTGTGTCCTGTTGTCTTGTTACATCTGTATTTATACCAGTTGATTCCAATCCTATCAATCTCTATTCCAAAGGTTAGGGCATTTCTTATCTCCATTCCAGGGAGTAAAGATTATGTAGCTTAAGCATGATTGTTCGTAGTTAAAGTGATTAATTACCCGCCTGGCACTTAGTTAAGGGGTTTTATTCCCTCCCTAACTTCAGGGGAAAATCCCTACCTGGGGAAACAACCTTTCTCAGAGAGGTGACCTTGGTTAAAACACATAGTGCCAAGAAGGTGAGCAAACATATTAAGAACAATATGCCATATATGCCAGGCCCCTTGAAACAGCAAGGATGGACTGGCTCCCGGCAGGAAGTACAATCAATGATACTCTGATCTCTAGCAGTTTCACATTCATTTTACAGTGGCCAGCATCACCACTTGGCTTCCTTAAGCACTGTGTCAACATTCTCTGTATCTTTGCTTTAAAAACAGCTTGAAGCCAACCGGATCTGGAGGAAGAGGCTTTAAAAACAGGAACAACAAAAAAGCAACTTAATGGGCCTCCAGAGAGAGTTGCAGCCAGGGAAAGACAGCATTCTAAGCAGGCCATAACAATGGTTAGACACTAGTTCCCACCAGTCTGCGAAGTAAAATGATCTTTCCCCGGCAAAGAATAGGGAGCCATGGGGAGAGGGGTGAGGAAGAGAGACAAACAGGAAGGTAATAGAAGAGGGAGGAGATGAAGAGAAGCATTGGTTAGGGAAATATCTCTAGCATAGCAAGCACACCTGTATTCAAATCAACTCCCCCAAACACATGCTTCCCGTAGTTCTCTCCATAGTCCTTTATTCTCTATTGAATTGAAATGTTTAGATTGAACATCTGTCTTCACCTTTAGATTCTGAATTTCTTGAGAACAGAAAAGCGTGTCTTCCACATGGTAGTACTGCCTATGCCTTGTCATCACTGTGCCTGACAGAAAGAAGGGCTTGTGTGCTGTTGACTGTGCTCTTGACATATGTAGGACCTTTCACGTGTGAATGACCCTGAGCTGTAATCTATTCATGTGGACCTTGGAAAACCACCTGTCCTAGGGAAGTGATCAATCTCACCCAATTAGATCTTTTATTGTCCCTGGTTCTTATTGTTGTGACCTTAACTACTATATTAACACAAGCCACAATTGTCCCACATTATTGTTACACTTTAAAGATCAGTGAAAGGTATTAGCAAGTTTGTTCAAAGCATGAGGATTATTTTCATCCTGATACTTAAGTGAAACACAAGAGTGGACCCCCACCTTATATCTACAGAAACATCACATATGCATACTCACACCCCTGAAAATTCCCAAAATGAAACTGGTGATGAGTTATAATGGTGAAATTTTGTGTTTGTGTTTGTTTGTTTTTTTAAGGAAAAGTTGTAGTTTTGTCTTTAAGGAAAATTAGTCTTTGTAGTGTTTACTGTGTTTGTACTCCCATAAATGAATAAATATGCAAACAAAGACTATATAGTAGATAAATCAAGAGAGAGGGAAAAACAAAAATCAGGCTTAAATGTACAAACTTCTGTTGCTGAAAAAGCAAGGAATGCTTTTTCTAGTTGCACAGAAAAGTATGCATTCTTTAGAATAGCACGACACCTGGGTGTGAGAGGTTTTAAGAGAAAGCATCTGAAATTCACATTACCTTCTCCTTTGCAGTTGTGAACTAGGGCTTGGGCTTGCCCTTCTAGGGGTTGGTTGCATTGGTCAACTCAGTATCAGGGAAAGGGCAAGAGCTTTCTGTCCATTTCTGGTTGATGACATGCCCATTAGTCATCTCCTCTCTGTCTCTACTCAGAAAGAGCAAATGTGCTGTCACAAAATAGCCTCTGAGTTTAGTGTTAGTGAGCCTGGCTCAGGGGGTCCATCTTGCTGAAAGTCAAATAAACTCCATGAAACTCCTGTGGTTTGCTAAGAGACCTATCATTAAACGTCAATTACCTTTGCCTGCAAAATAGTTCAAAAATCATCTATTGTTTAAGCTTTTAGAGTTTCCATGATGTGCTAGTTTTAAAACAACATGGATTAAAATCTTGACTTCACCCTTTCTAGGTAGGTAACCTTGGCTAAGTTACTTCACTGAGCCTCATTTTCCCTCCTTTGTTAATGGGGGGTTAGGGGGGGGTGATAAGGAACAATTTCATAAAATGCAAAACACTCTACCTGAATTAACTTGAACTACTTAATTTACATCAGAAAAGAGAATATATGTGAAAGGGACTGAAAATAGGAAAGACATCATAAATATAAATGATTGTCATAGGCGTTCCTGCGCCTCTTTGCTTGTATATTATTTTTACTATGTTTGAGCTAGATATTAAAATCTATGGGATGTGAACAACACCTCAAAAGGAATTTGGGGATGATTTCTCAGTAATGTGTCACTTTATAGAGTAATTAACAATGGTTTATTATTTAATATTATGTATTATTAATATTATTAAGGACCTGGCTATCCGAGTTCATTGTAAGTATGTTTTAATTCACAAAATGTTGTTTTGAGGCCAATTTGCAAAATCACAGTATTGTGGCACCCAGGTACAAGCTAAGCTGGAAAGTGAGACTTTAAAGATCACATAAGAAGGAATTGCAATTGACCCCTCCATGGTCTGTGAATGGATATGCCTTGAGTGTATATGCTGACATTGACAATGGACCCCAGCTATGGGTGTGTGTAAGTATGTTCTAGGCAAAGAGAAAAATGTCACTTCCTTTGGTGCTTTCCCTACTGAAACCTCTCTGGATTTGACATCTTGGGCTGTGTCCCAGATATCTGCATCAGGGACTCTCCTGTGGTCTCTGAGGGCCTCCCAGCCTCTGACCCTGGCACCTTTGTCTAGATTCCACTGAGTGTGGTAATGACACACTCTTGGAGTCCATGCTTCAACAGGAGTGACTAGTATTCCTCCTTCTCTTCCCATCTGAGCCGACCTGACTTCAAACAACTAAATAGCAGCTGCATGGAATCCAGCCGTTTGGACTTTGGGATTAGACAGCATGGCTCAGATCTTGACAGCGACTGCAACCAACTGTTCACTCTGGGACCCTGGGCAAGGTTACTTCCACATTCAGAGACTTAATTTTCCTCATATGTAAACTGGGATAATAACATCTAACTTTTTGTATCGAAAAGATTGTGTGTGTTTTTTCAGGATGGTGCCTAAGAGGACGCAAGCTCTCAGTACGTCACGCTATTGTTATTATTGCTGTTATGACTGTGACTGTCATCACATACAGGATTATCTTAGAAGAGCTATTATAAAGTAAATATCAATTTGGTCCTGGTGTACTGACTGCAGTAGAGAACTTGATGGCTAGAGGTTTTCCATGTGTTCACATACAAATGTGTATGATGCCTCAAGGGCACATGGAGCATCATCTGTGCTCACATGGAAACCCAAAGTTACATCATTACAGACTTTTTTATTTTGGGATGTCCTAACTGATTTTTCCTTCCTGTAGATTTAACTCCAAACCACTCTTAGCCTGGATTATTATAAAAGCAAAGTGAGATGTGTATTCCCTGACATGCGTCCACACACTTGGGGAACAGGAGTGGTCCCGATTAGTTGAGGGACAGAAGGGGAATTATAGTTTACACACTTGGAGTGGGTCCACGTCTATAGAATCAAAGGCAGCCTGGAAGACTGGAAAGAACAGGAGTGACTAGTGATGTTCTAAAACATAGAAATAACCAAATGAAAGAAAGGAATTGACCTGAGCAAGAGATCTGTTGTTTTCCTGTGGCTGTGTCCTGAGATAGCTAAGAATGTTTGCCTGGAGAGGAAGACAGAGAGCGCTGGTCTCATTCTTCTGAAGTTTGAGGGGCCATCACGTAGAGGAAGGAGTTTGCTCAGTTTCCACCCCTCCAACCCCAAAGGATAAAGAGGACCAATAAATGAGAGTAAAAGAGATGAGACTGAAGGGAGCATGCCTGCCTGCACCTTTCCCTTTCCCCCTTCTTCATCCCCACCCCACCCACCCCCAGCACCAGGTGCATTACCATTACCCTCCTCACTCCCGAGCTCTAAAGGCCCTTTCTTTACTTCTACAACTTGTTTCCCAAGCCCATTTCTCCTACGAATTACTTTGTCTACCTCTGTGGTTTTCTAAATAAATGTTCCTTATAATCGGGGAGAAAAAATAGATGAGCTTGAGCTGAACAGAAGGAAGAACTTAACTATTCCAGTGCCCTCCCCCCAATGGAATGGATCCTTAGTTCTTGAAGGGTTTAAGCAGGAGATGGATGGCCCTATCTTAGGGATCTTATAGATTATATGAGGGGAGGGGAGTTCAATGACCTCTCTGATCCACTTTAAGATTAAATACAACTTTATCAAGATTTACTAGTAGAATTTCTGTTTTATTCTCTTGAACATTAAAATAGGTATAATGTCACTGCTGCTTACTAAAAATGTATAAGAAATTGAATTTTCAATTATTCTATAGACATAATTTTTGAGTATTGAAAATACATAAATATAGAGCAAATAAGTTATTTTCAACTTTCCAAAATAACTTTGTAGGAGCTATATAGGAAAAGAATCTCTGAAAAATATCTTTCAATTCTCTAAAGATTTTAAAAAATAATATTCTGCATCTCAAAGACATGAAAGAATTACCCACTGTGAATTATAGCAGCTAAATCTTTCAGAAATCCCAATTTATAATAATGTATCATTAATACTTATGCTCATGAAAGGTCCCACTTTGAGGATCTATATGCAATATATGATTCTAATAGCCCCTTGTGCAGTAGATAGTTTTAGTATCCCCATATTACAGAGGAGAAAACTGAGGTTCAGAGATCAGGAAACTTGTTCAAGTCCACCCAGCTAAATGTGGAGCTGTCTGACGCCTCAGCCCCTGATCTTTCCACTGTGTCATACTTCTTGACCACTTCCTGTCTTGCCTGAATAAACACAGTTCAGGTCAAACATCCAAGCAATGATGACGTCTCTCTGTCACACCTCCCAGTTAAACCCTATAATTTCCAAGGCTCTGTATTCTTGTCTGGCCTGCCCAGGAAAATGTCTATTTTGAGATCTGCCTCTCTCAGAAGAGTTGCATGTTCTTGATGGTCTTTCACACATGGGCCACGCTGAACTGGAGGTGCAGAGTCGTTACTCCAACTCACAACTGAGACTGCCCTTCACCCCCTGTTCCCAATTTGGGGTCTGTTTCAGGGAGGGTGTTAAGGCTATTAGTAGGTTCATGGGGGCTATTAATAGAGCCTGGGCTTCAGCCAACTCACCATGTTTATGTTTTTGGGGTTGCGCTGCAACTGTTGTTGGTAATTATAGATGCGTGGGTGAGGATGGGTACTGATGAACAGTTCCTCCTCTTAGTTTCCTCTTTACACATGCCCAATACTGGGGGTGTCTAAACTCACAGTCTCATCATAAGGTCCCTCATGTCTAGTCACTGCTGTATTTCCTGGCCAACTGAAGTAAGCAGGGAAGTTGGAAGATTTCAAGGCAATCTACATCACCATTTGGGTTATAACCTATGTAGTCAATGCCTTCTTTAAAAGAAGTAATGTGACGCCAAAATAAAGCTCTTTCTCCTCCTACAAGCAAGCTATCCCCTTTGTGATGGCAAAGCATTTACCACAGTTTTGCAGAGAAATATGTAAAGAGTATTCATGAGTCTTATTAAAATGATGCTCCCCACAGAAACTCATTGAAATGAGTGCTGCCCAGTAAATTGTTGTAATCTGTAATATAAGCTATTTTGGTACCACAGAGGTACATGCAATCTCTTCATGGTTGAAGGGGCAGAGGCCACTTTTTCCAGTTTTTAGCTTGATTCTCTTATGTGCCGAGAGAAAGGGTTGGTCACAGACCAAGGGTACTCCTTGAGTTAACCATGCAGCTACCAGAATAGTCAGGCTCGTCTGCTTCTACCAGTCCATTGAACTTGGACTGTGCCAAAGAGACACCAATGGAAGAAAAATAGCTGAACTAAATTAAAAAAATGCTGCCACCTTCAAGGTACTCACTTTAGAGGACATTTTTCCCTACTCTCCAACCTCAACACCCCACATCCTGGGTAATAGCAGTAGAAAGTCAACTAGTGAGAAAGAGAAATTGGGGACATTTAGAAGGGACTAGTCCAATTCCACCTTACATGCCCCTGTCATGTCCTTCCTTTGCCCCCAAATTGTATAGTTCATCTAAGTAGGTGGCTGTTCAAGCTTTTTAGAGGATCTTGGCCAGGGCTGAGACAACATGGTGCATAAAGCCAAGAGAAAGACTCCCATGTGATATGCAAAGACAAGGTTCTGAGGTCAAAAAGCATGTGACAGGGCCCTGGCCAGGTGCCTCCATTGGTTAGAGCATTATCCCATTCACCAAAAGATTGTGGGTTCCAGCCCCAGTCTGGGTGTCTATGGGAGGCAATCGATTAATGTTTCTCTCTCTTCTTCCACCTCCCCAAGTCCCTCTATCTCTCAAATCAATAAAACATATCCTTGGATGAGGATTAAAAAGAAAAAAAGCATGTGGCAGGTTATCAACTAAAAGGTAACCAGTGAAAGAAGCTAGGCACAAAGGACAGCACATATATAGTGTATGATTCCATTTGTAAGAATGTCTGGAATAGGCAAATATACAGATATAGAAAGTAGATTAGTGGTTTCCTAGGGCTGAGGGATATGGAAGGTTGAAGGGTGATACCTAAGGGGTATGGGATTTCTTTTGGGGTATGGTAAACATGTCCTGAAATTGATTATGGTGATGGATGTACAACTCTGTAAATATACTAAAAGCTATTGAAGTGTAAACTGATTGGGTGAATTGTATAGTATGAGAATTAATATCTTAATGAAGCTGTTAAAAATAAAAAGGTAAGAAGTGACACATTTGGGGAACTACGCTGTGGAAAAACCAGAAAAATCGAGTGATGAGCAGTGAGACAGAGAACGCTAATAGGAGGTGATCAGCTGACGGGTCCTGGGAAAGAGGCAAGCTGCTCTAGACAGAGGTTTTATACAGTGTCAGCTATAGCCCATGTGTTTTGGAAAGGGTTATGATGGATACCCTCTTGTAAAAGACCTCTAGAGGTCACAGCAGGACTACTGTATTCCACTTTGATTCTAGAAGGATGAATCTGTCTAAAGATTGAGCCTGGCCAGCTTGAGGGAATCTCACTCCTGTGATAGGATTATGGTTATAGAAAAGTTAGCCTCTTTTCATTTCCTGAAGCCTAATTAGAAATTTAGTTCATGCATTATGACCCTTGGGAATTAATTGCTCTTCCAGGTATCAGTATTTTTCTGTTTGTATTTTATCAGGGCTTCACTCAAAGACTTCCAAGTTTGGCCAATCATTGCAGTATGAAGGTGGTTTTAGTTATATTCCAGGAAAAACCAGAATTACTCCAGTATTTTGGTAACGAATAATGAATGAGGAACCATGCACACAAGGTCCAGTTCCAAATACAGTGAAGTGAGATTTTTTCATCCAGAATTTAGCATGCCCCGGTCCTTCTGTAACTCTCCAACCAGATCGCCCACTCTGTCTCGCAGAGATTCAGAACTGCAGCCCCAAATGCTACATTTTTTTAAAATATATTTTTATTGGTTTCACAGATGAAGGGAGAGGTAGAAACATCAATGATTAGAGAGAATCATTGGTAGGCTGCCTCCTGCCCTCCCCCCACTGGGGATCAAGCTCACAACCTGGGCATGTACCCTGACCGGGAATTGAACCGTGACCTCCTGGTTCACAGATTGATGCTCAACCACTGAGCCACGCTGGCCAAGCTGCATGCCTACATTTTTGCTTATGTTGTTCCTTCTCCACAGTTGGCTAATTCCTCCCTATCCTTCAGGAATCTTCTAGGAAGCCTCCTCTGAATTCTTGGGAGTCCTTTTGTATGTTCCCATAGCACCTTGTATCAACACATTGACTGCATTGTAAAGGGATTTTCTATTCATCTGTTTATGTCCCCACTGGTCAGGAAGCTCCTTAAGGCTCATTACAATGTCTCTTTGTCCTCAGCCCCTGCACTAGTTTCCAGCACCTAATATGTCCGTAGTCAATGTGTGCTGAACACCTTCATTTCCAGGAGGCTATTCAGGGGCCACTGGGGAAGTTTGACCAAGCCCACACTTTCAATAGCTTAGACACTACTACCCCTAAATTAAACTGTTTTCCACACACTAAGTTCAGATATGCATTCATCAGCTGACAAGAAGACACTGGGAGTTTTTCTGTAATGCAATTGCTCAACTGTTCAATTTGATAGCAGCACCATCTTGGTAACAGAATGGCAATGGTCTGATTATTCAAATATTCAGTTACAAAAATATGTGGGAAACAGACAAGGTGTGCTGATATTAGTGAAAATAAACAGAGAGGTCTCATTAATTTAATTAAATTAAGATAAAAATAGAATTCATTAGGTGTGCTAAAAGTAGCCTATCTTTAGCCCTAACTGGTTTGGTTCAGTGGATAGGGCATCGGCCTGCGGACTAAAGGGTCCCGGGTTCGATTTAAGTCAGGAGCATGTACTTTGGTTGCAGGCACATTCCCGGTGGGAGGTGTGCAGGAGACACCTGATTGATACTTCTCTCTCATCGATGTTTCTAACTCTCTATTCCTCTCCCTTCCTCTCTGTAAAAAATCAATAAAATATATATTTTTAAAAAGTAGCCTATCTTTAGCCTCAATTGGATGTTCAATTTACTCAAATATATATATATATATACTAGGGGCCCGGTGCACGAAATTCGTGCACTGGGTGTGTGGGGGGGGTAGTGTCCCTCAGCCCAGCCTGCCCCCTCTCACATACTGGGAACCCTCAGGCGTTGACCCCCATCACCCTCCAATTGCAGGATCGGCCCCTTGCCCAGGCCTGACGCCTCTAACAGAGGCGTCAGGCCTGGGCAGGGGACCCTCATTTCCCCCCATCACTGGTTCTGCCCCCAGCCCAGGCCTGATGCCTCTGGCCTAGGCGTTCGGCCCGGGCAGCGGGGACCCACAGCTGCAGTGGCCCCGCGATCGTGGGCTCCGCTTTAGGCCCAGGCAAGGGACCCCTAGCTCCCGGGACTGCCAGCTTCGACCGTGCCCAGCTCCCATCGCTGGCTCCACCCCTACTTCCTGCTATCACTGGCCAGGGTAGAAAAGGCACCTGATTCTCCGATCATGGCTGGGGGGCAGGGCAAAGACGGCCCCAGGGCCGCCTTTGCCCTGCCCCCCAGCTCTTAGCTCCCCCCTGGGTTTCCGATCACTGTCAGTGGCAGGGGGCTTCTTCCTGCTTTCCCTTTCACCTCCCTGCATTGTGCTTACATATGCAAATTAACCGCCATCTTGTTGGCAGTTAACTGCCAATCTTAGTTGGCAGTTAATTTGCATATAGCCCTGATTAGCCAATGAAAAGGGTATCGTCGTACGCCAATTACCATTTTTCTCTTTTATTAGTGTTGATATAAAAGAACAAAGTAAAGAGCACCATGAAATTCTGGGAGTGCAGTGTCAAATATAGCATCCAAAAGGCAAGGTATAGTTAGCATTTTTATAATTATTTTTTAAATCTCTGGGAGTCCTCCCACCCCTTAACCAAACCCAATACTTTCTGAAGTTTATTGTTTGATATCCATCCCTTTGATTTTTTGTTTTCATAAATGTATTCTGTATCAAAGCAGGAAGTGACTTGTATTATAATAGAGATTCTTGAAGTCTTTTAAAGTCCCAAAAACTTTAGGAGCAGCAATAGTCAACTGAAGACAAAACTCAAAGATTATATCCTGGCCTTGTTACTAAGTTATTGAGAGCACAGACATAGAGTCAGGCATATCTAGATCACCTAGCAATGTGTCTTCATCAAAGTTATTTAATCCTCCAAACCTCAGTTTATTAATCTGTAAAATGGGGATAATAATAGTACCTATCCCAGAGGGTGGCTACAAGATGCAAATGAGTGAATATGTTCAATATGCCTAGTCCAGTGCCTGGTACTTAGCCTGAGTGTATACTATAGAAGCTGTTCTCTAGGAGGGAAGGAGGATACCAGAAGAGCTGGGAGGAAATAAACTTTCCCTACTTCACAAATTGTCTAGGGCCTCACCAAAATCTGAACTCTTGATGTGGAAACACAACTGCTGTTATTACTCCTGATCTACCCACTGGGTCATTCTGGCTTCTGCTGGGTGAGTGGGAGTGTGCTATTTATTCTAACCTAATGACTCCTTCCAAGTTAGAGAAGTTGGAAACCCTGACGGTTGTTTCACCCGTTACTTCTTTCATTTTACCACCTCTGCACTCAGGAAGGTGTGTCTCCTGTATTATGGGCGCATCAGCATTTTCAGTTGACTGAGGCTCCCAATTCTTCAAAGGGAAACTACTTAATTGTCTTGATGAAGATTTAAGCCATGACAGTGGCAACTAGAAGAGACTGTATAACAAAATATAGTGGAGTATCCCTGGTGGACTCTGTGTGGTGGAACCTGGGTGCTACCACCTCCCAGGAAACAGTCGCCGCCCTGGGCCTCCATGTTTGCTTCACCCTGACATGGTTGAAACTGCCCATTTCCATTGCGATCACATTCTCGCCTAAGGTTTTGAAATGGTTTATTAGAGATGCATGACGTTATTTATTACTGTTTAACATTTGTTGTTTATTATTATTACTCCCACTTACCCAACAATTTTGGGAAACTCTTGCACTTCTAAGATTACATGTAGATGTCAAATACTCTCAAGGAGTCAGTTAAACAAAATGGAATCTGAAGGCAGAGAAGCAGAGAATGGCAACAAAGAACATGGGAGAAAATAAAAGAATGAGATAAAAGAAAAAGACTCAAAGCTATGATGTCAAAGTACCCAGCCCAGAGCCTAGAACATAGTGGGGAAGTGCTCAGTCATTTAAAAGCATACAACTATTCTTGTCCCATGGGGCTGCCCTAGCCTGTTTGCTTGTGAAATAGCTTCCAGACAAAAGCGGTAGTTCTAAATATTTGAGTGAAGCTTTCTCCTCTTCATAGGCAAGCCTTTCAAATGCATTATCAACCCTTTATCCACCGCCCACATATTCCCACTATACTAATCTGACCTCCACACCAACCTCCCCACTGTGGCGGCTCTCTTTCAAGATCATCAAATGAATTATCCAGTAGGTGCTTCCAGCCTCCACCGTGCTGGCCTCCCTGAAATATCTGATGTTGTTGACTGGTCTCTTCTCGAAACCTTCTTCCGTTCCTTCTTCTCCTTCACAGTTTTCCTTTCTGGTCCCTCCCTTTCTTTGTCCACTGCTTTCAGTTATTGAGTTCAAAGACCTGTCCTTGGCTGTAACTACCACTTACATATAAACAGCTTTCATGTTTTTCTTCTCGTTTCTGAGCTATCCTTTGAGCATCAAACCCAAATAGCCAAGTGTATGTTGGGCCTCTCCACTTGGGTATCCCACAGGCACCTCAAATTCAACATGCACAAAACTGAATTATCTTACACCCCCTTCTCCCCACATTGTCTTATAACCACTCAAACCAAAACCCTGGATGTCATCTCAGATTTGTCATTTTCCTTTAACTCCTAACCCTACCCCACCCTCTACTACATGTTCTCCAAATCGTGGGAATTCTATGTTTCAAATAGCTATGTCTCTAATACTTTCACACGTTCACTGGCTTAGTTGCAACTCTCACAACTTTCTTGAATTATTTTAATAGCCTCCCAACTAGTTTTCCTGCCTCTTATCTTGCCACCTTCAGACCCATTTTCCTCTCAGATACACAAGTGACCTTTCTAAAATGAAAGTCTGGCCCTGACCGGTTTGGCTCAGTGGATAGAGCATTGGCCTGCGGACTGAGAGGTCCTGGGTTCGGTTCCTGTCAAGGGCATGTGCCTTGGTTGTGGGCACATCCCCAGTGGGAGGTGTGCAGGAGGTGGCTGATCGATGTTTCTCTCTCATTGATGTTTCTGGCTCTGTATCCCTCTCCCTTCCTCTCTGTAGGAAATCAATAAAATATATTTAAAAAATAAAATAAAATGAAAGTCTAAGTCACCATCTTACCTGAAGTCTAGCCAGTGGCTCCCCTTTGCTTGCTTATGTAGTAGAATAAAAACCCCTTTGCAGCCTGCCCAGTGTGGTTCAGTGGTTGAGCATCAACCCATGAACCAAGAGGTCACAGTTCAATTGATTCCAGGTCAGGGCACATGCCCAGGTTGCAGGTTACATCCCCAGTAGGGGGCATGCGGGAGGAGCCGATCAATGACTTTCTCTCATCATTGATGTTTCTATCTCTCTCTCCCTCTCCCTTCCTCTCTCTGAAATCAATAAAAACATTAAAAAAAAAAAAACACACCTCTTTGCAGAGGTTTTAACATGGCTAATAACCCTTTGCAAAAAGCCTACCAGAGGCTTTTTGACCTGGTTCCCATATTTCATCTCTACTCTTCCCTTTCCCAACTTATACCCTGACCATCAAAATTCTAGATATTCCCCCAAAGCATCATACGGTTCTATGTATTTGCAAATGTGGATATGTATATATATTTTGCATTTGCTTCTCATTCCCACCTTGACAAATGCCTATTTATTCACAAAGGCCTAGTCCAAGTATTATCTCTTAATCATCTCTAATATTACCACTCCCCCTCTTTAGAGAGCTGACTACTTTCTCTGATCTGCCACAGTATATCTCTGTTAGGTATCTACCACACTTATTTACATGCCTGCCTCTCTGCTAGACTGAAACTCCTTAAGGTTGGGGATGGTGTCTTATTAGTCTTTACCCTCACCCCTGTACACAAGGCCTGCCATAAAATAGGCATTTGTTCTATGTGTAAGAGAACTCAGCACCTCCTTACCCTTCAAGTCAACCGGAATTGAAAACCCAAGAAGCCACCCTTGACAATGTCAGTTTCAGGCTCAGATGCTCCATCTGGGCAGCTCAGTCTGGGAGCCCTTCACCAGTTCAGCAAGCATCCCACCTGCCATGAAGTGTGCTGGTAGGGTGGCCTTTACCTCCTTGCACCCCCAGCCCACACCCTACAGATTGAGCATCTTAAAGGTCATGTTCGGGGACGGTCTTTATCAATGAAAACATCAGTAGAGAGAAAAATTCCACTCGGAGATATGGTGAGACATGTTGGTTTCAAAACATTGCAGATCGTTAAATGAGTAATGTTAATGTGATCTCAAAATAGTAAACACACCCCCACATGGAGAATGATATTAGTTGCATTATCTGGAAAGGAAAAAAAAAGACTATTTGGTTGCAAGAACTATGAAGAGATGTCTGTATGGGTAATTCAAGTTCTTGTAGAGCAGGTAAGTTGCATTTTTCTAATTGCCTCCCCCCTCCCACCCCTCCGTATGTATACACACATTCCCAAATCAAATCTGTTCATGGGGTGAGGCCCGTGATTCAGGGGAAATGGAGGACTGGGGGAGGGGAGGAGCACACACATAGAGGAAGAAAACTCTGATTGGGAAAGAGTTTCTTAAGAATTGTGAATGTCCTGCACAGGAAGTAACACTTCATCACACGGCTGATAATCAGCCTAGGCTTGTCAGGGATTGGTTTTTCCCTCCTGTGGTGTGAGGATGGCCCCATGTAAGCCTGAACACCTTCCCGGCCAGCCTGATAGTCATTTGAACGTATCCAGTACCCATCATCCAAAAAGTGTGAGTGCACTGGTCCCATTACACGGAAGTCATGTGAAACACTCACCATGTCAGGCGGGGGCAGTGGGAGGGATTCTTCTGCAGTTTCAAAGGTTTCCATGGAGCCAGACCAATGCCGTCCTCCAAACAGCCTTTTCTACTAAAGCAGCTAGCTCACGGCCTGCACCTGTATCCGAGTAAAACAAAATGCACTTTTTTTTCACCCACCAGCTCACTTGCCTTTGCCCCTTCTCTCTCTGATGCCCAGTTCTTCTTCCAGAATCCACTATCTTTAGAGCCGCTTACCTTTAAAGAAAACAATCCAATCAGCTAATTTACTCCAAAGAATTGGCAACTCAATATGACTAGTGTTTGCATTTAGAAAAGTGGTAAGTACTTTACCCAAAGGAATGATTCTTTAATGGTGAAGTTTCTGGCCCTTTCACGGGAGCTGGTGGGATGTTACAGTGCCTCTCAAGTCCTACTACATGGTGGCCACCAATGATGAGCGCACCTAAGTATGACCCTCATGCCAGGGTAATACTTCATTCCCTGACAAGAAGCCAGTAGCTTCCTTCATGGTTATCAAGTTGCTTTTATGCAGTGCCTGTTTTGGCTTTCCCCCCCCAGAAATATTAGGCAAAATAAGTTAAATCCCAAAGGTCCTTACCTCTTGACCATAGATCCTTAATATACTGCCACTCTACCCAGGACTTCTTTGATAAAGAGGACACAGACTGAGGAGGGGCAGGGAGGTTGTCATTACATGAGCCCTTAAGTGTGTCCATTTTTAAGGCTCAAGTCATATGTTAATCTTACAACAGATACATGAAGGTCCTCATCCATTTATTCAATAATCACACGTTAAGCTTCCACTGTGTTCCCACAATTGTTTCAGAGATACCTCAAAGAGCAAAATCAAAGTCGTTGCCCTAGCAGAGAAATCAGTTTAAACTATTTCCGTCTGTCTCTAGAAAGCAGAACTGGGACAAATGGGTAGGAGTGTCAGGGAAGCAGAGTTCTGTTTCACATAACGTACGACCAAATATGGAAGGGTAGTGAGCTCCATGTTACTGGAGGGGCCGGAGTAGAAGCTGCTTGACTGCTTGTTGCAGAGAGACTCATGCTGGCAGATGGACTGGATCAGCTGTCTTCAACTGTTTCTTTCAGCAGCATGGATCTTTTCTCAAATAAAATCTTATCTTTAGCTCCAATATATTAGAAAGCAGAGTCACTATGACTGAAGGGGAAATATGGCTCTAGAGGACCCCCTGAATGTCCCTCTGTGCACTAAATTCTAGGTATCCACAAGCTACTAACTGAGATGATCACGGAGCTCCTGGCCTGCCCCGGTGTCACTGGGATCTGTGAGTTCAAGTAGAGTGGCATGGGCTTCTCACCACCGTCTTTCCCTCCCTCTTCCCCACTTGTACCTGTTCCTAGGAGAGAGTCTGGTTAAGCCAGAGGCTCTGGAATTTAATGAAACACTTAATGAATGCTCTCTGAGAATGTCAATGAGTCCAGGACATTGCTTCATTTGAGTAGACCTGAGAATAAAAGAATGGCTCCTCCAGTTCCAAAGTGGGCACATTGCCTGGGATCCTGAACCTTGAAGAAAAGCCAAAGAGCTTAGAAAGATGGAAAGAACCTTGGGGAAAGAGGGCAGAAGACCAGAGGGAGACTGACGGGCCACTCACTGACATGTAAGAACGCATTTGTACCGTTCTCTGGTGACCACACATATTTATTATCCTCTAATGTAAGGTTTACTTTCTAGCAATGACTCTATCATCACACCCTCTCAGATACAACAGGTATGACTAAGGGGCCGAGCATTATTCTGCAATCTGGAGCAGACAGCAGCTCAAAGGACTCCGGGCTGGCAGCTATTCACTGGCTGGGGCTGGTGATGGGATGGCGGAGAGGGGAATGTGGTACCTTGAATCAGAGCTTGGAGTCTTTTCAAGCATAGAGCTACCGTGCAGAGCCTCGAGTTTGCCCAATCATAACCTTATCATCTTCCCAGCTAGAATTCTCCTGAAGGCTCATCAAACTCGAGTCACATCTTCTAGCTTCAGAGTCTACAAAGTTGTGAGCTAAAGTGAATGAGTCAGCTGAGCTGTCTTTAAACCCATTTTTCCCCCCAAAGCGTGTAATGTACAGTAAACATTACTTGGGGGAGATGTTAATAGATGTTACTAGAATTCTGAAAACTTTGGGAAACTCTGCATCATAGAAAAATAAGCAAGTTTCTTTACTGCAGAACTTTTCACAACCTTGAAAATGCTAATGTGACTCTCCAAGAAGGGAATATAGTATAGTTTTTCCTACTTTTATTTTAGTTCTGAATAGATTTTCTCACAGAGCACTGAAACAGATTTTGGAAAATCTGTAAAAAGCCAAATAATATGAATTTAGTTTAAATTTTCATGAAAGTAAGGCGGTATTTCCAAAGTACACCAATTTCTTGTCCATCATCTTGAGAGATAATAATGCAGGCACATAGATGAATTGTCTGCTTCAAATATCAAAACAAACCATTTTATCTGAAATCTTTCTAAGGTGTACTACACACATTTCTATTTTTGATTATGGAAAATGAGACAATTCTGAGTATAAAAGTAAACATATGCTTATTTGTAAAAGCTTGAGAATTTGGAAAAGAAAAAATAAGAGTTACAAACCCATAATTCTCTTAACATTTTATGAAATTTCTCTCATCTTGTTCTGCATAAAATGGTTGCTGAAATATAAAAATAAATGTCATAATTCACTTAATATTTTCTATATCATTAAAAATTCTTTGAAAATATATTTCCATGTCTCTATTATAGTTTGTAATTTGTTTTGTGTGAACTTGGTTAAGGTACTATTGACTGTCATATTTGTGACAAATATTTTTCACAACTTGCTATTTACCTTTTAATTTGGTTGATGATTTTTAATATGTAAATATTAACATCTATTTAAATTAAAATACAGATCTTTTTCATTTTTTGTTTCTTCCTTTGCTTTCCTGCTTAGAGAATCCTTTCTCATTCAGAAGTCAGATGAATATTCACTAGATTTTCTCTGGATGTTTCATGGTTTCATTTTTTAAGGCCTTTCTTTAAATTATGGTAAGCTGTTTGCTTTTTAAACTAAATAAAGCATTTTCTTACTGACTCGGGATCACGATTTTGACCAGTGTTTAAAATTATCTGCCATCAAACCAAATGCCCCAGGAGCCACTGCAGTGAGTAGGGAGAATTTTCCTCATTCTACATGACCTAAGACTCCTGTGATTTGCTATCCCTGTGGCTGATTTTTGGTTTTAATCTCTTCTTTTGACGTTGGCTCCCAGCTCTCATTTCCTGTTACAGACAGTTGTCTACCACTCACAATGCTCCCAACTTTTGACAACTCATAAACCAAATAACCATATTTGCATTACTATGAACTAAGGATATATATAGCATGAGTGTAGAAGACAATAATGACCCCCAAAGATGGTGTCCTAGCCCTGGAATTGATGATTATATAATATTACATGCAAAGAGGAATTCAGGTTGCTGATTAACTGACCTTGAGATGTGGAGAATGTTCTGAGTTACTGGGTGGGCCCACTGTAATCACAGGAGCCTTAGCAGAAAAAGAGGGAAGCAGGAGAGTCAGTGTCAGAGTGATTCACTGTGGGGAAGACTCGACCAGCCATTGCTGACTTTGATGATGATGGCGGCCAGAAGCCAAGAAATTCAGACAGCAAGAAGCTTCTCTCTGAGAGCCACCAGAAAGAAATGCTGTCCTCCTGGCACTGTGATTTTAGTCCAGGGACACCCATTTCAAATTTCTGACCTCCCAAATTATAAGACAATAAATTTGTGTTGTTTGAAGCTACTAAGTTGTGGCTGATTTGTTCAGCAGTGATAGGAAACTGACACACTGGGCCTAGAAGTCTGTTCACCAGAGAAAAGTGCATGCGCTTTATTGGTTGGCATTTGTGACTGCTATTTTTGGCTGCTTTGCGGTTTTATTTCTCCCACTCACCCTCCCAATTATTTCCATGGTAATCTAACCTATATCAAGGTCAGAGCCTAAGTAGGGCATCATTATTTTACAAGAATTGGCCTTGACAAATTAAGTTGCAACCTTTGGGTCAAAGGGTGAAGTAAAAGGAAGCTACCGAGACAAAGTATTTTTAAAGTTTTTCAGAGAAATCACAAGGCTGGACCTTCTGCCCAGTCTGGAAGAAAGAATGTCCAACAGAGGGTCATGACCCCTGAACTGGGTGAGAGCATCCCCATTTCATTCACATCTGCTCTAGGTCAGATAACCATCGCTGTCTCTAGGTAAAAATCCCCTGTCTCTGAAAGCCTGGGTCTCTGACGGATGCAAGATACAAATAATCCACTTAACAAAAGGAGTCTTCTGGGGTTCGGGGTGCTAAATGGGTCCTCTGTCACCAAGGGCCTTGGATCCAGACCAAGTCGTAAAGCATGAATAGTTCAATAAAAACTCTATAGTCCTCAAGACGAGTACACAAATAAGAATATGGGAGGATTAGAAAAGAAGGTGCCAGCATCTGCTCCTAAAATGCATGGGGACATATGCCCAGTAGCGTAAGTGGAATCTGCACTTAGGTAATTTGTGTGATAGATGTAGAGGAAGAGTCTGAGGAGTACTCATAATCTCTGCTTCCCTGATGTCTACCAGTGTCCTGCATATAGTAAGTGCTCAATAAATTCCTGCTATGAGCATGAAAAAAGGTATGGATTTAATAATCCTCCGCCATCTTTAAATCACTCTCTGGCTCTACTAACATAGATATAATATAACTTCTTAATAAAAGTTTTCAACCTTAACATAAAAGACTATTTCATCGGGCTCTGGCTCAAGTTAACTTAGGAAGCCAAAAAATCAATAAGGAAGTATTGATTAACATATTAGAATTCTTTTTTTCCAAAAGAAGAAAAAAAAAACTCTTTCTTTGAGTTACAAGGTTTGAGGGGATAGTTGAGGAAGAAAAGCAAAATGGTTAGAGTAACAGAGAATAATAATTACATCTGAATGTCATAATTTAATATGTAGGCATTTAAAAAACAATGCACTCAATAGATGGAGGCTATCATATGACTCTTCAAAATTTTCATATGCTCTTCACTAATTAAAAAATAATACTCTGAAAAATAGTAACTTATATCATAACTTATAATAAAACCAAAGAATATGTCGGTTTGTTAAAAGAAAGTGATGAATGATGACAGGACAATCTTCACATGTATATATAGAGTGATATACAATACACAGTTATGCAAATTGAGAACGTAGATTTAAATATATTGACTGTTCATTACTTAAAGGGTAATATAGTGAATCTCTACTAAAATAAAGAATAATTTCTTCACGGTGGTATTAATACTATGATTTCTTAATATGTTGATATATATATACAGATAGGTATTCATTCAAATAGGGCACCTTATGGTAAGTCCAAAGAAGGGTTTCCCTCAGAGTCTAAAACCATGAACATCAAGATGAAAGGTAACATAAAGAACAGAAGTATTGGGCCGTGTTGATTAAGCCATATCCTTAAGATAATAAGATTCACTTCCAAAGGACTGACTGGGGCATTTAAAGACTCCTAAGGAACCGACAGTCACCAAGATGTTAGACCCAAATGCAAAAAATAAAAAATCAACTCTAAAAGAAATAACATAAAAACACATAAACCAATTTAAAAAATCCTCCCCTTCCAGTTAGGAAGTTTGACTCCATATTTGCTTTAATGGAGGAAAAGGGAGGTCAGATCTATTTGCTGTCATCAAGAAAGCAACAGGATGGGTGTGAGTCTGAGGCTGCCAGCGTAGACGAGCTAAATGATCTACATTTAATAAATGATGGTGTAGCTTTCTCCTTTCTTCATTACCAAAGAAAGGTGGTAAATGTACAACTTCAAGATCACCAGGTTAGAATCATTCCAACACTTTCTTCCCTCCAAAATTCCTAGATATGCCAATAATGTGAACTCATATTCTTGAGAGAAATGCAATATGAAGACCTAACTGACACCATTTGAGGCCCAAATTGATTTTACAATTAATTGAAGTGCCATTTTCCAGTTCACATTGGTGGAAACCTATCAAGAATACAATAGGTTTTTTCGTTTCTCAAAAAAACACTTCTGAGCCCTTGGAAATCAAGTTGCTATCATTGACAGATAGTATGGGTTCACTGTTAAAAGTTTATGCCAACCGTCCTAGCTGATTTGGCTCAGTGGATAGAACATCGGCCTGTGGAATAAAAGGTCCCGGGTTCCATTCCAGTCAAGGGCACATTCCTCCCCAGTCCAGGCCCTGGTCAGGACCCATGCAGGAGGCAACCAATCGATGTGTTTCTCTCACATCGATGTTTCTCTCTCTCTTTCTTCTCTCTTCCACTCTCCCTAAAAATCAATGGAAAAATATCCTCGGACAAGGATTAACACCACCAACAACAAAAAGTTTATGTCAACCAATTGCGCTTTGTTTTTGTTGGGTTTTCTAGAATGTTAAGTGAAGGGCAGCACAGACATTGTGTACCTTGATTTCGGCAAAGCATAATGTCCTTGTGGAAACTGTGTCCTGGCGAGTAGCACAGCTGATAGACTGTCCTTTTAGTGGCAACAGAACACTGATCGTGGGTCTGACTAGGCGGAAGTTTCTCCTTTTAATGCTTCAAGGCAGCTACTAGTAGACCTGGTCCTGTCCCAAAACCTTTATCAAAGTTTTGGATAAGGCTTGGGTTAGATTACTCAGCATGTTCACTACCATTGGGAAGAGTTATAATTCATATTCCTCGTGACAACCCGGGGAAGGGACCAGAAGATTTCCAAGCTACTTTAGTAGTTTGGGTACAAGGGAGCTGTTCAAACATGGCTACATGTCAGAAGCACCTGGACCATGTTGAAACATATGGACACCCAGGCCTTATGCCAGGCCTGCTTAACTAAAATTTCCAAGGGGTACAGCCCTGGCATTTTTTTAATTACCCAGGTGATCAACAAGAAATCAGCCTAGCATCCCCCTTTCAGAACCATCATATCAATGGAATTTCATATAGAGGTTATTCTGGGGTCATAAACAGTCCTTATCTGTTATTCTAGAGATCTTTGTGGGCTTTCAAATTATGAGAAAACCCTTCCCTACACTGGCTTCATCCAACCTTGACTCTTCCTCATGTGGGAAGGGCAGGGCATGGGGAGGAGGAGCATAGCACCTGATAAAGAGAGCCCCAGCTTTGATATCAGCCAAACTTGGAGTCAAGCCCTGCTTCTGGGGCCTACCAGCTCTGCTAGGGGATCTGTGCTGCCATTTCCTCATCTTAAATTGTGAGGATCTAGCAAGATGCATGTGTAAAGGTTTGCTCAGCACAGAGGTGGTCGATTAATGCCAGCTTTTACTTTTAGACTCTTCAGCAAACTCCCCAGTTTTGTGGATCTGGAGTCTGTGGTTTTATCAGAATATGCCTTTTTCTGCAGCTCTGCCCAGTAGAGGAAAGAAGCCACCATCTGCTGACTATCCGCTGTGTGCTGCACAGTAGGTCCCTCTCAAATCTAATCTTATTTCCTTTCATTGTCACCAAAACCTATGTTTTCACACATGAGGAACTTGAGGCGCAGAGAGGTTGAATGAGTTCCCACAAGTCACCCAGCTAGAAAGAGACAGATGGACACCATGAATTTGACTACTAAACCTGCACTGAGGATTCCCCACCGCACTTTTGAAATGGTTAATATAATGAGTGGAGAAAGCTTTGCCCTTTAAAAAATCTAAGGAGAGACATTTTGAAACTGCGAGGGAGGGGGGAAGTCACACCGCCTACACTCCCCATTACCTGAACAGTCAGCAATTAGCCAAAGGAAAAGCCAGAAACTCAACTCATTGCGCTCTCTCTCTCTCTCTCTCTCTCTCTCTCACACACACACACACACACACACACACACACACACACACACACACACGACGGACTGCCTTATTTAAAATTATAGTAATTTATAATAACACTCCCTCATAATACTCTTATTCCTTTGCCCTGCTTTATTTTTCTTCTTACTACTTAATCAGTATCTCACATACCATTATTTTAGTTATTTCTCTTGTTTATTATGACTCTTCCCCACTAGAGTATTATTGCCTTAAGGGAAATATTTTGGTCTATTTTTTTAATTCTCTTATACACATGCCTAGAACACCTTGGCACACATTGACAGTAAATATTTGTGGCATGAATAAATGAGTGAATCAATGGATGGATGGATGGATGGATCAATAAATGAATGAATAGAAAAAGTCCTGAAAGGTATCAATCATAAATACTGAGAGTAATTATCTCTTTAAATAGCTGCATGTTCTGGTTTTTCTATTACAAATATGTATTACTTATTAATAATAGCTTTTTAAAATATAACCTCAACTGTCCAGGCTACTATTGCTTCGAAGATGAATAAGGACAAAGACAGAGCTGGGTTTATCTTCTAGAGAGCAAATATGCTGGGGTTTTCCCCATGGACCCCTCCAAATTCACTGTCTACCCTACTCACTCTACTCTGCCCTGGGATGTTGAGCTCTTTGAACTTAATCAATAAGTTCTCTTGGCCCTTGGCTTCCAGTTGGGAAAGGAATGAGGTTGGGCTGCTGGTTCCTATTGCTGCAGAAGGGATATGTCCGTCACTTCTTAATACCCCGACCTCCCACTTGGTCCTATGACTACTCCCACTCTTGCCTTCATCAGGCCTAAGGTGTAACATTTTGCATGCACAGAGTTTTCCATTCTCTTCTCTGGTCATTTTACCTCTGTCTACATCTTTTAAATAGTCCCTCTATTACATTTTCCTCAATTTCCAGTTGTATGGGCCACCAGTTTCTTGCTGGGTATCTGACTGATACAGCACAAAATGGGGAAATGTGCTTATAGTTAGAAAATCTGGGTCCTGATTCCTTTCCTGAGTCCACCTTTCTGGACTCTAAAAACTAAGAGAATTCAGCAAGACAAACTCTAACATTCTGTGATTTCAAGACGCCCTTTCCTTAGAGAACAAAGTGGTTACTTTCCCCATTGGCTAGAAAGTGTTAACCTGATCCAGAGTCTAAAAAGGGTCCAGTCTCCAGGAACTTACCCACAAGAGTTACAGATGTCCTATACCAGCCGTGGGCAAACTACGGCCCGCGGGCCGGATCCGGCCCGTTTGAAATGAATAAAACTAAAAAAAAAAAAAGACCGTACCCTTTTATGTAATGATGTTTACTTTGAATTTATATTAGTTCACACAAACACTCCATCCATGCTTTTGTTCCGGCCCTCCGGTCCAGTTTAAGAACCCATTGTGGCCCTCAAGTCAAAAAGTTTGCCCACCCCTGTCCTATACACGATAAAATTGAGCTTGGCAATAAAAAAGCCACTGAATCCCAGTCCTATCTTTGCCCTCAATCAGTTTCAAATCAGTAATTTCCAGGAAAATGGAGGTTACATTTTTTAAAAACTATTATTACATAAAATAACGTGTTTATAATAGAAAAACCAGAATTTGCAGCCACTTAAAGGGATGTTAATTATTTTCAACATCTACAATTGATGCAACCTTTCCAGATATTCTTCTATTCACTCATTCATTCTACAAATACTTTTGAGTGCCAGTAGAGGTGTGGTTGTTCTAGTCATGTGGATATAGGAATAGCATTGCATTATTATGAAGTACTCATGTTGCCAAATCAGAACTCTGGGGGTAACCCCAATTCTCCACTTTGGCCAAGTATAATATGTGAAAAATTACGTAATCTCTGCTCTTCTTCAGACAGTGTGTTTACAGGACACCTAAGTCCCTGGAAGGGTAAGGGGACTTTTTTGTGTGTGTTTTTGTCTACAGGACCAAAACCTTTGTCCCATTTGATTTTGTTTCTCTTAGACATAGCCTCCAGCCTCTAGTGAGGAGGCCTTCTCTATTGCCAACTCTAAACATCACCAATAAAAACAGGTGGGGACCCTTCTGGGAAGTGGGAAGTGTTTAACCAAATAACATTGGAGGTTTAAGAGTAATGTCTCTGGAAGTGAGAGCAGATTCAAGGCCGAGAACTCCTTCGTCTGGCGTGATTGGAAGAATGGATCCGCCCAAGAAGACACCATGGTTATTGGAGGAGCCACACATACAGCTGTGGCAGGAAGGGCTGCCTGACTCTACCTTCATTCCATCTCTCTCCATCCTCACACCAGTGAAGGAACGTTTTGTTTTGTTTTGAAAAATATTGCACCCACATTATGTTCTGAGAAATATTAATCTCAGGCAGAAATACATTTGTCTATCTGACATTTTATTTTGAGGAATATCAAAGACCTAGGCTTACTTCAGGAAGAAACCAAGACTGATCATCACCTCATCTTCCACCACTCAAGGCTTGCTAAGAAGGCAAATATACTCACTGATGGAGAAGTGTCTGTCACATAATAATGAAATTCACATGAAATTTTGTGAATAGATTAATTACTGACAAATGACTCTTAAACTATATATATAATCCTCACCCTGAGGCTATGAGGATATTTTTTTTATTTTGAAAGAGAGAGGAAGGGAGGGAGGGAGGAGAGAGAGAGAGAGAGAGAGAGAGAGAGAGAGAGAGAGAGAGAGAGAGAAACATCTATTGGTTGCCTCCCGTACATGCCCTGACCAGGAATCAAACCAACAACCTAGGTATGTATCCTGACCAGGAATCAAACCTGTGACCTTTTGGTGTATGGGACAATGTGCAAACCAATTGAGCCCCCCAGCCAGGGCTTAAATCATATATTAATATTTAATATTTAGCACTAATTAACATTTATCAAACAAAGTTTTGAATTCATAAGGTTCAAACAGAATGGGAGGGGAAAAGGAAAAGTGGGTCCCAGAGCCCAGCAAGTCAGACTGCATGACCACAGGGCAGGCTGCTCTGTTTGCACCAGAGTCATCTGTAAAATGCGATAACAGAGCCTTCACCATAGGGTCGTTGTGTTAAATGAGTTAATGTATGTAAAATGCTTACAATAGGGCCTGGCACCTGGTAAACGGTCAGTAAATGTTAGCTATTACCCTCCTCTCCTCCTCCTTCTCCAGCTTTGCCACTCTTAAGAGCTCTCCTGATCTGCTCCTCAGAATTCCATCTTCCTCTGAGAATCATCTGTGCCTGTGGTCCCTTCCATATAGTATAAGATATGCTGCTGGTGTTTCACAGTCCCTACATTAGAGATATTTGAAAATTTTAAATAAATTTGACACTGAAATTTGCTTCCATCAGCAATGAGCCCACCTCAGACATTCCTCCTGTGCCAAATACCATCACTGTGAAGAGTGCAGTGAAACAACATGGTGACTGAAAGATAATGTAGGTTCTTATTCCCATTCATCCAACAAATATTTATTAAGTGCCTATTACGTTCCAAGCCATGGCAGGGACATCAAAATAAATAAGATATTGATCATCTTCAAAGGAATTTCCATCAGAGAGTGGAGAAAAATCAGATAGAGACTGTAAACACAGGTAGAAAGTGGCGTGGCCACAGAGAAGCACAGCTAAGTGCTACGGGTCATCAGTGACAGGAGGAACTGGCTCCTGTCGGGGAGTCAAGAGAAGAGAGGGCAGTTTCCACACATGCAAATCACTGATGCCTGCCATGGGTAGTGACTCAACTCATCTTAAGATCTTAAACGTAAGGACTTGGTCTTTGTCTAGGGAGTTTTGTTCACCAGAATTGTAATGTAGGCCAAGTTTGCCATGCCTTATGCCTTTACATCAGTACTCCCAACCACCACCACCACAACCCTCCCACCCATTGCAGTGATGAATCCAGACCTGGATCTTGACCTAGGCTCCTTAACACTCTTATCCCAATTGAAATGTCCCCATTTGATGTTCCTTATTCTTCAGAGTCCCTAGGTGGCAGAAGACCTGTCCTCAGAGAAGACCTCACAGTACCGTGGGCATTGTACTGACATCATATTTGACACAAGTAACCTCTAAAGTCCTGAACACATTCTGCTTGTGTTTAAAACTGTGGCCCAGGGCATTGTGGATACATCTGTTTCTTGCAAGAAAAAGAACCAGACTAAAACCAATGGGTAATAACCAACCAATGGATTTTGACCAGCTCAATCACAACAAAACTTCAGTAGTTAGCTGAGCAACTTCCATAGCTAAGTAATGCAGCTTCACTTTGATCATCAAATTGAAATCTCTATGAATGACTTTGGCGAGAACTGTGCTAAGTGCAATCTGCTCACCAAAACTTTAAGGTGCTGAGTGAGAAAGCCACAGAGCTTTAACACATGGACTTAAAAGAATAACTGTTTTTAGATAAAACCTATCACAAAGAAATAATGCAAGTTGTTTTATGTTTGAAGCATGCCAATTGCAAAGATGCCTGCAGGTGGCTTTGTAAATATCTTTCTGAATTGCATCCGTATCTTTGTCAATATAACATCACCTGACATTGGTATTATACTATGTGATTTGGGTAACACGTCAGTCTCTTAAAGGATGGTATCTGAAAAGGTCAACACTGCGCCAACCTACCCACAACCTCTTTGGAGGGGATCCACCCTGCCCACACTTTCTGCTGAAGGGGCAGGCCCCATCAGCCGTGTTTAGTGCCCATTGCCCCACCTCCTCTGTCCACAGATGACTGGCCCGGGTCCAGGCATCTGAGCCAATGGTACACAATCCATGGGCTTCATCCAGGAGGTACAGTCTGTCCTGAAAAATGAACTGGACCAGTAGATTTTCATGTAGGGCCTCGAACTTGAAGCAAGCATAGCCATCAGTCAGTACCAGGTCCAGAAGAAGGAGACATGTAGCATGCTACATTTAATCATAGAATCAAAGACCCATGAGCTCCTGCTGCTGAAGTCCTGGGAGCCTTTTTGAATCTAGAATTACCTTTGAAGTCTGGGCTTCTTGAGGCCAGATTTAATACGACTCCTGTTCTTAGATTTCCATGAACATTCCAGTATCATTTAAAAATAATGTGACATAATGCAATATGCTAAAATCCCTTGCCTTTCTGTTTCTTGCAAGAAAAAGAACCAGACTAAAACCAATAGGAAATTAAAACTTGGGTCCCAACTGGACTCCTGGGCCACACAAGACCTTCTAGAGAAATCATAAGAAGGCAAATTGGCAATGTCTTAGCCATTACTGGGAAGGCAATAGAAAAGAAAAAAGGGAACTGAAAGTCTTTAGAGACAATTTGGAAAGTTTGTGTGTGAGTGCCTCCCTGTTGGCTATTCAATGATTTATTGAACTAACACCATGAACGAAGAAGGCACAGCCTCAATGAGCTCTCTCTCATGAGCGAAACCTAGCATTTAAATAACCAAACCTAAAATAGACTATGAATGACTGCTGGTTATCAGATATGCTAGATGCTCAGGAATCACAAGTGTTTGAAGCCGAATCACACGAAAACCTAATAATATTTGACGCAGGTTCAAAAGCAGGTGCTTCATTTTGGGTGTGTCTACATAGCCTTGGTTTTTGTTTCCACTCAACTATGGAAACTAAATAGCACTGCTCTCTATTTAAAAATGTAAATGTGTTGGTTCAAATAGACTGTGTCTAAATAAAAAACAATTTCCGAATATCCTCTCAATGATAACATTTCATAGTCAAAGATATTTCATAGCCTAGAGTTAAATGCAATTTGATCCCTATCTAAATATTCCAATTTATTTAGAAATTGAATTATTAGCATGTTTGATTCATGAAGACATTTAATGAGTTTAAAAACTAAGATTTGTAAATTGAAGTTTTCAGTACTTGAAAGGATATCATCTATGCCTGTATCATATAAATTATGTCTTCCTGTGTTGGGGAAGCAGTGTGGTGAGGTGGTTAAGTTTTGGACTTTGCTTAAGATGGGCCTGAGTGCAAACCCAGGCTCAATGGTTTTCTAGTCATACGGCCTGGGGCAAGTTATTTCTTTATTTCTCAAACCAGAATGATGATAATAATAGTACATACCTTATAAAACGTTGCAAGAATTAAATGAATTAAGGTACATAAAGTGCTTAAAGCAGTGCCTGGCCCATAGGAAACACTCTACAAATGTTTGCTATTATTTGTATTACTTTCATTGAACTTGAAAGTCTCATTGAATATATGCAAGTATTGTACTAGGCGTATATTTTTGTAAACTTTAAAACTCACAGTATCAGGGTGGGAATTACGAGTATCATTCCAATTTTACAGTTGCAGAAATGAAGTGCAGACAACGTTAACTAATTTGCTAAACATTGTCTAGTTACTGAATAGGAGTGCTAGGATTCATTAATTCACTCATGAATTCATTCAACATGTTGTTATTGAGTACTGGCTACATACTACTCAATGTGCTAGAATACAGAGGGGAACCAAGCACACATAAATCCCTGTTCTCAGGGAACTCAGCTTCAGCTAGGGGAGACAGTTTAAAAAATAAGAGGAGCCTGTGAAATGTATAGTAGACCAGATAGGGGAGTGTGCTGAGGAAACTTAAGCAGGGAAGGGAAGAGGGAGCATGTGTGTGCATTGGGAAGGGGAAGTTGGAGTTCAGAATGCAATTGTGGCTAGAACAGGTAATTAGGGAAGGTCTTGTGGAGAAGGGCATGTTTGAGGAAAAGCTTGAAAGCATGGGCAGGGTGGGGTGGGGGTGGCTAGGGGGAAGGTTTCAGGCAGAGGAAAGAGCATGTGGAAAGGCCCTGAGGCAGCAGCGTGCCTGTTCTAAGGTGTTCTAAGAACAGTAAAAGGGCTCAAGTGTAGCTGAAGCAGAGAAAAGAGGGAGAACACTAACTAGGAGATGAGGTCAAAGAGTGGAGGGCCTGCCTGACATTGGTATTTGCTGACGATAACCCCTCCCCATGTCCATGCTACCTGAAGCTCTGCCTCCACATCTTGAGAAGCCACTGATGGAAGACTCTCCCCTTTGGAAAGCCCATCTCACCTCCCATGGGCTCCATCCTGTAGAGAGGAAAACCCACACTTGGTGTGGACAGTCAGGTAGTGCATCGGAACTGGAAACCACTTCATCAGCCTCCTCTCCCCACAACCCACTGGAAGCAACCATGACGATGGTGCTTGGAGCCCTTGCAGAGATGTGCTGTGGTCTCTGTGAGTGCATCACAGCAGCTTCCTATGCAAGAGTTTCAATTCAAGGTCATTTTTGGTAGCAGACTCAGAATCATCTCTATTCAAGTGTAGAAACAGCCAGACCCCAGTGGGCGTTTTATTTTCCATTTCCTTCTCCTCATATTTATTTGTTTCTTTATCTTCTCTGTGCAGTAAAGGTGAACTTGCATGATATTCTCAGATAAAACTTACAAGGATGCCATCTGCATTGGAGCTTGCTCTTCCCCAGACCATGTCAGGCTCTGCCAATTGGGCTGCCTGGGTTCAAATCCCCATTCCACTCCTTAGAAGCTGTGTGACTCTAGTCCAGTGGTTCTTAACCTTCCTAAAGCTGCGACCCTTTAATACAGTTCCTCATGTTGTGGTGACCCCCAACCATAAAATTATTTTTCTTGCTACTTCATAACTGTAATTTTGCTACTGTTATGAATCGTAATGTAAATATCTGATATGCAGGATGTATTTTCATTGTTACAAATTGAATATAATTAAAGCATAGTGATCAATCACAAAAACAATATGTAATTATATATGTGTTTTCCGACGGTCTTAGGCGACCCCTGTGAAAGGGTCGTTCAACCCCCAAAGGGGTCATGACCCACGGGTTGAGAACCGCTGCGCTAGTCAAAATACTCAACCTCTCAGAGACTCAGTTCCCTTGTTTTTAAGTTGAGGATGATGATAATATCTGCTTCATAGGTTTACAGTAAGAACAAAATGAAATAATTTAATGTTATTTTAGAAGTTAGTCAAAATTAGGGGCTGCCTCCTATTCCTGGGGTGCTTTTCATTACAATGAGAGAATCATTTCAGGACACTCAGGGGCAGGGGTCTAAATGATATGGTTGTCTCCCATTTACACTCAAAGCAAGATTCAGATATTTTCAGTATGTGTCCATCTCTCTGCTGAATGTTTTATTTTATTTTATTTTGGGTAGTCCCAGCCCCTGTATGATGATGAGCATCTTGAGTTCTTAAAAGTATACACAGGGAGGTCTAGGGAAATGACTGGTCCACTGCCTCAAACAGGGAAGGTGTTCTAACTGCACTTAGTACCTCTCTGGGGACACACTCTGAGCTTTTCCTACCTCATGCAGGTCACTGAGGGAAATGTTTGCAGATTCTCCCACAAACATATGAAGAAAAACAAGACACAAAAAACAAGCAAACAAACAAACAAACAAACAAAAAAAAACACAAGCAAGTATTCTTTCTAGACAGGAAGTTTTTAGCAAGAGAATCTGCAGGGATTACATTTTTCCTCCATCAATGTAATCTACCTTTTGGATAAAGGTCACACAGAATTTGGTAAATGCTGTTTAATGGTTACAGCTTGTTAACCCTATGTGTTCCTGAAGAAAGGAAAATTCATGACACAGTCTTGTTAGAAAGTCTCCACTGGCTGGGATTAGCCAACAGTCAATATTACTATTGGCAGTAGCGTAAGTCAGCGAATAAATGACACATTAAGGAATAGTTAGAGAATTTTATAGTAACAGCCAAAGCAATTCTCTTAGGATCATTGTAATGGAGAAAATGTGTTCTAGAAATGCTTCTGTAGCTAAATGGTTTAGACAAATAGAATGTTTCCTATTGGCTCAGATTACCATTTTTAAATGACTTATCATGGTTCCTAACTAAGCTTCAACAGTCAGAGCCCCTTCAGATTATGATTTTAAGTTGCTCATGCCTGCAATTGAATAGGCCCAAATGACCTTGACACAGAGTCCTGAAATGCCCCAGGTAAGAAGTTTAGTGCCATGCGGATAATCACCCAACTTAACCGCAAATTGTAAGTTCTGATTGAGATGTGTCAGGGTGTTTTGAAGGATATGACGTAGGATAGAATATAGAGACCCACCAATTCCACACCTCATTCTCACCCCAAAGACATGTCCACCAAAGACATGTACAAGAGTGTTCATGGCAGCTTTGTTCCTAATAGCCCAACATTGAAAGCAATTCAATGTCTGACAATAGTAGGGCAGATAAATTATAATATATGCATTCAATAAAATACTACTTTACAATTAAACAAAAATTTTTAAAAAGCTATTGCTATACACAACAACTTGATTGGATCTCAAAACATGTTGAAGAAAGGAAGCCAGACAAAACACACACACACACACACACACAAACATATGCACTGTATGATTCCATTTACATGAAATTTTGAAACAGACCAACTAATCTATGGAGATCAAAGGAGTGGTTAACCTGGCCAGGATGGGAGTGTGGGAGGGGTTATGTAATTGGAGGGTACAGAGGAGCCTGCTGGATGCTGGGATACTCTTGATCTTGATTAGGGTGGTGATTTCATGGGTGTATACATATGAAACACTCGCCATCTGGACACTTACTATTTGTGCAGTTTACTCTGGGTAAGTTATGACTCAATTAAAAAAATTAAAAACTGAAAAAACAAAAAGTGAAATATAGCGGTAAACAGGATCTGTGTTTTCTTTTTTTTTTCTTTTTTAATATATTTTATTGATTTTTTTACAGAGAGGAAGGGAGAGAGATAGAGAGTTAGAAACATCGATGAGAGAGAAACATTGATCAGCTGCCTCCTGCACACTCCCTACTGGGGATGTGCCCGCAACCCAGGTACATGCCCTTGACCGGAATCGAACCTGGGACCCTTCAGTCCACAGGCCGACGCTCTATCCACTGAGCCAAACCGGTTTCGGCGGATCTGTGTTTTCTGAGTGGATTTTGTAAGACTCTGGGATCGAAAACCCAAGAACTATGACTCCCCTGTGAGGAGAGAAAATGTGAATCCCATGTATAGACCTTTCCCAGGGTTACTATTGAGACCTGTATGCGCAGGGCACAGCTAGCTTCTGGCAACAGAAGGGGAACAAGAGTGTGTAAGAGGAGACAACACTTTAGAAAGAAACTACACACATAATTCTATAACGTTGAAATGTAACATGAGCTACAATAAGAAAATCATAAAAGAGCTCTTATATGGGAAAGAATAAGAGGTGAGCCTGATTTTATTCCATCAGGAAAGTCTCCCTGAGGAAATTACATATGAGCAAAGGTATGAAGGTTGGGTAGGCATAAACCAAAAGAATGGGGGAAGGGGAAGAGGAGAGGAGAGGAGAGAAAAGGGAGGGAGGGAAAGGGAGGGGAGGGGAGGGAGATAGAGGAGAGAAGCATGGGCAACGGCCTGGAGTTCACTGATCCAAGATTCTGGGAAAACTCCAGTGTGGCTAAAATGTAGTGAGTGATGGGGGAAGAAGAAGAAAATGAAGCTGAGGGAGGAGGAGTAGACTAGGGCCAGGATGTGAAGTGCTTTCAGGCCAAGATTAGCGTTTAGATAAACTATAATCCAAAGAGTCAAGTATCATTCAAAGAGTCAGGGGGTAATAAGGGCTTTAGATAAGATGTGATTCGCATTTTGAAAAAATCACTGATTTCTAAGAAGAAATAAACTAAGGCGATAACGAAGCCATAAGGACCAGGTAAGATTATTGAAATAATCCAGGAGAGGAAGGGAATTTAAATTAGCATGGTAACAATGGAAATAGAGAAAGGTAAGTAAAAATAAGCTAGTTTTTCCAAACTTACTTACCTCCTCTTCTGGTGACCTTTCTCTCTTCTAAAAGTATCCTATATAATAAAACCCTAATATGCAAATCTACAAAACAACAGGTGGAATGACCAATAGCTATGATGCACACTGACCACCAGGGGGAAGACACTCAATGCAGGAGCTTCCCCCTGGTGGTCAGTGAGCTCCAACAGGGCTCCCAGTGCGCTCCCAGAAGCTGGGCTCATGGCTGGTGAGCGCAGTGGCGGTGGTGGGAGCCTCTCCTGCCTCCACTGCAGGCAGGTGGTAAGGAGCGAAGGGCCCCGGACTGCAAGAGCCCCAGACTGTGAGAGGGATGTCTGACTGATGGCTTAGGACTAATCTCCAGGCTGATCGGGCCTAAGCCGGTAGGTGGACATCCCCTGAGGGGTCCTGGACTGCGAGAGGATGCAGGCTGGCCGGAGGACCCCCTCCCCCCTCTAGTGCACAATTTTTGTGCACCGGGCCTCTAATATATATATATTCCCTCCTACCCCATCAAAACACATATGCACATTTGTAGCAGACCCTTACCCCTTCATTAACTGTGATGAGAATGCAATAAATATGGTGCATACTCAGTGCCATACTAAGAATTCCAATGCATTATCAGTTCAAGAAAAGGAAATTAGGAGTAAATGCTCACATTTACTCAGCATCATCTGTATGACAAACATTGTGCTGGGTTCATTCACATTTGTTGACTTGTATACTGCTATAGATTGAATGTGTGTGCTTCTCCCTCCCCCCAACTCATATGTTGAAATCTGAATCCCCAATGGGATGGTATTAGGAGGTAGGGAATCTGGGAGGTAATTAGGTTATAAAATTGGAGTCATGAATGGAATTAGTGCCCTTCATAAAGAGGTGACAGGCAGCACCTTCCGCCTTGTGAGGAACAGCAAGAAAGTGGATTTACAAATCAGAAAGTGGGTTCTCACCAGACACCAAACCTGCCAGCCCCTTGACCGTGGACTTCCAGCTTTCAGGATTATAAGAATAAATTTCTTTAGTGTATAAGCCGCTCACTCAGTCTATAATACTTTCATTGTAGCAGCCTGAATGGACTACGATATATACAAAATTGGATATTATTATTCCCATTTTTATAAGTCAGAAAACTGAAGCTTGTAAAGGCTAAATAATTACTTTATTGTAGTCTCACAGCTATTTTGAATAGCAGAAATAAAACTGAGTTCAAAGCTATATAATTCCAGAAATCATGTTTTTCCCACTGCACCATTTATTAAAGGTGCATGGCATTTTAATAACAAAGGCCAGGAAGAGTAATCCAAAGGAACGACTTTGTAATGGTAAAGTTTCAGACTTTAAAACACCTGGATGAAGGCAGGTACCTTTCAGCATAAGTCTTCAGAGCCTCTGAGATCAAAGCACTTAGTACAGGCACCCCCTTAACCTAGTCTGACTGTGACTAATCACAGGCTCAGCTCTATGCACAGGAGATGGAGGCAGTGACATCTAAGAGCAACCACAAGGGTGGGGGAGGGGGTTGGCACACAACCTCCAAAAGCAGTGACAGTAGAGTTCACCTCAGGTTTGCTTGGGCAGCAACTGCCTTGAACGATTCTGCAGCGTCTTACGTGGGGTTTCACTACCAGTCAGATCTGATCTACAGTCAGATCTGATCTAGCCCCCACCTCCGAAAACACCACCACAGTCTTGTGGGGAGGGAAAGAGAAAGGGTATAAAAGCCTCACCAATCCTGGGCTGCTTCTTGCTTTGACAGTGACTTTGTCCAATCACCATGAACAAATGTCTTTGGGGCAGTCACATGACCAAGGACACTACATCCTGGGGACCCAGGGAAGAGGGATGTATCAGCTAGGGTTTGATCAGACAAGTAGAGCTGTTCTGAGTGACATAGAGGAAGGGATTTGTTATAAAGATTGGACTTTGCACAGCTGGGAGCTGGCAGTGCCAATGGCAGGCTGTTGCCTCTGCATCCAGTGGGGACCTGAGGTTGCTGTGGGGCTAGCAGCTGTGGAATCAGGAAAGGACATGGGATCTAAAGTGCGGGAGCGACACAAGGCATGGAAACACTGGAACCATGAGCACAGGCCAGAATCTGTGTGAGCCATTAGATCAGCATGAGCGAAGGGGCACACAGGGTACCCTCCCCCAAGATGCAGAGTTGCTGCTGCTTTCCCTCTGCCTTTCCCAATCTCAAGCAAGTTCCTCTGGTGGCCAGCCCTGACTGGAACCGCACAGGCAAGAGGGTTCTGGGAAACACTGCCAGCTTAGCTAGGTTGACGCAGTGTACTATTTCGAGGGGAAAGCCCTGGAGACAAGTAATTGGATAAACTAAAGGTTTTATGACATGGGCAGGTTGCACTGTGGGCTTGAATCCCTATTCAAACCCACAGCACAACCCTGGTCAGGTCCTTCTACAAGAAACACTTGGAATTTAGGCATGGAGTGGGTTACAGCTGGGAATCAGTAAACTATTAGTGAGTGTGCTGATGTGTTAGCACTGTCCTCAGCATCACTGAATGGGTACACAGAGCTTCAAATGAGATGGATACGGTGCCACATCTGCATTTATACACAGTGTACCCCCAGGTGACTGAGGAGGCTGTCAAAGGCTACCTGATGTTTGGCTGGTAGAACTGGAGTTAGCATTGTTAGATCCAAGTTCAAATTTAGCATTACCCTTGCTAGCTGTATGATTTGGGGCAATTTATTTACTAGTAATTGCTCTGAGCCTCCATTTCCTGATTTAAAAAATAGAGATAATAATAACTGTTTTATAAGTTGATTAATAGCAGAAAAGGAGATCATATATGTGAAGCAGGGCACATAGTAGGTACTCAACAAATGCAAATGGTAGGCATTTCTATTTTTGCAATCATCATCATCATCACCACCGTTCCTTCTTAGACCCAAAGCCTAGTGAGTAAACATGTGGCTTTAGTGTCACCCACTAATTTGCAAAATACATTTAAGTGCCAATCACTTAAAGAATCAGTGGCATGAATAAGCCAGTGTGTTTCACCTATTGGTTTGCTTATTCAATAAATGATAAGGGCCTACTTGCATGCAAGACTCTGGTGGCCAAAACATGTTATGAGCCTCAAATGACTAGTGAAAACAATGTTCTTATGAGTTAAAGTTCAGTTCAGCAAACATGTCCTGGGGCTTCCTAGAGAGCTTGAAAGGAGGGAAATACCACTGTGGCTTTTAGTGGTCAAGGAAGGTTTCAGAGAGCAAGTGGCATTCAGGTTCAGCTTTGAATAAAGCTGAACACAGGAGGCAGGAGAGGTCACTTCTGGAGCGGGGCACAAGCTGGGCATTGGGCTGGAGGCTGAAAAGCCCCTGATGTGGTCAGAAGGGAGTGAGGAGAGCAGAGTGGCTTTGTCAGATAATAAATAGGACAAGAAACAGTGCTCTGAATGCCAAGATCAGGGGTTCAGATTCTGTCTCACGGGCATCAGAGTCACTGAAGGTCATACAGAGATGGAACACAATGAAAGCCAAGTTTCAGAAAAACTAACGTGGTGAACATCTATGGACTACATTTGAATTGGGGAGAGACTGAAGAAACACAGGCCAGTTGGAAATCCTGTCACAGAAATTCAGGAAGTACAGAGAGGTCTGAGCTGAGGCGATGAGAAGGGAAAGAGGAATGCCAGAAATATTTGAAGGAAAGAAGCAGCAGTTCTCAGTGCCTGCTTGCATGTAAAGAGCACGGAGAGATGCTAGAGATGAGCCAAGATCCCAAGCCTGAGCAGCATGAAGAGCAATAGGGAAGCTGGGGGTGAGGAGTGGGAGAGGAAGAGGCTGTGTTCCATGTGGGAAGTCGAAACAAAGACCTGGGATAACCTCCCTGTGGGTTGGTTGAGAGCAGAGTGGATGAGTGTGAGAGAAGAGGTGACTGGACGGGGGAAGAGAGTGGTAGGAGGTACCAGAGAAAGAACAGGCACAGACTTAGCCACCCATGAACCAATAGAAAGCAACTCGTTTGCTCATGGGAAACAGCAAAGATCTCCAAATCCCTGTAATTGTTTGAGATCCAATGATGCTCATTTCTACAAGAGCAGAATCACTTTGCAGACCTATTTAATGGCTAAAGACAAAAGAAAACACAGACCTTCCCAAGCAAGAGAGGCAATTATTCACTCAGGAAAAGTTCAGTTAGGGTCCACATTGTGGTCATGATGGCTACAGTCAGGGTCCCCAGAATCAGGTGAAGAGTGACAAGGAAGAGACTGTTTAAAGAGATAGGCACCAAGGATCAGCCACAGTGGTGACTGTTATCCTCCTCCACCTGAAGGAGAGGAGAGGGAATGATATTTATTACCCAGAGCCCACTGAGGACTACAGGGGTGTAAGAGGCTTTCCCATCAGACCTGTAGGAGAATCCAGCTCCTGCCTGAATATCTAATGTCAAGAAGAAAACAAAGTATTAAACACCCCAACTTTTCTCTCCTCTTACCTTCCCATTTCCTATCAGCAGGTCTCATTGGCCAAACTCAACCAGAAGCCACAAGATAAGGAAGTCTAGCTAATGCGATCTGGAGTCGTGAGTCTCCCAAAGCACAGAGCAGAGCAGAAGAGGGCAGAGAATAGTTCTTGGGGACAAAATTAAGAATAATCAGAATAGTAATCCATTATAGTCCCTTAGTTCAATATCCTCCATTGAGCAGAAGTAAACATGATTACTTTTTACCAATAGCACACATTTATATAGCATTTTATACTCCATAAAGTGTTTTCTTATAGATTACCCATTAAGCTACAGAGGATCCCTGTGACATGTTATTTCTCTGTGATTTAGAACATATTATTCAGGTCAATTTAACTTTGAAACCCAGAGAAATCATGTGACCTTATCCAGAGTTAAGGTCATACAACAAGTGAATTGTGAAGTTCACATGAGAAAGGAGGTCCTCTGACTCCTGATCCAGTGCTCCTCCTCTGGGTGAAATTAACGTAGCTGGGAAGGCACCTTTACTGTGAAAGGCATCTGGACACAGCTGTCCTGAAGGTGGCAGGCCTTGTGGCCCTGGCCTGGCTGGGTGCTCAGGGCCTTCCTAAGTTGTTTTCAATAAGCAAATATTCCTGACACTTCAATTATCCCAGTGCAAACAATGAACACTCTGTGCAAGAAGCTTCATAAATTTCATTCAGTTGGATACAATGAGAATAATATAAGTCAGAGCTTTGTGTGTATTCGCTAAAAAAAATAAAAAATAAAAAATCACCCAACAAAACAGAGATTGTTGTAATAAAACATCCAAACTAGAAAAAAGAGGCAACACAGGCCCTGTGTTTCATGAACCTGGCTTAGATTCTTTCATCACATCACCGTGTCTCAGCGGAGAAAGCGCCTTCCTCAGGAACCCCATGCCTCCTGTTCTCCTGCAAATCAAAGCAAGGCCTTCGGACGTGTGGACAACTCCGAAATTGTTCTTGATAAGGTTGTTCTTGTTTTTTAACTTTTCTATCACTGGTGTCATCATTTCTATATATACCCTCCCAAGCCACTTCCTTTACTCCACTGTTATGAATTAAATTGTGTGTCTCCCCAGAAAGATAAGTTGAAGCCCTATTCCTCAGTACCTCAGAATGCACCTTAATTGGAAATCAGGTCCATACACATGTAATCACATTAAAGTGATGTCATTAGGCTGGGCCCTAATCCAATGTGATTGGTGTCCTTAAAGGGGGGAAATATGTGCACAGAAACAGACACCCGAGAGGAAAGATGCTGTGAAGAGACGGGAAGAAGTCGGCTATCTACAAGTCAAGGAACACCTGAGGCCCAGAACAGATCCTTCCTTGGTGCTTTCAGAGTGTTCACATCCCTAAGATGTAGCCAGGAAAATGGCAGCTATTTTCTTGGCAAAACTCAAGGTTTTATATAAAAATGTCCATAGTGTTAGAACGTTTTATGTTGCTCTTCTTTACCACCTCTGAAGAATAGTTCTAGTGACATTAGTCACTAGATTAATGGATTAGTCCTAGTGACAGTGTCTGATGTGTTGATGCTTGACTTAATGAGGACTTAATGGCTACAAGTAACAGAAAATCCATATCAAAGTGATGTAAAAAATGAAGGTAACTTCTTGGCTCCCATATTTGAAAATGAAGTTGTAGTCTGGGCATGTTTTGATTAAGACTTTACTTTCTCTGTGGTTCTCTCAATCTTGCCTCTTTCTTGTGTTGATGCTGTCCGCAGGCTGGTCTCTCTCGTGGTAGCAAAAAGATTGCAGTGGCTCCAGTGCACATGTCTGAACCCAACACTTCCCAGAGGAACAATGCTCTTGCACCGCAGAATCCCCAGCAAAAGTCCTGGAAGCGGTGCTGATTGCACCATCCCTAACCAGTACTAGGGAAAGCCAAGTGCTGATTGGCTCATGCTTGGCTTGTATGGACCCTGGGGTTCCCTGATGGCTTAGACCACTCAGGGCTTATTTGTGGAGTTGGAGGTGAGTGACCAAACAACCAGGCCACTAGCAGATGGAAGACAAGTAAAATGGGTATTGAGAAATTGTCACAATATCCAGTCCAATACTAAACCTAATCTGTGTATTTTAACCTTAACATAAAATCTTACCATATCAACATTGTACAAACCTACTTTTAGAAAAATATGAGCTTGAGCTATGACCATCTGCTAGAACAGTGGTGGCGAACCTATGACACGCGTGTCAGAGGTGACACGCGAACTCATTTTTTTGATTGATTTTTCTTTGTTAAATAGCATTTAAATATATAAAATAAATATCAAAAATATAAGTCTTTGTTTTACTATGGTTGCAAATATCAAAAAATTTCTATATGTGACACGGCACCAGAGTTAAGCTAGGGTTTTTCAAAATGCTGACACGCCGAGCTCAAAAGGTTCGCCATCACTGTGCTAGAATGTAGAATCCAGAATATGAAGGTTTCCTTTCATATCTCAGAAGGGGTTGTAGGTAGGAAGAGGTAAGACTGTATTTATTTTCTTTATCAGGCATTGGTCCAGTTACTATGGCTACATAAGAAGTTATCTCAAATGTAGTGTCTCAAAATAACAATAATTACTTATTATCTCCCATGGTCTCTGCTGATCAGAAACTCGGATCCTGGGTAGTTGAGCATGTCAGGCTCCGAGTCTCGCCTGTGGTTGCAGGTACTGGATGGCTGTGGCTGAGGCCATCTCAAAGGCTTCTCACTCAGCCATGTGGCAACTGATCTGGGACAATCTCAAACAACCCAACAGCCCAGGCTCCTTGGCCATCCCTCTCTGTTCCTGTGTTCTCTTTTTCTGTGATCTCTCCAGTGTAGTGGCTTCGGAGTAGGGCTCCCAAAGCGTGTGTGTGTGTGTGTGTGTGTGTGTGTGTGTGCGCGCGTGTGTGTGTCTATGTACATATTCATACATACAAAGAGAGAGACAGAGACAGATAGGAAGACGAATGTCACCTTCTATGACCTAGCCCGAAAAGCCAGTAGCTATACCTTTGTAGTCACAAAGGCAGTCACAAAGTCCCACTAGGTTCAAGGGGAGGGGAAAGGGACTTCAACCCTCAATATAGAGTGGCAAGTTCTTGAAGAGCATACAAAACCAGAAAATTGTTATGTCTGTGTGACAAATACTACTACACTCAGAGCAGTTGTACACCACAGAGCAGCAATTTTCAACCAGTGTGCCCTGGCCACCAGTGTGGTGCAATAATTTCTAAAACATGCACTACCTGGTATTTAGTCAGGGACCCTGACCTTTTTTCCCTGATTGTAAAAAATGACAACAGCCAACACAACAATAGCCATCCAATGTGAATGAATCAAAATTATTCCTATTTTTGTTAGATTGGCAAAAATTATAATTATTTTTGGTTTGCCCTACTAATTATTTTAGTAATTAGTTTATGTGTGCCATGAGGTGAAAAAGGTAGAAAATCGCTACCCTAGAGTCTTCTAAGTACATTAGAGACATGAACTAATTTAATGAGTTGGGTATCAGTCTTACTTTTACAGATGGCAGAAGCTGTCTGCGTCTCACCCATATCTCCTTGGTCCTCACTATTCAGGGTCTATTAGCTCAACTTCTAAATGTCAGAACTTGGCCTGAGAGCTCCTGCCTGCTGTTCTGGCATGCCAGATGTGTTGGGGAATAAATGTGCTCTAGGAGCAGCCATCAACTCATAATTGACGGGAATTATAGAAATATCCTGTCTCCCGTAGCCCTTGGTGGCAGGGTGGAGATTTAACTCTAGGGCACCTGTCTACCATGATCCCCAGAGGTCCCAGGGGGAGTAAGCTCCAGTGGCCCACAACTTGATCAGCTGTCTTCCTTTCCCTGTCATTTTCCTGCCACCATACTGGTGTTTCCTGCACCTTCCAAATAAACTACTTGGATTTGAAGCTTTCTTAGGGAACTCAAACTAAGACTTTTAACTGGCTCAAGAGCACTAAGCTAGGATTTGGAACCCAGATAATAGCTGCCTGGTGGTAGCTTTGAGAAATCCTTTCTCAGCACCTCAAACTATGTGACAGCGGAGAAAAAGCAGTGCAGAGTGAAATGAAGAGCTCTGGGATACCTTCATTCTAGACCTTGGATGTTCTAAGGTTATGTCACCAAGTATTTATTGAGCTTCTCCTATGAGCCAGGCATTGGGTTAACTGCTAGGAGACTTCAGTTCTCTAATTCTGGGATGGGCATACAAATTCCTGGCCAAATTCTCTCTCAAGGCTGTGACGAAAATCATAGTGAGACTTTCAGGTGCTCTCTTCCAGTGTAAGACTCATTTGGTAGCACTCCTTCTGGGAACTCAACATGAACCATTAATGATGGGGTTAGAGCAGCAATTTCAACCTTTTTCATCTCATGACACACATAAACTAATTACTAAAGTTCTGCAGCATCCCCCCCAAAAATTTATAATTTTTGCTGATTTGACAAAAAAATAGATATACTTTTGATTCATTCACACCCGAGGCTATTATTGTGTTGGCTGTTGTCATTCTTTTATTTAACAATCTAATATTTTTTTAAATTTTTTTATTTAAGGTATTACATATGTGTCCTTATTCCCCCAACCTTCCCACTCATGTCCTCACCCCCCTGGTGTCTATGTCCATTGGTTAAGCATATATGCATGCATACAAGTCCTTTGGTTGATCTCTCCCCCTTACCCCCGCCCTCCTCTACCTCCCTCTGAGGCTTGACAGTCTGATTGATGCTTCTCTGTCTCTGGATCTGTTTTTGTTTATCAGTTTATGTTGTTCATTATATTCCATAAATGAGTGAGATCCTGTGATATTTATCTTTCTCTGACTGGCTTATTTCACTTAGCATAATGCTCTCCAGTTCCATCCATGCTGTTGCAAATGGTAAGAATTCCTTCTTTTTTACCGCAATGTAGTATTCCATTGTGTAGATCAGTGATTCCCAAAGTGGGCGCTACCGCCCCCTGGTGGGCGCTGCAGCGATCCAGGGGGGCGGTGATGGCCACAGGTGCATTTGTTTTAACTCTTTTTGTATTACCTTTCCATTCTGAGTTCAATAAATAGTTTCATAATTTCAAACTTCAATGTTTCTAATTTACACCTTTCTTTACTATATTTTACGAAAAAGGTAGAAACATTAATACATATATCTTTCTGTTTAATTGCTATTAAAATTTTTAAAAAATTAATTTCCAGGGGGCGCTGAGTAATATTTTTTCTGGAAAGGGGGCGGTAGGCCAAATAAGTTTGGGAACCACTGGTGTAGATGTACCACAGTTTTTTAACCCGCTCATCTGCTGATGGACACTTAGGCTGTTTCCAAATTTTAGCTATGGTGAATTGTGCCGCTATGAACATAGGGGTGCATATATCCTTTCTGATTGGTGTTTCTGGTTTCTTGGGATATATTCCTAGAAGTGGGATCACTGGGTCAAATGGGAGTTCCATTTTTAGTTTTTTGAGGAAACTCCATACTGTTCTCCACAGTGGCTGCACCAGTCTGCATTCCCACCAGCAGTGCACAAGTGTTCCTTTTTCTCCACATCCTCACCAGCACTTGTCGTTCGTTGATTTGCTGATGATAGCCATTCTGATAGGTGTGAGATGGTACCACATTGTCGTTTTGATTTGCATCTCTCAAACAATCTAATTTTTTATTTGACAATCATGGCACATCAACTGAAAATCTCTGGGTTAGAGTAATTATATTAGTCCAATGGGATAATGCCACAGACTGGGTGACGCAAACAACAGAAACGATTTTCTCACAGCTCTGGAGGTTGGAAATCCAAGATCAAAGTGTTCGCCAAGTCAGTTTCTGATGAGACCTCTCTTCACTGCTGGTGTCTTTTCTTACAAAGATCAGGGCCCACTCTTCATGAGTCTATTTAACCTTAATTTCCTTCTTTTAGGACCTATCTTCACATACAGTCACATTGGGAGGCAGGCTTCAACATTTGCATTTGGGAGGGACACAGCTCAGTTCATAGCAGAGATTCTGGCACAGATTTCTTCAGGGGTGCACACCTTTTAAAGCAGTTTCGTTTGTTTTGGTTTTGTTTTGTTGGCAGTCATTATCCATGGCAAGTTGAAGGTGCAAGAACTTTGAACTACAAAGGCAGTTTTAAAATGTAAAGGGCATAAGTACTGAGTGACTGGATGGCCCAGTACCCCATCTTAACGAAGCCCAATTCACACTGCCCCATTTGTGGGAGGGTACGGTCTCTGCATTAAGTGCCTTCATGAAATCATCCCCCACTTTTTCTCAAAACCTAGAATTATTTTCCAAAAACATGTGTCTCTCTTGTTCTCTGACAGGGTGAGACTTGTGTGATGAAAATGATCTAGATTAGAAGCGTGCTGCTTCAGCCAAGCAGCTTGATTTTGTAGCAGCCAATACAACCAGCACAATCTTGGGCCTTAAAAAGAAACCCCAATTGATTAATTTAATTTTTCTCCCTTTTCTCTTTCTTCATAGGCAAATCATTAATCACTTATTTTATACTGACTGAACACTTTTTAGGTATAGGTCACTGTGCCATCTGCTTTTCATAGGCAGCTAACAGAAATAAGAAGAAAAGCAGTAAAAAGACAATATGACCAGGCCATCATAGTGGACCTGTGGACGCCCTGTCCATATGCACCTGAGTTCACCTGTGAGAGACCCTTTATCACATTTCAACAGCTTTCTTCACTCAGGGATCTGCATCTCTCTTGCTCTCTCCCAAGGTTTTCTCTGGCATGTGGGATAAAATCCGCTTCCCATTCCAGCCAGAGAGAATGCTATACAAGCAGTAGTCAAGAAATACTTTAAGAGTTTGAGGCAGGAGAGTTAGACTATGGTGGGCTGGAGAGAAGAGAAAGTATTCATGGTGGTAAAACAAGTACTGGACCAACCAGCCAGGTGGCTTAGTTGGTTGAGTGTCATCCCATACACCAAAAAAGTTGTGGGCTCAATTCCAGGTTAGGGCACATGCCGAGGTTGTGGTTTCAATCCCCATTCAGGGTGTGTATGGGAAGCAGCTGATTGATGTTTCCCTCCCACATCAATGTTTCTCTCTCTTTCTCTCTCAAAGAGAGAAAATCCTTGGGTGAGAATTAAAAAAGGAAAAGGAAACAGAACTGGACCTTGAAGAATAGCATGACCCTCTTGTAGCTTCCTGGAGAATAGTGAGCAGCAATGTGGATAGAAGGATTTACCAGATGTGTTCAGAGTATCAAATGAGGGCAGAGTTTATATGAGCTCTGGCAAGTGAAATATATTGAAGGATCTTGAGAATTTTTCCCTTGTAACAAAAACAAATGTAGGTTTTAGTTTCTGGACCTCCTTGACCATGGTGACTTTGACCTTCACCCCAAATCATTCATTTATCATCCTGCATCAGACTTTAAAACTGCCCCCTCCACAATCTTGAGCTCAGAACTTTGATTTTTCTTTTTATTTTCTTCTCTGGGCTCTCTCCTTCAAAGCTATCACCTCCTCCTATCTACTTCCATAACGCGGGCATCAATTATGAAGATGGCTTAGAAATGTCTGCCTGTCCCTCATTTCAATCACCGGATGGATATTTCCAATTGGCTGTCTTGACCTAAAGAGTCAAACCCATCTTTACCCACAAAATAAGCTGATCTGCTGCTTCCCTGATTCTCTGAAAAGCACCAGCACTCCTCTGTCATCCACACTCTCAAAGCCCTGGAGGGAAGCAAAGGAAACTAATCTAAACAGGATGCCAGGACCGTGCTGGTATTTTCACACCTTGCCTCATTTAATCCTCATAACAGGCATGGAGGTAGACAAAATTGTCTCCATTTTTAAATGAGGAAACATAGGCTCAGAAGGGTTAAAGAATTTGCCTGAAGTTAGAAAGCAAAGCTAGAAGCAGCTTAAAAAGCAGAGCTTGGATTTAAACTCAGGTGTGTTTGACTCCAAAATCTGTGCTCTCTTCATCCTTCACCGCTAATGATCTCTTGTGCCTGCCTTTCCCTTCCATTCCCCCCTTTACCACTCCTGTCTAATGTCACACCGGATGGGGCAGTCTCTAATAAGACTCCCTCCTTACAACAGTCAAAGGGGACAGCTGTGCACAATACAGCAATAGGTGCTTGCTATGGGGGAACTGATGTGCAACCAGCCTAATGTATGGTCTCTGGCCTCAGAGGAATTCACACTTTAGCCTTGGAAATAGGAAAGAGGTGGTGGGAGGAAGGTGAGAGAAAAGGGTGGGAGGTAGAGAGAGGGGAGGAGAAGAATTGGGTAGGCTGTGGAGGGAACCTGCCAGTCTCATGGTTTGCCATGGAAACCGTTTGTCTGCTTGGCCCCCAGCCCACTCTCCTCACACACCCCCACTGCTATCTACACAGGTACAATGTGAGCAATCATGATTGTAGAATGTGGCTCTCCTCCCCTGACACCATCCTAAATGCAGAACCCAGCTGCCTGAAGACGGGTTTCTAGGGGGTGAATGTTTGTAAACGTTGACTGTTTCTTTTCAATATTATTAACTCACACTGTTCATTCAGCTCTTACTAATAGGCCAGACTCTGTGCTAAGCACTTTCTAGGCATGACATTACTTAATCCTCACAACAATCACAATGTAGACAGGAAGTCAGGCTCACAGAACTGTGCCTGGGGTCCTAGAGTGGAGATGGGCAGAGCCAGACCTGAGGCTGCTGGCTCGAGAGCCCCCTACAATTCACCACTGTATTAAACTGCCAACCCATTCATCCTTCAAAACCAAGGTTTCTTGTTACAAACGTAACATACTCATACTATGTTTGTGTGTGTGTATGTGTGTGTATGTGTCCATTGTAAAGTACAGATAAACAACAAAGAAGAAAATGAAAAATGCTGTTATGCCACCATCTAGAAATAATGACTGTTAACATGTTGGCATATGTGCTCCAAGACTTCTTTATGCCTATATGTACAATTCTTCTTTAATAAAAATGGGCTTATATTGTATAGACAGTTTTGTGACTTTTGCTGATGAAACATATGTTATGCATTTCTTTCTTTATCATAAAATAGTCCTCTGTGATAAAGGAGGCTGTGCAGGGCTCCTTTATTCCTTTGAACGCATGCACAATAACTTATTTAACCAATTCTTTCTTGTTAGACATTTAGGGGGTTGTTTTTGTTTTGTTTTTTTGGCATTTCACTCTTGTAAATAATTCTGTGATAAACATCTGTGTGGTTGTAGCTTTCCAACTGGGCTCCTCACAATCTCCTCCAAATCCTTTGTGGCATTGTAGCTGGAGAGCTCATGGCCGTGGCACATGATGCTTCATCTGCTTGGAGTGCCCCTCCTCACTCTCCACTCACCAGCGAACTCATACTGGCTCTCAGGTCTCGGCTGAAATGCTGCTTCCTACAGGAAGCCTTCGTAGACTGCCCAGACTAGATCAGGCCCTTTGTTGTCTGTGTTTATAGACTTAAACCGCTCCTTGTTTGCATTTAACATATTTATACATAATTATTTGGTTATATAATTATTTTTCTAATGGCCTTCTTCCCATCTAGACTATTCATTTCATGACGGCAGTGCTGTGACTCCATTTTCTACTATGTTACCCCTCAGAGACTAGCAAGGCCACATAGTAGGCACTTAAGAATTGTTTTTGAAGACATAAATGAATGACTCTTTGTGGATATCCTTAACTATTTTCTTAGGTAAAGCTAAAATATGGATCAAACAGCATACACATTTTCAAGATTTTTCATATGTTGTTCAATTGTGCTCCAGAAAAGTAATAATGATCCATTCCCATTACCATCACCGGTGTGCAGAAGGCAGGTCTCCCTTTTATGCGTCTTCAGCCAAACCATCGCTTGCTTTTGAAATGGCAGTTTGTAAAACAATGGGCCGAGTTGCATCAATCAATGTTGGGGTTTCCCCCCAAATCAAGTTGTGTATAGACAGAACAGTAAATTATTGTTTTAAAAAATGTACTCTCAGTCCCCAAAGCAGATCTTTCTGCTTTTGTATTCATCATTACTGCACTACTCTCAGATCCTAGGTTTCCTAATTATTACAATGATGGCCATTGTCTACTGGGGATCTACTGCATCAGTACACCATGCTGATGCTTGTCCTGCATTCTCTCATGTAATCCATGCACAGCCCTAGTGGTAATTATCATGACTACTCTCAATTACAGATGAATTGAGGCACAGTTAGGTGACAGTCCTAAAGCCACACAGCTAACCAGTGATGGAGCTGATATTTGAATACACAGTCGTGATACAGGCTGTACTCTTACCTACAGCTTCCAGGATCAACAAACAGCACTGCCTTTTCAGATTCCACTTTCAAGCTGCCTTGAGTTAAAAAAAACAATCTTGCATCCAACACTATTTCAAATGTATTCTTCCAGAGATAGATAATTTAACTAGCTACTATATGACTCACATCAACTCATTTCAGTATTTTTATTTCAGTGTTATTATTATTGCCATTTTACAGATGACAAACTGAGGCTCACATAAGTCATGTAATTTGCCCACACAGCTAAGAAGCAATAGAACCAAAATCTGAATTTATAAGCTAAAACTCTTTTCTACCTTCCCCAGCTGACTCCCAGCTATTACATGTTACTTATTCATTTAACAAGTTCTTAATCAAGACTTTTATGAAACAAATTTGCATGCCAGAAAAGTACTTGATTAGGAGATAAAGGATTCTAGTTCTAATGATGCCACTAACTAATTTTGTGATCTCGGGCACAGAGAAATCATGAACTCTAAAGTCGCTTCCAATGCTAAATTCTGCGACTCTATGCATCGGGCAGTAGAATGAACATAAACTTGGACATTTGAAAGATCTGTTTTCACAATGTGACCTGCCACTTTCTACCTGATGGATCTTGGTCATGGCAAACTTTCTGAACTTTCATTTCCTCATCATTAAAATCAGGATGAGCCAAAACCGGTTTGGCTCAGTGGATAGAGCGTCGGCCTGCAGACTGAAAGGTCCCGGGTTCGATTCCGGTCAAGGGCATGTACCTGGGTTGCGGGCACATCCCCAATAGGAGATGTGCAGGAGGCAGCTCATCGATGTTTCTAACTCTCTCTATCTCTCTCCCTTCCTCTCTGTAAAAAATCAATAAAATATATTTTAAAAAAAAAATCAGGATGAAATCTTCCTTGCTCTATTATTATGAAGATTATAGCTAACATGTCAGCCAATCAACAAAAGAGAGAGATGCTGTGCTGGCTGTGCTGAGAGCATGACTGCCACTTCCACTGCCCATGTCCGCCTCAGTCTCACAGTCGGGCTCGGCACACACATTCACCTCTGAGTAACACCTAAACCATGCTCACGCCCTTGACTTTCCTGTGTCTGTGATACAGGCTTTTCAATTTTTCTTTAGGTGACCTTCACTTGTATGGAAAGTCTGAAAGTGTACAGTCAGTGTTGCGTAACTGTGAGTCTGGCCTATGACAGAAGCCACACTTCTCTTCCTCCTTCGATTTTTTTTTTTTTTTTAGCAACTTGAGGCATTCCCCTTGTGGGCGTGTGATCTCCCCATCAGCAGCAATAGCTGCGGCAGCCACAACCACAGCCCTCAGCTGCTGCAAGTGAGCAAATGAGCGCAGAGCACCTGCTGCCTGCGGCCCAGAGCTCTGCAGGAGTTCCACCTGGTGGCGGCAGAGAAAAGGCTGGCCGCACGGGAAGGCCTCTGGGCTTGCTCAGAGCAGTGAAAGCATAGGATCTGGCTGTCCCTCCCGGGGGCCAAAACTGACTCTAGGGCAGTGATGGCGAACCTTTTGAGCTTGGCATGTCAGCATTTTGAAAAACCCTAACTTAACTCTGGTGCCGTGTCACATACAGAAATTTTTTGATATTTGCAACCATGGTAAAACAAAGACATATTTTTGATATTTATTTTATATATTTAAATGCCATTTAACAAAGAAAAATCAACCAAAAAATGAGTTCGCGTGTCACCTCTGACACGTGTGTCATAGGTTCGCCATCACTGCTTTAGGAGGACTGCTAGTCAAATCCCAAAGTCCAAGGACCCCAAAGATGCCAGAAGGACCAAGGCACTCAGATGACCTCTGCCCTGGTCTGTGGTCCAGGTAGGAATGTGAAGTGCTGGCCATGTCAGTGCAGGGTCATGTTACAGGCACGGTGACCATTTCAAAAACAGGACCGGAGCCGCAGGAACGGGCTCTCTTCAGCCTGGCAGTCCTTAGCCCAGCTCGCACTTTGATATTGCCAGGAAAGAAAAACGCACAAAAGATGTGGGCAAATATTATGACGCTAATCCTTACATCAAGTTCACTCTGTGCCTGCCAGGCATGTCCAAGCACTTACCAATCTCCACAACTCCCAAGGATAATACCATTATCCCCATGTCACACATTAGCAATGGGGTAAAGTAACTTGGCTAATGTCACCCAGCAAATAAGTGGCACAGACGGGGTTTGACTCCACATAGCTAACTGGTATCAGACACCAAATTCTAAACCAGTATGCTTTACAAAAGGAAAATTGCAAATCAACATGTGAAAAGATGCTTAACCTCACCTGTAACCAGGGAGAAGGCAGGGGAAATAGACATGCTCAAATACCCGTAGTGTTTACATTGGCCTTTGAGAAAGGGAGTTTGTCAGTATCTGTCAAATGTAAACTGAACTCCCCATGGCCCAGGATTTCACTCCCAGTCGTCTATTCCACTGAAATACTCAAAAAGCTTTATGTACAAGGATGCTCACAGATGGCACCTTCTGTGCAAGATCCTCCAGCCATCTCTGTCCGTGACTGACAGTGCAGCACCCACGCTCGTCGGGAGGCGTGCACTTGTTGGGAGTGCCAGAACCACTTGCAGGAATATACAAATAATAAATATTTATTTAGCGAAAGACTGATGTGCTTGTCCAAGCACTTCAACATTGCTACTAACAATTCAGTAGCACAAGTGTGTCTAGACCCGAGTTTTACAAAACTGAAAGATATCAAAGAGGCTCTTCTCTTCCCAGCTGTGTGCCAGGAGGATGGCCACTACCCGGTGTGGTGTCCCAGCTCCCCTGCTCTGGGGCTTCGGATGGGGTTCAGCCATTGGAGACACCAGCAGATCAGAGGGTGGGAGGGAGAGGTCAGAGTGTTTATTCCCCCTCCTCTCTCCATACCAGGTGGTGGTTTCCTCAGTGGCTGAAATTATTTGTGGCCCCAGCTCAGCCCCAGCTCTCTCTCTCTGAATAGCCCCTCTTTCCTGGTTATGACTCACCATGGGTTTGCTGACACCTTTCCTTCCCCTTCAGGTCTCGAGGAGGGGACAGTTTCCGATGCTAGTCTCTGGTTGCATCACCACCCCCGTCGATTCCACTCACCTGCCCTCACCTCTGTAAATAGTCTCTCCACTAACCAGGCTTTGATGGAAGTCCTTGAGTGTACCACCTGTTTTTGCCAGCACCCTATGTGATTCAACCTCAGATTTTTAAATTGTTGAGCACCTACTATGTTCTGGGGTGCCAACTTGTTACTAGGGTTACCAGCGTAAGGAACTCAGTCCCTCCAGCTGTTGGCTAGGGGAAGTAACTGTAGCATAGGTCTCCTGTGGGCCCATACGGAACCTTTCCCTCCAAATTTGGTCAGAGCTTGGCTCTTTTCTAGGTGAAAATGAATTAAGATGGTTTACACTTTGTTAAATCAGTGCTTGTTCAGATGTCAGTATCAGATACATCTGAGTCCAGTTAAGACATCCATGTCTCTAGAAAGCTCCTAAACATTACCCAGCAGGGCAGATGTGGTGAGTTCAAGGAGGTCAACGGGGTGCTCAGTGCCACTAAAGCTCAGAGAAGGGCACCATCAACCACCGGGTGCCAAAGCCAAAGCCCTGGAATCCCCAGCTGCATCTCCGAACCTCTCTGATTCATGCTCTCCTACCATCCTCATTTGTACTGCCTTGGTCCAGACCCTTCTTACCTTTTCTTGTCTGATTTGCAATTGTCATGAATGCATTGCGTTCTCATCTCTCACTTCCCAGCCTAGCACAGTGTCTGGCACAGAGTGGACCCTCAATGAAGTTGATTGAGTGAATAAAAATCTATCACAGGAGCCTCCCATTTTTCCTCCCCCACCAGTCTATCATCCCTCCTACCCCATGATATCTTTCTAAATCAGAGATGTGTGTACATTATTGCTTAAAGTCCTTCGATGGTTATCCAGGAGTGACAAACTCTCTCTGTAAAGAAAGAGCAGATAGTTTAGGTTTTGTGAGCCATGGAGTCTGTTGCAACTATTTACCTCTGCTGCTGTAGTATGAAAGCAGACATGTATGATACATGATGAATGAGCTTGGTTGAACGCTAATAAAGCTTGTTTACAAAAACAAGGGGCAGACTAGATTTAGTCCATGAGCTGCACTCTGCCAACCTTGCTCCAACTTGGTTGGCATGGTGTACAGGCTGTTCATGGCCTGGCTTTGTTTAGCTTTATCGCCTCGCCTTCTGACTTCATACTTCACTCCCCATCAATGCCACACTTCTTACAACCCCTCAAATGCGCCATGTACTTTCAGTGTCTGTGACTTTGCACGTGCTGCTCTCCCTTTCTAGAACCCTCATCTCCATCTACATGCCTATGAAACATTTGTCTTTCAAACTCCTAGACTGAGCTTTGCCTAAGGGCCCTCCACATACCTGCCCCAGGGAATAACTTCCCTTTGCTGCCTTTGTACCTGCTTCCATTACTGCACTTAATGAAAGTGCAATATCTCTATGCTGTCATTAGTTATTGACATCTTGGTGCTCAATTATGGAAGGGATGGTGCCTGGGGCAGAGGTGCTTAGGACCAAACACCTAAATTAAACCGGGACCAAGATACCTTTCAGTACAGTGATTCTAGGTTTGCCAGAGACAAGTCCAGTTTTTGCCTGTGGCCTGAGCATAAGTATTAATCAGTGCCCCTTTTCACTCAAATGGTACCGTTGCCCTGCCTTTTAGCATCCTTTGAACCATATTGCATCGGTGGCTTCCTGCTCAGCCTATCTGTGGGGCCAACCATAGATAGTACTCAGGGTCTCCCTTCCCAGTGTTGGCCAGAGATAAGGGTTCCCAGCTTCCCCAGGACACGCCTGAACAGTGGTGGGGCCAGAGTGAGAGGCTGCCAACGCAGGTCAGGCTGTCTGTGTCCATGCAGCCCCAGGGGGTTAGGGCCAATCAAGGACCAACCATGGTAACACTTTTGAGGAGGGTACAATCCCCATGGTGACCAGTAATCCCTGCCTGATCTATGACCCAGAACAATTCTAATGGAAGCAAGGGCAGAGGAAGGAACAACAGAACCCCATGCTCAGTGCAGGAAGGCCTTCAAATCCTTCCCCCATCAGGAATAGGCCATTCGTGGTGCCTTCATGCACAAAGGGGGAGTCATTCATTTCAGTGACCATCCTTTATCAAGGGTCATAGGAGAGGCTCCTGGACAAGGTGCCCAGAAAAGAGAAAGTGAAACACTAACTGACCATTTCCCCCACGCCTCCTCCACTCAATTGACAAGCAGCCTGGTTGCCCTAGCCTCTTTCCTGAACTTCCTCCTCCCTCCCCCGCATCTCAGACACTTCCATCTCTGTTCCCTGGGCCCCGCTGAGGAATACGAAATGGCCACCCAGCAGCGGGGCTATATAAGGAGCCCTTGGTTCTTTGAAAGCCATTCCAAGTCCATGAGCAGTTCCCACAGCTCTCCCAGCTCTGAAGTAAAAGTGAAAGGCAACTGAATGCCTTTACCCGACATGTGTCCCTCTGAATCTGGGGTGTTATCTACATGACCATCTCCACAAAGCTGCCCTCCTAAGAGGTCAGCCTTATTATTTCCAAGAGAACCTCAAGGCTCCTTCTAACCTCGAGGCTCTAACTCGTGACCCTGAATTATGCTCCTGACTTTTTCTCTAAAGTTGTTACAGTAGTGTTTGAGTAATTCCCACTCCAACCACGGTTACATTTACTCTTTCCAAAGAGACATGCCTCCCTCATTGTGTCTCAAGCACAATGCCCTGCTTTAAAAATATATGCCAGTAAGCAAAAGTTCAGACTTAGAAAACAAAGTGATCACTAGCCGCCACCCAAAAGCACTCTTTACATGATGAGCACTCAGCGCAGTTTCTTTACAAATTGAAAGTGCTCCTGGATTTAAGTGTCTATTTGTGGCTCCTTAAAGCAAAGATTTCAGGAACCACTGTCAAATAAAGGTCGTCTCTCAAACTGTAACAAAAGAAATACAAGAATCAACTTATTCCAGAAGTTTTAGGAACACTCCCTCCCCTAGACTTACATTACATAGAACATGGATGTATGCTTGATATATAATCAAAAAAATAAAAACCCAGCCCCAAAGAATAAGGCAAAACAATTTGGTGATAAAAGCTGTGAATTCTGAGACTTTTCAGCAAATTTGTGATGTATTGCCCACTGTCCATAAGATACTCCATGAGCTGAGACCAGGGTTCATTGCTGTAGAAGGAATGCTCCTTGTTCTCAATGAGCTATCCATTTGGAGGATAAATAAGAGGGAACAGAGGTTGAGATCAAATTATAAAGGAAGTGCTACCTTCCCAGTTGAGATATTTGAATGTTATCCTATAGGCAATAGGGAGCCACAGAAGGTTTTTGAAAAGAGGAATAATAATCTCTGAGTTATATTTGAGATACTTTTTTTTTTCTGGTAGCACTGTAGCAAATGGACAACAGTAGAGACTAATCAGAAGGCAAATATATATATCCAATATAATAAAAGACTAATATGCAAATCGACTGAACAGTAGAACAACTGGTTGCTATGACGTGCACTGACCACCATGGAGCAGATGCTCAACACAGGAGCTGCCCCCCCATCGCTCAGCCAGAAGCCAGGCTCACAGCTGGCAAGAGTAGCAGTGGTGGCGGGAGCCTCTCCTGCCTCCGCAGCAGTGCTAAGGATATCCAACTGACAGCTTAAGCCAACAGTCAGGCATCCCCCAAGGGCTCTCAGACTGTGAGAGGGCACAGGCCGGACTGAGGGATCAACCTCCCCCCCACCCCCCTCCCCCAATGCACAAGTTTCTAGTATATATATAATTTCAGAGAGGAAGGCAGAGGGAGAGAGAGATGGAAACATCAATGATGAGAGAGAATCATTAATTGGCTGCCTCCTGCATGCCCTCTACTGGGTATGGAGCCTGCGACCAGGCATGTGCCTTTGACTGGAATCTAACCCAGACCCTTTAATCCTCAGGCTGATGCTCTATCCACTGAGCCAAACCAGCTAGGGCTGGAAGGCAATTTTAATAGCCTGGGCAAGAGACAGGGCCTATCAAAACTTAGAGACTGTAGAATACAAATGAAGGGGACAGATGGGAAGAACATTTTGGAGGAAGATCAGCAGCCCTACTTTAATAAGGAAGGAGATGTAGAGTCATCTTTCAGTGACTCACAGATTTTGAACTTGGGTACAGATGCTATTAAATAAGTGAGGGAACACAGGAAGAGAAACCAGTTCAGGGTGAGGAGATGTGTAGTTGTAATGTGTCTCTAAGTTTTCTACTGGCAAAAGGCCTTGGACGGAAATTAATTTTTGTTTCCTCATCTGTGAAATGGGGATATCTGAGTATATCTCAACTTCCCACAAATAGCTTCACTGATTTCTAAGTTTGGCCTTCTCAGGGGATGGAGTTTCTTTAGTCATGATTCACTATAATTTGGGGAGTAAATGAATGAATCATCCACTGTAAGCCTATTTATATCTATTACTACTTAGCCAGGAAGCCTTAAATAGATTGACAAAGTCAACTATGGGCCTATTCTAAAAGCATCAAGTTGGACACCAGAAGATGCGTTTTATCTGTTTGGTAATTGCCAGTGTGGGGTGTTTAAAATTCCAAAAGTTGTTATTGAGGCCCTACAATTTTTTGGCAACTTGGATGAAAATTACAGAACTATATCAGTCAATGGCAGGCAGGGAAAGGAACCATAATAGGTGTTTTAACAGACAGAATATCATGTAAGGATTTGCTTAAACAGTTGTGGAGGATTGAAAAAGCAAAATGAAAACACTGAATTAACAGTTAAGTAATAACTACAGGCAGTTGCCACCACCACTAAGGAGAACAAAGAGAAAAGAATGGTGTTATCAGAACCTCCAAGCTGGGACTCAAACCACCACGGAGGGACCACTGACTAGTGCTCTGATGGGTAGAAGGAGGCTGCTTCTGAACCTGCAGGAAGAAGCTGAATCAGAACCAATGCCCCCGTTAGGGAAGGGGGGAAGGCCATTCCTGGGGTCATGCAGACATGAACAGCCAAATAGGAAGAAACAAGTCCCCTCCCCCTGCTCCTGCTCCCCTGCCCCCTATTGGAAGAAAACAACACGAAGCCATCTAGCAAAGGAGACATACAGTGTGCAGAGTTCCAGCATTTAAAACACTATAGATCAGGGGTGGGCAACCTTTGTGTGAGTGCGTGCCAAAACCAGCAAAATCTCTGACTCAAAATTCTTCTGCGTGCCAACCCTAATTTTTTGCGAACATGTTATGCCTACTTGGTATCTCTTAAGGTGTACGTATGTGAAGAACCTTGAAGAAATAATAAAATTCATTCGAGCGACAAAAACACAGTATATGATGATGAAAAATACATTTATTTTTTAATGTATACATGTTATGTAAAATTATGTATTTATCTAAGATGCACCTACACTGAATTTATCTGAAAAATTAAAAAGTCAATATTAAGAAAAAAATTGTAAATGGAAGATTATAAGAGAGGGTTTCACGTGCCAGCAAAAGTTACTGGCGTGCTATGTTTGGCATGCGTGCCAGGGGTTTCCCACCCCTGCTATAGATAAAAGGGTGGATTTGGAACTGAGAACCAATAGAATAACTAACATGAGGATTTTTACATAGCACATGATGTAAGAAATATCAGATTACTACATTTATTTTCTGAACAAGGAACCAAAAAATATAAAAACTGACTCACATAATAGAGTACAGACAAGAAATATTAAGCCATTCTTCCACAAACCTAAAAGAAAAGAAATGTGTGTACATATAGTGAAAGCGCTTGTAATAGTGGAATTGGCTGTGTATAGAGATTGAGGCAGACGCACTCTAAGGTTACCCCGATGGTTTATGCCAGTGGTTCTCAACCTTGGCTGCACATTAGAATCACCTGGGAATCTTTTTAAAATCCTGATTTCTGGGCCTCATCCTCCGGAAATTATGTTTCTTTGTTATGGGGTGGGGCCACAACATTAGTAACAAAGAAACAGAATTTCCGGAGGATGAGGCCCAGAAATCAGGATTTTAAAAAGATTCCCAGGTGATTCTAATGTGCAGCCAAGGTTGAAAACCACTGATTTATGCCCTTATATAATCCTATTCCCCTGAGTGTGAGCAAAACTGGGGACTGCTTTCAACAGATAGAATACAGCAAAGGTGAGATGTCGCTCCCTTGGTTCCATTATGTTATCCAGGCCCTGTTTTAGCCAGCTGCAGTGAGGAAGAGTCTCATGCTGGCCTTGAAGAAGCAACCGCCAATGCTGTGGATTGCTGGTGACCTCTAAGACCTGATGGTGGCTGCCAGCCAATAGCCAGTGAGAAGCAAGGACCCTCACTCATTCAACCACAGAGAAATTAATTCTTCCAACAACTTCAATGAGCTTGGAAAAAGACAACCCCCAAACCCCTAGGTGGGACTGCAATCCAGGTCAACACCAGGGTACCCTGCTGAGACCCTGAGCAGAGGACCCAGCGAAGCTGTGCCCAGACTCCTGGTGTATGTAAACTGTATTAATATATGTGGGTCATTTTAAGCCGCCAAGTGTATGGTAATTTGTTACACAGTAATACGAAACTAATACAGGTCTGCTCCTCATTTCTCTATCGCCCATCTACTACATTCGACCCTGACCTAATGGTTCCTGAACATCTAACATGGGCCAGGTGTTTTCAGTCTTCAAGAAGCCAGTTTAGTGGAGAAAGCAGACCAGTAACCACACAATTCCAGCTCAGTGTGATGTGTTCACAAGGCAGGTATGCCTGAGGGCCCACAGAGCCTGGGGGAGGGCAGCTGACCAGAACAGGGGTATGAAGGAAATAGTTAAAAGCAGGTTAACTAGTTAACTTGGAAACAGGGCTTTAGGCAGAGGTCCAAAAAAATTAGATTGTTCTTGATTGCTGATCAGTGTTCTCCAACTTCATACATGTAGCAGAAATCAGAAATGGCTCTTCCTTAAATTGTTTTTCTTCCCTCGAATTTACACTCATATTCCAGCATTCAATTGAAAACCCAGAATCCAGAAGAGTAAAAAAAAATGTGTGCTTGAACTTAAATATGTCTCCTGATAGAGATTAGATTAGCGATTGTTTGTCTTAATAACCAGCACTTCCTCTTGAAACTGTGCCCAAAACAACCTTAAAAAGCTCCGATTTCATGAAACGTGTCACTTCCTCTCCACTCACAGCCCCCTTTTTCCTTCCTTCCCCTGGGTCTCACTTTTTTTTTTTTTAATGTAATGCTTTAGTGTTTGAAATAATACCCCTTTCTGGCAGGCTGATATAACTTCCATTTTTCTGGGGAGAGTTTTGATCTCGGCCAGGGTCACAGAGAGGGTTAGAAGCAACGGAGCTGAGATTCAATGCCTCGCCCCAGGAGCCTCAACCCCATAGCAGTGTTCTTGTCATCCTCTGAACTTGGAATGGCCTCCCACCCACGCCCAGTCTTCTCAGGCGCCTCCTTCCCTTCCCATACTTCACAGAGCCAGTCCTTCAGGATCCACATCCATTACCAGCAAAGCCATGCTGTCCATTTTCATGTCCCTCAGGGGAGCTTTGGGGAAGAACGATGATGGTGGTGACAAGCCCCCCACCCAACTCAATTTGGACCTGACCACACCAAACAAAGGAGTAGAGGACGAGCAAATGAAAGAATAATAGGGAGGAAGAGATGACCACAATTAGCTTTCAGCAACACCAAGTGACCAGTTGAGGGATTTCTTAAATGTTTGGGCAAGGACATAAGTCCCCATCCCCATTCCTGTCCATTTCAGATCAGGTTTCCAAACATTTGCTGATCAACTTCTTACCTGTCCGTTGCTATCATGAAAGCTGTTTGGGGAGGAACCCTGTCCTCTGTGAGCTCTCAAAAGTACCATGTGCTCCTCCCACAAGAACAATATAATTAGTAACAAAAACTCTGCAGGGCTACCAACTTCTTTAAGGTGGTCTATTAACTTTTCAGAGGGCGTGACGAGCTACCACTCTATTTTAAATAAAGCTAATGCCAAGGAACCCACATTTAAAGTTCTAAAACAGCAGCTACTCACCCACCACCACCCACAGACCCAGTGACTGAGATTTTTTCTTTCAGCCTGGCCTATTATTTATTTAGAATCAGAACTGATTTCTATCTGGGTGATGAAGTCATTCAAGCTGACATCTCAAAAGCATCCAGTAGCACGGGTCCTCTCCCTTTAAAAATTCCAGTGTGGTTCTATAACGGTGACCTCCATAGCTGTGGGTAGACTTGTCCCAAATACAATATAATCTTCCCCCTCATGAACTGGCTGGAATCACCTGCTTCTCCCTACCTTCTTGAGACCCTGTTCAAACCGGAGACACATCAACTAAAGGTGTCCAAAATGGAAGCAGAAGTGATGAATCCTTCCAAGGCGGTGAGGGCTCATTTCTGTTGGAGCTCTGTCCTGGGATATGTTGATGGCCATTGGCAGTGCCTTTGAAGATAAAATTATGACTTAACTTGGTCCACTTTACCTTTTAATTTCTTTTTTTAAAAATATATTTTATTGAATTTTTACAGAGAGGAAGGGAGAGGGATAGAGAGTTAGAAGCATCAATGTGAGAGAAACATTGATCAGCTGCCTCCTGCACACTCCCTACTGGGGATGTGCCCGCAACCCAGGTACATGCCCTTGACCGGAATCGAACCTGGGACCCTTGAATCCGCAGGCCGACGCTCTATCCACTGAGCCAAACCAGTTAGCGCAACCTTTTAATTTCTTAAGTGGAAATCTTGGAGAGGGAATGGGATGGGTAGAGGAAGAAGAAAAATAGAGTTTCTTTTTTTAACAAATACAATTAGCTTAAAATTTTTAAATTAACATTTTAAGAAGCAGGCACTAAGAGAAAAGTTTCTTAAAGAACATCTTTGCTGTGTGTCAATTAGTGAGCCTGTACTTGCTGCAGGTTTTCTCTGCCGCCCCAGAGCCAAATCTTCAGCCTCCCACACAGATCTGTGAAATCAATTGTCTTCCCCAAACATGTGGTAACCACAGAGAAGTTAAATTAATAAAACTGCTCCCAAAGATGATTTCTAAAGATGACATTCCTACTCTAGGTTTAGGCTTTCTTTCCTGCGGCCAAGTAGGGGGAGTAGGAGTGGTTTGGTGAGGATCTGGGGCCTTTTTAGTTTATCTTAGTTGCTTTTATTCAGGGGGTTGGGGGTTGGGCAGAAAAGAGTTAAGGGTAGAGGCCAAAAAAAAAACCCCAAAGCCAGCAATTATGGACAGATCAAGTGAGGCCTGTCATTCCTGACTGACACACATGTCAGAGCCAAGCAGGGCTGAGTCCTGCACTCAACGCCCCCTCAAACCCTCTCTGTGTGTTTCTCCCAGCACCCCACCTTGGTTGAAGGCTACCACTGAGGGCAGTGTGGCCAGCATACCCAACCTGCCACGGAATGAAGAAGGCCAACTCAGCCCCAGCCCTAACAATGCCAGGAAGACAAGCAAAGGCCATCAGTCTCCATTAAGAAGACAGTATTTTCCTCCCATATTATCCCGTCTGTCATGTCCTCATAGGACTCCAAAGGCATTGCTGTCTCATACATCATCATCATTTTCTCCCCACAAAGATGGAGAGCCCCAGGGAGGGGTCCCTTTTGCCCATCATCCTGCCCAGGATGGCCAAGGGCCTTCCCCTGGTGACAGGAGCAATGCTTAGCTACCGGGGGAGACATTTGCATCCCAATTAGCCCAGAGCTTTGAAGGAGAGGGGAGGAGGGCATTCACAGCCAGTTTGTAAATCAGTTTAAACAAACTTCCACAATCTCTGGAGGCCTGGAGAGGGCACCTGTAACACTGAGTGGGGAGAAGAGAAAAATCCAAAATCTAGAGCTCGGGAATTCAGATACACTTTTTCTTGACGGAGCAAAAGCACTCTGTGAATCACTGAAAACTGGAATATTATTAATAGTAGTTAATTAAGCATTGAGTGTGCTATTTTATTGAATCTCACAACAGTCTCATTTTATATTTACAGGACATTTATCAAGGGGGGCGGGGGGAGGAATGAGACTTATAGAGGATCAGCCAGAATGAGAAGAATTCTAGATCTATATTTGTCTAATTTTAGATCTTGACACTGACAGCGGTCAGCAACCAGTGGTCCACGAGGTCCAAAAGGTTGGTGACCGCTGAACTAGAACACTCTAGAATTTTGGCATATGTCCTAAATAATAATGGTAGTAGTCACTATTTAGAGACCTACTATGTGTTAGGCTCTATTCTGAACACTTTACATACATATTTTCATTTAATCCACACATTTAGTTCTGAGAGGCAGGTATTACTATTATCATTATTTACTTTTCATAGCTGGGGAGACTGGGGTTTGGAGAAATTAGTAACTCACCAGGTCCCCCACTGGTGGTTGCCAGAGTTAGGATTCAGACTCAGACTCCATTGTCTATGCGTAGCCAATATAAAACTGATTTACTCACCAGATGTATAAACTATCATGGCAGAAAGAATAACAATGATGTAGAAGTGGGTCATTCATCATTGGCTTCCTCACCAATGTGAATCTAAATGAAATCAGTTGAAAATTAACTTCACGGAAAGTCACCAAAGCAGATGAGGAAGACCCCTTGGTTTTGAGAGGGAAAGCTTATGGGCATATAGCATATGGGCATCTGGGCATCTGGGCATCTGGTAAGGATCATTTAAGTTGTTTCTTGACATTGGCTTTGAAGCCACTGCTTGCTCTCCAGCAGGCAATGCCATTGGGCAGAGTGAGGAGCCCCAGAGCACTGCTTGTCGAAACCAGAATATTAGGCTCCAGGTCCTGGGCCTGCCAGTCGGTTAGGCTAACCCAGCCTTTCAGCCCTGTCTCAGCTTGAAGGAGCTGCTAGAAATTCAACTGGGTAATCCTGACATATGAAATTTTACCCAAATGCTTAGGGAAGGACTTCTATCATTCCCAGAGGTAAGGAGGCAACAAAAGAACACAACCCAACTCAAAATGGTTGTAAGAGATCCTGTTGGTTTCCATCAGTCACTCCCCACCCCAACTTCTTTCTGTTAATAGAACCCTGATGTTGGTTAATCTGCCCCCTCACAGCCCAATGTTTCACTACATCCACAATGGTCACCCCATTTCCCTTGCCAGTGAGTGGCTAAGTAATGGACAAGTGACAATTCTGGCCAATCAGCTGTGAGGGGATACATGCAGCGGGGCTCTGGAAAGGTTTCTGCCCTGGATTAAAAAAAAAAAAAAAAAAGACAAACAGAGAAAAAGTAATAACCTTTTCTCTTTCTCTGGAAATTGTCAAGACAGGATGTGATGGCTGGAGCTGCAGCAGGCATGTTGCTACCTCAGGTTATCTCCCCTGAGGACCGACCCGACACCCTGAGAAGGGCAGGCTAGAATGATGGAAAAAACATGGTTAAGTCACCAAATTAACTGATGCTAGAACTGTCTCTCCCTGGACTTTTGATTATGTAAGGTATTTTCCTTATGTATCCACAGGATGCGATGCAGGAACACTGGCTACATGAAATTATATAAGATGATCTACACATAGCACTTTCAGCAGTGCTGCCATATGGGGAACTTCAGCTATTATTACATTTGTCATATGTGTGTGAAGCTCCCAGCTCTGTGACTTACCCAACAATCCTTGAGTAAAAAGGCTAATGAAGGCAACTGGCCTCTGTAACCCATTTCAGGATTTTAAGAAGTCTCAAAAATTTTCAACCTCAAAACATGTCCCTTGACCCATAGCAATAGTCTGAATGGAATCTACACAAAGCAAAGAATTTCAGCTATTTGAGCTAAGACTACTGACTACAAAATCATAAAAACTCACAATAAAGGACATAGTTTAGAGCTCTGCTGTGAATTTCCTGGTCTTGTTTATAAACTGAAACAAAACTGAAAGTAGTATCTCTCCTCTGCCTTGTAAACTGTACATTTAGAAAGAAAAAGCAATAATATTCCCAGCCAACATGTGCACATTATATAATAAATACATATTATAGATACTTTGAAAAGGAAGTGATTTATGGTTGGATCCTAGCAGCTGCTTTGAAGCATTCCATTTTTCACTTAAGGCTAATTAGAAGATTTTTAATTAGCAAATGTTCCATCCACTAGATTAGACAAACAAGATTTTTCACAACCACTGTAATATTTAGTTCTCCTTTTCCCATTTTAACAAAACAAACTAGAAATAATTTATAAATAGTCTCTGTGCAAGGCCTATAAAACTTATAACCAGGGGATGGTCAGAGAGAATCGAGATAATGGACGCTTTGTCCCATCCTTGCTTTGGGATCTGGCTTGCTTTGGGATGTGGAGCAAGTTACATTCTTTCTGGTCTCAGTCTTCCCATCTATGAAATGGGAAGGTAGAATTAGATCAGGGTTTCTCCACCTCAGCCCTACTGACATTTGGGGTAGGATAATTCTTTTGATGTTTAGCAGCATCCCTGGCACCTACCCATTAGACATCAGTAGCAAACCCATCCCCACCCCAGTTGTAACATCAAATATGTCTCCAGATATTGCCGAATGTCCCCTGGTGGGGCTGAGCAAAATAAACTGCTGAGAACCACTGAATAAGATCAGGAGTTATAATGCTAACAAGGGTCAAGCTGCTATAAAAATGAGAAAAATAGGCCAGATGAAAGAAAGTCAAATTCAAGTGCATGTATCCTATCAAAAGGGAAGAACACTCCTCATCTCCAGTAGACTCTCACCATGTTACAATTGTTCAAGACATGCCATGAATTCCATGATTATGTGAAATCTCTTGACCTTTTGTTAATATTGGCAACCCACACCTTGCAGCAGTTATGAAGTTGGTTCTAAAGCTAGATCGCCTAAATTCGATTCCTAGTTCTACCTCTTGCTAACTTCAATATTGGGCAAAATCTTTATCATCTCTATGCTTTGATTTTCTCATCTGTAAACTTAAGACAACAATAATACTCAACTAATAAGATTATTGTCAGGAATAAACGACACAATACATGTAAAGGGCCTAGAATAATGCACATAATAAATGCTCAAAAATATTAGCTACTCGTAGCTGCTGCGGTCAAAAGGGAGCCCAGAGTGACAGTTTTCTTGACAGTCGCCATTCTGTTTACTGTAACCGATCTGCAACATTTCAGGAAAAGACAATTAAAAAGTATATATATATTAGCTATTATTATCCCTAAGATATAAAAATACCATAAATCAAACTAAACGTGTCTATAGCTCATATTCAGCCAACAAGCTTACACACAAGGTTTCAAGGGTCTGTTCAGGTTCCCTAAGGTTTTATGATTCCATTTTATGGACGTAAGACACTGATTAGCCTCTGATGAACTCTATACGATTTAGTTGAGGAGAATGAACTCTGACCTAGCAATGATAATGCAGTCAGAGAAGAGAAGAATTCAAATCAAATGCCAAAGTATATGTTCTCAGAGGTCAGAATGAGAGCCTAAAGAGCCATCTGTGCTTTCCATTTTAAAAAATATTGGGTTTTGTTTCTCTTATTTAAAAAAAAAGTACATGAAAAGAGAAGAGCATCAAATTTGGAACCTGCCATCCTCAATTGTATTCTCCTAATAGATGCCATGACAATACAATGAGTTATTGTTGACTTTCTAGCTAAAATAAATCGACAATTATTAGTTGGTATCATTAGCACAATTGCTTTTTGGTGAGATAGCTGATAGAGGCAATAATAGATTGTTTTCTCCATCCTTATCCTCCCACTGGAAAACAACATATCCACTCCTGATCAATACTTTGATCTGAGTTACTTATAACACTGTCAAATGTGAGTATAGGCTTCACTCCATGGTAGAGAAATAAAATAGTTTTGCAAAATTTAGGTCAGACATTAAATTGTCTTGGGTAAGCTGCTATTCTAGTCTACAGCCACATAACCAAACCAGCACAACAGAGGATTACCAGACACTAAAAGAACCTGAATAATGCTCCCGTCTTTATTAAATCTATGTCTTTGATGGAATAGAATGAGGTCATGGTAGTCCATGTGCATGAATTACATTTCAGGGCAATGATTTGGGAACCTGCCTTAAATTTTTTGAAATAAAAGTTCACACCATTTGACCCATAATTCCCCTTCCAGGAATCTGTCATAGGGAAGTTGTCAAAAGTTGGCACCAAAATGTATTCATACACATGTTCTATACAATGTCATGTATAATAAAAAAAGTAGAAAAATGTAAAATAAATTAAGGACTAGCCCTTTGATGGACTATTATGCAACCAATTATAAACGGTGTTTCAAAGAGTATTTCACTACATAGGAACAGACTTAACATATAATGCTCTGTGATATGCAACATGATAACAATTGTGTGTATATATGTATGTATAAAAACGTTGTACATCAAAATGTTATTTTGGGGGGTGATTATAAATCTCTGCATTTTCTAAGTCCTTACATTGACCTCAGGGTTGCCATTGTGTAGATTGTACCCAAGCTCATGGAGTACTCTAAGTCATGCACCCATGCACTACCTCTGTTCAGAGAGAATGCCTTTTTAAATTCATAAAATGGCACCATGTACGATACTGATTAATTTGGTTTTAATCCTCACCCAAAGATATTTTTTCATTGATTTCTAGAGAGAGTGGAAGGAAGAGAAGGAGGGGGGGAAAGAGTGGGAGAAAAGGAGGAGAAATATCAATGTTAGAGAGACACATCAATTTGTTGCCTCAGGGGGAATGAGACCAAAACCCAGGTACATACCCTTGACCAAGATCCTTTGGTGCCAGGCCGACACTCTAACAACTGAGCTACACCGGCCAGGGAAGGATACTGGTTACATTTAAATTCATATAATAGTGCCACACAGAATACTAATATATACCCTGCTATCCTATATAATAAAAGGCGAATATGCAAATTGACCAAACAGCGCAACAACCGGTTGCTATGAAGTGCACTGACCACCAAGGGTAGACGCTCAACACAGGAGCTGCCCCTGGTGGTCAGTGCGCTCCCACAGGGGGAGTGCTGCTCAGCCAGAAGCCGGGCTCATGGTTGGCGAGCACAGCGGTGGTGGCAGGAGCCTCTCCCACCTCCATGGCAGTGCTAAGGACTGTGAGAGGGCACAGGCCGGGCTGAGGGACACACACACCCCCTCCACCCCCAATGCACGAATGTCATGCACCGGGCCTCTAGTATTTCTATAACCAGAAAAATGCAGAATATAAAAAATAAGAACCATCTATACCAGGGGTGGAGAAGAGTCTATGTGGAGCCTCTGAGGCTTACACAATTTAGAGAGCATTTTTTGTAAAAAGAATATATATTTTTAAATTATAAAATTAGAGACAGATATGAATTTCAATTTAGAAAGAGAAAATAAGTCACACACAAAATCTTGATCCTTTTTCTCTAGGTAATTTACCAGAAATGCTTATATGGAAGTGCTTTCTGATTGCAACCTGACTCCTCTTCCCACCAGAACACTTTTCAACTCCCAAAACCTCAGTTCTCTTAGGGACCATGGAGGTGAAGGACCCTGGCGCTTATGCTTTATTCATACCATAGTTAATTCTGACTCTGATCTTTAGGGAAAGGAAAAACTGGAGAAATTCAAAGCCAGGTGCTATTTCCATAGATAAATTTATCTAAATAATAAGATCCCAAATCAAAGAGTACAGAAAGTAACTTAGGTACCCAACACAACTAAAAAAACCATTTTATTTCAATTTAGTAAGAGCATTCAATAAATGCTCATTGGTCTGTTTACTAAAATTTAGGAAATTGTCTGCTTTATATAGCCTTTTTAATATCAGTTAGATTTTTTTTTAAATTTCGACATATTTTTAAAACAGTCAATCTCAAGAGCCCTCTCCTGTATTTGAAGTTCTCTACCCCATCAGGACAGTAAAGAAAACCTTCCTCAGGAGTCCAGACCAGCTTTGTCAGGACAGAGAAATGGCCTAGGATTCAGAGCCACTGGGAATACTGGACTGGGATCTTATCACAGAGAGGTGGCAGCCGAAGCGTGCTCCTTCAATTCAAACAAAACAAAACCTAGCACAAGTCCAAGCAACAGTCAAAACAGATTTTCACATAAATATGAGCGTCAAAACCTGACCCTCTTAGTATCATCTAAACCGGTGATTTTTCAACAATGTTAGAAAGAGAATGTTTTTGAAACAAAATCTTAAACTGAACTCCAATATATAAATGAATAAGTACTTTCAGTAATCTATATAATAAAACCCTAATATGCAAATCGACCTAACAGTGGAATGACCAGTCGCTATGACACGCACTGACCACCAGGGGAAGATACTCAACTTCCCACAGGGGGAGTGCTGCTCAGGCAGAAGCCAGGCTCAGGGCTGGTGAGCACAGCGGCCGTGGTGGGAGCCTCTCCCGCCTCCGCTGCAGGCGGGTGGTAAGGAACGAGGGGTCCCGGACTGCAAGAGCCCTGGACTGTGAGAGGTTTGTCTGGCTGCCAGCTTAGACCCCATCTCCCCAGAGGGATCGGGCCTAAGCTAGCAGGTGGACATCCCCTAAGGGGTCTCGGACTGCAAGAGTGCGCAGGCTGGGCTGAGAGACTCCCCCTACCCCCAGTGCACAAGTCTTGTGCACCAGGCCTCTAGTATTATAAAAACAAAACAAAACCAAAAAAGGCCAGAACTAAAACTACCTTCAGTATGTCATCACAACATGGCACATTATGTGTTCATATCTCAATGGGCTATTAAACTATTTTAAAATTGACAATGGCATATGTTTGCTACCCAGTTTTACATGTTAGATACTCACAAGCCTGCATTGCAAAAAAAGAGCAGTACAGTGTTATAATATTCATATCCAGTGACATCTGTATAAGATATTCAAATTTGTGCACAGAATGGAAAAAGACACTATAAATAAGATTGAAAGACAAATGATATAGTCTGGGTGGAAATATCCACAACACATATAATACACACACATACTAATTGGGGTTTGAGAAGGAAGAAAAGGGCAGAAGAAATATTTGAAGAGATAATGGCTGAAACTTTTCCAAATATATTGAAAGATATCAACCCATATACACAAGATCAGCAAACTCCAAACAAACTAAAAACAGAGGAATCCTCATTTAGTGTATTATAGTTAAATTGCTGAATACAAACAAAAAGGAAATGTTGAAAGCAAATGTGGGCTTGATGGGATAAGAGAGAGGACATATTTCATACCAGGAAACAACAGTAAAAATGACAACTAACTTCTCATCAGAAATAGTGCCCGAATGACACTGGCACGACATCTTTAAGTACTGAAAGAAGGAAAAAAATCCCTGCCAGTTCCAAATTCTGTATCCAATGAATATGTCCTTCAAAATGAAAGTGAAATAAAGACATTTTTAGACAGACAAAGCTAAAAGAATTTGTCTCCAGCAGACCTGAACTAACTGAAATGCAAAGAGAAATTCTGTAGGCTGAAGAGAAATTGTATCAGATAAAAACCTAGCTCTGCAGGAAGGAGTGAAGAACTCCAGAAAGTGAAAATTTGTCAGTATACCAAACATTTTTTTTACTTTTTCATATTTGTGCATATATGTATGAATTTACTTTAAATACTTTAAGTCACTTAAAGTAAAAATAATAACAACACATTATGGTGTAGATAGAATAGGTAGAAGTAAAATAAATGACAACTAGAACCCAGCTGCAGGGTGGTAATTGGAAGTTTATTGTTTTAAGACGAAAGTGGAAAGAATGGAAGGAAGGTAATGTTTAAAGAGTTTATCGCCAAGAACCTTTCAGAACCAAAGAAAGATAAGCATAGTCAGGTTGAATGAGTGCCACCATCAGAAGCACTAAGTGTCCAAGCATTGAACAGAATTTTTTTTGAAGTTCAATATACTAGTATAGACTTCACAGTGAAATTTCAGAACCTCAAGAACACATAGAAAATACTAAAAGGAAAACTGCTTTTTCAGAGAGAGAAAATTTAAAGAGTACCTTCAGCCATTCAAGCCTCAGACGTGTTAGCACCCAAAGATGACCTTCTAAAGAAGTACCCAGAAAGTGCTCCAGCCAAAGGACAAATGAATACAGAAGAGGGGCGTGGGGGGTGAAAGGGCACGAAGCCATGAAGTTTGATCACCCTGGGACCTGAGGCTCACTATGAATGGCCCTGAAAAAAGGGGGTTGGGAAATACCCTCATTTCCCCCCAGGAACAGTGTTGTAGATGGACTGCTAACATTGGGCACACACTGGAACTAAACTATCACCACTTCTAGACCTTTCATGGGGAGCAGAGGCACTGGTGCATGGAAGAGAAAGTTCAAGTTCCCAAACCTTCATCAGCTGAGCAGTATAGTCCAAGGGTTCAGAGCATTGTCTCCAGAGACAGACTGCCCGGAATTCAAGAACCAACTCCATCGCTTCCCAACTGTGTGACTTTGGCAGGTCACTTTATCTCTCTGTGCCTCTGTTTCCTCATCTGTATAATAGTGATAATAACGGAGACTCCCTAATAGGGGCATGGTAAGGATTAAATGAGCTAATACATATGTAGCCACTTGAATAATAATGCCTGGCTCACATACAAAGCTTTCAGTAATGTATTGTCTAGGATAGACAGAGGTGTGAATGGAGCAGGACCAGCCTCAGACTGATGTTTGTTGGGCTAATGAGCACACAAGGTGCTACTTTTAGGGTTTATTCAAATTCCCTGTAATAAATATGCTTTGTAAAAAAAAAAAAACCACTCTGTAAATATTAGCTGTTATGATAGCAGGTGCCAAGGAAGAAGTATGGCTTCACTAAGGTCATAATTTTGCTACAGTGAGAAAGATAAGGTGTCAGCACACGAAGCAGCTGTGAGACACTGATACAATGTCATCGACTCTTGCTATAGGGTGTGATCTTAGAGGCTCTGTCAAGGTATTGACCCTCTTGCACTGCCCCCACTGCCTAAAAACCTGTCTCTCATGCATGCCAGCAATACTTTCATTAAAACCTTAGCTTACGTGTTGATCACCGAGTCAAAAAGGGATGTGGGGGGAGAAGAGTAGGAGGGAGCAGAGCTGCATAGCTAAAGCAAGACTGCTATCATTGTCCTTATAAAACGCACTTGCATGTTGATTCTCTTCAGAGACTAGATTTTGGTGGGAAGAAGGGGACAGAACATGAGAGGCACAGGAAGGTGGGGTAGCAGGAGGGAGGGGGCCCACATGGGGGAGCAAGCATCTCTGTGCAAATGGGCTTTGTGTCAGCCCTGAAGGAAGCACAAGACATTGTTGCAGGAAAGAGAAAAAAAGGCTTCTCCGTTTCCCAACTCAAGGTGTGGTCCCAGACCAGCAGTCCCAGTGTCTCCTGGGAGCTTGCAGGGCATGAACCTCAGCCTCACCCAGAGCTAGTGACATAGACTCTAACCTTTAACAAGGTCCCAGGTAAATCTCGTGCACATTAAAATGTGAGAATTACATTCGCTGTACTCACCTAACCCAGGACCTAGACATGACTAGCTCATAGTAAATGTCTGAGTAGATAGCTGTCTGAACCGGTGGGGAAAACAGTGTTAACCTTGCTTTTTTACTCAGCAATCTTGCTTTCATTCCACATCCATGCGGTGTATAGGATTGCATAAGGTTGTGGTTCTTTGGTTGTAAGTTAGAATCACCCAGGGAGCTGCTAACAACAGACATGCAGGTCCCATATCCTGTGGTTCTGATTCAGTTGGTCTGGGAGGAACTTAGTCTAGGATGGTGGGAGCTGAGTAACAGGACTCCTGTCGAGGATCCAGGGACGAGCCATTAAGCCCACCCTTGCTGAAGACAAAGGCAGTGAAGATGTCAGGATTCAATGCCATAGAGGAAGGAAATATTTATCACCAACTTGTATTGTCATCTTCCCTGCAGATGCCCCAGCATACATGCACCTATCGCTGGTCGGTGTGGATGGATGGAGGGAAAGGATGTTGATGTGTCTGTAATGGGTTTTACACTGTTTGACTTTTGTCCAAATAGATCAACTTATTGCCTGAATCATGAAGATATGTTTCCTTTAGCCTCTTTCTCTCCCCTTACCTTCCTACCCAAATACACACATAAACAGGGACCAAAAATTATCACATAGAACCTGGGTAGCCCCGCCTTCTAGCAAGTCTCCTTTCTCTGGCTTCCTTGAGCTCGGGAAAGTTAAGCAGAGCAAAGCTGTTAACCCATCTGGAAGCTGTGCCTTACGTGACTGTCCCTGAACCAATGTGTGGATTTTAATCAATATTAGAGGCTGGGAATTACTTACTTCTGAGCCACCCCATCAGGAAGGAGGTGCCCTTTAGCATAAATGATCCAGTAGCATTCCTTAGCAGAAAATTCACTAAAGTAATCATGTCCTCTTCCCCTCTCTTTAACTTGTCTTAACTAAAATTATGCCCATTGCAGGATAAGGACAATGGGAAGATGAACCTTGGGCCATGGCCTATCTGTGCATTGTTTTCTCATTAAAAATTTTTAGGGAAAAGCTCAAATGTCTTCACAATAACTCAGAATTCATCGAGGCAATTCAGACATCTCAATCCCCTTTCCTTTGTCTTCATGGGTCTCATTCAGGGAGAAGAGAAACAGGAAAATGAATGATGAGGGAACAATCAAAGCTAAATCCAAGTTCAGAAGAGGTAAATTAATACATGAAAGGCACAACTTGTGATGAAGGAACGTGCGTAGGTGAAATTAGCTCTGATTTCTAAATTCTTTGATCAGCTTGAGAATTCGAAAACTTGAGGCATGAAATGCCTGTGCCGAGGTGGCATCAGGGACGGGAGAGAAGTGATTAAACTCCAGGCTGCCTGTCAGAGTGTCCCAGTCTCTCCTAACTTGTGATGCTTCTATGGAGTTTTTGCATGAGAGCAGCCTGTCACGTTTGGGAAGAGACAGCACCCTTATGCTAACTCCTCCTCCCTTTGATGCCTGTAGAACTTGGCCATTAAAATCTGCCTTGGGCTAAAATTCAGCAGGCAACTTTCCAGTCCAGGAACAGCTTTGACAAAATTTTAATAAAATTAGAACCAGATTGGCATTTTGGGGTTTGAGTTAGAGAAAAGTTTATAGAGAGAGCTAGACATGTGAGGATGGCCAACTCTCTCTCTGTCTGTGAAATGCTACGTAGCACTCACTCTTGGCTTGTCGGCATTCTGTACACAACTACTAGTGAACTTGACCATGAATCACATATGGAGTTGGGAGTCCTCTGAGGCATTGTTAAGGCATTTCAAAGGTCCTATGTCTGAGTGAATTTTGCTACCTTCAGTATTATTCTGTACCAGCTGACTAAAGAAAGTAAAAGCATTAAGAATGGCAAAAGATATTTCAAATCATTATTTAAAAGTGAGGCATTTGGTTATGTTGTTTATTATTATTATTATTATTATTATTATTATTACCTTGTTTGAAAACACATCAAAAGTGCTTTCTTTTGAAAATTTAAATTTGTAATATTTAACCTTTCTCTAAGATTCTTGGTACTTTACACAGAGAAGACTAGCTTACTCCTGAATATGGGCAGCACCCATACCTCTATGCTTATTGGAAGAAATGTAGTTGCACTTCATTCAAAAACACAGGAAAGAAAGATCAGAGAACCTCAAAATGTTTCACTAATCCATCCAATTCCTTTTGCCATTGTCCTACCGCAGGCCGATACCACAAGGAGAACTGGAAATTGTCATGCTATCACTTACCATTTATTAGGAACTGTAGCTACTCATAGTGATGAAATCTTTCCGTCACTTTGAGTTCTGTCCTATGTGCTCGATGTTATCGACACCTTACAGCAAAGCATTGGAAGCTTCTTCTCTAACAACTTAGCCTTGTTTAAAAGGGTATTAACCAGAGAAGCAACCACTTGACATATACAATAAGGGCTCCCCAAGTTACTTTTTTTAAAAAATATATATTTTATTGATTTTTTTTTTAAATATATTTTATTGATTTTTTTACAGAGAGGAAGGGAGAGAGATAGAGAGCTAGAAACATCGATGAGAGAGAAACAACGATCAGCTGCCTCCTGCACACCCCCTACGGGGGATGTGCCCGCAACCCAGGTACATGCCCTTGACCGGAATCGAACCTGGGACCTTTCAGTCCGCAGGCCGACGCTCTATCCACTGAGCCAAACCGGTTTCGGCATTTTATTGATTTTTTTACAGAGAGGAAGGGAGAGAGATAGAGAGTTAGAAACATCGATGAGAGAGAAACATCAATCAGCTGCCTCCTGCACACCCCCTACTGGGGATGTGCCCGCATCTAAGATACATGCCCTTGACTGGAATCGAACCTGGGACCCTTCAGTCCGCAGGCTGATGCTCTATCCACCGAGCCAAACCGGCCAGGGCCCCCCAAGTTACTTTTTCAAGTATGCCTTGTATGTGCATTATGCCAGCTAAGGCTGAATGATCCCCACAAAAACGCCTGCTCCCTTTAGCTCAGTTGTTGAGTTCATAAAGGTCCAAGAGAGACCATGTTCTAAGAATGTTATGCAAATTACCGAAAAATAACAACTGACTGATAGACTTTTGGGTGTGAGACTATTTTTACCCTGCCCACCCCTATTCTATTGATGCTAAAAAAAAAAAAAATCAAATGCTAAAAAATATACATCAGAGACTTTAAGCAACATGGCTTCTATGGATGCCTATAACCTAGTACCAGTGAAGAAACTATATTTGCTAAATGCTCTTCATTTCATAACTAGAATCACTCAACTACTATTTGATCCTTTTAGGATTCAAACTGGCCTAATAACATTAATTTTTTTTTTTTGGTTGGTTGGTTTTATTTTTTTAACACACAAAGAAGTCAATTTCATTGCCTTGTCTTAATTACTGTTTCTTGCAGCACTAGCAGATTGATTTTGTACATTTATGTATTTGATTCTTTTTTTTCTGATATAATAGATACAGGGAGGATGCTTAATCTCTAACATGCATTGTGAGACTAGGGCTAAATGGCAGAGAAAGGCTACCAAGATAAACTTTCCTAAAAGCACACCCTCACTTTCTAGGTCAGCTCTTCTCTTTAAAAGTGTGCACTACTAACTCCTAACAGAAAATGTATGTTTAATATTACCTGGTTTTTGTCTCCAGGAGATCCTTTTGCATGGATGCAGTCACTGCTTTGGCCCAGGGTCAGGAAAATTCTCATCCTGAGCCTTCTGGGAATGTTTCATTCCTTGGGTGTATTTTCAGAGCTGGCTAGTAGGCCTGCCTTGACAAAAGTCTATCAGTCAGTTGTTATTTTTCATTGTATTTTGGACAAGAACCCTCAAGATCTCATGTGCCCATTTCTCCCTGCATAGGCTCCAAGGTCAGATGACTTCTCACAGAACCAAATATGGAGAAAACAAAACAAAACAGAACTCAACTGAGTCCTATGGCAGGAGGAAGAAGAGGGATGATGTTCCACTTTCAGAGCAGCTTACACTAGACGGTGTTCCCATGCTGCTGTGAGAACCCCTCCTACGTTACGCACATGTTCGAAAGGGCTAAGGCAGTGATACTTTGCCATGGGTATGCTCAGCTGGTGGTCTGTAGTAGATAATGTATGAACCCTAGTCTCAAATTGCTTTCAATCTAGTGGAGGGAATAAGCTATAGACACATAAAATGATTAGCAAATTGCTGGCAAATAGATGCGAAGATATATGTCTGAGAACCAGTTAATAAAACATAGCAAATCTATTTTTCCAAAAACCTCTCCGTTCATAATGCTTCATCATGCAGCTGTCTACATGGCATCCCTAATAATACCCTTTGTTCCAATTTTAATTCAACAAGCTTAGACACCACTAATTTCTTATTAACCCCCTAGTCAATGAGATCTTTTTTTTTTTTAAATATATTTTATTGATTTTTTTTACAGAGAGGAAGGGAGAGAGATAGAGAGTTAGAAACATCGATGAGAGAGAAACATCGATCAGCTGCCTCCTGCACATCCCCCACTGGGGACGCGCCCGCAACCCAGGTACATGCCCCTGACCGGAATCGAACCTGGGACCCCTCAGTCCGCAGGCCAACGCTCTATCCACTGAGCCAAACCGGTTTCGGCAATGAGATCTTGATATAAACTGACTGAATGATATTTTTAAAGATAAAATGGTAGGACCCCAAAAGATACTATAAGCCATTAGTATGCTGTCTTCTAGTTATGACCTAGAGATGACTATTATGACTCAAAAAAGTCTATTATTGGAATCAAGACTTTTTTTAAAAAAAGCAAAATATTGTTGTAACTAAGTAAAACCCACAAATCCAAAGTCAGGTGACCATAGTATCACGAGGTGGTGAAATGTCAGCCACAGATGTCCACCAAGAACACACTGTAATGTTCACTTACACAATCCAAATAAACCCTTAAGCGCTTATGCTATGCCTAGACCAAAGTGTGCAAAGATGAATTTTAAAAATTAGTTAAGAAATATATAAAGGAACACATCGATAAAGTGTAATGTGATCATTACTATTAGCACCAGAATCTGGAAAATATTATGGGAGCAATTACAGAAAAGAAAGGCTCTCTTAGAGGGAATCCAAAAGGTACCGCAGAGACGGTTACTTTTGATGTGGGTCTTGAAAAATGACTGGGAGTAATGAATATGAGTAACAGGGATAGCATATACACATAAAGAACTATATTTAGTGGGGGGAGGGACAATGAGGGGGGATAAGGACACATATGTAATACCTTAATCAATAAAGAAAAAAAACTTACAGAAAAAAAAGAACTGTATTTACCTTTACCAGTTTAGAAGTATGAAAACACGTATTTCCAAGTGAGTGGCTTGGCATAGCTGGAAAAGAGTGTATGGAGAAGGCACAGGGGCCAAGGCTAGGAAAAAAAATAGTGACAGGATTGTGAGGGGCCTTGGTAAAGAGCAAGGAAGGGAACTACTAAGTGCTTCCTAAATAGGAGAATGATGTGATTTATAAGTAATGGATCTATAGCAGGAGAGATATGAGGTGAGCAAAAAAGGCAGGGAAAGAGGGAATGAGAACCTGATGATTGATATGTTTGTTTTCCAATTCATTCCAGAGAAAACTAAAGGTAGCATCCAAGGATACATAAAATATAAAGTGGCATAAAATAAATGTAGAACCAAAGAAGAACAAAAAACAAGAGACAAAGACTGCATTTGAGATGAAGCCACAAGTCAAGAGTTAAAAATAAATGCTCTCCATATTTGTTACCAATTACAAAAGAGAAGTACAACTCACTCTTCTTTTTTTTTTTAAGAGAACATTTTATTGGGTAAATTACAGAAGTAGAAAAAGTAATTTTTAGGAGATATGGGCTTAAAAAACAAGTTATAGAGGTAAAGGAAGGGCCCTTGGAGTTTGGGAGTGAGGAAGCTAGTGGAACATGCCTGAGAGTATGAGGGGGAGAGGGAGGAGGAAAGGAAAAGAAAAGGGTGGGCATGCTCCCAGGAGGGAGAGCGCCACAACTCACTCTTCTTGACATGAGACACGAATGTCTCCTGAATGAAAGAAGGGTTCCGTGAAGTCATCAAAAAAACCCTTGATAATCTTTTTTTAGCTAGCTCTCTGGAGGTCTGGTTTGATACAGGGTTAAATTTGACCTGGAGGTATACCTTAAGCCATGCTCTCTTCATAATGCATTTATAGGCTGAGCTCTTGGTAAAAACTACATGGTCCAAAGATAGAAAGGGCCCAACTAACAAGAGCCAGAAGCTACTCTGTGCTGCCATTGATTACAGGGTCTTTTTGTCTCAGTAGATGACCAAGGTAGAGAAAGACTGATATCTCTTATGAAAGTTCGGAGAAGCTCTTCATAAGGATGGGGAAAACCTAAAGAGAACCTTTCTCCACTGGAAGTGAGCCAAGAGGGAGAACACAGGAAGGGAAGGTTTTGAACAGAGGCAGAAGTGATGAGGATGGAGGAGAGGAGAGGAGAGGGGAGGGGAGGGGAGGGGAGGGGAGGGGAGGGGACTTAGTTGAGAAATATTTCCAAGGCACCATTAATAGGGCTATTCACCAATTGGATGTAAAAAATGCTGGAAAGAAAAAGTAGAGTTGAAGTTGCTTTCAAAGTTCATTGCTTGGACACTTGGATGAATGGTGGTGATAGAAGCAACAAAATAGGAAACAATAGCTAGGATTTCTGGAAAGGGTGATTAGATCCAGTTTTGATAATGGAATGTTTGAAGAAAGGTGTTCTGGAAACAGTTAAAAATAGAAATCTAAAACTCTAGTGAAAGGTCTGGAATAAAACCATAAATTTATAAATTACTGACCTCTTGGTAGAGACCTAGTAGTCTATAGAATCATCCTGGGGAAATGTGGAGTGTGAAAGAAAAGAAGACAGTATGGGGATGGGTTATGAGACTAGAAGGGAGAGGATCAAGGGGAATACACTGGAGAAAAAATAGTGGAAGTTATGAAGATGACAAGAAGTTTTGAAAAGGATCAAGACAATAATTCAGAACTTGAGAACTTCTACTAGGAAAGATTAGTATTGCAGAAGCCCATGGAGGAAGAGAAGGAGCAAATGGCCAATTGAGCCATCCCTACAAATGTTTCAAGAGGGATAAAGACCAAAAAAGATGCTGCAGAGTCATCAGTAATCTGAGTTATGATAGTTGCCACAGCAGTTATGTAGAAATGAACTCTAGGGGTCTGACACATGGTGGAAGGTCAAGGCATGGAGAAAGCATGAGTGGGTTACTCATACAAGAAATAGGACAGCAAAGTGATGAGAATAAGGCAGTAACTTAAAAAGTAAAGGTGAGAGCCTGGCCATTGTGGCTCAGTGGTTGGTTGGATTCCAGGAGGTCATGGTTCCATTTTGTCAGTGCAAATGCCTGGGTTTTGGGCTCAATCCCCAGTAAGGGGCATGCAGGAGGCAGAGGATGGATGATTATCTCTCTCATCATTGATGTTTCTCTCTTTCCCTCTCCCTTCCTCTTTCTGAAATCAATAGAAACATATTTATAAAAAAGAAGAAGTAAAGTTGAGTAAACTGTTTTGGTTGGCAGATGTATCACAATAAGCTTACTCACAAATAAGTCTGTGAAATTACCTCTTAAATCCAACTGACTAGCATTTCTATTTTCATGAGAAAGTAGCTATGCGAGTTAGAGTAGCAATAAGTTACAAGTAACAAAAATCCAAAACAATGTGCTGGCATCAAGGAAGAGGGATTTATTTGTCTCACGTGACAAGAATTACAGAGGTAGACATTGAAGACTGGATCTAGATTCTTACTATCTTTCTATTCTGCCTCCTTGAGTGTACAGACGTACTTGGTGCTTCATACTTGTCACTCATGGTTACAACATGATTGTGGCACCTTGAGGCTGCCCATCTGCTTTGGAGAAAGGAAAAAAGTAGGAAGAACAAATGGTTAAAGGGAAATGACTACTGCATCTGTCTCTTTTTCTCAGGAAAAGAAAACCTTTCTTAGAAACCTCACTCAATTACTTCTCCTTATGTTCATTGGCCAGAATGGTGTCACATAACCACCAGTAGCTAGACGATGAGTAGGCAAAAGGGAGCTATGGATGAAAGTTAGGTCAACCCTAACCTTTACTCACAATAGTGTCTGCCGCCCTAATGAATGATGGAAAAATGTGAACCACCAAAAGAAAGACAAAAACTGTAACATCTACCTGAAATAAAAAGAGACAAGGGTAATTATCTGCCTCCTCCATCTACCTACTTAATGAACTAAGTTTCCAGAGAAGGAGTTGAGAAGAATTTGTGTTAAAGATCATTGTCATTGCCTTGACCCTGGCAGACAGAAGATCACTAGCCCAGCCCCCAACTTTAAATCTTATGCTCTTGGACTATACCTCATACTCTTCTACTTGTTCATATGTCTTGAAGATTTAATCTCCAGGCTTAATTACTATCATTGTCAACGTTACTCCTGACTTAATTCTTAGTGATTTCAGTATCCAAATAGATGATCCTTCCAGGAAGCTGGCCTCTAGGTTCCTTGACTGCCTTCCCTCTGATGATCCTACTCTCCACTATAACTCTGCTCCTCTTTCTCATGGTCACACTTTAACCTATTACTTACCAGTCACCACATCTCCTCTATAATCTCTGTTTTAATCATCCTACTCTCGGTCCCCCACCTCCTATCTTTCCAGTTCTCTGCTTCCTTGACTCTGGAAACTGTTCTACTGTATCAGAACCTACAATCCACTAGGTTCTATTACTTTCATGGCCACGTTCCTTTACTTAAATTCCATAGTTAATCAATTATTCCTTTGGTCCTACCTCAGTTCTCTTGCTCTGTCCTCCCTTAAACATGACAAAACTCAATCCTGATCGAATCTAATTCTGTTCATCTATTCTGCCCGCCTACCTATTATATTACTATGGGTAAATTCTTTCAGGCTCTGTTTAAAGTGAATGCCTCTGCTCTTTTACTAGTTACTACTCATTTCTTGTCTACTCAAGGACATTGCTTCAACAATGGTCTCCATCTTACCTGAATTATCTGTAAGATCTCTTTTTAAAACCATTTTCTATCAGCATTCAAATAAGCTGACATATCCCCCATCTTAAAAAAAAAAAATCATTTGATCCTCATATTTGCCTCCAGCTAAATTTTCTATTTTCTTTTGAGGGAAATTTCTGAAAGGAATTTCCTGTTCCCATTGCCTCCAACTTCTCCCTCCTTATTTTTTCTTGAATCTATTCCAATTGGATTTTTGTCCCAGTCCTTTGGCCAAAACTCTCTACTAGGTCACCAATGACTTCCAAGTTGCTAAATCCATAGTCAACTCTCAGGCCTCATCATACTTGACCTATAGGCAGCATGTGTCACTCCTCTTCTTTGAAACACTTTCTTCCCTTGGGTTCAGGGACATTAAACCCTCCTGGTTTCCTCCTAAATCACTGGCTGCTCTCCATGGCTGATTCCTTCTCCTCCTCACAAACCCTAAACATTAGGTTGCCCCAGTCACATCCATCAAAACTCATCCCTTCTCTGTGTGTACCACTCTTCAGGATAACAATCTCATCTGGTCACACAGCTTTAATACTAGGCATAGGTGAATCTTTCCCAATGTATTTCCAGCCCAGACTGCTCCCCACACTTCCAGACTTATATCTCCAGCTGCCTGTATAACATTTCCACTTGGATATGTAATCGTCATTTCAAACATAAGGTGTCCAAAAACTAAAACTGATTTTTCCCATACCTCACTGCCCCTCCTCGCCTCCCGCCCCCATACTTCTCTACCTCAGAGGAAAGCAACTTCGTCTTTCCAGTGGCTCAGGCCAACAATTTCATGTCACCCTTGACTCCTTTTCCCTCTAAGCCCCTATCCAATCCATCAGAAAATCCTGCTGTCTCTACCTTTTCAATGTCTTCAGGATTTGGCCTCTTCTTGCTACCTCCACTGCTACTACTCTAGTTCAAGCCACCACCACCCTTGCCTAAATTATCATCATAGCTTCTTAACTGGTCTCCCTGCTCCCACCCTGTCCCTCTTTAATCAACAAGGCAACCAGAGTCATTGCTTATTATCTCACTCAGAGTAAAAGCTGAAGTTCTGCCATGGCTTATAGGCCCTAATAAGGAATTCTTAATCTTCTTTGTGATGTGAATCTTTTTGGCAAACTGTTGAAGTCTATAGATTCTTTCTCAGAATAACTTTAAAAAAAAATTTTTAAACCTTACTGTTACTCTTTATTTTTTTAATTAAAAAAATTTCAATTACAGCTGATATTAGTTTCAGGTATACAACATAATGATTAGACATTTTTATAACTTACAAAGTTATCACCCCATTAAGTCTAGTATCCATCTGACACCATACATAGTTATTGCAATAGTATTAATTATATTCCCTATGCTGTCCTTTACATCCCTGTGACTATTTTTATAACTTGCAATTTGTGCATCTTAATCCCTTCCCATTTTCACCCATCCCCCAACAGCCCTCCAACCATCAGTCTATTCTCTGTATCTAGAAATTTGTTTCTATTTTGTCAGAATAATATTTTAAATGTACAAAATAAAACACAGGGGATTAAAAGAAGAAAAAAATGTATGAAATGCATTGAAAAATATGAGCTCCTTTATTACAATAAATAACAATATCCAGTAGACCCCAAGTAAGAGATTTTGCTCTTAACAATCTGGTCTCTATCACCTCTCAGACCTCAGCTTCTATCACTCTTTTCTCCAATCATTTGGCTTGGGTCACCCTGGCCTCTTTGCTGGTCCCTCAAAATGCTTCTGCCAAGGACTTGGCATTTGTTGTTCCCCCAAATATCTGCATGGGTTATTCATGCAGCGCCTTCAAGTCTCTGATTAAATGTCACCTTGTTTTAGTTTAGTGGAGTTTAGGTTTTTGTTTTTCTCTGGCCACTCTGCTTAAAATGACAACTCTCCTCCCACACACATACCCTAGCACAATCTTTCCTGCTTTTTTCCATAATATTTACCTCTATCTGACAGATAAATAGACAGGTAAATAGATAATTCCTTGGTTAACTTTAAAATTGTCTACACACGCGTGAATATAATTTCCATAAGGGTAGGGGAGTTTCTCATTTTTTTTTATTGCTGTGTTTATAGCACCTGCCACACTATTGGTACTTAACAAATATTTATTGAAAGCACAAATGAATAAAGTTAATTCCTCTTCCCAGATGAGTGAGTCTGAGGACCATCTTCTTCTGAGTCAGGAGTCAGGGAAGGACCAACTTTGCCTAAGGCTACGCAAGATCAAAATACGCATTGCCACACAGTGCCCCAAATGAGATTGTTCAGTTGTATATCAGATTGATATACAACTCATTGTATATCAGTGAGTTGATAGCCACACTCTGGGGGTAGGAGAGGACAGGCACTAGACAAAGTCCTTGACTTGGGTGTTTGACCATTTGGCCATTCTCCTCAGTGCCAAGGAGAATGGCCTGGCCTTGGCCATTCTTTCTCATGTCAGGGCCTTTTAAATAAAGTTCCACTCCAGAGACCAAATATGAAAGGAGAGGAAAGAATACGTGGTGATAGATAAGATACTACAAGAGACTGTCAGACGCTTTTCAGCAGAATAAAATAATGCTCGTAGTACTGTCGATGAACACAATCATGAAAGAGCACACCATTTTCTTAACCGGGGCGCCATCCAATCTATGTCCTGCGGCACAACATATTTCTCCTCCAGAGATGCCAATTTCAGACTCTGACTATTGATCTCTATCTAAGCCTGAAAAGTAATGGTCCCAAAGAGAAAAAGTGACATTGAATCGTTGGGGAATTTCAGACAATAAAAATAAAACTAAAGGGATTGTGGCAAGGTCTGGGCTTGATGAGTGTGAGTGTCACCGTTTTAATCCATCGTGTCTAGTGTAACATAGAGAATCAGAACTGATGGGCTTTGTTTGTTTTAGTTTAGTGGAGTTTGGGTTTTTGTTTTACTCTGAATCACTTTCCATTTGAAGACTCCATGGAGCCACTTTGTTTTTCAATGTACCTTTTAGTGATTAAGGGTGAGGGGGCAAGAAATGAGAAGAAGAAAATAGAAAAGAATGAATCTCCATAGAGAACTTTTTACTCTCAGGGAAGCATATGTTAGTGTGAAGGGGGTGTAGTCACTGGGAAAGGAGGTCACTTCCAGGATGGTGTTAGGATTATCCAGGATACAATACCACCAAGGGAAAGATTTTACTTCTTTTCTCTCTGCAAGCCACATGCCTTCAAGATTCAAGTTTCCCTTCTGTGATGTCTTCTGTCCCTACAAAGTTTCCTTTGATATTCATTTAAATGCGATCCAACACATTAGCAGGATGGAATTTACCCCACATCGAATAGGCTCTGGGCAGCTCTTACATAGGTATGTATGTGACATAAGGTCTGAAATATTCTTTGAGACTCCTTTGTGCTCCCCCAGGTCACTAGTCTGTCAGCCCCTGATCCGCGCCCAAGCGGAAGCTATGGGAGTTACTGTAAACAGAGGTCAGATCCACCTAATCCCCATCAAAGTGTGAACAAGGCAGAACTAGTTTGGCAGCTCTTCCACCTGGAAAATAAAAGCATCTGGGAAGGTAGAGGAGTTTCCAGCACTTCACCCTTCCTCCCAGCACACCGGGCAGTGGAATGGGAAGTTGCAATTCCTGGACATTTCTCCCCTGGATTTGGGTGGTTTTCTAGGTATAGTGACTGGAAGCAGTTACTCATCTAGTGTTTCCTGGGTGGCACAGCAGCACCGTGAGTGTGAGCTAGCAAAGATCACCCTTGCAATTTCCACAGAGCCAAAGTGGCTGCAGACGGGATTCCTAAGGTTCCCGTTGATCTAGGCCACACTGGGCCTACAGAAACAGAAAGACAGAAGCTACTTAAGTATTTATTACAGAAGGAATTTAGGGCAAGAAATTGGTTATACAGGTGATAAAGGAGCCACAAATCAAACAAGCGATGGTGAGACAACCTGAAATTAGCAAAGTAGGAATGAATCCTAGCTCTCAGATGGACAGACAAAGGATGAAGGTAGTTCAGGGACCAGGGACTATGGAGCACCCATCCAGGAAGAGCTGGAGGGCACCTGTGGTCGCCAGCAATGCCACCTACAACTCCTAATCTTCTGACAACTCTCCCATTTGCTGAATCTGGACAAAATCCAGCTGAGAACCTAGGTAACACAGCCTGTAGGATCAGCCCCTTGTGATAACAGGGTAGCAGGGGAAGAATGAAAAATGAGCCCAAGAGTGAAATGCCTGAGACTGACACAGGATGGCAGAGCAAAGGTAGCCAGTTAGCCAGGACCCAGAGACTCCCATTGTTGGGGCTGGGGGGGGGGGGGGGTATGGTAGGCCCCAGGAGGGCTGCTTTCCAAGAGTGAGGAAAAAGAAACAGTACCACCTGATGGCACCCTGACACTTTCAGGCTAGTGTGATAGTCAAACAACTGATGACCATCCAACACGCCCCAGGAGAAAGCAATAGCTGGCACCACTGGAGCTAAGAGACCCGCCTGTCATGAAGCTGGTGTCACCAGCCCCGAGAGCAGACCAGCAGGAAACCAGTAGCTGGGCCTCGATGAAAAAGACTTGACTGCACCCCAGCTGATGGATTTCCTCCCCACTCATGGACACTCACCTGCGGGAGCACTCCTGCCCCCCCCCCCTCCCTGCAATGGAAGTGCAAGCCCAAGGTCTCGGGAAGGGGGAAGGGGGAATCCTTGAGAAATGAACAGAAACCATGAATTCAGTGTTTGAACTGGACAAGGGCTAAGTATAAAAATACCTGATTTGGAGTGAATATTTACTTGAAATGGCACCATTGTAAACCATGAGTGACTGAAAATTGTCAGGATCTGACCAGATTTCACAGTTTGGATAAAATTTAGTATCCTCTCTTCCAAGAGGGAATGGGAACTTGTCAAGGGAATGTAAGTGCTTTCATCAAGAAAATTAAGTATAGTTTGCACCTAGCTGAGAGAGACATTTCCGTCAGTCCCAGTACACCAGATTCACATAACACCCTACACGGCAAAGGAGCACAGCGGAAGGAGAAGCCTGTCTGTCACTGTAAATGTTGGCAAGAAAGGCTGGGGAGTGGTGTGCAACATGGTGGACAAGGACAACCCTCCTTTCTTCTCTGGTCAACCCAGAAGGAGCTCATGAGGGAAATGGATATCTGGATTTTTCATGTTGGGGAATGGAAATTCTGGGCAAAGGGGCTCCTTATGGAAGGTAGTGAGCGTGAGGGGTGAAGGGAACTTTGTCAGAGGTGTGTGTTTATTAAGTGCTTGTGTCTCAGCTGCAATCCACTCCTCCACACTCCACTCTGTAATTCTGGGGTTGGGGCTCTGCAAACCATGTTTCCCTTTAGCCAGCTGGATCCTTTCAGGTGCGCTCACAGGGGCAGAAGGAAACACGAGGGGAAGGGAGAAGGGAATTCTCATTCCTGTATGCTTTCTCTTTATTTTGTTTCTATTCTATGGCCTTCATCTTAGCAGTAGTTTTTGGTTCCAGTTTCCAGAACTTTTTCTACACTCCCAGAATCCCCACATGGCTTTGATCTTAGCTCTACGTGTCACCTTCTGCAAGCTTCTAGGCCCTTAGTCACTCCAACCTCTTCCCTCCATTTCCTTAGCTACTTTCTGTAGCCAAGTATTCCCTTTGGTATATTTTCAGTCCTTCAATGCTTGTTTAATTAGTTCCTTATTCTATTTCAGTGAGAGAAGATGGACTGTGCTTGCCTGCAATTGATGACAAAACATCTACACATCAAAGTTCAAAATATAAACATGGTTTTATAGCATGTTCACAATGGGACAGAGGATCATAAGCAGATTTGTGTGTCCAGCACTGTTGCTGGATGACCATTAGGCAGAAGTCAAACCATTTGTTAAAATCTCGAGATTTACTATTGAGCCTCTATGGTGGAATTCCTGCATATTGAACACACAGGGGCAAGTGGAACTGCTCAGGGTCCTGATATGTCATTAACAGAGTCATCAACCCCAGATGGGACACTTAGGAACTCCTAGAAATGATCACAAATACCTTAGAAATGCCCTGGAAGAGAAGACAGCCCAGCAGTGATGCTAGTGCTTTTGGAGAGGATACTGAACATCAAGAAGTGGCCCATTGGATCAAGCCCCATGGAGCCCAGAAAGAGGCACAGAGAGGAATTTCCATGTGGGTTTAGGAGGGAGAGGATCTTCAGTGATCTTAGTAAGTGTGGTCTCTGTGAAGCGGGGGTGGCAGAGGCTGCTGTGGACAGACTCCAGTAGTGAGTCAGGGTAGCTTCGTGATGCATCATTTCGTTAGTGCTTGGGAGTCGCTGCTAGGCAGGTGGAGAGCCACATGGTGTCTGCTAATGCCGACCTCCAGCACTCCCGCTGGCATTGATTGCAGTTTGCCCACAAACTGGTTCATGAACCAGATCTCTGAAATCATGTTCTTCTCCACTCAAAATGAGACTTCAAATAGACTCTGAAGCATTCTTCCCTCCACTCCCGATGGCCCAAATCCGACTGATGCTCCAAAAGTGTTGAATACTATTTTCCCACTGAAGGGCACAAAAATGCATCCTGACACCACCGGGGGAAGATTTTCTCATCTCTGTTGCTCTCTCATGGAAGGGAGATGGACTTTCCCAGTTGCGTAACTTCCCAGAGAATGGGAGAGAGGATGGAGCACGGTGGCCAATGGTGGGAGCTCTGAGGGCAAATAGGATGGAGCTTGAATCCTGGCTGGGTCCAGAAACTTACTTAACCTCTCTGACCCGCAGTTTCTTCATCTGGATTGGAAAGTTGATGATGGCATTTTCTCCAGTGGGCTGTGGTGGGAAATAATGAACCACACATCTAGTACCAACCTTGGCATTGAGTACATCGTTGGTCAATGGGGGGTCAAGTTAGTTGTTTTCAGGGGCCTATTTAAAAATCATTAGATTGCATAAATTCCTTCAGAGAAAATAAATTTGTGAACTCTATTTTATATTCTCTGGGGAAGTTTGCAAGTAATTGGAAGAACTCTTCCGTCAGGATTACATGTTAGTTCCTTCTTCCTCACACCCTTTCAGCAGGGCTACAGCTGCGGCTGCCCCTCCATGGATGCCTGGACTTAGAGGAATTTAAGACTCTTTGGGGTTAAGAAGAAATTAAGGCAGCACCTCAGGACAGAGGTCCCACTCCCTCTGCCATCCTTAGGGTCTTCAGACTGCACTTCGAGGTGCCCCAGACTGTAAAAAGGTGTAATTGGCATTTGACATTTTTGTCTCCAGCAACTATTCCTCTTTTCTCCTTCAAAGGTACTGATTTTTTGGTTGGTTTGTTTGCTGGTTTGCTTGTGGTGAGCCATCCTCCTTGACTCTCAGTCCTCCAGGGCGTAAGATTCCACCCTTACCTTGTACTTCAGCCAATGGGATCATGGCCCTTCCCTGGTCACAGGGATTTGTTCAGGGGTGGGCATGTGACTTAAATTGGTCTAATCTGGTGAATTTCAGGGATATGGCAAAAATGTTTGGTCCAATCTGGGTCAAAATGTTTGCTCTCTGATGGGTCTGGCCTTGTGATAGGATAAACCTGGAGCTTCTGGGATATGAAGTAGAACCTGGAAATGAACCTGGCACAGGAAAAAGCAGCGTCAAACCGAGAGAGACTTGAACTCCAAATCAAGTCAAAGCCAAATCAGCATCTGGAGTTTTCAATGACCAAAGACAGTAACTCTCCATTGCACTTAAGCCAGTTCAAGCCCAGATTTTTGTCACTGGCAAGAGTTGTGCCTGATACTAGAGGCAACTTGAGAGTATTTGAGTAAGTACTCACCAGAAGAGAGAAAATCCTGATTCTCCGATAGCTGTTACACTATTTTGATTGCTTTCTTTTAGACACTACATTCAATATACCTAGAAAAAGAATCTTCCTTTGGCTGCCTCCAACAGAGAAATGGAAAAGAAAGCAAACATTTAAGTGAAAAGAATTTACATAAATTCATAAGGTACTTCTCTGTAGACTAAACTGCCATGGTCCTTTTGCAGATTATTCTGATAATAGCAATATACACAATATTAAAAAAATAACAATAAAGCCTTGTAGTTGGCAATAACATTCCAGGGGGTGTCAGAGCCCAAGTATTTGCAATGAGATGCCCCATCTATGAAGAGGGGCACCCTCCCCGCATTCCTGCCCTGAGAAAAGCCTGTTCCTTCATAAACTGGAGTCTCCAGCTTTCTGAGGGCAGCAATGATACCACTCTGCAACCTCAAAAGGGTTTCCTTGGTGGCAGTCCCAGATGCTAACTGCCTTAGAGAGTAAGTGAGTCATAATTTGTACCAGAGTTGTTGCTATAATTACAATACAATGAAAAAGCCAAAGCTCTTAATTGTTCCCACTGTAATAATAGACCTTGAGCTTGTGGGCTTGAAGCTAAGAAGCTCAGCCAGCAGCAGCCTCAAAATCTGACATCCTAGGCTCTTTGTCTGCACACTTCTGCCCTAAGGGCCAACCAGGTAAACTGTCTCCAGAGGCAGAGCGGTCTCTGGTGGATTCCTGCTGGGTTCTGTGTGAAGCGGCCTCAAACCATTTCTCTCCTTCTGCATGCTGTGCAACAGCTCTTCTGTGGAAGGAGAGACAGAGGCCGGCCAATGGCAGGTTACATGGTGCAGTGGGATCCACCCTGCAAACCCAGCCACCCCCAGCAGCAGTTCGTTCTTTCGTTCTCTCTCTCTTCTCTCTCTCTCTCCTCTCTCCTCTCTCTCTCTCTTTTTAACTCTCTCTTCTTTCTTTTCCTTTTCCTTATCTCTCTTTTATTTCTAATATCTAAAGGGTTTGGAAATTTTTCTCAAGTTGCTCAGGCAGATAGAGAGTAAACTTCCTAAACTTGTAATTATAGCTTCCACTGTTGATTTTTTTTTTCTGGCAACAGTTAGGGTTTTCCTGTCACAAACTGTAGATACTGATTCTGGATAACAAATAAAAGAAGATTTTATTGTGAAGATATGAGATAGCTCACAGAATTGAAGGGGAAACGAAGGTATCAGGCGTGAACACATTGAGAACCAGAACAGGTCTGGATTTATGAACAGCAGTAGGAATTATGAACATTCCTTTCCGGCTCTGCAACAACTATTTTCCTTCTTTGCAACACCTGGGCTGAAGAGTCAAATTCCTGGGCAAGGTTGGCTCAGCTGCCTGAGCTTGGATCTCAGGGCCCCTTGACTGACAGCTCCATCTAGACAGCTCCAAATAGATGAAGGGAAAGTTTTCTAAGGGGTTATCAGGAAAAGGAGAATGGCATATTAGTGGACAATAAGACAACAGGTGCCATTTACCCTACCTTTAATCAGGCTGCCTCCGCTTCCTGGAATGCCTTTCCCTATTGAAGACCCCACTCAGCGTCTGAGGCCAGCTCAGACACCTCCTCCTCCAGGAGGCCTTCCCTGACCTGAACACGCACACTCACCAGCTGCTGAGTTAGGCATCACACAGTGTCCAGGGTTCCCTTCTCTTACCGTCCTTAAAACATTGGAGTGTAATTATCTGAGTGTCTGACTTCCATGAGAAAAGAAACAATTTATTATTCAGTCTTTTATTCTTAGTACCGAGCACATCGTGGGTACCCAACAGATGGACCAGTGAATGAATCTGATACTTTATAGAATCTGGACTATCCTGACTTTGAGTTATACCTGTATGTTTATATAAAGAGAAGGAATCAATTATAATGTATTGATCAAATGAGTACCATCTTTGAGGCAACATTATTACAAATTTCTTAAAAGATTTGTTGCAGCTATGGGGGCATAGAATATAAATATCTTTATTTTATACTCAATGGCTCATTTTTCATTTGCTGTTTTCTGATGCTCAGAGAAATATATAATGAGGGAAGGTAATCAGTATCATTCTCCTAAGCCAGGGAATAAATATGAAAATGTGCTATGTCTCTAAGTACCACTGATATATTAGCTTCCTAAGGATTGTCTTATGCTCTGGCCTGCATAATACCTAATCCAAAGCAGATGCTAGGTAAACACACCAGATGGAGTAAGTCAAATTCGAACGATTTGCCTCAAATAGCTGCTGACACCTCAGTTTGCCTTCTCAGTTAAGGTCTAATTCATCATATATCCATCAATCATGCTTTCCTATTCAAGGTCATCACAAAATGACCACACATTTATAAAAGAATTCACCAGGTAGTCTTCATGAGGGTGCTTCGTGGTCAGTGAGACCTGCTTTGCGTCCACGTGCTATAGATTTAGGGACTTTTGAACGAACAGGTGACTGCCTAAAAGGAGCTGAGGTAGGGACCATAGACAAATTGGATCCTTCTCCAACTTCTGTCTGTCCCAGGCAAGATAAGTATGTTTTCAACCTTATTCTCAATGATTTGGAAAATATCTACCCCAACAAAACTGGGAAGCTCTTGTGTCCTATACCAAGTCTGCTTTTCCTCTAGACTGTGCCGTTGTGCAAATAGAAAAGAGCACTGCCTACTCCATGTGCAAAAAAGAAACAAGACTCTTCTGTAGGCACCTGAATTATCAAAAGGTGCCCACACTGGTTGGATGCAGCCCTAAAAGGGGGTGCCCACTCTGGTTGGATGCAGTCCTGTGCCAAGAAGCAGAAAAACAATATCTCTAATTACTCAACTTTTCTCTAGGCTTGGCCCTGAATATAAATATACTAGAGGCCCGATGCGCGAAGGGTCATGCAAGAATGGGCCTTCCTTCCCCTGGCTGCTGGCACCGCCTTCGCTCCAACCCAGAGCCACCTTTCTGCCTTCGTTATGGCCTGGAGCCACCTTTCTGCCTTCCCACGCTGCCCAGAGGCCTGGAGCAGCTGGGGCGGTGTGGAACACCTGTGTTGTCGCCATGGTGACAATGCAAGCATCTCGCCCTGCCACCAGTTGCTCAGCGCCTGTGTATGCAAATTAACCCGCCATCTTTGTTGGGTTAATTTGCATAGTCACTCCTGATTGGCTGGTGGGTGTCATGAAGGTACTGTCAATTTGTACCTTTCTCTTTTATTAGTGTAGATTTGCCCACAAGTATGATATTTCAATATGTAAATGTGCCCCCAGACAATTCTCTACTAACTCTTATCATAAAAGCATAATCAGAGTCATAGCTTACATTTATTGAAACATGGGCTAAAAACTTGATAATCATTACTTTATTAAATCCCATAACATGGGTAATTTCCTTGAAATATACATGAGAAAACAAACTCAGATCTTATCCAAGATCACATAATATAGCTGGTAGCAAAACTCAGCTTACATTCCCTGCTGCTAGATTATGCTGCCCTCCATGTTGGATATGTGATACTATTATAATCAGCTAGTTATTAATAATAGAAAAGAAGCAAAGAGAAGGTCAGACATTATAGGCATGTCATTTGGGCAGCTTCACCAAGAAGCTGCAATTTCGCACTCCCTAGGGAACCATCTGCCCATTCCCCTGATACAGATGATTGGAGGAAGGGGTCCAACAAAGGGGAGACAGATGCATGCACAGTGAAGTTGGGGTGATTGGGGAAGGTGTCTGTCAGTCACACCTGGGAACAGAGATCATTGGCCAGATTGGGTGTGGCCACTGCAAACCCATGAAAATTTGGGAATACATTACCTTTAAACAAAGGAATTCTCTCTCTTGACTCCTGGCTCCTGGCTTGTGGGGCTCTCTCGTACTTGCTTCTTTGCATTTGCCTGTGTTTCCTCCATAGCCATGCGGTCCTGCACACCCCACACATAATGGACTGATGAACTGTAACAGGAAACACAAACTCAGCTAGCCCGATGCTGGATTGGGCTATGCCCTAACATGGAAAGGAAACTCTGGACACTGACTTGTATTTTAGCCCTACTGAAGCCACAGCTACACTTCTTACTTGGCGGGACAAAGGGAAATGGGACCTCTGAGATGCAACTCCACAGAAATAAAGCTTTCTACAATATCTCATCCTCCCATGTGAGTTTCAGAAAATTTCTTTTCTCGGGATATCGCAAGAATTCCACTCCCACAAGCAACAGGAGGGGACAAGGACCTCTCCATACCGGTAACGCATGTAGAATGGGGTTGTCTACTCTTGAGGAGACAGTGAATAGTATTTTACCATTACATCCTCAACCCAAGCACTGTGTTAGTCACACAATAGGCTCACAATCAATATTTGTAGATAAGAATGAATAGATGCATTTTGGCTGTGGGGTCTGTGGTTTCTGAGTCATGAAAGCCAGAGTGGTTTACTTAGTAGGTTGAGAGAGAACCATCACCTCACTTCCTCTGAAAGCCAAGCCAAACCTCTTTCCTTAGTACTCTCAAATGATGAGCTGAGTTACAAACAGATAGCAATGTACTTCTTCCTATAGATACAAGGAATGTACAAATGGAGTTGAGGATGGGAGCACAAAAAGGTCAGTTCCTGTCACACTCACAGTTTGGACATTTGCTTCCAACCTCTAGAAATAATTTTCCCATTTCCCAAATATTTCAGCATCACTGGTTTTATTTCTCATCAGAGGCAACACAGCTTTGCCTCCTCATAAAGCTGTGTGCTAAATCTGAAAAGTACTAGCTGGCAGCTCAGCCCCACAAAGACGGCAGCTGCTGCTGCTGCTGCTGCTGCTGCTATGGGGATTCCCAGCCAGCGCAGAGGCCCTTGCTGCTGAGTGGAGTTCCCCGACACAAGGAGTGAGTGGGCCATAGAACTCGTTGTTCTCTGGGGGACCGCCAGCATCATGACCTCTCCCCTACAGAGTTGTGTTTTGGGAGGAGCATCTGAGAGGCGGGTAGGTTATAGTGAGCTGGGAGTTGGTTTTGGAAGACATAGGTCTCTCTCCAGGCTCCACAGAATTAAATGGATTGATCAACGATGGCTTCAAATCAGGTAGAATTTGATCTCCAATTTCCATGGATTAATCAGTTACCATCTCTGAATCTGAATTGAGCTCAACTTCAGATCCTACTCAGGCCTTACAAGGTGGCCCCTGTTCCAGCCATAAACATTTAGGAAGCTTTCCATCTGAGATAGAAAGTGCCTCAATGTTAACTTCTTTGTGTTTGGAACTCACAGATCCTGTCATGACCATTCACTTGGATTCCAACATTGACTCACAATTCCCTGGAAGCTCTGTACATTCTCACTGCTCCCTTGCTTTGTGGTTTCTGCACCGGCCCTACCACCAGCTGGCTGGTTCTGGCCTCAGGCCCCACACTTCTTGTTTGTTGTTTGTTAATCCTCACTCGAGGATATTTTTCCCAATTGATTTTTTTAGAGAGAGTGAAAGGGAGGGAGGGAGGGAGAGAGAAACATCAATGTGAAATAGACACATCTATTGGCGCCTCCCATCCGTGCCTCAGTCTGGGGTCAGGGATAGAACTTACAACCCAGACACATGCCGTTGACTGAGAATCGAATGATGCTTTAACCACTGAACCACAACGGCCATGAAAAAAAAGTTAGAGAATAGGGAGTAACATGGGAAGGGGGTGTCACTTTAAATAAAGGGGCCAAGGAAGAAGGTAACATTTGAAGGAGACCTGGATGTGTGAGGGAGAGAGCCACATGAAAATCTAAGGGGGAAAACAACTGGCAAAGGGGCCAAGGTGGAAATGAACTTGGCAAGACGGACAAACAGAAGGGAGGCAGGGTGGCTGAGAGAGGAAGAGAGTGGAGGAGTTGAGGCCTAAGAGACAGGCAGGGATCAAATCACAGATGGTGTGGATATCTGAGGCCAGGGTGAGGCATTCTGATTGTACTCCAAGTGTGCTGGAAAGCCACTGGAGGGTTTTTAGCAGGGAATTATATAACCTGATTTACCTCTTTAAAAAGTGTTTAGCACAGATTGCAGGGGGCCAGATAGGCATCTATGACAGCAGACCAAATGAAATATGGTGCGGTGGCAGTGGGGTGGTGAGAAGCAGTCATATCAGCATATTCTGTCTGATAAACTGTCTGGAGAATATGAGGGTAAGAGAGGGGTCAAGGACGACCCCAAGGGCCTCTCCCAGTCCTGGCCTAGTTTAGAGGTATGAAATGAGAAAGCAAGCATAAGAAAATGTGCTCCTCATCAGTACTCACTTTAGAAATCAAGCCTCTTGGCCCATTAAACCTCAGTCTAAATCCCCACCTGTCATCTAATCCAAATTATAGACCTTACTCATAGGAAGAAGTGAGCAGTTTCAAGCATATAGACTCCTTATAAACTGATCCAGTGACAGTCAACTCCCAGGAGGGCATGACTTGGGGTTCCTCAAGCCAGTCTAGGGCCCCTTGAGCCTTCAGAAACTACATTTTGATTATGGATTAAAGCAGAAAAGGCCCGTACAAGGCCTGACAAACAGGTGGCACATGTGTCCCCTCTTCCTACCTCCAAATCTAATCCCATGAGCCACTGCTAATCTACAATTTCATTCTTATTCACCGAGACTAGACGCTGCCTCACATTCCTTATCAACACACTTCCCTCGGTCACTAACAATTAATCAGAGTCAGCCTGACAGATGATTGCCAGTCTGGCTCCTGGTTTACCATAATGGTTTTGTTCTTCAAGATCAGACACACCCTTAGGTAGCCTGTGACTACCATCTGGGATCACTTTCAGCTGCGTTATGAATGGAACAGGAAGAGAAATATATTGATTAAGCTTTGACTCGAATGCTCTACATAGCTTGTATTGTCATGTTTTGACATAGTTCATCTTAATCACACCCAGACACACTCAGGCATCCAGTGCTTTCTGTAGATATCATTATAACAGTGCTGCCCCTAACAGGCCTGCCATTCCCAAGTGATTCCGGAAGCTTCACACCTTTGCTTATCTCCTTCCCAAGTAGGACTCCCATTTTTCCATTCTCCCTGCACATGAAACTAGGTAGTAATAGGTTAATCTTGCCAAGATGTCAACCAGCTGACATGTAATGTCCTTTGCCCACAAGTGATGCCTTAGCCCAGTAAAACGGACCACTCTGTAATACCCTTAAGGCAGGGGTCCTCAAACTATGGCCCGTGGGCCACATGCAAATACAAATATTGTATTTGTTCCCGTTTTGTTTTTTTACTTCAAAATAAGATATGTGCAGTGTGCATAGGAATTTGTTCATAGTTTTTTTTAAACTATCGTCCAGCCCTCCAACGGTCTGAGGGACAGTGAACTGGCGCCCTGTTTAAAAAGTTTGAGGACCCCTGCCTTAAGGTATCATGCTAATAATGGGAATTTCTGGAATTGTGACAGAACTTCTAGGAACAAAGGTATGTCAGGGTCTGGGGGAGGGAGGCATTTGGCACTCTTACAGGCATTATACTGACAGGCAAGTGTCCAGGTGACTTGCCATTGCTGCTGCCATAGAAAGCCAGTCCTCTGCCTATGCCCAAATAGAGGGAGTCCTGCACCAAGAGCCATTTTTTATCATTTTTGGAGAAGAAAAATAATGTGCATCCTGATTCTTCCAAAACATTTTTACTAATTCTGTCAATTTCTAGGTATTGGGATTGATTTCATCCACACCAAACTACAGGATGAAGAGGCCCAAAAGGGAAATTTCTTAACCGGGTATGGTACTCTGACCACATCCTGCCCAGAAAGGAGGGGCTGAGCTGTGGGTCACTGCCCAAGGCATCTGAATGCACAGGGCTTTTTAAATTTTTTGGTTGTTTATTTTATCTGGGGCTGTGCACTTGGACTTTTGAGAAAATTCTCCGTCACCATTATCAAGACAATCTTAAACTTTGGGGAGTTTAACTAACCCCACCCACACAAATAGAATGACTCACCCCAGAGGGGTCTGAGTTGGTGTCTGGTAAGGCAGGGAGATTAAACAACTGCTTTAAAAAGCAATGTCCTAAATTATCCCTGTAAGCAACTGCCTCTAAGAAGAAAGGCCCAGAGTGAGGGCATCCAGATACTATTTCATAGCTCTATCAGACGAAGTCCCAGCAGAAAAGAATGGCACTCAAATTGTGTAATAGGAGGAGAGCTTATGATAAAGAGACTCTTTTCAGAGAAGTGGCCAGGGTTCGGGGAAACAAGAACCGGTGCAGCATCTGGGCTAGCAGCAGCCATACTCCCCTTACTATCCCTCGACCTGACAGGAAATGGAGAGGAGCTGTTCCTAAGGAGAGAGAGAATTGTGAGGAGAGGGTCCCTAGCAGGAGGCAGATGTGACCTCACAGTATTCCCGCATTGTCCCCACAGGAAGCCATTCAGCGGAAGAAATACCCCAATTTCATTCCTATCTGGTAGCCAGATCTCCTGCTGGTGCCTCCAACTGGCCAGTTCCTACAAGAAGCCCAGGGCAAGGCCACAGGTCAGCCTCCCAGGGCACAGAACTGGGTAAAGAAGTGTGGACAGAGGATCTAGAGAGATAATCAGCAGAAAAACTGCAGATAAGGTACATCTATGTATATTCAAGTAACTCAAGTCCAAGAAAATTAAGACATCTCTTTAAGTCTTCAATAGCTCTAAAATTCTGTAACTCTAAATATATTTCATTTTATTAGATACCTTGATATTTTTCTTTCCAGATTACCCAAGTACTCCCTTAGAAGAATGTGTCTAAATCCAGAGTGGGACTTGGGCTTTATCTCACACCAATCAATGAGTTGCAGGGTTGAGCTGAGGACTGGGAGGTCCCACTGGGCCCAGCAGGAGTAATTGCTATGTTGATGAGTAATGCCCACCCTGACTCCTCCACAAGTGCAATGTCCTCAGAGTAATAGCTAAGGAACCAAAGCAAAAGGAAGAATTGAGATAATTATCCTTTTCATCTGGTTTAAAACAAATGAATCCAAAATATTTCCTGTAATGGTGTGTATGCTTATGTGTTTGTGTATAACTTCAATTTACTTGCTTTCTCCTGGACAAAATAACATTTTTTTATGATTATAGCATATACCATATCGAGTCAGTTTTGGGGAGTATGAACCATTGATACTTCTGATTTTATTCTACTGATGGCTTTATGTTCACAGGTCCCAATGGTATTGATGATCTTACAAAACGACTTGTTATATTTATGTTTACTCTCTAGATCAGTGGTTCTCAACCTTGGCTGCACATTAGAATCACCTGGGAATCTTTTTAAAATCCTGATTTCTGGGCCTCATCCTCCGGAAATTCTGTTTCTTTGTTATGGAGGATGAGGCCCAGAAATCAGGATTTTAAAAAGATTCCCAGGTGATTCTAATGTGCAGCCAAGGTTGAGAACCACTGCTCTAGATCTACACAGCCCAAAATGATAGCCATGAGCCATATGTGGCCATTTAAATTTAATTAGAATTAAATTAAAAATTCAGCTTCTCAGTCACACTAGCCACATTTCAAGTATTCAATAGGCACATGTTGGAAAGCACAAATATCGATCAGTTCCATTGCTGCAGAAAGGTCTTTTGAAAGGTGGTGCTCTAGATCCCAAGGTCGGACACAATGAAAATGATGTGTCTGTAAGCATCACTTAGGCATTTCAATAATTCTATTATGTACCATGCAACAAGCTAAGTGCTTTATAACATTATCTTGTTCAATGTTTTTTTTCTTTCTTTTTTGTGTGTGTATGGTGAGAATGCTTAATGTCTACTCTCAGGGAATTTCAAGTATACAATATGGTATTATTAATGAAGAGTCAGCATCCTATATACTAGAGTCTCAGAATTGATTCTTCTTATAACTGAAAATTTTAGCCTTTGACTTACATCTCCCTGTTTTGCCCTCCCGAGTCCCTGGCAACCACTATTCTCTCTTTTTCTATGAGACTTGGCTTTTTGTTGTTGTTGTTGTTGTTGTTTTTGTTTTAGATTCCACTTATAAGTGATATCATACAATATCTGTCTTTCTTTGGCTTATTTCACTTAATGTAATGCCCTCCAGATTTATCCATTTTGTTGAAAATGGCAGGATCTCCTTTTCTTTTTTATGGCTGAATAATATTCCTGTGTGTGTGTGTGTGTGTGTGTGTGTGTGTGTGTGTTATAGTACATCTTCTTTATCGATCCATCTATTGACAGAAGTTATTTCCATATCTTGGCTACATAGATAGTGCTTCAATAAATATGGGAGGGCAAATAAGTCTCTTCAATATCTTAATTTGATTTTCTTTGGGTATATGCCCAGGAGTGAGATTGCTTGATAATATGGTAGTTGTATTTTTAATTTTTTTGTGGAATCTCCATGGCAGGCTGTACCAATTTACATTCCTACCAACAGTGCACAAGAGTTCCCTTTTCTTCATTTCCTCATCAACATTTGTCATCTCTTTTTTTAAAAAAAAAAATATATTTTATTGATTTTTTACAGAGAGGAAGGGAGAGGGATAGAGAGTTAGAAACGTCAATGAGAGAGAAACATTGATCAGCTGCCCCCTGCACACTCCCTACTGAGGATGTGCCTGCAACTAAGATACATGCCCTTGACTGGAATCAAACCTGGGACCCTTGAGTCCGCAGACTGACGCTCTATCCACTGAGCCAAACCAGTTAGGGCCATGGTCGGAAAACTGCGGCTCGCGAGCCACATGCAGCTCTTTGGCCCCTTGAGTGTGGCTCTTCCTAAGCCTTAGGAGTATCCTAATTAAGTTAATAACAATGTACCTACCTATATAGTTTAAGTTTAAAAAATTTGGCTCTCAAAGAAATTTCAATCGTACTGTTGATATTTGGCTCTGTTGACTAATGAGTTTGCCGACCACTGGGTTAGGGCATCTCTTGTCTTTTTAAAAACAGTCATCCTAACAAGTGTAAAGTGATATCTATCATGGCTTTGATTTGAATTTCCCTGATGATTAGTGATGCTAAGCACCTTTTTATGTATCTATTGACCATTTGTATTTCTTTTTTGGAAAATATCTAGTAAGGCCTGTGACCAATATCTCATTTAATCTTCACAAGCACCCTGTAAGTAATTATCATTCTCATATTATAAATAGGCTAAGAGAGGTAAAATAATTTGTCCCATGACCACAATGTAGTAATTAAAAGTGCTCATATTCAAAACTAGATCTTTGTGATATCAAAGCTGATGTTCTTTACTATTATATCTATACCTGCAAAAGAAATAGCATGTCTACTACATAATTCACTTGGTTTTGATTTTTTAATAACTAGGACTCCCTAGAGATATATTTTTTAAAATTTTATTTTATTGTTTAAAGTATTACAAGTAGTAGTACACATGCCTCCTTTTTTTCCCCATTGACCTTCCCCCGGCCTCCCCTCCACCCACAGGCACATGCCCTCACCCCCTTCCCCCATCATCCCTAGAGATATTAACTAAGTTGAAATACTATTTATTTTCAAAACCATCATATTTCCTTATATAATACATTGTCATCTGTTGTTCAAATGTATGATAAAGTGAAGTATGAGATGTCCTTGAATTAACCTTTTTTCTTCTTTAGTATTATGACTATCCTATCTAATAAAGAGGGAATATGCTAATTGACCCTCACACTGTTGCAAAGATGGTGGCACCCACAGCCAATAAGAAGGGAATATACTAATTGACTGCCCTGCCCTCACAGATGGCAGCACCCACAGCCACAAGATGGTGGCACCCAGCCCCCTCAGCCCTGCTGGGGTGGCAGGTGTATGGAAAGGCCTGACTCTAGAGTCCCCCAGTCCCCTCTGCCCCCCCAGCCACCCAGTGCCAGCCCAAGGTGCAGACACGCCTCAGATGTCAGCTTCCCAGCCGTTCAGGGCCGCCTGAGACTCAGGTAACCAAGGCCAGCCAAGGCTTGTGCTGCTGGCAGTGGCAGCAGCAGAGGTCGCCTTCCCCTGATTGCTGGGTCACCTCGCACTCCTGAGGGCTCCCGGACTGTGAGAGGGGGGCAGGCCGGGCTGAGGGACCCTCCTCCGGTGCATGAATTTTCATGCACTGGGCCTCTAGTGAATAATAAGCAAATAAATGATGGTTGTAATACTTGTTCCATCTGTATCAATAAGGGCCCCATCAAGAAACAAATGGCACACTCAACTGAGTAATTGAGGAGAGTTAATAAAGTGGCAACTATCAGGGTATAGACAGTGCTTAGGAAAACCAACCAGGAAGAGTGCCTACCCCATAGTAAGCAGGAGTGAGGAGCCATTACCACCTAAAACCTGTAGGAGAGGAACAAGAGAAGGGAGCACTTACTGGGACCAGAGAGAGCAGCTGTATGGAAAAGGCACCTGATGGAAGCTGAGGACACAGGGAACTTAAAGTGATTCAGTAGGGAGAGAGCCACCTCACTCACCATTGAGACATCCACACAGTGCAGCCTCCTGGGCTGCCCAGCAAGGAGAAGAGTAGAGAAGGGAGATACACAGAAGATACCTTGCATATGATCTGTTATGTTATTTGGGGGAAAACTAAGGATAGCATTGCAGGAAGTTAATGTTAATGGAGATAAGGTTGACTATCAACAGTTTTCTTTACATCACAGTCACTTATGGCCAATTAGAGGCTCAAGGTAACAGAAACGCCCAACCTCAGACCCAGGTAGGCTATGATTTCTCCCCATTACCCGTTCAAGTACAGTAACTGGAATGTTGGACTTCACTATGGGATATCTTTTATACCTTGGCAAAAGACATGGCAATTATATCATGGGACTAACCCAAAGCAAATAGCTTACCAAGAACATGTACTTGTTTGTAAAGACTACTAGGCTAGTGGCCCAAGAATTGGCACTTAGAATCACAGTATTGAGAGCAAGGATCATGGGGAGCCTTAATTCCAGGGCCACTTCTATGAAGCTGCTGAATTTAGTATGGGAGACTATTTTTGAGTCACTTTTTATCAAGTTTCTACTATATCCCAAATACAGTGCACTAGTCACCTAGCTCATCTCATCATTCCTAGGCATGCTATTTCCTTTTCTTTAGTTACTAGAGGCCCGATAGACAAATTCATGCACAGGTGGGGTCCCTCAACCTGGCCAGTGATCCAGGCCTATCAGAGGGCTGCTCAGCTGTGGGGAGGGACCCCAGGAGGTTGGCCGGCTGGCAGAGGGGTGATGCGGAAGGTTGGCAGGCCAGGGGGAAGGGGCCACGGGATCATGGGGGCCAGCCAGCTTGGGGGCGGTGGCTGGGGAGGTTGGCTGGCGGGGGGGAGAGGCCATGGGAGGTTGGCTGTGGGAGCGCACTGACCACCAAAGAGCAGCTCCTGCGTTGAGCATCTGCCCTCTGGTGGTCAGTGCACATCATAGTGACTGGTCAACCGGTTGTTCCAGTTGTTCCGATCATTCTGGTCATTCAGTCATAAGGGCTGCTTAGACTTTTATATATATAGATGACTTGGCACATGCCACTTTCTCTCCCTGATCTTCCCTCCCAGCCCTGCACTAGTAAACTCCTACCCTTACTTCAAAACACACTTTGGGAATTACAACCCCTGGGAAAACTTTAAAATTTATATACTAAAGGCTGAGGGACTCCCTCCCTGAGATCCCCACAACTCTTGGCTTATCCTGCTGTTAGAGCAAGTATCAGAATATGGTGAAATGAATCTATTTACATGTCTGTCTCCTCAGCTTGGTGGAAGCTAGTGTTTAACCTGACAGAGGTTGGCTTTCATTAAATTTTAGTACAGGACATAAATATCTTTGAAAGGCAGTGTGTTAAGTGCTGTGGGACTGTGGGAATGATGGTGCTGTAGGAGGAAGGTAGATGAATAAAGACTAAATAAAGTCCCTGGCCCCTGCCCTGAGAAGAAGGATAATCAGGAAAAAATGCAAGAGACCCAGTTAAATTTGAATTTCAGATAAGCAACAAATAATTTTTAATATAACTTTTTAAACATATCTCAGGTAAGTAAATTCAAATATTGCACAGAACACATATACCCTAAAAAATGTTTTTGTTTATCTAAAATTAAAATTGAACTGTGCAGCTTGTATTTTAACCTGCTATATCTGAAAACCCTGGTCAAAGGACTTATATCCAGTTTATGAAATAAGAAGTGACGATGGGCCATTAGCACTACCAGGCAGAGCATGCTAAAAACAGAGAGTGGCACCTTAGGGAGTGCTAGGGGACGCCCTGGTGGCACAAACCCAGAATATACCCTCTCTTTGTTTTCAGTACAGAAGAAAAGAAGAGAAGCCATGTTTCTTGGTTCCCCCGGCAATAAGCCAGTCAATATGGCTTCTCGCTGGCTCCCCCAGCTTGCAAATACATGGTGTGCTTGAAAGAGAAGATCTGGGCTTCCGTTGCATGCAGACCACTGACCAGCTGTGTGGCTTTCAGAAAATCACTAAACTTCTCTGTGTCATTTTCCTTTCCCATAACTGAAGAACTCAGAACCAATTTAAATAAATAAATAAGTAAATAAATAGTCCTTTTATGTACTTAGGAATTCATATAAGATCCACTCTGAGAATAATTAGAATCTTCCCGTAGCTTCATCCACTGCCCCACCCCTTTCTTCCTCCCATGGCTGACTGGCCTCTAGGCATGCGCCAAAAAATTAACACTTATTCCATGCCTCATTTCCCAGAATCTTCTATATCAAGGGTCAGCAAGTTTTTTCTGTAAAGGGCCCTACAGTAAATATTTTAGGCTTTTCAGGCCATCTACTTTACAAATTATAAACTATTTTAGGCTTTTTGAGTTTCTATTGCAACCACTCAACTCTTCCATTGTAGCGTGACAGTAGCCAAAGATAATACATAAACAAACAAGTGTGGCTGTGATTCAATACAACTGTATTTATGGGCACGAAAGTTGAATTTCATGTAACTTCCATTGTGTCCTGAAATGTTATTCTCCTTTTCGTTTTGACAATAGTGTGATAAAGGCCTGGGGTGGGACAGGGGCTGGGAGGAAGGGGATAAAGAGGGTGGGGGTTGGGGACATCTGCAATACTGTCAATAGTATAAAATAAAATAAAATTTAGAATAAAATAAAATTTTTAAAAAATGCATATGGAAAAAAAAGTCTTACAAAATGCTAATAACCATTCTTAGCTCAAGGGCCATAAGAAAAAAAGGCAGCAGGCCAGATTTGACCCCTAGCTGTGGTTTACCCACCCTGTGCTACGTGCCTGAATTGTTACCTCCAATTAACTCTTCACCCTGAGGGGCTGGCTCATCTACTGTTCGTACTCTAGGACAGAGATAGGAAAAGGGCTGGTCTGAGTTCTTCCCTCTGAATCCAGGGAAAGTATCACTACTTCCTGTGTCATCCTTCATCTGTTTAAAAAAGGATGCGGGGTGGGGGACATTATATTTAGCAAGCTGCTAAATAAAGTGGTTGAGAAATACAAATGAGGACAGACAGTTAGCAGGGACAGTGCAAGTGTTGAGTAATCTTGAAAATCATATGGCTAGGGAAATAGAGAAATCAAAATGTTTTCCTTATTAATTTTCCACCATGATTATGTTACTTCATGGAAAGCAGAGTAATGTGTGAGGTCATTTTTCCTTCACACACAATTCACTTTCATGTAGTTACCAAAAAGGGGGGAAGTTTCTCTCAACAGAGAAGCCCCAATGCCCAAGGGCACATTTTCTCACGAAAGCCCTTTCTGCCCCTCCCCACCCCGCCCCTCTCTTTCTACACTTCTCTTCAGCCCCATGTAGACTACTCGCAGCATAACCCACTTCTCCCAGTTATATAGTCGCCAGCTTTATTCTTTTCTCCTGCAGGACAGGAGTGGAACAAATACCAGGCATATTACCAACCCAGGAACCCAACACACACTACAGTGCTTAGGAATCATTGTTGTTTGGATAAGATAATGTCAGAAAGGTAGGAAAAAAATGAAAGAAAATCCTTAAAACTTATGGAAGTAAAAAGTATCTGGTAAACAATGATACAGAAAACTCAAATATGGAGAAGGTGCTTGTTTCAATAACTCGGGAATCTTCTGCTGGTAAAACACAGCGACTAACTTTCAATGGCAATCCTAGAGAGTTTAGAAAAAGGGCCCCCCAGATGACATGCGGGGAGCAGATCAGGTTTTGACAGAAGTAGAAAACACCCGCCAGAACTGAATGATAATTAGAGATGCGTAGAGTCCAATGCAAGGTGCCAGGATATTGGTGACGACCCAGCAAGTAGCAGTAGAATTGAAGTTCATTTTTAAAATCTTTTGAGAGTAGCATTTTTATTTGTTGGCTGATGAATCTTTCACAGACAATCTCAGTGCATTAACAGAGCATTTTAGTTCAACCAAGGTCAAAGAAACTAAGAAGGTACATTCTCCTTATAAAGTATACTCTGGAAAATATAACAAGAAGTACTGTATAATCGTAGATGCTTAAGCAAGTGCTTCAGAGAGGCATCGTGGAGCACGAGAGGGAACACCTGAATTCAAGGCCTGGTCCTACCCCTTTTGAGCCAAGTGAATGTGAGTGCATGAAACTCCTTGAGCCTAATCCCTTCGTCTGTAGAATGGGGACAATGCTCTGCTCTACTCACCACACAGCTCTGTTGTGAAGCTCAAACATGACACATACACAGGGTTTTGCAAATTATAAAAATAGAAGTGCTTCCTATGATGACTCTTGTTATTGAAGAAGGAATCGTTGCTCAGGTTAACTGATAAGCCATTGAACACTGCTTCAGTTACTTGACCAGATGACTTGCAAGGGTTAATAAGCACATGTCTCAGTCACCACTTTAGGCCTGGTGAGTCAGAGCTCAAGAGCACGAGGCCCAGGTCATGGGCTCCATGGGACCCGCTCATCTGACTTGGACAGCAGGAGCTTCCAAGTTAAAGAAATCTGGACTTGGACCCCATCACTGGCCCTGACTCACTAGGCAAGTCCCTTATTCTACCCAAGCCTCAGTTTCCCCACCCCTAAAATTGGGGCATTAATATTACCTTTCAGGATTGTTGTGAGGCTCAGAGATAACATACATAACCCCTGGTACATGGTAGGTTTTTCACAAATACTGTAAAGGGAAGAGGTGATGGCTTTATTCCCGACCAGCTAGTTTGTAAATGCATGTGGAGATTGATTATGTGGACAATCTTCTCAAATCTATTCCTATTTCTTGAGAAAAAAAATCCAAAAGACAAGGCCCACTCATGATGGCATTTGCATCTAAAAAAAAGACAGGATATCCTATACCAACTTCTTTCCATTACATTTCTTATTATAACAAGATACACCCAAAAAATTTTTGATAATTTGACCTAAACTGGCCATATGCCTGCTCCATGCTCAAAACTGTTGATCTTCCCTCTCCCCCAGCCCTGCCCGTTTGTCTACCATAAGTGAATCCTTTCCAATCTTCTGCCTCACTTTGCCTCTACATTCAATTCAAACGCCTAGCCAAACAGGACGTCTCATATTCCAAAGTCACTCTCTGCCTGGAAAGCCTGACGCTCTCCTAAGTCAGGCATCCTGGAAACAGATACTGAGATGCTAAGATTTGGTGCAGGAGGATTATTGGGGAGCTCTCAGGAAGACCTGAGAGGGAGAGGGGGGTGAAGGGTTGGACAAAGAAAAAAGTTGAACCACGATGCATCCAAAACTGGGGCCTGAGCAGATTCCATGAGAAACTCTGGAGCTGAGGTGGCTCCTCAGGGAGGTCATAAATTGTGTCCAGGAGCTATGCACTCTACCCCACATTGACCAGTCATTGGAGGTGGGTCTCCCCCGTCTCTCCCCCCAGAAAGGGATCATAACCTTTGGCAAAGGGAAATTCTTAGAGAGGGACTCAGTTGAGAATTGTCAGCAACCAACCCTCTGTGCAGCTGAGCAATGTGTGTTTCCTCCTGAAGGGCATCTAGGAAGCACCTCACCACATCCACTACTTCACCTTCCAAACCACTGTCCAGACCTCCAGTCCATATTCACCACCGACTCACCATGAAGCCCATTCTGACCATGTATTCTCTCCCTCTTCATACTTGAGTTATGGGTACCACACCCACAAGACACTTCCAGGTGCCTCTTACATTGTCACTGAGTTCAGAGATCACAAAGTTCAAAATATATACTCGTTGGTACCACTTCTCAAAATTCCAGTGAATGTAGAGAATGAGAAAGTCATACTCCCTTAAATGCACACATATCGGTGTGTGTTTTTATTATAGTTAAAACTTCCAAGACACCAGTATATTTAAGCATACTTAATACTTTCTAGTCTGGTTCCTCATTTTGTTTATAGGAAAGAATATTTCATGGGTAAAGATACAATTCTATTCTTACACAATATTCATTGGGGTTTTCATTTCCTTTATTTGCTGAATAATTTTTCTTTATAAAGTGTTCCCTTGAAAATATAACAAGAAGTACTATATACTGAAAAAAAAGTCAGACTACACAAGCATGATAAAATTAATAAGAAATCTTCCAAGTTACACAAATTACAGAAAGTACCAGTCATAAAGAAAATACGGTTGTAAGAAAAAAAACAACAGTATTCAATATGAGTCTCCCTATCCAGCTTCCTTAAGAGATGAATATTAATGTCATATTAGTGTTGTCATATTGATATGACTTATTGAATCAAAAACATAAAAATGATTGCTTTGCAATAAATAGGTTACATGAATGAAACAACTTAAGTAAAACAAATGAAGCCAAATTCTTCTACCAAATGGAAGATGTGTGAAATATATATGTGTGTGTGTTTAGACATGTTTAGAAAATATGTAAAATAAATTATATGCATATATTATTTTACATGCATTCACATATAAATATGTATGTGTGCCCATGTGTGTGCATTAGGGGAATATGCACACACAAATGCACCTGTTTCCCTAACAAATATAGCTGCTGTCTTTTAGGAAATTACATCAATCCACTGACAGATCATTGCAAAGTGAAGGGCTAAAGTATCTTCAGCTCTAAATCAACAGTATGAACCTCTATATACATATGAACCCTCCAATGCTCCCAAATCTTTAATACAACACTCTACACAGTACCACGCTTAGATCCATGCAAGCAGGCCAGCCCCATCCACACCTGAGGGTACCTGTGCTTCGGAGGTCTTGAACAAACTGTTCTAAGCCTTCCTCAGGTGCCTGGGATCAACCATGGTTAACAGTGTCATCCAGCTCAGGCACCTCCATCCCAGCCCAGGACTTGCATGGGCCCTGGCTGCCACTTATCCTTTTCAGGGAACTCTACAACCCTCTGCCTCAGGATGGGATTGACCAGTTGCCCAAGAAACTTCTGACCTCATGCCTCATGGTTGTCTGGGGTCTGTGACTGAACCCTGTCCAGGAGGTTGACCTGGCAAATGGGTCACTGCCACTAGCCAGCATGGTGTTTCTTCACATAAGATTGAGCTGCCAGAGTGGTGCTGGCATACTGATTTGGGGTGACTCACTCATGTTGGACATAGGATCATTCAGGGCTATGGGTTCACTGTCCCATTTTAGGTTTGAACCTGGCATTTGTGAGGTGGTCAGTGCTCCCACTGAAGGGCTGCCTTTAGTCACCCTGTGTGATCCCTTCCCTCACTGCTGGCTCCAGAGTAACCATCTCATTCGCACATGCTCCTTTCCACATGCCAGAGAGTCCTTGGGAGTGATCTCACTTATCTCCTCCAAGGTTTTTGAAAACTGTTACTCCACAAAGCAACAGATGTCCCCTCATCTCTGATCAATGTAGTGACACTGCATCTTCCCAGGTCTTTTTGTGGGAATGGGACCACCCTTCTTACCGGGCTCTCTCCCATCATCAACACTGAAACAGATCACTAGAAATGCAGTAATTACAGCCTAACGCATTCAAGAGAACACATGGTTGAAAAAAGTATAATTCTACATTATACTATGAAATTGCACATTAACGTTAACATGAACAAAAATGAACTATTATTCCTTTTTTTTTTTGCATACCCTGGGTAAAACTTTAGGTTCATTAGCAAAGAAGCACGGTAACAATCCTAAGAGTCAATGGAGGCCAATATTCATAAGCAAGATGCAGGATGAAGTGCCATGAGTAATGACACGACCAGGACTGAATAAATGGTCATTAGAGAGCTACAGCGCTGTAAATAATAACATACTTCTCAACTTTTTCCCATGGTGGGAGATACAAAGTTAGCCAGGAAGGGTGCGTTTGACCAAAAAGAAAACAGAGAGCTGGTTCCTAAACCTAAACAGGAAGAAATGGCTACTAGACACCACATAGAATCTTCATATGCCCCGACTGGACAATGAACAAATATGTAAGTATCACTCCTTTACCCATTATTGTAAATCTGCATTGATAAATGACTATACCTCACATGGGTCCATTGATTTTATGATTTTTAACCAAGTCGTTTATACAGAGAGAGGCCCTGCAAACAAATACTTCCCCAAGGCCCTATACAGCCTAGAGGTGGCCCTGATTCCACGTGACTTTAAAACCACCACACTGAAACCTAGAGATGCCGAGTGAACAGTAACTTTCACCAGCCCTTTTCAGTGCACAAATCCGCTAACACTTTCCAGACTGTGATAAATGTCATTATTAGTCACTTAATGATACTTTGTAGCAATCCAATGGAACTTTTGAAAAATATATTGACTCTTAAAATCAAAATAACTGTTAAGACCAATGTCAGTCATATTTACCTATTTTTGTTATCCATTATTTAAAGTGAAGATTCTATAATTATTTTAAATTTCAAATAAAGGTAATTCATGTTTAGAGACAATCCAGTTTAGCATTGACCCAAGATGCTCACCACATCTGACCCAGCTGCTTCACCTTCTTCTTCTCTCCCTCTCACCTTGAAGTCGTCTAAAATTCTAGAACAATGAAAATATTTCCTTCTTTTCATAACCTCCTGAGAAGAGATTCCTTCACTCTGTCCAACCGCCCATTCCAATGTCTAACAACATTCACACTGCTTTCTGATGTGCCACTCATTCTTGATCTGCTGAACATATCATGGATGGATCGCCCATGTGTCTGGGGTCCTAACCAAAGACATCCAATGACCCCATCCTAATCTATCTAGGCAAATTAAAACATTTTTAATAACGACTATACCTAAAACCCCTCTGAATTTATCTGCTGCTTTCAAATATAAACTCAAAACATTTCTTAAAACTTTAAAAAATTCACTCCCAGACATACTAATAACTTCTTTCCCTGGAAAACATTTAAGCCCCTTTGATTAACTCTGTGATAAGCTATGAACATCAGTCTGTTTCCTTGCTAGTATTTTTGTGTTGGTTTTTACTTTTCCTCCAGTTGCTGTTTTTCTGATTTGAAATTAAGGTCTCCTGATTTTAACCCATGTTAAATAAACATATTGTTCAGCTTCTTATATATTGTGAGGTTTGCTTAACAGATTTTCTAAATCCCTACAAACAAGAAAGGTAAACTTCCACTATGTCAGGTTGTAAGTCCAACTCCACTGTGGTAACACGCCATGACTAAACCCTTCTTCCCACTCCCTAAAATTGCAGAAGGACACGTTTCCCCTTAGATGCCCCTCCCCCCCATACCCACCCACCCCGCCAAGCTAATGCCTGATGGCTTTAAGGTACATTTGACATCTAGATGTGAGAAGCAAAAGCTGGAATGTAGTGATTCATACTTATAGCATTTATGAATTTTACATGTTAAAAAACTAGAGCTCTCGTTTAGTCACTGTAAATGAACTTAAATTGGTTTACAAGTTGATAGTGGAAAGCTTAAACATGACCAAAACTTTAGTCAGTGGTTCAGTCTAGTCTCCTTGGGAGGGAATCACCTATCACTTCAGGATGCTTTCTTCCATTTCTTTTTTCCTTACCTCTATGGGGTGATCCAAGTTAGAGAATGGAGCTTTGAAGTTATCAATAAGTTTAATACTCAAAATATTTAAAAAGCAATAGGGTATAGGCACCAACCAATCAGAACAGACACCAGTGGACACAACTGAGAGAGCCTTGCTAGTTAGTACCAGGTGATGTCAACCCTGCCCATCACTGACTTCCAGTGAAATTTGTTCTTTATCCTTGGGACCGATCACTACGGTAACTTTGGTCGAAATACCTGCATCCTGTTCTGTTCTCAGGTTGATGGGTCCTCGAAGGTCATCAGATGACTCCAGAGACTATTGAATTCTTTGATATCTAGACACAAGAAAGGAAAATTAGACTGCAATGATTCATAGTTGTAGCAGTTACAAATTTTATGTATTAAAAAAATAGTAAACACTAAAGGCCACTCTTACACATTCATCTCTGACATCTTTTGGGGCTGCAGAATCTGGGGTGCTGCGTTAGACTTTCTCTACCTAGATCTTCCTGCTCCCATTTATACTTTGCTGCTGTAGAGGCGTGCTGGAATGGCAGACTTACTTACAAGAATTGCTGTCTTTCTCCTGTTTGGCCCTGAAAACAACCTATACAGTAGGGTGAGGCATATATTATCGTATCGTGTCTCACCTAAGGTCACATACTATATAATAAAGAGCTGATATGCTAATTAGACCAAACAGCAGAACAACCATCCGGACGACCTTCTGGATGACACTTCCGGACAAAGCCTGGGCTGTGAGGGCCAGCCAAGGCAGGCGGGGCTGCAAGGGCCTAGCCCCTTGCATGAATTTCATGCATCAGGCCTCTAGTAGCTAATAAATGATGAGCTAAGACAAACACAAATCCAGGTATTCTGATTTCAAATCCCATTTTCTTTTCACCAAAACACAATGGCATTCCCAATTAAATGCATGTAGATTTGGGAGCTATGACAATTCCCCTGTGAGACCACTTCCACCTACAAAAACAATTTTGTCTTTTTCTACTTATCTATTGAAGCCTATAGCTGAGAATGCTGCTACTCACATGTTTCTTTTTTTAGCAAAAAGGAGACACAGAAATTTCTCAGCCTCTTTGGGTGAAATTATAGCAAATGGACTATGGGCAAATGTGATGCGTAACACTTTCAGACCTTGTCTCTTTGATCACTCTCACAATCCACTCACCATGTCCTTTTTCTTATACCATTGGCTATCCAGGTGCAAAGGAAACAGTGGAGAGGACTAGATGGAAGGAGTGAGGGTCTCTGAATGACTTCATGGAGCAGCAATGGCCCGTGACATGTATGGAAAATAAACCTTTAATATGAAAGCCACTGACATAGTGGGGCTCTTTGTTGTAGCACTAATGATTTTTCCTGACTAATACAAAGAGGGAGAAATCATATTTTAATGCCTATAATGCAGTGACATCAAACATTTTAAACAATAAATAGATGAGGGAAACTGCCTTCAGATTTTAGTTTTCTCCTATATATGACAGTGAAAAATCTTAATGACTGACTGGTTCAGGAAGATCCAGAACGAATGAGTTCCTCTCTCTCTCTCTCTCTCTCTCTCTCTCTCTCTCTCTCTCTCTCTCTCTCACACACACACACACACACACACACACACACACAATTTTGCTTTATATTACATCAATATTCTTGAATATGGTAGATTCAGGCTTTTAAAGAACAGAAATTTATGTAATAGTGGAGATCTTAAAGAATGCAAAATACAAATAAAATTAGGATCAAAAGTAAGTATTTATTGAGAATTAGAAAATAACTTAAAACAAATTGAAAATTTTAAAAGCTGACAAATACCACAAGCATCACAAAATCCAAAAACATTAATATGTTTTTATTAAATAACTGCCTGACAGACCTATATAATATTTATTCTTACTTTTTTTGGCTGCATACTCTTTTATTACCCTTGCTATGACTTTATATTGTTTAAATAGAACAGAAATATGTCTTCTAACATAATGGGTAAATATTTGTTTTTATTATTGATGGTAATAAACATTCACATGCATATTTAGGATTATTGCCAACTTTGGGAAAATATCAAATTTCTGCCATGTATGAGCTGTAAGGTTTAGAAGAATTATCCATGGACTGGCTTTCAACTCTGTATATTTCAAATCGTGTTTCTCCTCTTCAATCACATGCTTCCAGTGCTGGGGATCATCAGACACATTAATATCAAGAAAGAACCATCCAGCCAGTATGGTTCAGTGGTTGAGCATCAACCCATGAGCCAGGAGGTCATGGTTTGATTCCCAGTAAGGGCACATGCCTGGGTTGTGTGCCAGCTATGGGTGTGCAGGAGGCAGCCAATTAATGTTTCTCTCTTGTTGATATTTTATTTCTTTCTCCCTCTCCCTTCCTCTCTCTCCAAAATCAATAAAAATATATTTTAAAAAAGAAAAAGAAAAAAACCTCTCTGTGTCATGATGTCAGGTCAGTTGGCAGGGCAATAGAAATCTCTCTGAAAGACATGTGTATACCAGGATAACCAGCCATAACATGGAAATGACTGAAACCATATACTAGTCAATATATCCCACTAAACCTATACTAGTGCATCCACAATTGTACTTTCTCTAACTTATATTTTTAAGCATATAAAAACTATGGTTTTCCCTATGCCACCTGACATAAGGAGAATATAACATGACGAGAAATAAGTAAGTTGGAGAGGGAAGAGTGAGCTTAACTGATGACAATTAAAATACCTAGAAATTTTCCCTAGAGGTGAATGTTTTAATAAAGCTCAAGTTGATGTCCAAAGCTAGCATGAGCCATGGCTTTGGGGATTAAATGCTCCACTCCCAAATTGCAAATGTCGTTCAGGAAATCCTAAATCAGCTTCATTACCACATCTGTTGAAAATTAAACTTTCTTAATGTTTTCATCAAGTAAAATAAAATAAAATAAAATCTCTGTTTGAAGTGAGTCCTCTCATGCCCCAGGTATCTCTCTCTCTCACTGCAACACAGATAGTCTAGCAATTACATTAATTATGTGATAACTCACAGGAGGAAAGACCATGCACCAAGGTGCTAAAGGTAGACATGACCTATTGCCACATAAAGGTTTTGAAGCAGTCATGTTAGCTAAAATATGACCCTTTGAATATTTTTTATTGAAATGGAAGGTAGGTTGAGATTACCAGGGTGATGAGAAGTTAGAAGTTGTGTTGAATTAATCTGAAAGCTCCTTGGGGGAGATGTACAATTTGGGGCAGAATGGAATAGTGGTTATGTGTCATGAGGATATGAATTTCATCTGCCATGTTCACTGCCATCTCCAGTGCCCTTAATACTGCTCAGAACAATAAAGTGATCAATTAACATTTTTACTTGGAGGGAAGGAAGGAAAGAAGAAAAGGAGGAAAGAAGGGGGGTAGGGGTGAGTGGAAGGGAAAGAGGAGGAAGGAAAGAAGAAGGAAAAGGAAGGGCTTGGAAGAGGAGAGAAGGGGATTGGCGGGTAGGAATGAGGAGAGCAGACGAGGTTAAGAGAAAGGAAAAGAATGAAGACAGAGAGGAATAAAAGGATGAAGGGAAAGAGAAAGGCCTTTGGCTTAGGTAAATCACAAATCAGTATGTCTCAATTTACTCACCTATAAATGAAGACAAAAGCAATCCCTCCCTATGAAGTTGTTGTAAGGATTAAATTAGCTAATACATATAAATCACTTATAAGCGGGCCTGGTACTCAGTAAACCTTAGTTACTACAGTGAATATTTAATCTTCACTTACTACTAGTTCCTCTGAGCTATTATTCAAGGCAACCAACAAGAGAGGATATTGTTAGTGATTGGCACAGAGAGAAGGGAGCTGAGTTAGAAGAATAGTCAATGAAAAAAAAATAGTCAATGAAAAATCTGTCAAGAGTCCTGAAATGTCTATTTTAAAAAGTCATAATCTCCTGGAAGAGTCTGGGAGATTTGGGATTTGATTCTCAGGCAGGATTGGCAAGAACAGCGTGCCCTGTGATGTGGCAGGAAGACTCATCTGAAGCCCCAAGTGGGTAAATGCAATCAATAACATCCTGTCAGGAACTTTTTGTGGTCTCGTGTAAATATAGGCTACCTGAATAAAAGATAAAAACTGTCATTTCCTCTCTCATGTTGTAGCGTGATGATTTATCTATTCCTTTGAAAGAACTGAACCAAAGCAAACAATTGCTTAAACTTTCCTGGTTATATCTATCCATTGTGAAACATAAGGGAAAAAAATACAAGATGGTAGGGTATGTTTAGGACAATTGCAGAGAGGAACACTAGAAAAAAGTAGGAATAATTAATTAACTCAATCCAATGGGCACGTCATTATAATTACACCTCAAACAGTCTATGAGGGAAAATGTGTCATGGGCTGTTTAATCAACCCTGAACTGTGGGGGTGACTAGTTATAATTTAGGTGTTTTCCAATTAGCTAATGCAAAACAGTAATAAATGGCCAGCTGCATTCTTAACACAGTGCTTCCATACCCTTCAAGAGAGAGATTTTAAAACTTTGAACTTGACTAAGGATGTTTATAAATAATTTTATTTCTCAAAGTATTATTTATTGTTTATTTATCAAACACATGATCTTCAAAGAAATTTAGGGTCACAAAGGCAATATGAAAAATTACTGAAGCAGGAAGTGGGGGCTATTTAAACATGCAGGCATGGGCAAACGTAGGTATACAGTTGTGAGTACGTGAAACACAGGGCTTATTCTTGTATTATTGTTTATTAATTATTGTATTATTTATGTGTATAACTATTGTAAACCTACTTTTGCCTACCCCTGTATAGACAAATCATTATGAATGGTGACTCTTTAAATGGGGACAATGTTGAGGTCCAGGAATAAGGGACCAAGTCACAACTGGTCCTCCACCATTTACAACCTCATCTTACTCTGAAGAGCAGGAGTGTCATACTCAACTCTGTCCACACTGAGAGCTCCATGGCAGAGAGCTCGGTGTTCCAGATTCTTCCCCCTCCCTGTGACCCCATGGAGAGCCGAGTCATGGAAACATTCTGGGCAGGCAACTCACACACAGAGTGGCTCCCCTGCGTGGTCTCACCCTAAAGGCTCATCTCACCTCACCTGGCAAAGCGAAAACAAAGGTTGACCTGTCTGGCTCTGACTTTCTGACCAAAATCCTCCAGAACACATATATAGTCTTATTGTGATCCAGTATGAGGATGGGGTTAATACGGCTTTCTTATGCCTCAACCTAATTTCTGAAAAAAATCTACACTTCAGCTCATTTGTTTAAACAACATTAAAGATTATTTTCAAAGTCATCTTTCTGAAGAAACTGGATAATATTTTAGAATAATCTTTACTTGATCATCACATGGCCCCAGTATTCATTAAAGATGAAAGTAGCCCAGCCGGTGTGGCTCAGTGGTTGAGCATCAACCTATGAACCAGGAAGTCATGGTTCGATTCCTGGTCAGGGCACATGCCTGGGTCGCAGGCTGGATCCCCAGTGTGGGACGTGCAAGAGGCAGCCAATTGATGATTCTCTCTCATCATTGATGTTTCTCTCTCCCTCTTCCTTCCTCTCTCTAAAATCTATAAAAAATATATTTAAAAAAAAATGAAAGTAAAATCATATTGACTCAAATCCCAATAACTAATGAGAAAGAAGCATGGGAAAAGAAAACTTGACCTTAAAAATCTGGCAAACCTAGTGTAAGACCTCAACTTCTCAGAAGTAGGACCTGGAATATATTACCTGACCTGGATGAATCTGAGCTTCCTCAACTATAAATGGAATTGAGAAGCCTCACCATATAAAGCAGCTGTAAGAAACAGTACATGTACCAAGAAATAGAAAAAAATTCTCATTATTATTGTTATGATCAACATGAAGACTTTATGGTAATTCAACAGAGACAGCATTAGTAGATCCAAGCTCCATCCCTGAAGGCCCAAAACTTAGCTATGGAGTAGAAAAATCAATCAACTTCAGTTTCCTTAGCCTTCAATGAAATCCTTATATAGTATATAATTTTAATGATAAAAATAAAAATGTCAGAATCCTTAAAAGTTATAAGTACTATATAAAGTAATAATGTAATTGCTGAATCTGCTAGAATGGCCAAATATCCTTTGTGGTTTTGTTTTTGCTGCTTTCTCTGTCCAATTTCCACTCGAATGACTATGTTATCTAGTTCGATTCTGCCAGTATGGTGGGGGAAACACCAAAAAACTTTTGCTACTTATCTGGTTGACGTATTTTTCCAAATTGAAATTCGGCAATTCTAGACAGGGCTTGGTGGTTACTATTGAGTACAAGGAGTTTGAAGCAAATTCTCCTCCTAGAAATGCTTAGGAGGAATCCTCACCTACCGGGCAGGGTTTTCATTGTCGGGGACACCTTCCTCGTCATACTGGTAGCCCTTCCCTTCTCAGCTACTCACCACACTTGCCCACTGCCTTTGACTCTCTCTGACCGTTTCTGGATGTGCCTTGTTCTCCCAGTTATGAAGTACTCCTCTTGAGGCCAGGATCTGTACTTAATTATCTTTGAACCTTTCATGTCACTCCCCACTCTTCTCTGCCCAAGCTATTGGCTGATTAATTTTAATCTTGGCTAAATCTTACAATTGTCTGAGTTTAGCAAAATTTGATGAACAGTATAACAACACTTCATGCTGGTGATAATAATTACAATAACTAACATGTACTGGAAATTTACAATACCCCAGACATCATACTAAGTGCTTTACAAACGTAACTTCACTTCATCCTGCCAGTGAGTAACCTGATGAGGTAGCTAGCATTATCCCTCACTTATAGCGATGGAAGTGAAGGCAGAGACGAGTAAAGTAACCTACACAAGGAATAAAGTAGTTTGCCAAAGTTTATAGGTAGGGGAACCAGGATCCTGACCCAAGGCCATGCCACTCAATATTTAACATATTTTTATAACAATATAATTATTTTGTTCCCATACCAAAGTTTCAAAATTTACTTTGGAACATCAAAGGCCTTGTATACAGGCCTATTGCTCATTGTGAGCTCTTGGTTTGTGGGTTTGTATACACATTTAATCTCTCTCATTTTACAGTATGAACCAGGCCCATTTATAATTTGCATTGTCATTTAAAGTAATGAAATGGTCCTAATTCATAAATATTTGGTTTCTCCAAATTATACCAAGGAAGTGTTTGCTTCCCATTGGCAGGGTCAATTAATCCTTTAGGTCCAGCAGGCACCCCACAAAACTTTAATGGGCCCACAATATAAACTTTTAAGTTCCTTTAAAATAAGAAGGGGAAAAAATGTTCAGGTCATAGGAAATGTTGTGATATATATATGTCTTTTTAACAACCTGGTCATGAAATACAATTATTTATTTGTTTGTTTGTTTATTCTTCTGGAGGGAGGGACCTAGGATGGCAAAGCTGCCCTGTTGGCCAGGGTTTGCCAGCACTCTCTGTGTTCCTGTCAGTGTCACGGATGTGCTTGCTCAGCGCACCCTCCCTCGCGGGCTGCTGGGTCACACTGCTGCTGCTTTGTGACTTCTGGCTCTCCCCGGTGGATGTCAATGCAACAGAGAGGTCTGGCTTATACAAAGCATGACAGCTGCTCTTTAGCTTAAATAGCACATACTGGAAACCCAGCGTGGTGTCAGAAAGGTGGTTTCCTTCCCCCTTGAAGCGTGAGGAGGAAACGCTGCTACACTGGGGTGTCTACATCACCTGTCTGATGAGGCTTTTCTGGCCACAAACCGTCTAGCCACGCCACGAGAAAACACTCCAGAGCAAAAGGACATTACAGAGAGGAAATAAAAATCATCAAGGCCCTGGAAGAGTAAACTTTCCCCAGCTTGAGCTGCTTTGTGTCAATTCTTCCCCCTCCCCATGACCACATCTTGAGCTCTTTTCAGCATCAGCCAGAAATACACAGCTTGAGGCAAGCCTGGGGTTCCACAAAGACCCTAAGGAGAGAGGGAGGGCCATTTTGACCCCACCTGGGCTGGGGATCCAAGGAGACCTGTGAATTTCAACTTTTGTTACATTTGAACTGTAATGACCTTTATCCTCAAGTCTGGCTTGTGAGTAATGAATACCAAGTCCTTCTTTCGGCCCCTTAGTTTAAAGTAAGAGGCAGGAAATGGTCCATTGTTTTCTAACCTTGCAGTTTCCTTGTGTAGGATGGAAAATTGAGGATGGCAAGTGAAAGCAACAGGCATCTCTATAGAAGGACATCCGGTGAGGCCAGCCTGCTGGGGCAGCGGTGGGGGCGGGGGCAGGGGGGCGTACATGCTGACTGTGGAGCAATGGGGAACAGGGATAGAAACAAACTGAAGTAAGTTTCCTCAGCACGTATCTCTGAATGCTCACTACAACCCCTGCAGACAGTCTGTCCATTCTGTGTCTGAGACCCAGGGAAATAACTCCCCAGGTTGATTCAAAGTGGGAAAGTGCATGGCAGCGGCAATTTCCTCTCCACTCTGAGAGAAACATTGCTCTTTCCAGGAGAGCTGAAAGGGCGACCAAAACACAAAGTTGTATTTTTTTTGGGGGGGGGGGTGGGGTGGGGGGGGGGCTCTGTTCTGTTCATCCATTAATTTAGTCAAAAACAGCTCTCAAGTTTGTACAGCACAATTTGACCTTCATAATTATGCGGGTGATTATGGGGCCCCATTAGAGTTTTCAAAGGGCTTTGTACATAAGGGGCCTTTAAACATGTTACTATAATAAAAACAAGCTCATAAAAATCCCACACATTTCACATAGGCCTTTTTTGATAACCCATCAAAAAATAATGACCTTGAGTAACTAACAGCCTGTACTACATTCAAACCAGTAGCTTAGAGGTAAAAGTTTCTGTATCTTATTATCTCTGGCTAGAGTCACCCAGGGCCTTAGAAGGAGAAACAACCACACACTTGCTTTGCCCTTAGATGAGCAAATTCCATGAGTCATCAGAAATAACCCTTCTTCTCTGGCCACCCACTTCTCTGGCCACCCTCTTGTCCCAGGTAGCTTTGTCAGAGAAGACAGTCTGGATCAGCACTCAGGTGACGGCAGCTCCAACACCAGTCCTGCCTACCTGTAAGCTCTCCGTCTGGGCCTTAGTTTCTCTTCTGTAAAACCAGAGGCTTGGTCTAGAATCAGTAGAATTCTGTGCGTGTACTCAAGGGCTTTTGGATTGGAGATAGCTCCCACCTTCTCTCCATCAGAGCTGGTCCCTTCATGTGCTATAGGTAGGGCTCTGAACACTCAGTTGAAATAAAAAAAAAAGTTTGAAAACCATCAGACTAGATGATCTCTAAGGCATCTTTCATTTTAGATATATTGTGAATCTGTGACCACTGGTAGCTTACCTTGGGTGAACTATCCCTTAGGTCAAGCAATTGTTGAGGGTTGGGGAAATTGTTTAACCCATTAATATCTATCAATGAATTTACAGAAATTATTTCATCCTATTTAGTAGAAAGCTGGGTCATGAAGAAACAGGATATAGGGTGGGAAAGTCTTGATTGGAAACCTAGGGAGAAAGTAGGGAAAAGATCAGAGGAGACAGTGCAGGGTAAGTCTTTGCCTGAGGTCAGCAGGCCTCAGTGGGTCAGCACAGATGGTGACCGACATACAAGGGCCTTGTATGGGCACAAATAGAGCCGCAGGTGGCCCTCACACCTGCCATCTGACTCAGTCTTCAGAAGTGATAATATTCCAGCTGTAGAAACCAAGGTTTAGAGGGACTGAATGATGGTCCCGTATCATCCAGATAATCAATTCCAGAGTCAGGATCCCAGAACAAGGGAAGGAGAGATGCGCCAAACAGGTAAGGGAAGAGAAGACCAAGTTTTCTGGCCCTATTTCCCATTTTGTTCCATTACATGCTAAGCTCTGCAGTCAGCCAGACACCTAATATTTGTCACCCTTCTACAGCAGGCTGGTGTTGAGAGAAAGGCAAAGAGGAACGGGTCACTGTCTTTATCTTTAAGAAGTTTATGGCTGATAAGACAGGCATGTAAATGTGGTAGCATTAGTGCTTTTCACCCAACATTTCTGTTCTCCAGCCAAACGCATAGTAGGACTGTACTTTTCTGCTTCCCTGCAGTTGAGTGTGTCCGTGCTTCTACCAGTGACATTTGAGCTGCAGTGATGTGTGTCACTTCCAGATGGGAGCTTTAAAAGCCTGGGCTCAATCCACTACTCTGTTTCTCAGGGCCACAACTAGCAACATATCCCATGGAGACTTCTCCATTGGCCTAGGTCCCCAGGAAGGCCAATTTGGAGCAGAGTCCCAGACAAACTGATAAGGACATGTCTCATAGGGAAGAAATAAATCTTATTGTTTAAGCCACTGAGAATTTTGGAGTTGTTAGTTATCTCGGCATTACCTGGTCTATCCTGACTAGTATAGTAGCTATCCACCATGACAGAAGGATTATGAAGCCAGAGGTTTATGTCAGTCATCACCCACATTAGTTTACCTAGAGTAGAAATTCTTTTAAAGAGAGTTGGTAATTTTTTTTCTTCATTTTGAAACCTAGCAAAATACCTTTAACTTGCCTTTTATTACTGTGGCCAGCAGGCGTCTATTATTTAGTTGAATAGTATAAATGCTAATAAATCCCATCAATGTAATTTGTTATTAATTAAAACTTCTTTCAAAGTTCCTACATTCTAGGCTTAGAAACAGAAATTTCTGGTATATTTATTTTTATACAAATTTCTTAAACATATATAATAAACTCTGAGGGAGTAGTGGGCATGTGGGAGAAAGGGAGGACCTCATGAAGCAGGAAAATGTAGAAGACACTTAGAATTTTTCCTTTGCAGAGCCACTGCCAGTTTCTGACTTACCTCATCAATGGTCATACAATATGTTTAACCAGTTCTCAATTTCAGCCTTACCTTTCTATGACATTCAAAATACTACTGCATTACTCATTACAAACTGCAACTCTCTGCTTTGATTTTTGTCCCTTCCATGGAGAAATTCTCTACATCCTAACTCGCCTCTGAATGAAGCACCATTGAAAGTTCATAGTCAGCTACCATTTGTGGCGGGCCAGGCTCTTTGCTTTGTGTGAATTTCTTCTCTGAACTTCATAACAACCCTGTGAAGTAGACATCCTTGATACAGATTTTACAAATGAGGAAACCGTGGATATTTTTAGGGGCAAGTCACTTATCCGAGTCCCACAGCTGATAATTGGTGGAACCAGGCAATCTGCCTTCAAAACCACATATTTCACCCCCACAGTTCCCCAGCCTCCTGGTTATCCATCTCACTACTGAAGAATACTCCCTATAAAGTGGCTCAGGTATGTTAGCCTCAGTTCCCCATTCACACCACCGCAGAGTTTAGGAACAGCGAGGTGACCAGTAGCGCAGGGCCCTATGGGGCACAGACAGATGGCCAGACAGACCACAGAAGCCAGACGCCCCTGAGAACAGACTGTGCGGCTGGAGGCAGCCAGCCAGAGCTCATTGTCCCAGGGCCCTTCTGAAAGAAGGTCTTAAAATAGCACTTGATGATGTGGAGACACACAGGTAGCTCATGTGACTGATCTCTGGAACTCCGTGAACACCACACAAAATGCAGGGAGTAGGGAGGTTCAGATCTGGGCCTGGCTCTGTCATTAACCTGCTTGTGACTTTGCTTTATAATAATAATAAATAGCACCCAGCAAGGAGCATTGACATTGGTGCCCAGTGCTGTGCTCAGCACTTCATGTGCAAGCTCTTGTTTGATTTAATTTTCCCCAAAAACTACAAAAAGTAGTTTTATTATCCCACATTTCAGAGATGACAAATGACAAGTAAGGGATGTGTCCAAGAACACACAGCAAAGCTAGGATATATTCCAGCCATGTCCTTTCTCTAGGCCTCAGTTTACCTATCTGTACAAGAAGAAGGTTGGGTCTGATGAACTCAAAATCCATTTCAGCTCTAACATCCAGGCTCTTCCACTCTGATGCAAAGTTCTGTTTACACAGGCACAAATGCCCAGGGAAAGTGACATATTCAATCTATACCACCTTGAATTTGCAGGACACCATTTTGTCCAACTTTGTTAGAATTGGCCAGAATGGACCAAAGTCTGATCAACACAGATCCTCTTTTTCTGCAGTCCCTAAATATTATTAGAGAGTGTTTAGCAAATCCACTGTGAGATCGGTCCCTACAACAGAGGTAATAACGAGAAAAAGATGGATGTTTCAATATATCCCAGTTTGTTGTAATAAAATAATGCAGCCCTTTCCTCATCCTCATGGGCGGGTTTATAATGTGGAGAAGCAGTTTGGAATTAAGACCAACTTCATCTCCTTTCCACATTCCTAAAGTTACCACTGCCCTGGGGTCAGCCCACTGGTCCAAGTTCTAAATGTATTCATGATTTTAAATCAACATACCAGGAAACAATCCCCAAATAATAAACGTTCTCTAGAACTTTAGGGTTTCCTTGGTTCTAAGCATCTAAAGCCAGATGTCCTCAAACTTCAGGGTGCAGCAGAATTACCTGGGGAACTTGCTAAATATGCCAAGTCCAGGGCCCGACCTCTGTGAATAACTTTGAGGTCCATGGTGGAAACCCAGAAACTGCATTCTTAATCCCCCCTCTTGCCCAAAGCAAAGCTGATGCCCATAGTTTGTGGACTACACTTTGAGAAATGTATCCTGACCCTTGTACTAGATTCATTTACCCTCATTTCCTCAGGGAAGATATATACTTTTCTTGCCATTTGATCAGACTGGAATTAATTAGGTCAGTTTAGATGACCAATTCAATTGTGATTACTTTTTATCAAATCAGAATTTTTAACATTTATTTTTCAATTAAAGTTGATGTACAATATATTAGTTTCAGGTGTACAACACAGTAATTAACATTTACATACCTTGGGAAGTGGTCACTCCGATAAGTCTACTATCCATCTGGCACCATACACAGTTATAAATTATTGCTATATTCCCTATGCTGCACTGTGATTATTTTTATAACTGGCAATTTTTACTTCTTAATCCTTTTCACCTTTTCAATTCAGATTTTTAATTGTGATACACCATTTATGCCCAATAAATGTTCATTTATGTTAAACAAAATCACTATTTGATTTCTTGCTGTACAGTGAATGGACAAGTTAGTCACTGAATTGACACACTCTCCTACCTGTTTGGGACCATTAGTCACTGTCTTCATGCCATTTCACATGGTTACTCAATAGTGCTTCACCCCATTCCCTTGAAAAAGTTCAATTTGAAAGTATCACCCTAGGACGACCATGTAATTTATCATCCAAAATGGGACACTTGTGAGACTAAAAGGAGATGCCATTAATAATTTCGCTGGGACAACAGGCATAAACCAAGCTGCCTGGGAGAACTGGGAGATATGGTCCTCCCTACTTTCACCAGTTAGAAAGGGGATCACTAGGAGGCCACCTACTTGCCCAAGACTCCCAAGTGACTGCTTTCCTCGGTGAAGATCCACAGGACTGGATCAGACACTGTGTTGCTTTTACCTCTCCACGGGCCTTACAGCTGCCTTGACAATAAAATGGTTATCACTGCTTCAAAGGCAGGGGGCTATGTCTCTCTTTTCATCTCCCTCACAGCTCCTGGCCCAGGTGCTCAGCAAGTGTGCCATCTGATGGAGAGGTGATCTAGGTAGTAGAATTCACTGCTCACGTGATTCCGTGGGGGTTCTCACCCAACCTACGGAGGCCTCATGTGGTAGGGAAACGCTTTGAACTATAGAGACAGAAAAACTGGGTTTGCTTCCTAGCTGTGTGACCTAGGGGAGTCACTTAACTTCTCTGAGCCTTAGTTTTCTGTGCAATAGGGTTGGTAATATTAATCTCATAATGTTGTTAGGAAGATCAAATGAGATAATATATGTAAATCACCTAACAGGGCCTTCTAAACAATGGTAATCCCCTCCTACCCTCCTCTGCAACTCTAATCCAGCTGAACAGAGAGAGATGGACTAGAAAAGGTTGCCATTGCACAGCTGTAGGAGTACCGCAGCATAACACATCACCAAACCTACTTGCATAAAATAACTGTGTTATTATACTCACTGAGGCTGTGTGCCAGGAATTTGGAAAGGACACAATGGGGACTATTTTCTCTGCTCTGAGACACCTGGGTCTTCAGCAAGAAGGACCTGAGGGCTTAGGTGGTTCAACTTCTGGGGCCAAGAATCATAGGAAGGAATTTTTCAATCCCATTTCTGGTGGTTCATGCTGGCTGCCACCCAGAGGGCCTATAAGTGGCCTGGGGTTCCTCATAGCGTGGAGACTCCCGACTTCCTACTAGTATAGGGGTGTAGGGCTCCAAAGGCCAACGTCCCAAGAGAACTAGGAGGAAGCTGCATGGCCTTTTGTGACATAGCCTCGGAAGTTATATAATGCCATTTCCCCCATAACCACAGGCCAGCCTGAGGAGGACATAGAGCCCATCTCTTTTTTTTTCTTTTTTTTTTAAAGTGTTTTCTTTTTAAAGATATTTTATTGATTTTTTTTACAGAGAGGAAGGGAGAGGGATAGAGAGTTAGAAACATCGATGAGAGAGAAACATCGATTTAGCTGCCTCCTTCACACTCTCCACTGAGGATGTGCCCGCAACCAAGGTACATGCCCTTGACCGGAATCAAACCTGGGACCCTTTAGTCTGCAGGCCAACGCTCTATCCACGGAGCCAAACCGGTTAGGGCTAGAGCCCATCTCTTAACAGGAGGAAAGTCAAGGTCCCTAGGTAACAAGATTGCATGGGATGGGAGAGCTTGATTTTGCCATTTATGAAAAATACGGTCTGCCACATTTACCATGTAAGTGACCACATGATAAAGACGAATTAATTTTTTAAAAGAAAGAAGACACCACCACACACACTTCAGAATCCCAAAGTGCTCTGTGATTTCCTGAACTTCACAGACAACCTATGCTTTGGTTAAGCTGGCCACGCCCTTGCCTTCAAGACACTAAGAGATGGCTTAGCAATGTGCAATTGTGCCCCTACTTTTAGAAAGTGATTGTTGTGAAAAATCAATCCTTATCAAGCATACGTTTTAGGAGATGAACATTCACATTTAGTGAGTTGTGTCAGGAGTTTATTTCTATATCAAATAAAATATTAACCTGGCATGTATGGCCTCTCGTAACCTGGCCTCTAGTTACTGTACCTACTTTATCTCCAGCTACACTGAATTACATGCCATTCCTGGAACAGACCTGTATTTTTTCCCATGACACCTTTGCTTGGGCTATTATCCACCTCCTGGAATGTTCTTCCATCTATGTCTATCAAAATCCTACCCATCCTTTCAATGTCACCTCCTCTCTGAAGACTTCCCTGGTTGCCCATGAAGGTAATCTCCCCTTCAGAACTTCTAGAGAACTTTATTTATATTCCTCCTTTATTTATACCACATTTACCTTACATAAACTTTGTCATTTCCCAAGACCAACATTGAAACTTCACCTCATTCTTTCCCTCTGTCCTGACCCCCACCCTTAACTATTGCTAAGAAGAAAGCAAGATTAAAATGTTTCACCAATTTGAGAAGTAACTAAGTTCTCAGCTGGGCAGAAAGTATTGGCATCAAGAAGTGGAAAGGAGTGTGAGAGGTGGTGAGGATTCCAGGTGCTAATGAGGAAGCAGAGATGAGTCAGGTGATTGCCCCTAGCCAATGATCTCTGTCCTCTGTCTCTCACGATTTCTTCCACTCTTACTGCCCTGTGCTCTATGACCCATGCATATATACACACAACTCAGCCGCTTTAAAGCATTAGCAATCTCTATGAATGCTATATTTTTTTCACTTTTAAATTATTATTTATCTCAGAAATGTAGAGATCCATATTTTATGTTTTTTATTATTTTCTTAATCCTCACCTAAGGATACGCTTATTGATTTTGAGCGGGGGGAGGGGGAGAAAGAGAGAGAGAAACATCTATCAGTTGCTTCCCATATATACCCTGACCAGGGATCAAACTCACAACCTGAGCATGTGCCCTGACCAGGAATTGAACCCAAAACCTTTTGGTGTATGGGATGGGCACTCTAATGAGCCACCCCGCTAGGGCAAGATTCTTTGTTTGATGAGGAAATTTGCCTACTTATTGATGCTCTCTTATTTGACAAAAAAATTCTTCAATTCTTGGATTCTCATTCCTTCTTTGAACTGCAGCTATCTAACTTGCCATGGGCATTCCAGTGCCCACATAATTATGTTTTAAATTACTCTAATTTATACTTCAAGTTACCTTGTGTTTCTTTCTACTAGACCAAAGGGTAGGTAAATTCAAGCAACTGATCTGCTAAATATAACCATTTAAGGGGAGAAAAGCCTCCCCTTTATAACTTTCATCTAATCTGAGGAAGAAAACTCTCATCAATTCAAGCACAAAAGCTGTCTTACAATATTCGGCCTGACCTTCATGCCAGAAGTATGACTCTCCTTCATATTTCATTACGTGTTTCCTCTAATCTTCACTGTATTCATGATTTTTCAAATTCCACATCATAAATTTTAGCTAGTACTTACTAAAGCTCCTAAATCAATTTAATTAATTGCTGTTAAATGTCCATGATTTAAGCCACAGATTCACTCTGTGAAACAGCACCCCCCAAAGTGGGGAATCACTGGGAGTCTGTCCTGTCCCCATTTTCCCCATCAGCTAAATGGTCTCTGCTTTTATGTTTGTTACATTCTAAAACTCCAGCAACCGACAAATAGTTGACAACAATTACTACTGCACCGAAGATAACACCACTACTTAAATATACTAAATGCCATCAAGTGTCGCCACTTAAGTAGACAGATTGTCTACTCTGCTGAAGAAGAGTCAAGAGTGGCTCAACCTTCTAATTACCATGCATATGGGGACCTCAGCCTGTCTCAACATTAATCTTTCAAGAGATATCAAAGTGAGGCAAGCATGTCGTTCAGCCCTTAGTTTTATGTGATACAATTCATGTCTCATTTAACCATTCACTCAATATAACTATAAATATTTTTGAGTACTTACTCTACCTAATCAAGGACACTATCGATATATATAAAAGGCTAACATGCAAAGTGTCCCCTCGGGAGTTCTACCAGGAGACCGGGAGTTCGATCATTCGCTATGATGTGCGCTGACCACCAGGGGGCAGCGCTGAACATGGCGGGCAACCCGCGGCAGCAGCAGGGTGCTGAGGGAGCAAGGGAAGGAGAGGCGGGGGACCATGAGGTGGTGGCAATGCACAAGTGGGGGGTAGGGAGAGGCGGGGAGGCGGGGAACCTGATGGCCCTGATAGCCAGCCAGGCCTAGGAAACCTACCCGTGCACAAATTTCCAATCATTTTCAATATTTAGATTTTACAGACAAGTAAATTTCCAAAAATATCTGATGGACTAACAAATGGTGCCAACTTTTCTTTTGCTGAGGAAGATCAGTGGATCTCCCAGTGAAAAAAATGGAACAGAATTGGTACAGGAGTGGCAGGTTAAAGGCAAATGCAAATAAATGGACAAATCTACAAGATGAGAAAAGTGCAAAAAGTAAAATCCCAAAATTAATGTGATAAGAAGATTTGAAATGGCAATTCTTGCACACCCTCCACCAAGTTACTCAAGCTTTGAAGAGGAATAGCATCAGAGTTGTAATAACTAGACAGATCCATTGCCCAGCTGCCTCCTTCCCCCAGATTCCCAGAGATGGGCCCACATTGCCCTACCTAAGGCTTAGCCCCTGCCAGGGTCTAAAACCAACTATCTTGTAGACAGGAACATCTTGCCGAGTAATCCTGAGTCCATTCAAGTCAGCTCTAACTCTAGTTTTGATTACTGGGCCTGCACCGTCTAGCCCTGAGTCAGTTACTCTCTTCTTACATGATTCCTGATGCCTACCCTTTGCTCCTTTCCCAATAGTCTGGGAGTCTCCAGATGAACATTATCCCCCTAAATCTCAGTCCCCATGCCTAGACTGACACCTATAGCTAGTCATTCCCAGAACCAGCTCCCACCTTGATCAAACACGCTTTGCTGCTTGCTTCTCTTCCTCCAGCTGGGAAACCCCTGCTAGGCTTTCTCTGACTTCTTTCCAGCCATCCTTTCTGTTTGCACCTAAATGTATTGCCTACTATCTAAGAAAACTGGCTCCAAAGGATCTGGCAACCCAACCCCAGAAACAGTGTGCAACATTTTGCATGCACATGTGCATGTGTGTGTGTGTGTGTGTGTATTTCTTGAGAGAGCCCTTAGCATTTCTCAACTTTTAAGAGTTCCTTCTACAGGTCTGAAAAGGCAAAAACCAAACCAAAACCACTGGTCTAGGGCAGCGATTTTCAACTGGTGTGTCACAAGAATTTTTAAAACATTAAATACCTGACTAATCAGGGGACTGACCTCTCTTCCCTCAGACTGTCAAATAAAAAAAATGACAGCAGTCAACACAACAATAGTCATCCAGTGTGAAGGAATTGAAATTATAGCTATTTTATGTCAGATGGGCAAAAGACAGATTTTTTTTAATTTTTTTTTATTTTTGTGTGTGTGTACTGCAGAATTTTAGAAATTAGTTTAGGTGTGCCAAGAGGGAAAAAAAAGGTTGAAAATTGCTGCTCTAGAGTCATTTTCCTGGCTGAGAAATCTGAATTGTATATTCCAGGCTGGTATTTATTTATTTTTTGTCCTCAATCTTTAATGAGGACAAAGTATATACCAAAGGTCCTCAGTGTTTGGAGAAACCCAGATCCAAGTCCAGTTTTCCTGTTTCTTTTCCAGCTCACTTCTGGCTTATGGATCATCCTCCATCAAACTACTTTTACATTTTCCTCTGCTGGTCCTGCTACCCACTGGCATTTCTGTTCTTAAACCAGACAATACGGTGCTTGGCACATCATAAGCCCTCAACAAAAATGTCAGCTATTCATCTTATTTCTCAATCGAGTAGGACCTCTTAGTTTAGGAAAGTGCACATTTCCATGTCCGCTCTCCCTGGAAAACATTATCATTTTCCGCAAGGACAGGTAAACTCCTCCAGGTGGGCCCTTCGTTTCCACAAGCCTCAGAGAGGCTCAGAGGTGATACTTGTGGCGCTACGTCACCAATGTGAAGAAGTGAGGGGCCAGAGGCCAGTGCCTTAATAAAATGCGAAGTGGCATGTAAAGTTTGTGGGGTAGGCGCCCCCTTCATCCTAGGAGTCTTCCTTCATCCCTTCCTATTGTCTCTCTGTTCTCCTCACCTTCTTCACTATTTGCTGAAATCTTAGCTGGTGAATGAGGAGCTGATAGCGGTGGAGTATGGGAATTCATTAGTACTCTCAAAGGGAACCTCAAGGTCTATGCTAAGGTTTTCTCAGATCATCAAGCTGACCCAGCATCCCACATGGCTTAGGAAGGAGCAGCCCTCTGCCACCGTGTTCAGAAGGCTGGGCCTTGGGCTTGATGTTTGGACTACCTCCACCTCTGGAAACCAACTCCACCAGGTGGGTTTTGTCCTGTGTGGTGGCACATGGGTAGCTTCCCCTTCTACCTCAGAAAGAGATAAGGCCTTAGATCTTTATCCTACTGTAAAAACCTTAATAATGTGACTCTTTTTTTTTTTTTAATCCTCATCTAAGGACATACTTAGAGAGAGGAAGGGAAAGAGAGGGAGAGGGAGGGAGGGAGGGAGGGAGGGAGGGAGAGAGAGAGAGAGAGAGAGAGAGAAAAACTTCTGCATTCTCCCCAACTGGGGAATCAAAACTGCAACCTAGTTATGTGCAAACTGGCAAACTTTTGGTGCAAGGGACAATGCTCAACCAACTGAGCCACTCTGGCCAGGCATGTGTGTATATTGAGTTACAGCTCAATAGAAAGAGTTCCTCTTACACTTTTTTTTTCCAATTTTTACTCAATTTCTTTTCTTATATATTCCCCCTTATATATTCTCTCCCTTTCCTACCTTGAATTAAGTCAACAGGGTACATATGTGGTCCAGATAGTTATTTTTGTGCACAAAATCTCAACTTGGAAATATCAAAAAAATTATCAAGCAAGTTACTGTCATGGAAATTCTAATCATGAAGCAATTCCTACGAATTTCTGGAAATTTTTTAACCCCATGATGCAGTAACACACCTAACTTACTAAGTTTTATATTTGATAACAACTGTGGCATTTAATATTTGCCTTTATTCAAAATGGAAACTCCATAATTCAATACAATCAAGTGAGTCTAATTTAAATAGCAGGGCCTTTTGGAAAACAGAGACTCACCTCTCAATGCAAAGAACAAATATTTGCATTACCTATTTATATTAAAATATGCAGAAATTTCCCAAGCATTCAGCCAACTTATAAATTTTTATAACTTCTTTGAATTGTTAACATTTTTTTTAACACACTGCATTATTTCAGCTTTGTGAAGGGCTCAATAACAATCTTTCTGGTCAGGAAAAAGGAAAGGACATTAGAATAAAGAATGCAGAATAAATAAAAACAAAACAGTACAGCCCGTACATCCACTCACACAAAGACAACTTTCATGGTGAGCTATAAGCAATTATAATAACACAATGTCCTTCATGTTGATTTCAGCAGTGAAAAGAATTTCTCTAGTTATTGAAGACTTTCCTGGCCAAGTTTCAGAAAAAAAAATCTGATTCTATCCCAATCTGACTTCTGTGCAATGCGAGTCATGCACATTTTAAACGCTGATATATAATGCTGCCTTTCTTCTGCGAACTGTTAACAGCTGTAGAAACTATTATAGCCGGCTTCAAAACATGTCTGTGTAGTCAGTGCTCTCCAGACACTTAGCAATCCCAAAGCTATTCCTGGACGCACTCGGATTGCAATGCGAACACAAAGTTTTGATTTATGTTGGTAATGAAACAACAAACTTCTGATCTTTCCTCTAAATGGCCATTCAGATTACATGAACAGCATGTGCTTCAGGGGAAAGTGGAGGGCAGAATTTGCAGAAACAAAAAGGAAGCAAGAAAATAAATGGAGGGGCCACCCACAGTTACCTTAAGGAAAACCCACAGTCGTCAGCATACAGCACTGTACTGGAGTTATATCTTGTGACCACAAGAAACACTTGTGCTTGAGGAGAAAGAAATAGCAGCAGAGGCTTTGGATAAGGAGGTGACCCAGAGAGGGCATGTGCTATAAGCAAAAACATGTGCAGAGGTGGTGATGGACATTAACATACCTAAGGTGCCATCCTGGCTATGAGCAAAGATGCACAAAGACCATGAGATACTCATTTAACTAAAAGTTCCACTTCACTGAATCATGACCAAAATCCCCTGAAACTGACAAACTCGTGCAAGGGAATTTTTTAGTTGTAGCAATCCAACCGCCCCCAAAATCACCATGTCCATTGGAGATCTTCTTTAAGCTATTCAGTTCCCTTATTCCATATTTGCCATCTATAGCTCAAATACATGGGGATGCTTCCCTAAAATGCATTGTCTCAAGCTAACCATTACAGGATGCCACCCAGTCCTGCACCTAAGTTGTTCATAAAGAATGGAAATATTGCTATGTGACTAAAATTCAAACAATGCCCACTTCTGACGATTAGTGATATAGCATGAAGAAGTCACCATAGGATATATTCCATAATCTCTGTTTTCTAACTTAGAGACCAAGAAGATGGTAAGTTTGTGTCTTCTTAGGTCACTTGTTTACTTCGCTGCCGGCTGAAATGAAGAAGAAAAGCCACATTATTCATTCACTTCTCATCACTAAACCCTTTCGACACCAAGCACAGAAATAGACACCAGAAGAGTAAGAGGCCCAGTCTCTGTCCTGAAGGAATTTCAAATCTAGTGGGAAAGAAACCATGAGTAGGTTTAGAAAAGAGGTAGGAAATCAAGTAGATCCTGTAGTGTTGAGGGTGTATAAGAATGGAATAATCTGAGTGAGATGGAGTTGAAGGGCTGTATATCAGGCTCTCTGAACCCAGAGGCAAAGTATAACAAAAATGTTGGGGGAAGAGAAGTGATGGGATAGCCATAGTACCTACATGAGATACTGTTCATTGCTTTTGTACCAGTCAATATGTATTAAGTTGCAAGTAATAGAATACCCGACTCGGTCATTTAATCAAGGAGGGCATTAAGTTACCTCACATAACCAGAAATGTGAAAGTAGGCAGTTCCAGGCTGGCCCTGTGACTCAGGATCTCTTATCTTTCTATTCTACCATTTGCTAAGGTGACAACTTTCTCCCCAGGATGGCTCTCCCATGTTGTCCGGAGTGCGGCTATAGCAAATGACATCCCATTTACATTAACGGCAGGAAGATAGGGGAACGGAGGTCCCAGTAAGCTCTCTGCTAGCACTTGTCCCTTTTATCAAGAAAACAAAAGCTTCCCGAGAAGCCTCACCCCTAGAGGATTTCTACTTATTGGCCAGACGGTATCATATGGCTACCACTAACAGCAAGAGATGTGTGTATCTGCTAATGACACTACTTTGATAAGCTTGGATAATCCTGAGTTGGCCTCAGGAGTCAGTAAAATGCTGCCAGAAGAAATCAAGTTTCATTGGCAAGGAAGAAAAGAGTGAAAAGGTGAAAATGGCCGCTGAGTAGTCAATGAATAGTGTCTTCAGTGTTCCCTTGCTTTTCTTTTCTATCTTGAAAAACTTACTTTCTTTTGACTGTTAGAGAGGAACAGAAATATGGCTGCTGCTTTTCATGCATCAGTACGTCTTTCCTGTTTCCAGTGACGGTAAGGGATAAAACTAATCATTTTTCTCTTCCAGCGCCATGGAATAATTTTATTAAATGAGACAGGAGGTGTGCTATTCAAATATATAGTGCTTGTAATAGACAGTATTAGTTGCCCACCCTACAACCCTTGCCCCACTTCTTCATTGTTAATTGAATCCTGATCTCGATCACTCTTCATATGACCTGTACTCAGTGAAGATGCCCCTTCAAATGTTTGGTGGGTGAATCTTCATCTAATCCAATCATAGTAATTCTATTTTTCAAATCAGTCATTGTTTTAGGAATCAACGTGCAGCGTAATTCTGACCAATGATTTGTGAGCGGAAGTCTGCTAAGGATCCTCATAAAAAGTTTTCCTCCTTGATAAGAGGCAAATTGAGAAACGTCCTCTCAAAGTGCTGACTGGAGCATCAGCAGCCATCTTGCAGCCATGAGGAGATAAACCGAGGAAAAGGCCAACATGTTGAGAGTAACGAAACAGAAACTTGGGATCTTGATATCATGGTGGAACCACTAAATTAAACAACACTGAAACTGCCTTACTGCTAGGCTTTCATTTTGTGAGATAATAAATCCCTCCTTATGTAAAAGACTTACAGTTTGTTTTCTATGAGTCCAAAGCACCCTCTCTGACATGACACTCTCCTTATTAGCATATGTCCCAGGTTCTAAATTTTCATTAATAGGCTCATTTCACCTGCAGCAGCATTGAGCTCCTATCAACTCCCAGTTTTCTTGAGGACAGTATGTAGCTCTTTGATACACGCAAGCTGATTTATCATCATGTTCCATGCCGCCACATCAGCCTTAGCAGAACCAGATATTCTGAAGTCCATGTGGTCATACACGCCAACCTCAGTTGTGGTGAAAAAAGGTTTTGAGGCTCTTTGGTTCACCAGTTAAAGATTCTCTCTTTCCCCTCAGCCACCCACAATCTGCCTACAGTGAGGGTGTCTCATTCATTGTAAGAGGGGCCACATACACTGTTCCTGTAGCCACAGGCAAAGGGGCATCAGAAGCTTAAAAAAAAAGAGCTATGAAATAGTTTGACAGAAAAAAAGAAATTTGTCCTAAAAAAAAAATGGCTATGACTTTGGGTTTTTAGCCTTACAAACTAAAATATAATATGTCTGTGCACAAATTATATGGAGATGTGAAAACGCTGTGGACACACAAAAATATATCCAGATACAGTTGTTTTATAAGTTGGAAAAATAGTATTTTATTCTATTAAATGATTTATCATAAATTATCTTTTTATAGAAGAGATTTATAATGTCGTTAAAGGTCTAAAATGTCAACTAACACACACACATTTTTTCCATAAACAAAGTTGTCATGCCCAGCCACATGCTTGTTATATAAGAAAATCTTGCAAAAGAAAATCATGTATTATTCTTTTTTCTTCTAATATGTTTCTATTGATTAGAGAGAGAGGGTTAAGGAAGAGGGAAAGAAACATTGATGGGTTGCCTCTCCAACTGGGGATTGAACCTGCAACCTGGGAATGTGCCCTGACCGGGAATCTAACTGGTAACCTTTTGGTGCACAGGACGACGTTCAACCAACTGAGCCACGCTGGCCAGGGCATGTATCATTCTTAATAGCCAGGGCTCCCAGAGATAAAATCTCTCTCCTGATGGTCAAGGAGTGTGCCTTCTCTGAAGTCCATTTCAGGATGCTTTAAAAAATGCCCCCTCGCTTACTACTTGCATGAGGACACTATCCTAAAAGGGCTCTAAATAAATACTCTCTACCTCAGCAGGGGGAAAAAATACACTGCAGTTTTTGTCCAAGCTTATCATGCCTATGGAGCCTTAACAGGACTTATCACCAAAAGGACTTAGGCCCGGACTCCCAACTAAATGAGGCAAAACACTTTATTTCTATCTTTAGAACATAGTTTTCTGTGCACTCCTAAAACTTGTTTCACATATTTACATTTTAAAACTGTTTTTTAATCAAAAAGCTTTTCAGACCAACTATGACTCTTAAAGATACCTAGAATCATGCAGCCAGGAGGGGACATGTTACCAAGAGAGCTATTGGGTCCAATCTGCTCAGTGTCATCTTTAGATCCATGGCTGAGGTCAGAACTGACAGTGGAAACCAGACCTGTTCCTCAATGTAATAACCCAATGCTGTTTTCTGGACCAAATAAGAGAACCATCAGTGACTGTAGTTCAAGATGAAGGGATGAATGGAAAGCACTACAGCTGGTTTTTAAACATATAGAACACAAGTTTTCAACCTAGAAAGGGGGCTAGATAGGTACTTCGGCAAGTATACGTTTATCCTGAGGATGATGTTATTGGTTAAACATGTGGAGAACTCTTTTGTCATTTCCTTCAGGACCTTCAGCAAGTTCTTTAGAATATCCTCTATCATAGTGAATCTTTGTCAGTTAAACATTTCTTATGTTTTGGGGTGGGTGAGAGGCGTTTAAGGGAAATAATGGGGAGGTTGAGGTAGCCGACAATCTTTTGAAGGACAATCCAGTGAATAAGGCTGGTTACTAAATTCTGTTAGAGTTGTTTTTACATTGCACACCCTCTATCAGGAAAAGGACAGATCCATTAGGCAGAAAATCAGGAAGGCCATAATTGAACTCAACAACACACCAATCAACTGGATGTAACAAACATCTAGAGACTACCTCATGCAACAACACAGAACACACATTCTTCTCCAGCTCACATGGAACATCATCAAGATCGATCACATTCTGTGCCATAAAAAGACAGACTAAATCTGGGGTGACCTTAACCAGAGGATGATGTTCCATTCCCAGCCCCAGGTTTCATGAAAGAGCTCTCTCTACAGTCAGTAAGTCCAGGAAAGGAACTAGAACATGAGGTGGAAATATGTTAGTTCACATGCAGAAGAGAAAACTTAGAAGTTATAGGATGGTTAACTGTCTTCAAATATTTGGAATGAGTCTTGAGAAAAGCAGAGAAGATATGTTGCATGTCAAAGGAAGATCTCTGGCTGCAGATTAGAGGAAGGCAGTTTCATGAAGAACTTTTACCAACTGCACTATTCAGTCGAGGGATGGCCGCCTCGCCCATATATGGCCAACAATGGGCACTCCTGCACTATGAGGGCTACATGGAAGTCAGTGGACATTGGTCGGGGAGCCCTGAGAGACAGGCCTGCAGCTGGAGTCAGAGGACAAACCAGATGGTTGCCAAGAGCCCCTTCCATAGTTAGTCCCCAAGTGGTGAGTCATGAGGTTTTGAGACTGATTTTCTCTCACAGCTCATATACCATCCCTTGGGGTTTTTAAAAATAAATGGCCTTTTCTCCTAAAGATTGTTACGCATGAAATTCCCTCTAACATTTGTGAACTAACATCTTCTCCCAATTTCCACACTGCCTCATTCACTAATCCCCAGGCCTCTTTCTAAGATATTAGATAGCAGTTAACTTGGTCAGAGTGCCAGTTTCAGGTATTGTTTCCCTATATTTGTCTCCTTCCTGTAATTGTCTCACTGTGGCTCCTTAGATTTTGAATCTCCTTAATGAGCTGCTGGGCTAAAATTGGCCCTTTGCCTGGCATGGGGTTTCCCCAGTCTAGAGGTGAGAAAAGACACATCACAACCTGTGGCACCGGGGAAGTCCCAAGGCCTCTGGAGAGAGCTGAACTATTTTATTTTCAATATTAAACAGAAGAGGAGCTTGGCTAGTGGGTGTGGAAGAGAGGGGAATTTTCAGTTGTGAAATATTAACTAGATACTATTTTCACAATAAAAGATCATTTATCTTCATTGACTCACACATACACATCTCTTTGGTCAATCTGTTCTTTTTATCAACTGTCCAATATTCTGGCAGCACCTTCAGAAGAGCCAGACCCAGCTAGGTTATATATTAGCATCTGGACCAGGCAGAAAACTTGTGATTGCTTTTCTAAAATACTGAAGAAATCTTAGTTGCAGGCAATGTCTAAATATTTACCACACACCGCAGGACTTGGACAAAGTTTTGAATAGCTTTCATACATTAACATTTCACTGACAGATGAAAGTGAACTTTGGAATAAATTTTCTCATTTTCTGTGGATTAAAATTTGACACTCCTCAAATCATCTAGGTATTTTTAATAATTCTTCATAGTAACATCCACCTTCGACAGACCAGAGAAGAAAAATCTGAAAGAGAGTCTATGTCTAGTGAAGACTATGTCCACTTAGAGTCCAAGTGCATGGTGTAATGAAACAGAAACAGTTTGCACAGGTCTATAGGCATACCTTGTTCTATTGCGCTTTGCTTTATTTAACTTTGCAGATATTACATTTTTTACAAACTGAAGGTTTGTGACAACCCTGCACTCAGCAAGTTTATTGGTGCCATTCTTTTCAACTGCATTTGCTTATTTTGTATCTCCATGTAAAATTTTGGTAATTCTCACAATATTTCAAACTTTGCATCCTTATTATATTTGTTATGGTGACTAGTGACCTTTGATACTACTACTATCATTTTGGGGGGATGCTATGAGTTATGCCCATATAAGAGGGCAAACTAAATTAATAAATGTTGCGTGTTCTGATTGCTCCACCACCCTGCTGTTCCAGTTTCTCTGCCTCTCCTCAGGACTCCTTATTACCCGACGCACAGCAATATTGAAATTAGGTCAATAAATAACCCTACTGTGGCCTCTAAGAATTCAGTAAAAAAAAAAAAGAGTCACATGTCTCTTACTTTAAATCAAAAGCTAGAAATGATTATGCTTAGTGAGAAAGGCATCGCAAAAGCCAAGACAAGATGAAAGTTAGGCCTCTTGCACCATAGAGTTAGCCAAATTGTAAATATAATTTTAAAAGTTCTTGAAGGCAATTAAAAGTGCTACTCCAGTGAACATATGAATGATAAGAAAGTGAAACAGCCTTATTGCTGATATGGAGAAAGTCTTAGAGGTCTGGACAGAAGATCAAACCAGCCACAACATTCCCTTAATCCAAAGCCGAACCCAGAGCAAGTTCTAACTCTTTAATTCTCTGAAGGCTGAGAGAGGTGAAGAAGCTGCAGAAGAAAAGTTGGAAGCTAGCAGAGATCAGTTCATAAGGTTCAGGGAAAAAGCTATCTCCATAACATAAAAGTGCAAGGTGAAGCAGCAAGTGATGATGTAGAAGCTGCAGCAAATTATCCAGAAGATCTAGCTAATATAATTAATGAACAATGGATTTTCAATGTAGACCCCAAAAAAGACATATTGGAAGATGATGCCATCTAGGACTTTCATAGCTAAAGAGGAGAAGTCAATGCCTGGCTTCGAAGCTTCAAAGGACAGGCTAACTCTCTTGCTTAGGGGCTAATGCAGCTGGTGACTTTAAGCTGAAGCCAAGGCTCATTTTGAAAGGCATAGGGCCCTTAAAAATTATGCTAAATCTAGTCTGGCTGTGCTCTATAAATGGAACAAAGCCTGAATGACAGTACATCTATTACATGGTTTACTGCATAGGTTAAGCCCACTGTTGAGACCTACCACCCAGAAAAAAGATTCAAAATATTTCTGCTCATTCACCATGCACCTGGTCACCAAAGAGTTCTAATGAAGATGTACAATGAGATTAATATTGTTTTCATGCCTGTTAACACAACACCCATTCTGCAGCACATGGATCAAGGAGTAATTTTGACTTTCAAGCCTTATTATGAAGAAAGACATTTCAAAGGCAATAGCTGCCATAGATAGAGATTCCTCTGATGGATCTGGGCAAAGTAAATTGAAAACCGTAAAGAATTCACCATTCTAGATGCCATTAAAAACATTAGTGATTCATGGGGAGAGGTCAAAATGTAAACATTAACAGGAGCTTGGAAGAAGTTGATTCCAACCCTCACGGATGATTTTGAAGGGTTTCGAGACTTCAGTGGAGGAACTGAAGAGGTGGAAGAAATAGCAAGAGAACTAGAATTAGAAGTAGAGCCTAAAGATGTAACTAAATTGCTACAATCTCATATAACTTTAAGGGATGAGAAATTCCTTCTTATGGATGAGCAAACAAAGTGGTTTCCTGAGATAGAATCTACTCCTGGTAAAGGTGCTGTGAAGGTTGTTGAAATGACAGAAAAGGCTTTAGCATATTACATAAACTAGGTTGATTAAACAGTGGCAGGGTCTGAGAGGACTGACTCCATTTTGAAAGAAGTTCTGTGGGTAAAATGCCGTCAAACAGCATCTCATGCTACAGAGAAATCGTTCATGAAAGGAAGAGTCCATTGATGTGGCAAACGTCATTGTTGTCTTATTTTAAGTAATCGCCACAGCCACCCCAGCCTTCAGCAGCCACCATCCTGATAGTCAGCAACCGTTAACATCAAGGCAAGACCCTCCACCAGGAAAAGATTATGACTCACTGAAGGCTCGGGTGATTGCTAGTATTTTTTAGCAATAAAGTATTTTTTAACTAAGGCATGTACATCGATTTCTTAGACATAATGCTACTGCACACTTAATAAACTACAGTATGGAGTAAATATAACTTTTATATGCACTGGGTAACCAAACAATTCCTTTGCTTCACTATAGTGGTCTGGAACTGAACCCGCAGTATCTCCAAAACATGCCTGTACTCAACTGTTAACTAGCTAGGATGAAGAACCGGAAGTCTGTAACTTTTTCTTAAAACTAACAAAGGGAAGTTCTTGGTTAAAGAAACTAGCATAAGGAGATGGAGGAGACAGGTCAAAGATGTTCATTCTAAGCATCTGGGTCCACAGCCAGGGGCTGAACTTCAAAATCGAGGCAAGAAGAAAGGAGTAGGGTCCACACAGGTTAACACTCTTAAGAGCCTATAGCTTCCTTTGCTGCCCCATCCCCATTTGCAACATATATTGAGTCTACTGATAGCAATACATCTGTCTATCCTGGACTGCTTTTGTTCTTCCTAGACTATATAAAAGTGATGAAGGTTCCCTGGGAATGACACACAGAGATGTTCAATAGAAAAAAATATTAACACCAGGAAAAGACAGAGGATAGGATGTGTGAAGTATCAACACTAATAAAAGAGAAAAATGGTAATTGGCGTACGAGCTACCCTTTTCATTGGCTAATCAGGGCTATATGCAAATTAAATGCCAACTAAGATTGGCAGTTAACTGCCAACTAAGATTGACAGTTAACTTCCAACTAAGATTGGCAGTTAACTGCCAACAAGATGGCGGTTAATTTGCATACGTAGGCACAATGCAGGGAGGCGAAAGGGAAAGCAGTAAGAAGCCCCCTGCCACTGACAGTGATCGGAAACCCAGGGGGGAGCTAAGAGCTGGGGGGCAGCCATGATCAGAGAATCAGGTGCCTTTTCCTCCCTGGCCAGTGATAGCAGGAAGTAGGGGTGGAGCCAGCGATGGGAGCTGGGCACGGTCGAAGCTGGCAGTCCCAGGAGCTAGGGGTCCCTTGCCTGGGCCTAAAGCGAAGCCCACGATCGTGGGGCTGCTGCAGCTGCGGGTCCCCACTGCCCGGGCCGGACGCCTAGGCCAGAGGAGTCAGGCCTGGGCAAGGGGCCGATCCTGTGATTGGAGGGTGATGGGGGTCAACGCCTGAGGGCTCCCAGTATGTGAGAGGGGGCAGGCTGGGCTGAGGGACACTCCCCCCCCCACACACACCCAGTGCACGAATTTCGTGCACCGGGCCCCTAGTTAATACATAATTATCTTGAGTACTCATAAAAATGCATCCCCCAAAACTAGTTTATTCAAGCCACCAAGCTTATTCATGCATCTGCTAGGAATGTTTGACCCAGATCTTAACATGGCTGGCTCCTTCTTGACCTTTAGTATAGTCCAGCTCAAATGCTACATTCACTGAGAGGATTTCTTAATGGGAAGAAATCCAGACTACAGTAGTCACCCAGTTACCTTCACTCTGTTATCTTTATCCCAGTACTCAGGTGTTTTGAAATGATCTTGTTCCTTTGTGTTTTTTTCTATTACCTATGCCCCCTTCCAGAATGTAAGTTCCATGCAAACAGGAATCTTACCTGTCTCATCACTATTGTATCCCTCGCCCATGTAAGGGTATCTACTACATGGAGTGGGTATTTAATACATTTATTGAGTGAATGAATGAATGAATGAATGAATGACCAAGTCAATGGTGGAAAGTTCTGAGTTTCTGGCAACTCAGAATAGAATTTCTTGTTTTTAATGGATTTTTTCTAACAAATTTTCTTGAGAAGAAAACTCCAGTCCCCAGTAACACCAGGTAAATGAAGCATGTAATTGGGAAAACCTGTTGTCATTGAGATTATCTCTAAGCAATTTAAAGAATAAAAAATTCTAAGTACATGCTATTATTAAAGAATATGAACTATGAACTACCAGACTATAAATCACAATCATAAAATAAAATTCTCTCTTACTTACTGTTTCTGACTAATACACCATTACTTCATCTTTCTTCTGACCCCTCAAGAAGTGGACAAATAAGGACCACTTCTTTACTTCTTTTTATTTTATTTTTACAGTTTACATTGAACATTATTTTGTATTAGTTGCAAGTATATAGCATAGTGGTTAATCATATTTACTGTTCCCCCCAATATTTCTAGTACCCACCAGCACCATGCATAATTACTACAATATTATTGACTATTTTCCCTATGCTATACTTCACATCCTCGTCACTAAATTTTGTAAACAGCAATTTGTACTTGTTACTCTCTTCACCTTTTCCACCCAGCTTCCCCTCCTCTGGCAACCATCAGTCTCTTTATTTCAATGGCAACTTGGGAAGAGTAAGACCAATAACTTTTAAGTCTACCAGGTGCATTACGTTGCACTCTGAGCATCTTTTTTACCACCTTCATTGTGTGAAATGATTTCTCTTTTATCTGTCTCCCTCCCCCACAAAATCTAAGCAGGGTCCCAAAGCTACATCCGGATGCACCAGAAGACTGGTGCTTTATAAATGTGTTATCCCAACAACAGTATTTCTTGCTATACCAATGCAATTTTAACATGCTCAGAGTCACCTGCTAACGTGTGAAAATTTTGCAGTTGAGAGAAATTCCAGAAAGACTTTTCTTCACAGACAAAATAGACATTGCAGTATGAACTGTACTTTCTAAAATAAATAATTAGAAGCCGGTGCCAACGGGCCAAAATAAAAATAGTTGCATCCACCAGGCTTCCTAAATTATTTATGAGAAACCAAGTCGTACAGTGGGACTACAGCTAAATGGAAAATTATTTTTTGCTAATCCTGTTCATTTAGGCAGATAATTCTCTGTTTTAGCTTTAGAGCAAGAAAACTGCACCATTAACTAAAGTCCACTTTATATATTTGAAACGTGTCTGCTAGGGGTTGGGCTGCCTGTCCCTGATTTCCAGCTACAGTGCAGAGCTGTAGGCCTCCCCACGCAGGAGAACAGACATCTGTGCCGGAGAGAACATACACGCTGACCGACCTTATCAGGGGGAGAGGCCATAAAAGAGGAGACGCTTGTGGGGAAGTTCAGGCAGCATTAGCAGAGGCTGGAAAGAATTCCATTAAGTAAGGCAGACTCTGTGACCCTATGGGCTACAAAAAACACACTCGGCCAAACAGAAAAGTGTGTAACTCCTCAGCAGATGCACGAGTGGGAAATAGGGGCTGAGCCTTTGCTCTGTGTTTTTCCACCTGAAATCCTCGGCTCAATCCCTTCCATCAAGTGCTCCCAATTCTTTCGAGGAGACCTGGGCCAAGCTGCACATCCTCAGAAAAGCTTTTTCTAATGCACCTTGTGGAGAGCTGGCTTTGATGCATCTTGTGAGCGCCTACTTGTCTTGATGAATGGGTGCTGTACAAATCCCCAAAACCTGCTTCTGTTCTCATTCTGGCCCCCGTGTGTCCTGTCTTAGCTACATTATAATCTCCCCTGAGATTATAATAATTGTCAGGGATGTATGTGCCCTACTACTTCCCCACAGAGTTCAGTACAGTGCTTTCACAAAGTGGTTATTAATGAAAGCAGGCAGAATGAATCAGCCAATTATATTCTCACTAGAGGCCCGATGTATGAAATTCGTGCAAGAGCAGGCCTTACTTCCCCCAGCTGCCGGCACTGGCTTCCCTCTGCCACCCAGGCCCCGGGCTTCCCTCCAGCCACCAGCAGGCACCTGGGACCTGGGCTTTCCTTTCAGCCCTGGCTTTGTCAGGAAAGTCGTCCGGAAGGACGTCTGGTCTAATTAGCATATTATGCTTTTATTATTATAGATAGGAAGCTCAGTGTGGGGAGCTACTGAGGGCATTTATGAAAATATCCTGGAACTGGCTTCAGCATGCTAGCCATCAGATCTTCAGATCTTTCCCTATGTTTTAGAAAGTTCCTTTTAATGGAGCATTATTGTAATCACTAGAAATTTTTTTGTTAATTGAATATAAGCTGGAACATCTACTTATGACAGATATTAAGTTTCATGAGTAGAGCCATCCCTTAAGGTACCTACTGAGTGGGGCTGAGAGGTCCATCTTGCAGGCCTGAAACTGACATGCTAGACAGCAATGGAGGAAAAGCAGTCTCCACACTGCTCAGCCTCCTCCATCAGCATGGATGTCAGGTTTAGATGTCAGGTAATCTAGGCAATACTTCTCCAAACTTTTAGACTTCATTTACCTGTAACTTTTGAAAATCAAGTTGGGATACCCAACATAGAGTTACAAAGAAAGTACATTAAAAACAAAACAAAACACTACTATACAGTCTACTAGAGTCTTTGATGCTTTAACAACAACAAAAGGGATGTAAAGATTACATTGGGAGTAGTAGGAAAAAACAAACTCTGAAACATGGCAAGAGCAATGCAGGCTGACCGACCCATTAAAAATTTTGGTCTAAAGGATTTTTCTAGTGCTTTCCGTCTCTTTCATCATTCCTTTCCCCACACATGGTGCTTGCTTCCCATTCACCAACTCTCAATTCCCAATGTAATTTTTTCTAAGTCCTTCTCCTAAAGGACCTTGTCATTAAAAAAAGGTAGGTATATGTTAATAATATGCTAGTTTTCAGCTAAAAACTGAAAGGGATGGTCCTTTTGGGGATATTTGCATTTTAAAAGGAAAAAAAAAAACTCTTAGAGTGCAAACTTCCAATGCTACAGAGGGCCATCTGGGAGAGTCAAGTGGAATTGAAAGAAGGCGTGCTCTCCCAGTGCCCCCAAACCACTCCAAATTGGAAGCCAGCAAGTCTCTGATTCTTTTATTTCTATTCAGACTTCACTTACTAGAGTATTTAGACATCAAAATTCAACACTTTATGTTCAAATTATTTTAAAGGAAGACATTGTCAAGGTCTTATTCTATATGATTATGAACCAGGAGTGATTTTTGTCCCCCAACCTGCATACTTTTGCCAATATCTGGAGATATTTATTGTTGTCAATGGAGAGGGAAGGGCGGCAGTTGGTGCTGCTGTCATCTAGTCGATAGAAGCTGGGAATGTTGCTAAGCATCCTGCAAGGCACAGGACAGCCCGCACAGTAAATAATTAGCCAATCAAAATGTCAGCAGCGCAGACGCTAAGAAACCCTGCCTTATATGAACTAACTGCTATAAAGTCAATAAATATTTGGATGATAAACACTAATGGCAATGAAATTACTGTGCCCATAGTAAGACTAAAAATCACCATAACTTGGAAGGACTTACACTATTTTCTTAATATTGCTGGAACATCTTTATTCTGGCTCTGAATTCTTTAAATTACTTTTTCAAAACAGTCAATTGAATAAAATAAAGAGGTTTTATATAGTTCACATACGTTATGCTAGAAATGGGAGTTTTAATTAAAATTGGCATTTCTGAAACTCTAATTGCTAGTTATTACTGAGGGGGAAAAAACATATTTCCAAGATCAGCCAGATGGGAAGTCTCAAGATAAGAAATTATAAACCAATGTTCATATTCCAATCAGAATACAATTTTGTTTATACATCTTTAGTTCTGCTTAAATAGTAAGCAGTACATTACTTAAACGTAAACTGCTATTAACTGGCTAATTAATTTTCTAACAAATCTTATTAGATTAATAAGTACAACAGCATTTTTATAAGAACACTCTGTATGTTAAGGATTCTATAAAACCTATTGGAATCACTAGTTTCTGATATGGCAAGTGATATCTCTTTGTAGATGGATAATCTGCCTGCAGAAACATAAAACATCTATTTTTCAAAACCCATTTCTGAACTGATATATAATGAAATACTTCTGTTTACATGCCCAGAACCAGAACAACGCTAATGTCTTCCTGACATCAACTCATAGGAACATGACCATGAGGCTGAAAACTGTCTCTAAACAGGAAAAGACAGCCAAGTGAGGGCTTTCGCTTACTGAAATTTATCTCGAGCCCTTCCAGACATAAGAATCTTCAAGCCACAAATAAGGCTGTTTTTTGAGGGTTTTGCTTTTGGTAGGTTTATGGAACTGTTTCCTTTTATTCAAGTCAGCTCCAAGCCACTGAGAAAGATCTCCAAATTGAGGTACATTTCTTGCTAGTTGCCTGGGTTTGACAAATAAAACAATCATCAAAATCAAGGAGTGTGCACTGCTTTTTAAAGCCTGTTTGTTTGACATAATATAGCAGCGGGATGGCTAGGCAATAAATGGCATTACTTAACATAATCACTTAATGTTGTGTAACCAAAGTCAGGTCTCATTGCTTTATCACTTGCAAAGAGTTTTATGATAATAAAGTTGATTGTCAGTGTGAAGACATAAATTGCTCAGTAGTTAGAGTTGTTAATGAAAGCACAGGAACACAGAAAAGAAAAAATAGGCTTGAGCAGCCCAAATTCATTGCTAATTGTTTGTGCATTTATTATAGGCTGACCAGGGCTAATTATCTAATTAAACTAAATCTCTGCTGCTTTAGAGGAATTTCTCTGAGCTGTGATGCTGGTTGTCAATTACCTCAGCGGGTCCTGTTGAAATGTGTAGTTAACTCAAGCATGTTTTGCTTTTCTCAAAAATAATATATGGCACTCTTGTTGCATGGTAATTTATGCTTAGAATAAGGAAAAAAAGCTTTTCCTTAAAAAAATAATGTGGAAACTTAATAATAATGGTAAACAAGAGCTCTTGCTCATTTTATTCAATTATTTATATTCAGGAAATGTCAATATAATCTGCTTTAGGTAGAAACAACAGACAAAAGAGAAATAAAGTATCACTGTGTGCCTGTTACTGAGTGTTCTCAAGTGTTGTTTTTAAAAAACATTTTAAAAAGTGTTGTTTATGATGCTCTGCAGTATTTTACAGTATTAAATTATATTACTTAATTTCATATAATTACAATTTTTAAACTCACAGATTTTTTTAAGCTGGAAGGAAAGTAGTAAACAAGAGAATTGAGGTCCGAAGGAGTGAAATGACTTATCCAAAGTCACACAGCAGGTTGTTGAAACCAAGACTAGAACTGGAAACCTCTCAAGTGGATTGATTCCAGCTGTTCCACTTTCAACCTGTGCTGTCATTTATCACACTTTCTCTAAAATCTATATATATAAAGAGCCAGGGTCTGAAACATCCAAAACGACTGAACAGACAACCGAACACTGAAAGTTAGACCCAGCACTGACTGCCGCAGGTGCCACGACCCAGCACTGACTGCCGAAGGGGCTACGGATCAGGCCCAGAGAGAGAAGCAGGGTCTGATCCACAGCCCCCGTGGCAGTCAGTGCTGGGTCGGTGCTGCCAAAGTCAATCCTGCAGTCAGTGCTGGGTCACTGGTGGCCCAGCACTGACTGCTCCGCTGTGGGCGCAGCGACCCAGCACTGACTGCCAAGGGGGCTGCAGATCAGGCCCAGATAGAGGCCCAAAAACAGAAGCAGGGTCTGATCCACAGCCTCCATAGCAGCTGTGGATCAGCCCTTGCCTCTCTCCAGGCCTCACCAGCAGCATGAGGGCTGTTGATCAGCCCCACCTCTCTGATCAGGCCTGGAGATAGGCCCAAAGACGCTGACTGGCATAGAAACCATCCAATCAGAACCAAATACGGGTGAACTGAGATGAGCCAATGGCTGCCTAGGAGGCGGAGCTTTTGACCCTGACTGGCATAGAAACCAACCAATCAGAACCTAATCTGGGTGAACTGCGAAGGCAGAACCTAAGGTGGGGGCTGAGGAGGGGTTTTAAATGCAACAGCTGTTTGGTGTAAGGTGTGAAAAAATGGCTCAATTTTTTAATGACCAGTTTGGCAGTATAGTGCAGTGATGGCGAACCTTTTGAGCTCGGCGTGTCAGCATTTTGAAAAACCCTAACTTAACTCTGGTGCCGTGTCACATACAGAAATTTTTTGATATTTGCAACCATAGTAAGACAAAGATTTATATTTTTGATATGTATTTTATATATTTAAATGCCATTTAACAAAGAAAAATCAACCAAAAGAATGAGTTTGCGTGTCACCTCTGACACGCGTGTCATAGGTTCACCATCACTGGTATAGTGTATATGGCTGGCTATCACTCCAGATATAGGGATTATGTATTTTTGTCTGCCAAGAGCATCTCCTCCTGCTGAAAAAGGCTTCCTCCTCCCCCATTTAAGTAATCCTACCCTAATATATAACCTATCTATACTAATAAAAGGATAATATGCTAATTAGACTGGGTTTACCGGCCATCTTCTGGACATCCAACTTCATTCTGGACAAAGCCATGGTGGTGGGGGCCGAGGCCAAGGCAGTTAGGGGTGATCAGGCCAGCAGGGGAAGGCAGCTGGAGGCGAGATCAGGCCAACAGGGGAGGGCCGTCGGGGGCGAGATCAAGCCGTCAGGGGAGGGCCTTGGGGGGAGAGATCAGGCCTGTAGGGGAGGGCAGTTAGGGATGACCAGGCAGGCAGGCAGGTGAGCAGTTAGGAGCCAGCAGTTCCAGATTGCAAGAGGGACGTCCGACTACAAGTTTAGGCCCGATTCCTGTGGGATTGAGCCTAAACTGGCAGCTGGACATCCCCCAAGGGGTCCCCAATTGGAGAGGGTGCAGGCTGGGCTGAGGGACGCGACCCCCTCCCCGCCGTGCATGAATTTCGTGCACCAGGCTACTAGTGCTATCCATAACAGAGCATCGAGCTGGATAAGATGCTGACTTTGTTTGGAGGTTTTTCCAAAAGAAGGCTTTAATCAGTAGTATTTCAATCCTCCAGGGAACACGTGTAATACTGTCCCTATTTATTCCAAGGTAGTCAAATGCCCCAGGATATATCCTGAGGTATAAAGTCAAGGGAGCAGGTTTTTGTGTTTTTGTTTTGTTTTGTTTAAAGGTATTATTTGCCTTGTCCGTCTAAAAAAGGAAACTTCATGGTGGGTTTTATTAATCAGAGTGATCAAGCAATTAAATTGCATCTTATATTTTCTTCCTAGGGAATGTGATCCTAAATTGGTAGACCATTAAACATCAAGCAATATTTTCTAAGCATCCCTTGATGAAGGCATTTCCCAAGAAAGTATAATTTCACTCTGAAGAGTTTTGCCTGTCTTCACTTCCTGTAATTCTATGATACAGTGTCTGTTCTCGGCCAGAACTCAGAACTCGGGGACCTTCCCCTGCCCTGTTCCCAGTCATTTTCAGGCGAACACCAGCAATGAACATACAGTTCTTTTCTGCCAAGTTAAAGCAGATGATTTTCCCTTTCACTACCTATTAAAGATGAACATCAACTTATGATTCAAACCCATTAATTAAAATAAACATAAAGTAAAAACCTCTTTCCACCAAGAGAAAAAGGACAGATGGGGAAGTGGAGGAGGTGGAGATAGCTGATGTCTTCTGAGAGGAAAAAAAAGAAAAACAAAAAGCATGAAATTGGCGGGTAAAGTTAATTAAAAGAGTGAAGGGTGCTTGGATTTAATTTATAGTTCAGAACTATTCTGGATATCTTAATAATTGTACTACTTAAAGAAAAGAAAAACCTCTAATACCAAATTGGTAGCAGGGGGTGTTATAATCTTAAATCACCTCTCAAAATGGTAATACCTGGCCTTTGGCAGTGCTTCAGACTGAGCACAGCAAAGCCTCTCTTCATTACTGACTTGTGAAAGCTACACCCATTCCCACCCCCCCCCCCACCATTCCACCCCCACCCAACCTCCCTATACATTCTCCTAATTTTTCATTTCTTCCTTCCTTGTATCCCATTGCCTGAAATAAGACACTGGCAAGGAAGAGAAAAAAAGGAATCAACATAAGTCCTTTTCATCCCAACCCTACATGCACTGGTCTATGGAATCACAGTTAAAAAACAATGTCTATAGATTATATCACACAACACAACCTCTGCCATTTATCGGTGCAATGTGTACATCTAAAGCAGGGGTGGGCAAACTTTTTGACTCGAGGGCCACAATGGGTTCTTAAACTGGACCGGAGGGCCGGAACAAAAGCATGGATGGAGTGTTTGTGTGAACTAATATAAATTCAAAGTAAACATCATTACATAAAAGGGTACAGTCTTTTTTTTTTTTTTTTTTTAGTTTTATTCATTTCAAACGTTCTGGATCCAGCCCGCGGGCCGTAGTTTGCCCACGGCTGATCTAAAGTCTAACCTGGGGGAAACCAACATGGTGGCATAGGTAAACACGGGAAATTGCTGCCTCGCACAACCACTTCAAAAATACAACTAAAAGACAAAACAGACATCATCCAGAACCACAGGAAGGCTGGCTGGGTGGGAATTCTACAACTAGAAGGAAAGAGAAAAGCACACTGAGACTCAGAGGAGGTGCGGAAGTAAAGTGCAGAGGTACGGAGGCACACGCGGCAAGGGCTGGCAACGGAGGACGCCGGTGTCTTCTTTAACCGGGAGGGAATCACAAGCTCCCAATGGCTCTGAACTCCAGTTTCGGGCAAGACCCTGGGGACCCAGACTCATACAGGGATAAACAGGACTGTCTGGCAGCGGGCAGAACTCGAGGGTGGCTTTCTCTCAGAGGTGCTTGCAGCGATTACCGAGGGACACTGAGACACTGGGCCTCTTAGGGCAGGACTGAGGATAAGCCATAGCTGTTTGCTCCACCCTGTTGATTCCCTGAGACCTCGCCCCACCCAAGCTGTGCACAGAGGCTTTTGCATATGAATGGCCTGGCCCTTTGCAATCTGAAAATTACCTAACAAACTGCAGCTGGGTCAGAGAGACCCAGAACATCCAAAAGAAGGCCCAAGGCCCCACAGCAGCTTGCACTGCTTCACAGCTGGGCCTCATCTGGGCACCTCCAAACCCCAAACAAAGAAGAGGAATCTGCAGATCTCTCCATAGCTCCTGCCGGGTAGCCTCAAGCAGAGGCTAAATTAGCACTTCCTTAGAGATCCAAGAGCCAGTGTACCCAGTGGTCAGAGTGGGACCATCCAGATTACAACTCCTCAGATCCATAAGGGACACACTCAGGGGGCAGACTCAGTGAGCACCAAAGCCCCACTGAAGCAAGTCTTGTCCCATAAGGTGTCTCCAGCACAGAAGTTCTCCCACCATAGACACAGCGGATTCTCACAGCCAATTGGCCGGGAGGTAAATTCCTCCCAGTGATACCTACAACAATCAAGGCTTAACTACAACAAGACTGTGCACACAGCCCACAAAGGGGTACACCAAGAGTGTCCACCTCAGGTAATTGGGGAGGCTGAGCCACTGGGCCCTATAGGACACCTAGCACACAAAGCCACTCTATCAACACAGGGAAGCATAAAAAATGCAGAGACAAAGAAAAAGGTTACAAATGACAGAAATGGAGGAAAGCAAACTACTGGATATAGAGTTCAAAACCACACTTTTAAGGTTTTTCAAGAATTTTCTAGAAACCGCCGATAAATTTAGTGAGACCCTCGAGGACCAACTAGAAATTAAGCATACGCTGATTGAAATAAAGAATAATATACAGAGATCCAACAGCAGACAAGAGGATTCCAAGAATCAAATCAAAGATTTGAAATATGAAGAAGCAAAAAATACCCAACCGGAAAAGCAAAAAGAAAAAAGAATGCAAAAATATTAAGATACTGTAAGGAGCCTCTGGGACAACTTCAAGTGTACCAACATCTGAATTATGGGGGTGCCAGAAGAAGAGAGAGAGAGCAAGATATTGAAAACCTATTTGAAGAAATAATGACAGAAAACTTCCCCTACCTGGTCAAAGAAATAGACTTACAAGTCCAGGAAGCGCAGAGAACCCCAAACAAAAGGAATCCAAAGAGGACCACACCAAGACACATCATAATTAAAATGCCAAGAGCAAAAGACAAAGAGAGAATCTTAAAAGCAGCAAGAGAAAAAATGTCAGTTACCTACAAGGGCGTACCCATAGGAATGTCAGCTGATTTCTCAACAGAAACTATGCAGGCCAGAAGGGAGTGGCAAGAAATACTCAAAGGGATGAATAGCAAGAACCTAAAACCAAGATTACTTTACCCAGCAAAGCTATCATTCAGAATTGAAGGTCAGATAAAGAGCTTCACTGATAAGAAAAAGCTAAAGGAGTTCATCACCACCAAACCAGTATTATATGAAATGCTGAAAGGTATTCTTTAAGAAGAGGAAGAAGAAGAAAAACATAAAGATAAAAATTATGAACAACAAATACATATCTATCAACAAGTGAATCTAAAAATCAAGTGAATAAAAAATCTGATGAACAGAGTAAACTGGTGAATATAATAGAATCAGGACATAGAAAGGGAGTGGACTGACAATTCTCGGGGGTAAAGGGGTGTGGGGTTGTGGGAAGAGACTGGAAAAAAATCATACACCTATGGATGAGGACAGTGGGGGGGTAAGGGCAGAGGGTGGGGCGGGAACTGGGTGGAGGGGAGCTATGGGGGGAAAAAAGAGGAACAACTGTAATAATCTGAACAATAAATATTTAAATAAATAAACAAATAAATAAATCATGCAGACATAAATTCCAAAAAATAAAAATAAAAATAAAGTCTAACCTGAACACTAACAATTCCTGACCTTAGCATATTTACCTGAACAGCTCATACACCACACCAAGTTCAATCAGAGTAGAGTGGAGCCGAGTTACTTTGTAAGATCTTAGTGGACCTAGACAGAAGTGAGAGAGTTATGGTATCATAATTTTAGATAAATGATATAAGAGAAAACTCATGTTTGGTTTTGTCTGAATGGCTTTATGATTGTCTCCATCATTCACACTGAACTAATGAGATGCTGCGAGGAATCTTAGAGGCTGTCCCCCTGAACCATGAAGAAGCAGACTTCTAGTTGAAGTCAAGTGATTTGCTCAATAACACACAGCTCGTTAGTGGCAAAACTAAGCCAGGCTCTTCTGCCTTCACAACTATTTATTTTATTCTTACAACTTGACCCTCATTCATAAGAATGGATAAGAAATATATGCCAACATTTGGTAAAACTGAAAAGAAAGCCACAGTATAAACCCAAAATATTTCAAACTAAGGATAAGTCTAAAAATAAGAATTTTTTATCAATTTATTTACCATGTTCTATCAGTAGCTCTCAACCTTCCTAATGCCGTGACCCTTTAATACAGTTCCTCATGTTGTGGTGACCCCCAATTTCATTGTTACAAATTGAACATAATTAAAGCATAGTGATTAATCACAAAAACAATATGTAATTGTATATGTGTTTTCCGATGGTCTTAGGCGACCCCTGTGAAAGGGTCATTCGACCCCCAAAGGGGTCACGACCCACAGGTTGAGAACCGCTGTTCAATACTGACATAAAAGGCAGATACAGGAGTGAGGTGGCAAGAGCTATTAGAAAAAAACACACCTTCTTGCCCACTTAAAAACAAACAGAAGCACTGCAGGCAAGGAACCCTGAGCATCTGAAAATGTCAGCACTCTTGTACTCTTTTGACTGGGTCCCAGTGTGATCGAAAGGGATGGACAAAATAAATTCTGAAGAAAGATTTGAGGAAAAGTCAGATGCTATCTTGGGAATTAAGAAAAATATATCCTCATAAAGAGGAGGCCAGAGGAAGAGGAGTGAAAGACAACATACAAGCCTAGTTCCCAAAGAATGAAGAGATCATATAAATGAGCAGGTGGAGTTAATAAAAAATATATGCTGGGGGCTCTTCCAGATCTTTTTAACTCCCGGTTAATTAAGCAACTATAAAAAACTCTCAGCTTTACTCATGCTTCTGTGTGCTTCCCCCATTCCTAAATTTAATAGTTAGACGTGGGCAGGAGGTAAGATGTAAGCTGTATCAGTCTTACCTATCACCACATAGCTGTCAACTCGTGAAAAAGAAAATGTGGAGAGAAAATACTTTAAGAAATAGATTGGCAAAGAAATAGCTCATCAGCAAGCCCTGTCAGCTCTACCTACCTACAAAATAGATTCCTAATCTTAACACTAGTTCTCTTGTCTTTCCTCTGCATTACTGCTTCCAATCAGGGTTTCTTTGCTGTTACACTATCCCCAATCTCTGGGGGGAGTAGAACAGATCAAGTCATTCTCCTACCCAAAGCTCTCCAAAAGCTTCTTGCCACACTTACAATAAGATCCAACTCCCTACAATGACACTAAATTTCCTATTACTCCCTACCCATGGCCTATAAGCCCTATATAATATGTCCCTTATCTACTCCCCCCCCCCGCAACTTTTTCTCCCTCCCAGAACTCACTATGTACTCTAATAGGCCTTCATTCTGGTCCCCAATTATACCAAGCTCCTTTGCACCTGGTTAAAATCATGTTGTGGTGACCCCCTAGGTGACTCTTTTTTTAACAACCCTATGACTGCTTCCAGATATGGCTTCAGATATTTCCATAGCTGACTCCTTAATATTCAGGAGCAGCTCAAATGTCATCCCTGACAACCCAATTTAAAGTAACACTACACACACACACCACCATCCTATCCTATTTTGTTTTCATAAATTTACTACTGTCTGAAGTTATGTTCTTCATTTATTTGTACTGTGTAAAAGCTTCCACACACACCCCTCCCCCCAAATACACACACACACACTTGTTCACTATTACTTCTCTTTGGTCTGTTCACTGTTTTGATTTCTTTTGATCTTCATTCTGCTTATTGCAACACTGAAGAAAACAAAATAAGAAGCATAAAAAGAAAGATGTTAATGGTAATAGAAACCCACTCAGCCTATGCTACTGGTGGTGGGACAGAAGGCCAAGTAAAGTTCTTAAGGGCAAGGCCCTTAGAATTGATCTCATCCATTAGCGCAGCTCTGAAGGGCAGCATCCAAAGGAACTATGGAGATAGCCTGTCTGTGTCCCAAAACAAAGAACCACACGCCCTCTGAATACTCAGCAGTTCTTAAAAACTTTAACATGCAAAAGATTCAGATGCAGTAGGTTTCCACATGATCTGGGAATCTGCACTTTCAACAAACACCCCCAGGTGATTCTGATACAGGAAGTCTTTGGAAACTTTGTACTCTTGGGCTGAACAAGGAATAGCAAAGGCCTGAGGGATGGTATTATCAGGAAGAGGGTTTAACCAATAAAAGTCTTTTTTTATCTCTACCTTGAAACTGATTCTCAAGATAAGTCAACCTCCATTTTAATCCTTGCTGAACATTATTTAAATTCATAGGTCTTTACAGCTTTTAACCATTTTTAAACTATAATAATAGCTACTATTATAGGACAAGTACAATGTTCTGCACGCTATTATCAGTGTTTTACACATATATCATATTATCCCATTTTAATAGATGAGTTTCAGTTAAATAAGTACAGACAACTATTAAGATGTGACAGCTTCAGAAATCAAACACATCTGTATGTTACTAAGGTCTGTATTCTATGGAGTCTATACCTCCACTAATTACAGAAGTAAAACCAATAAATAAAAATCCAGATTTGTAAATGAAGGGAGGAGATTTTTCTCTTAAATATTCCTCACTTTTTAGAAAAAGATTGCCTGGGATTTCATTACATGGTGAATTTGGATAATACGTTTAAATACCTTAAAAATGGCATGGCAATCTCTGAAAATGAGTTAATCTCAAAAGTCCTTTTCTAAAACAAATAGTCACCCTGTCAATCAAAATCACCAAATATTATGAACTGATTCACTATGTAAAGATCTAATATTGGTTCTAGGCTGATAATCAAGAGTCATTTGGGGAACAGCTTAAAAATAAAAATTCTAGGTTTACTCCAGTTCTGAATCAGAATCCCTGGGATGTGATCCCAAATCTTCACTTTATAAAAATATATATATATTTTTTTATTGATTTCACAGAGGAAGGGAGAGGTAAAGAGAGATAGAAATATCAATGATGAGAGAGAATCATTTATCAGCTGCCTCCTGCAAGCCCCCCCACTGGGGATGGAGCCCACAACCTGGGCACGTGCCCTCACGGGGAATCCAACTGTGGCCTCCTGGTTCACAGGTCTATGCTCAACCACTGAGCTACACTAGCAGGGCCCCAATATTACTTTTATAAAGCTCCCCATGGGCTTCTGATAAATAACCAGGGCTTAGAACGACTAACCCCAGCATTCTACAAGTGAATAAATGAAGATCTAAAAGGGTAGGGCCTGCTTAAAGACATAAAGTAGCACTGTAAGATAGAAAAACAATATCCTCCACAGTTGGTGCTTTTAACACCAATTCATACTACTGGTTTTGGTAAAACTGTATGCTCTGCTGTTTTTGTGCTGAAACTTATCCACATATGCAAACTTGGAATAACAGTGCTTGCTGTTAGGATTAAACAGTATAATATCCATAAGGAAATGCACTTAACACGGTGCTAGCATATCCTGAGTGTTCATTATTTAGATGACATAGCTCCCAAAAAGCATGCCGTTTTTAACTGAAAAGGATTTACTGAACCACTCCGATTACAAAATGAGCAAGAAGCCTACGTTTAACTCTGGAAGTCCAAAGGGACTTTGAACTCAGAGTAAGAGCTTGCCTGATTCTCACAGGAGGTGCCATAACCATGCATTAATCTCTGTATGGCGACCAGCAATCTGTATTTTTTAAAGCTGCCCCCCTCACCCCCGCCCCGCCAAAACTAGGTGCTTCTTCGGCAAATCAGGGTTTGATCAACATTAGTGTACAGAATCCGTGACCACAGCAAATGGCCTCTTGGGTCCCAGCGAAAAAACAAAAGGCTGTGCTCTGTAACCAGAAGAGGAGCGTCATCAGACACTGATGCAAACAACAGCTGGGGACAGCTGTGCAGAGTAGTCACTGTGACCACCAGGGACGGCCTCGACCCTCTCATCGCCTAAGAAACTTAAAAAATTAGTAAAGTGCCCTCCCCTCATTCCCGTAGCCCGCAGTGCTGCCCAGGAGGCCACGAGGTGCCAAAGTTAACCCAGCGGCTTCCTGCCCAGGAGTGAGGCCAGAGAAAAGTGACGCTGGATGGCTGACCAAGCCGGAGCGGCGTCAAAAGGCTATCGACCCCCTGGGCCTGTTCCTCGATGGCCAAAGAGCTGCCACCAAGCTGCAAGCCACCTGCCGGAAGTGCGTCACTGACCCCAGCTGGAGGGGCTGCCGGGAGTTGTAGTTAACTGGCCACTTCTCTTGTGCCCAATTCGCCTTTTTTTTCAAATATACTCAAAACGCCTTGGAACTGTAAGGAAGGTCGCTTTGTGACCAACACATCTAATCCTCCCTTTTCCCAGCTGACAGAGGAACTCCCTCGGAGCCCATGCGGCCTATCGAACTACAAGTCCCAGCATGCTGTGCAAGGCGCTCGAAGCGCCTGTCCACCATCATAGGTACGGGCCGCATCAATGGAGCTTCGGGCGTAAGGCACAGCCCGCCACGGTCAGCCAGGCCGGTACCTGCCCCTGGATCGCGAGTGCCGGGCATGGGCCGGGCGCGTGCGCGCTCGGAGGGGGCGTGAGGCCGGAGCGCCCGACCGTTGCAAGCGCGTGGCTGCAGAGATTAGCGGCCGCCGGGCCCCGCGCCCCAGGAGCCGGTGGTTGCGGGGCCTCCCGCCCGGGGTGCGCGCAGCCGTGGCGGCCACAGGTGACCGCAAGGGGCGGAGGAAAGGAGGGGGCCGTCCTCGGCGCTCGGAGGAACCGCCGGGCATGCCCCGAGACAACATGGCCTCCCTGATCCAGCGGATCGCCCGCCAGGCGTGCCTCACCTTCCGAGGCCGCGGGGGCGGCCGCAGCGCTTCCGACCGCGGCGCGGTGCCAGGCCCCGAGGCGCCGGCGCCGCCGGGCTTCCCGGAGAACCTGAGCCAGCTGAAGAGCCTGCTGACCCAGGTCCGCGCAGAGGACCTGAATATCGCGCCGCGCAAGGCCACGCTGCAGCCGCTGCCACCCAACCTGCCACCCGTTACCTACATGCACATCTACGAGACGGACGGCTTCAGCCTCGGCGTGTTCCTGCTCAAGAGCGGCACGTCCATCCCGCTGCACGACCACCCGGGCATGCACGGCATGCTCAAGGTGCTCTACGGCACCGTGCGCATCAGCTGCATGGACAAGCTGGAGGCGGGCGGGCAGCGACCGCGGGCCCCGCCGCCGGAGCAGCAGTTCGAGCCGCCGCTGCAGCCCCGCGAGCGGGAGGCCGTCCGGCCGGGCGTGCTGCGCTCGCGGGCCGAGTACACCGAGGCCAGCGGCCCCTGCATCCTCACGCCGCACCGGGACAACCTGCACCAGATCGATGCTGTGGACGGGCCCGCTGCCTTCCTGGACATTCTGGCCCCGCCCTACGACCCCGACGACGGCCGGGACTGCCACTATTACCGGGTGCTGGAACCCGTCCGGGCCAAGGAGGCCTCCGGATCGACCTGCGACCTGCCCCGAGAGGTGTGGCTCCTGGAGACCCCGCAGGCCGATGACTTCTGGTGCGAGGGGGAGCCCTATCCAGGTCCCAAGGTCGTCCCTTGAAGCCGCAGGCGCCTGGCTGCCAGCAGCCCCACCGCAAGGGCTCTCTCCCTCCCCCCAGGCCACCTGGGCATTGGATCTACTGGAGTGGGCTGGTGTGCTTCCTCGGGAGCCTTGGGAAGCGCGGGCAGCGACTGGACCGCAGCCACCGGGCACGGTTATGGGGGCGGGGGAGGCTAGGTTGTTTCCTGGCTTTGTCACTGCCACCAGGGTTTTGATTTGGGGGGAGGGAGCAGGGGACTATCTGAAGCGCTTCCATCCTAAAGCCATAATGAAAATATTCTTCCTTTGTTCCCATTCTACACAAGATACACTGAAAGGTTTTCTCCCCCCATCGCCTTCGCCTTGGGTAAATAGGGCTTGTTTTCCACTTAGGTCCTTGGCTCCGTGTTATAGTTTTAACTTATTGACTGCATGACCCAGTGGTTTGAATTGTTTTTAGTTCAAGTCACTGGTCAAAAACTAGGTTTTAGAGAGATGAGCTACTTTTTAAGTGAGCTGCCCTGCCTGATTAATTCGTTGCAAAAATTAAATCCGTTTTCCAGAGTTGGGGGATCATCCCCAGGACATAACTATGCATGTAGAGGACAAGATTTTCTTTCCTCCCCTTGCCCGGTAGCCACATCTGGTTTACTCGGGCAGCGTCCACTAAGAAATTCACACCTGCATTTCTCAGTGACAAATTGTCACATAGAGCGTATCTTCCCTCTGAGTCCCCAGATGTGTGAGTTGAGCAGATTTCTTGTTGCAGATTCACCTTTAATGTAAAAACTATATTACCCTCAAGTGACTTTTTTTTTGTCATAGTATAAGAGGTGGTAGGGTAATGCTGTATTTTCTAACCAGAGGATTCAGAGGCACTGAATCAGCATGCTTCCAAACAACTGAATGTAAAACACCCCTGCCCAGCTGTTGAACTCCATCTCCCTATTTACTTCCGGTATTTTCCTGCAAAAGTAGCGGAAAATGTTAACTGTTTCAAATTCTCTCACACCTAATGTTCCAGAGAGCTGGTGGTTCCAGCTGTGGTGTTGGTGGCCCTGTTCTCAGAACCCTGTCCCTCTAGCAGGAGAGAGCCAGCGCTTGCTTCATCTGGTGTGGTTTTCTATAGGGAGAGCGGGAAGGCACTGGCGACCCAGGCTCCGCAATTGAGAATTAATTATTCTGCTGGCCATTTTAGGGAACCAAAAACCCCCACTCCCAGCCTCTTGAACAGTTGTGCTATCTGTAACTAGTTTTATGTTTGTCCTTTTAATAGTCTTGAGCAACTTGACCTTGTTTACAAACACATTGACACCGTTTGCTTCCGGCCATGAAGCACTATTGTTTCCCCCTTATTACTATTAATAGGATTCCTTTTTTCACAAACTTTTAATAACAAATTGTAGAAATAAACACATTAAAATTTGCCCAGCTGTCGTCTAAGCCCTCTTGATTGACTCGCCCATGTGGCAGTCCAGTTGTAATATCTGTAATAAAGGGAGGTTTGCGATTGGTGGAAAGTGTGGGCCCTGGAGGAAAGCAGCATGTGCCTTTGCCTTTTCATGCGCACTGGGTTACAGAGGCCCAGAGTGAGGGAATATTTGTTCCCAATTTTTCAGATAGAATGAAAAAGCAAAATTCTTAATGAATTACTATTATATACAAAAAAAAAAAAAAGATGTTTACTCAAAGCGACATGCCACTATGTTATAAATCCTGGCACAGGCATAACACCAAGAATATTCTCCAGAGTTGCTAACATTGTTTATGGTAGCTTCACATTCAATATAACTTGGGAGCAGTTTGAAGCAGTTCTTTATGCATTCAGTTTGAAAATAAGTTCTAGATATGGAAACAATTTTCTTAGAAAACTTTACCAAATGGGTGTTTTTCATAGCACAGTATGAATGTGTTTGGTTAACAATCACATACTTACCTGTTTTGAATTATATTGTAGCAAAAAGTTAAGATTAACTTATTAAGATTGTGGATAGTAATGTGTATGTTATAATATAACCTGGAGGACATTAAATTAACCATTCTGGCAATAGCACAATATTAAAGGAGAAAAGATTTTCCAAATTTCATTATGAAAAGTTTTAAAGTTCTCAAGTACAAGCAAGTTGAATGAAAAAAACTAAGGTGCTTTTCATAAAAGAATAACTGAAATTGTTGCAGGTCAGAACAGCAATATGTTATCTCTAATTTAGTTCAAGAGGAACAGTGAAACTTTTGGTTCACTAATAAATTCTGAATAAATTAATGGTGAACACAAAATGTGACCTGTTTTAATGAGCCACTAAGAAAAGACTATTCTTATTACTAAGATAAATGTGCAGAAAAACCTTGCACTTTTCTGCATAAACTATTAGTCATAAGTGACTTCATGTGCTGCTATTGTGTTTCCATGTATTCCTGCAATATAGACTGTTTTATTAACTACAGTGGGAAAAAGTTGTCTTACCTACAAAGACTAATGAGCACAACGATACTAGTCACTTAACTTTTCTGTTGCATAACATTCAATAATTGCCTCTCATGAGTAAGAAGTTGTCTGTCTAATACTTCTAAAGCTTTTTAATTTTCTGGTTATATCAATGGCCACTTATATGAATGGAAAGTATTATCGACCTACTACTTTATGAGAATTGACTTTTTTTATTAAGCCTGATTTGCATGGATTGTTTATACCAGTTGCTGTTTATTAATGAAAATGGTGAGCCTATTTTTAAAGTAATATGTGTTTGTCAACAGGAGTGGGTCTCCGACCTTTTAACATTAATCCCTTAACTTCTCCCAAAGTTCCCACCTTTTATTCCTCCTTTTGCATTATCCACTTGTAGGTACCTCAGTCTTGGCATCCCAGGAGGACTCTGTCATCACTCATCTTTTCTAAATGACTTTGAATCTTGTGCCATGGCTCTACAGCTTGATAAAGAAGCAATATATTTCTAATCCAGGGCTCTGCCCATTGCTATTGAACTCTAACATGCGGGTAGTAACACTCATGTAACTCTCCTAGTCTGAACTCGGGACCTCTGATCCCTTTAGTGCAATGAGGCATCTACTATCAAAAAGGGAAATAATTTGTTAAGCCCCATATAAAAGACTGAATCTTCAGATCCAGAGATATTTACATTTCTGGATTAAAATCAGTGTACTTATGGAAAATAAAGGCATGTTTGAAATTGTTTATAGGTAAATCTTTCTTGATTATTGCAAAATAGAGAAGGAAAGTATTACTTGCTACAAATGACTACATTTTTACTAGCTGTTAAAGGTTCATGGTCTATACTGTAAGATGATGTACCAACAACTGATGGCCTGCAGATTCTAAAGTTTATTTCCTTGAGAGTGTGCTTTGAAACAGTTGATTGAAAACATAATCTGAAACTATTTAATGTTTAATCATACTATTTTGCTGCAACAGAAAATATGTTTTCTATTTAACTTAAGGAAAAATAAACTTCTGCAAGAAAACAAAAATATTTTCATCCACAAAGGAAAGAATCTTTGGATTTAAATATTTTCTTGTCTTTCCTTTTACTGTAAAATTTGTTTGTTTAGAGTGGAGGCACTTTAGGCACTTGTGATGATGCTGACCATTCTTTCTCACACACACATACACATTGTATTGAACTGTTAAAATAGCACTACAGTCATTTTTAATATATACCTAACAGTGTGCCTTAATTTAATTAGCAGTTAGGATATTGAAATTAAATAGGCTTGTTTATTAATAATTGAAAACCTTATTTAGGTTTAATAGATCTATTTTTAATGTTTACTGAACTATCTCGAGTGTATTATGATCTTTAAGGACTTACTCTCCAGAAGTTTATTTTTAACAAGAATTCTAGTAGCAGCTGAAGCATCAATAATATTATTCAATAAAGCAATAAGAAGGAACCAACTTAGCTTTATATACTTTATTTCTTGAGCAAAAAAAAAAAAAAAAAAAAATGAGATACCCGTGAGAATTACTGAATGTGTTGAGCCAAAAGTAAAATTCGATTAAAGATTGACCTAACATGTTGAAATCAAGGAGTAAAAGTCATAACGTTGACTCAAAAAATATTTTACGGTATATTATTCCACTTCACCAAGCCCATGTCAATGTAAAAGTGATTATGTAACCGATTTGACTATCATAAGATGTATTTCATCTTGCTTTTTTTAGAAAAGCTCTTTTAGTCTTGCAAACTTTACATTATCTTGACTAAAGTTGCTCTAAAATTAAAATTTGGCAAGACAATCATAGATCTTATAAAACTTAGGTGTGCTATATATTAATATATTGAAATTTTGGTAGGAGGGGAGTCTTCATTTAAAACATAATTGTCAAAATGTGGCATAGTTTTGTACGTGTTAAACAAAATTGGCCACACAAGGATGATAATATTGGCCAAGCTAGGAAATAGGAATCTAAGAATAAGGCCAGTCACTAGGAAATCTGACACTGACGTTTAGAAACGTCTGTTTAGTAGTTATAGAAAGAGGTATTGCACATCTTTGGAATTTGGACAGGGAAGAAATGAGAAAAAGGGTTAATTACTTCCACATATTAGAACTCAAATTCTAGTGCTAGGAAGGGCAAAAAGTAGTTTCCGGGAGTAGCTATTGCTCTCTCTGCTAAAGTACAGGCCATCAATTATTTGCCAGGACAAAAGGCAGGGTTTTCAGGCAGTGTAGCTGAATAGTGGGCACTCCAATGTGTTGTGTTACACTTGTGGAAGGATCCAGAAGCCGTGGGTGAAGTTAAATATTTAGGCCCAATTTTAGAGAAAGATAAGTTCATAAAGACAATTTTTTGGGGGGGAGGGGGGGTGGCTTTATATTTTATAATCACTACAAAAGGCTTGCCGTAAAATGAAGCCCATAGTGTTCTCTTGCAAACCATCATCCAGTACCATGGAGAACAGTATTTGCCTATTTAATCCAAATTGTCTTTGAGATTTTAGGGTTGGTGTACACCTACCTTATCTAATGAGCCGGGTATTTTGGTAATCTCTAAACCCACCAAACCTATGGCAGATTAATGATCTTCCCAATAGGCATAACCAGGGAGAAATGTGTCCTGGGGTAATTCCTTTGGCAATCCATTAACACTGTCATCAGCAGTGTCTGAATGCATTTTTGATCTGAAGAGGTGATAGTACTTTTCAAAAAGTTTTCTGTGGTCATGAGACTAATCCAGGAACCTGAAAGTCATTCCCAGCTTGACCACGCCACCACACTTTCCACAAAGCCACATTTGGTCTGAGTTCCTGCCCCTGGTCAGGGTTCTGAAAGCAGTTGCAAATGTGCAGTCTCTGAGTGGGCACTTGTTTGTAAGTATTTATTTTCCGGAGCCCACTCAGGAGTGGTGAGAAGCTATAGGCTCTTATAGAGGACGGAACAATGAGTCAAAAGAACGCCTCCCTACTTTTACACTAATGTAATGGGGAAATCCCCTGAACACTAGTGTTTGATTATGAATGAAGATTGCTTTGGGGTGAGAGGGCTGGTGTTGAAAGGCTAGCAAAGAAAACTTGGATATCCTGGCTTGGTCAAAGCACTAAAAATCACTGTATGACTATTAAATTCCCAACCAGCAAATCTTTCAGAAATGATTTCTAAAGCAAAAATATTGTTGAAAAGTATTTATTTACACTATAGTTATAAACCATCCATTATCTCAGTTAGTGGTTTTGTGTTAGAATAAATCATTTATGTTTCCACGACTATTAAAAGCTAATAACCAAACAAGTCAGTTCAGCAACATTATTTACATTCTTAACTGCAATTTGACTACAAAGGTAACACTTTTAAGTCACAAAACAGAGCATACAAAAATATACTTTCTAAAAAAAAATTCCAAATATTAATAGGCAGATATATACAGCCATACTAAACCCAGGGAGTGATTTTTTTTTTCATAGTAAGGCAACCCATTTACATGCAGACCCTGTAACATTGTCTACATCACACAAGGCACCAAGGACACTTCCAACACAATTGCATGCATCCTAGTTTCAGAGAATATATGTACATCCCCTTTTAAATAAGTTAACCTCTGACTCGTTTCAAGAGATCATAAATGCTTTACTTTTTTTTTTTTCCCAAAGGTTCAGAACTTGGAGAACAGTGCACATCAAAAATACACAAAATCTGAGTGGATATACACTGTAAAAATAATCTTTACGTTTCTCAAACAACTCAAAAAGGAGCAGGTATTGCTATGTCCCTCCTGTCACATTGCACTTCTGTTCTCTGAGTTTATAATACATATTGCTTAAAGGGTTGAGAGGACTAGATACACTTGGATTCACTGTTCCAGGGCCACACAATGCAGCATAAAGACCATGCTTTGCTCGTTGTACAGCGTCCCCCAAATCAATCCCAAGCCATAAAGTGCACGTCAGTTTTGCTTCTGTCTTTGCTGCCCCCACCTGAAGGGGATCAGCATCTCCCAACCTACTGTAGAAAACGTCTCAGATCAACTCTGACATTCAGAGTCAGAAACCTGTAATTGGTCAAAATAAGAGGGGGAGCAAAACCTAGCCAAACAACCCTTTAAAGCAGGGTTAGGCCTCAGCCCTCTAGGCCAGGGGCCCCCACCCAACCTCCTGCCAGAACCTCTCCATGACCTTAGGGTGAGAGTCAACTCACCAAAGAAAGACTCAGGTGGGCTAACGTTTAGGAAGGACCTGCTTCTAAAATGGAAAGGGGGCAGTGCTGGGCTCCACCAAGGCCCTTCTGCCCAAAGAAGGGAGAGAGGGGCAGGAGAGGGTGGTAGTGTTTGTTGTGCAGCTCCAGTGGACCGAGGGCCTCTGGGACATCAAGAAGCTGGTGTGTCAGGCTGAATCTGGTCTCAAGGTGTCCTGGTCCTAGAGGAGCAAGTGGCCAGGGACCCTCCTCCAATAGTGCTGCTGTTGCTGCTGCACAGGGGCACTCCAGCCTGCGTGCCCCCAGGGCATGAAGCCGTAGAAGCAGCGGGTACGGATGAGGGAGCACTGCTTTTGCGCTCCTTTTGTCGCAGGTGGATCTTGGTGTGGCGCTTCCTCTCATCACTCCTGGCAAACTTGCGGCCGCAGTAGTCACAGGCAAAGGGCTTCTCGCCAGTGTGCGTGCGGATGTGGGTAGTGAGGTGGTCACTGCGGCTGAAGTTGCGCATGCAAATCCGACACTGGAAGGGCTTGTGCCCCGTATGGATGCGGATGTGCCGCGTCAGCTCGTCGGACCGGGAAAAGCGCCGGTCACAGCCTTCTGCTGGGCACGGGTAGGGCCTCTCGTGCACTGGCGTCTTGCTAGGCCTGTTGGGGTACTTGCGAGGCCTCAGAATGGGCCGCAGGGGCAGATGGTGAGGGTTATAGGCAGCAGCGGCGGCTGCGGCCGAGCTGCTGCCAGGCAGCCGGGGTCCCTCGCTGCCTCCACTGGCCCCTGGCCCTGTGGCCCCAACACTGGGGCCCCCCAGAGTAAAGTTGCGGATAGTGGAGAGTGGAGTGAGCGGAGGGGGGACTCGCAGGGAGTCCAGGGGACAGGGAAAGGGCTTGCGGTCTGGGCCAGCTGTACCGTGTAGGTCTCTCTGGCACTGCGATGGGAAAAATCCAGGGTAGTCTGGGATCATGGGGAAGAGACCTGGGTCCGTGGTCGGCTTGGGGGATGGGTAGGAAGGAGGCGGTGGGTAGCCCAGAGAGGAGGAGGTGGAGGTGGTGCTTGGGGACAGGAACGCTGAGGGGTCCTGGTAGAGTTCTCCTGCGCAGCCAGAATAAGGAGGAGGTGGCGGCGGTGGAGAGTAGAGGTGGTCCAGGTCAGGCTGGGTCTGGGACATGGTGCACACACCCAGGGGTCCTGTGGCCAGTGGGTTGGGGGAGGCAGAGGTGACGCTGGATGAGGCTGTAGTCGAAGCTGGGGAGGCGACCCCTTGCAGGATGCCGGCACTCACAATATTGATGATGCCTTCGGGGTAGCAACTGGCACCAGCGTACTGGGGGTCAATGGAGAACTTGCCCATGTAAGTGAAGGTCTGGTTTCGGGGTGCGGAGACGGGAGCAAAGCTGCTGTGATATGGGAGATCCAAGGACCTCTTCTCTCCAGTCATGTCAATGTTGATCATGCCATCTGGGGAGAAGGAAGAATGGAGGTGGAGTGGTGAGAACCGCAGCCAAGAATCCCTTCTCACCCCCTCTCACACGGTCCATAGGATCCTGGCGCTTTACAGTTGGGTAGGGAAATTGCTACCCAGAGACCCACTGTGGCAGTCAGTACAGTCTGGGACTCAAACTACCTCCAGGAAAGCAGGATGGCCTACTCTTACCCCCCCCCCCCCCCCCGCCCCACACACACAGCCATCTGTGGCTCTAGTCCACAATAAAAACACCCAATAATAGCAACAACATTAAAAAGTCCTCATCTGCCTGAAACGCCTCTCCCTCTCCTTTGCTTGGGGATCCCACGGCTGCGGCGCCGGGCAGACACCACCCAGACGACAGATCCCAGCCAGTGCCGCAAAGTTGCAAGCCCTGGAGGGGAGCCCAAGAAAGGGGTCCGTGATTTCCCGGCTGCTCCCCATCTCTGGCGCCTTCCCTCCCTCCCTTTCCTGCTGCGCTTCTGCAGAAGGCTGCCGGAGGGAATGCGGCGGTGGAAGGAGTTCATAGCGTTCCTTTCCCTTCCAACCTTGCCCCACACCCGCACGTCCCCGGCCCAGCCCAAGGCCAGTGGCGGGGCTTCGAGAAAGGCGCGGGGGCCGCGGGACACCACTTTTCTCCGCATCGCCAAGAAAGCCAGCGGCACGGGTGTCTCCGCGGGTGTCCCGCCCTCCTCCTCCGCCCTCTCTTCCCAGCCTCGCCAACCCCCTCAACTTCGCGGGCGGCGCGCAGGTGGGGGCGCTCCTTAAGGCCGCACCGGTAGCGCGTTCCGAGACTTTCCCCGGGTCGGGTCTGCTCCGCCTGGGAGCGAGCGGCGGGCGCTTTCCTCTGGACCTTCGCCGCCGCTCGGCTCTCCAGACGCGCAGTTCTCCTCCAGAGCCCCGAACTTTCTCATTTTGCCCCTACCCCGGGCGAGGGGAGGCCGGGATGCCGCCGGCCGATTGGCCAGCACGAGTCCCAAAGTCTGGTGGTGCACCTCTCCTACCCTCACCCCTAAGCCCCCTGGGAACTGGGCGCGCGCGGCGCGCGCAAGCCGGCTCGCTAGCGACCCGGTACATCTGCCCGCGCGCCCAGCTCCAGCCTCCGGATCCCCACTCCCATGGGTTTCTCCTGCACCCGATTCCCATCTTCAAAGACAGTTCTGTCAACACCGACCACCGACCGCCCCAACCCCTCTCCTCCAAGTCCTGCACACGCACCGCACCCCACCCACAACCCCCGAGGTGCGTGGGTCCCGGTCCGCGAAAGGAACACGCGACTTACCTCCGGTCACTCCGTTCATCTGGTCAAAGGGGCCTCCCAGTTCGGCATTGGGGAAGATAGTCACCGACGTGGCGAGGTCCTCCACCGGGTAGATGTTGTCAGACAGCTGGTGCACAAAACCACTGAGAGTTACTGGGATTTTGTCTAAGGCCTTGGCGGTCATCATTTGCTCCTCGCGCAACCTGGAGACCCAACTCCCTCGCTACCTGGTGTGCCAGAGAAGCCGTTTTTGGAGAGGGGTTGGACTGAGCCTAGGTTGGTATCTCCTTTTGCCCTCCACACTTAAAAGCAACCACCAAAAAAGAAGAAGAAAATCCAGTAGAAATAAAACTAGCAAACAAGTTGCTGTATTTTTTAAGAAAGAAGAAAAATGGCTATTTGCCACTCTCTCCTGCGTTCCGGCTGGGAAGCCAGGAGTTGCTGGTGTAGTGTTATTATAACAGTGTGTCCCCTCGCCGAGCTATTAATCAATTGCGGCTCTCTCGGTTAGACGGAAAGTGTTGCTCTAAGTATTTATGGGCAGGTCCTCAATGCCCGTGACGTCGCTGCCCATATATGGACTGAGGAAAAGGGCTGGGCCAGGCGGCTTTTGGCGTCACATGGCTAATTTGCATACGGGCTCGGCTGCGCGGGCTCCGCCGGGCTCGCGACTCCCGACTCGAAGCCCCCGGGTATCCGAGGGGGTCGGGGGCGCGCGGCCGGAGCCGCAGCTCGGGTGCGAGGCGGAGGGCCTGGCGGGGAGGGGGCGCGCGGTGGGTCCAACTCAGGCCACTAGGGGAGAGCGAGCGGGTTCGGGCAGCGGCGCGGCCTCCCGGGGCGGGGAGGAATTCCGGTTCTCCGGGACTTTCCAAAAAAGGCGAAGATCCGGTGCCGGCGGCTCCGCCTCCCCAGCCCTTGTTTGGGAGCCATTCCGGAAAATTAAACTTCGGAAAGAAACCGAGCGAAGCCGAGACACTACAGTCAAACCCCTACTCACTTTCTTGGCAGCTCAAAACCGCAAGCACAAGGAGGCAGCGAAGAAGAAGAAGAAGAAGAAAAAAAAAGCTTCATGCATTCACGGAAGCTGACTGCTTTTTTCTGAATTACTTGGTGGAAAGAAGTAGCTGATGATAAGAGTGAATGCGGTATTGCTTTTTTGGAAAGTCTGTTCTATTTATACTGGAGCGAAAACGGAACAGGTTTTGGGTTGTTTGTTTGTTTAAGTATTCTGGGCACCTTGGGGCGGGGGGGGGGGCGTGAGGGGGGAGGGTAAACCCTAGGAGGCGCAGAATAACTGCCAGGAGCTTGGAGAGAAATCCTCTGGCGGAGACCACCCCCCTTCCTCTGCCCGCGCTCTCCCCGCCCCCCTTCAGCTGCTGCGCGGAGCGGGCGCCCTTCCCGGCGCGTCTGGGCGGTCGGCTGTGTGGGGGCGTCCAGATGGAGGCTTGGACATTCACCCTGCCCCGCCACACAAACACACACACATTCACTCTCACTCTCACACACGCTCCACTTCCGATACACACGCTCCCGCCCCCGCTGCCTTCTTCACACACCCACTTGCACACCTTATACCACACACCTCCCTGTTGACAGCGAGCCGGTGCGCCAACCTGGCCCATAGGGTACCCGGCCGGCAGAGCAGGAGCCCGGGCTTGCTTGCTGGGCAGAGTGCCCTTCGAAGACAGACACCCATCCTCACCTTACTGCCTGGACGGACCACTGCCACGGCAGCCCCCGACCCCGACCCCGACCCCGACACTCCGGGGGTGCGCCCTGTGGGCACATACCCTACTCCTGAATACACAGAAGGCATATTATTCCTTTTCCTCGTCCTGGGTGAGCTCAGAGACGTCCTGAAAGCCAACAGCATCCCCAAGGCCAGTTTTGGGCCACTATCACCCACACGCGTTTCTCTTTGAGATAAAAAGAAAAGAAAAACCTGACCCAGTGTAAACCTTGCTGTTTAGTTCTCAAAGCAATTTTTTAAAAAACTTTCCGGGGGTCCAGAGAGCGGCGGGTTTCTGGCTCGCTGCACGCACGGCTCCTACCTGCCGGAGCACCCCGGCCCGCACCGTGAGCGCTCCGGGCCCCGCGGGAGGCTGGTCCCCAGTGCCCAAGCCGGGCGCATCGCCGCCTGCCTGGCCCCTTCCCGCCCCAATGCGGCCAAGGTCTGGGATGGAGCGCGGGGGCAGCCTCCAGGGCCCGGCCCTTTCCTGCCCCCGGTCCGGGACCGCACCAGCCTCGTGGGGCTCGGGCGGGCGAGAGCCAGGGCGCCACGCCGTGGAAGAACAAGGGCGCTGCAGGCGGCTCTCCCGCCGCTCACCTGCCGCGGCCGCAGGAAGCCCGCTCCCGCCTGGCCCCGCGTCGGTCGGAGCCTCCGGGAGCCGGGAGCGGCCACTGCGCCTCCACTGAGCGCCGTTTCCCCGCCTGCCCGCCGCGAAACCTGTCCTCCGGCGGCCGGCATATGCCTTCCTTCAAACGCCCAGAGAGAATGTGGAAAAGTTTCTCGCTTGTTCTGCGCGCTCTTTTCCAATAGGAGATTTAAACAAATAAAGAAAAGGGAAGGAAATCGCACCCTCATAGGTACCCCCCTCCCCTTGGCAAAAAAACGTGCAAAGTCCCGTTTCTAAATAAGAGAAAGAAGTAAAGAAAACTACGCTCTTACCACGTGCGCCAGCCCGTTCCGCCTTCGATCTGGCCGGTCCCGCGGCCCCCGCGCTGACCACCGGCAAGACGACGCCTCGGAGGGGAGCCCGACTCGCATCTCCAGCCCTGAGTTCGCAAAAAGAGGGGGGGGGGTTGACCGAGTTATGCAAATGTGGGTCGTGGCAGCGGGGTTCGGGTTACGGCCCCCGCCAGCCTCCGAGGTGAGGCACCCACCGGTGGCTCGCGCGGGCGCGGCGACAGCTAGCGCTTCGCTCCTCTTCATGCACGTGGGCGGGCGGGCGGGCTAGTCGCCGGGGCCGCCCCGCTACGGGCGCTGCCGCCAGCCCCGCGGGTGGCCACCAAGCGCCGCCCCGAGGGGGAGCTCCTGGACGCCCCGAAAGCCGGGTGAGCTAGGCGCACAGGGCAGGACGCAGGCTGGGGGCGGCTCTGGCCAGGGGGAGCCGCGCTGTTTGGGGCGGCTACCCATCCGGAAGGAGGAGGCTGAGTGGGGGGTCACACGGGGGAGGGGAGGGAGTCCCAAGGAGGAGAGGCGGGCTTGCCTGGTTCGTCTGAAAAGCAAGTTATAGTCAATGGGAGTGACTGACCCTCTGGAATTATTCGGAGCTTTCCAACAACTCCCTTAGAGCGCACCACGCCAAGCCCGCGGTATGCCGGGAGTTGGCTGGGGGCAGAGGCAAGCAACAGCAGCAGAGAGGCTATGCGGGCTCCTGGGAGGGTGCCTGGGCCAGTCCTGGGAGGCCTTCCCTGAATCTCCACTGGAAACGGGTCAGTAGATACTTCCTGCTACCTTCTTCTTTCTTTTTTTTTTTTCCTTTTTTGAGAGTGTAATGGAACAAAGTCTAGGCATACTCATTTCAAGCCAGCCACCCTGTGGATAGGTAATAAATTCAGAAAGCTTAAGTGACTTGCCTAAAGTCACGCAGCTAGTAAGTGGTGGTGTCCAAATTTGCAACCAAGTCTGCTGACTCCAAGTACACTGCTCTGGTCGCTATGGCCTTCACTCAGGAAAACCCAGTTCTGGAAATGCAACAGTTCTTTGAGGATTGGAAGCCTGGCTCAGCCCACTAGGAAAGAAACAGGCCACCTTCTCCAACTTCATCTTTTTCCTCGGGCATTTCTGAGGAGGGGAAAGCTGAGGTCAGGGCTTTCAAGAGGCCAGGGACAAGGGACTAACATGGACACACACACACACACACACACACACACACACACACACACACCCCGAAGGGAGAATTAGAATTCTTGGGCTCTTCACCTATGTATGGACAGAGTGACCAGGTTGACACAAAGCCAGCCTACCAATAGGCCCAACCCCCAACTGTATCCTTCCTGGAGGGAAGAAGAAGTGAGAAAAGAAATTGGTGAGACAGATTAAAAAAAAAAAAAAAAAGTGAGACAGATAAAAACTCCAAAGGTGTTTACAGAGCGAGATACTGTGCTGGAAAGGGGTGGGGGAAGGAAAGAGGAATGCGGCCCTTGAATACCGAGATGTAATGCCCCGTGGCCTCTACATTTAGGCACTTATGTTGATCAAAAACTGGACAAATAAATGCCATTCTTTAAAACAGAGCTGTCAAAACGACCAAGTAAATGGGGTGGGTGCTCCAAGATGGATCAGGGTTATGAAAAGAGTAGCAAATTGATGCCAGGTTCTGGTTTGCTTTGTCCTGATTCCAGACACAGAAAGTAAAAGAGGAAGAAAGCAGAGGAGCCCTTTAGAAGATTTCCCCCGGAAAGTGGGGGTTAGGTGGGGGCAAGGAGCAGGGAAACCGCCTGAGGGTCCTGGCTGGCCCTCAGAGTCCGCTCCGTGAGTGGTTTTCAGCTTCCTCTCCACCTCCACCCCCCACAGAGACTGCGAATCACAATCAGCCATGAAGCATGTTACAAATCATTTGTATAACACTTGCATTTTGATTTATTAAGAAACATTCTGAACATCATTATAGACTATTTCTATTATGTCATTTTCACCCACTTTCATTTTAATACTGCTCCTGGAGTGGGAAACAGAGGAGTGTCAGAATTGCCCTTAAACATGGACACACACACAGGGTGTGGATCTGAACACGAATGGTGTAGAACATATACATCCCAAATCTTCTATCCCACTAAATCCTTCTTAAAGGTGCCCGTGTGCTGAGAAAACTGATCAATGGTTCTCTACATTTAGCACCTCACTAGGAGTCTGGTAACCCCAGACCCTATAATCCAAGCACAGATGATGGCAATCAAAAGTCCTTGTAAAGCCTGAGAGAAGCATTGCATCACACCAGTCAAGTGTACAACCAAAGTCCTATTTCGTTGCACAAATAGTCTGGTCGAGAGGAAATAAGACCCCTGTGATCTTATTTTTGTAGCAGCAGCAGCAACACTAGCCTAAGCAGAGAGTGCTCAGGTCCCCTTTGGGGTGAACTATCACTAAGTCAGCAGATATTTCTTCAGCATAGACTATGCGTCGAGCGCTATGCCAAGCCCTGGGAATACAGTGGTGCCTAATACCAGGCCTGGTTCCTGGCCCCATGGAGCTTGTACTCGATCACACAGGTACACAATTGCAAGTAATGGCAATGTATGACCACAGTGAAAGAAAAGGACAAAACCCAATCGAATCTAAAAAGTTGAGGAACACTTCTCTCAGTAGACATAGATCTGAGGATGTGCAAGGATTGGGGGGAATGTTGGAGGACAGCATTCCAGGGATAAAGGGCTGGTATGGAAAGGTCCTGAGGTGGGAGGAAGCTAAGTGCATTCACGGAATAAAGGAAGTGCAGTGTGGAGGGAAACCTCCAGGCCGCCTTCCAGCCTAGTGCACTGGGGCCGAGGGTCGCCAGTACAGGCAGGCCCCTTGGAAGCTCCCATCCCCAAAATATTTTAACCTCTATGACGCTCTTTTTTTTCTGCCATTATCTTTTCTGGCTGATGACAATGGCATTGTAATGTTTCCATGTGAGATTTTTTTTTCTTTTTACCATTTAGCTTCTGCAAATGAATGAGAACATGTTGACAAGATCTCACCAAGAAGAGAGAACATGTACAGAAATGCTTATTGACATCAGCATTGTGTTTCAGTGACAGTCTTAATGAAATAACATTCCTTAGTTGTCTATTTCTCAAGAAGGAAATGACAATGTGAATTTTGTCCCATTTAAAACGAATAGAGTTAGAGAAATGCAGTTTTCTCGTAGGAACATGTCATGTCAAACCTGCAGATCACTTTACCATTGCTGACAAAAAAAAAAAAAAATCAAAGGTAAACCAATGTGTCCTTTATCACGATTTAAGACAAGGAAAATATCAACCTGGTGTTCCGGTTAATAAGTGATAATCTGTCAGTCTGATCATAAAGGCTTGAAGCAAAATCTCCATTCCAAATCACACCGTTTTGTGCCTTTAAATTTTAAATCTTTCCGCTTACACGTTTAATTTATGAAAAATGACTTTCCCTATATCTAGGGAATCCCTGGATATTTTTAATGTACGTATCACTAGCCTGCTTACATTACCAGGGTACAGGAAGTAATTTTTCTTTTCCAAATAATGTCAGACTTCCCATAGCAGCTTTGTTTTTATATGTAGAAGAGGATGAGGAAAGTAAGTGCATCCAGTTGTCAGAGCAGTTTTTCTGCAGCATTTAAACCATAAGAAAATGAAAATAAACACAAACATTTCATATTTCAACTGAATAATCTTGATAAGAATAGTCACCCTTTACTGTGTTTAAGATTATGAGCTCTCACATTTGTAATACCTTAACTAATAAAAAAAAAATAAAAAGAAAGAAAGAAAAAAGATTATGAGCTCTAGAGGCCCATATGGCCTGGATTCAAATCCTAGGTCCTGGGTTCAAATCCTGACTCATTCATTACCTGACTATGTGGTTTTAAACAAGTTATGTAACTACTCAGTGCCTCAGTTTCCTCATATAAAGTGGACAAAATAATTATACTCACCCCATGGGTGTATTGAGTATTGAATATGGGGATATACGTAAGCACACAGCACACTATTTGGGACATAGTCACTAGTTGCCAGCCAGCTATTAAATTGTTACTACTATTGAATGCCCCCTTTGAAAACAGACCCTGTGCTATGTTTCCCTAGGTTCATTGCTTTACTCCTCACAATGACCTTCAAAAGTAGGGTTGTTTATTCCTGTTTTAAAGAGAAGGGAACTGAGGCTCAGAGAAGAATACAGAGCTTTCCCAAACTCACACAGGAAGTTATAGGGCCAGAATATGAAACAGCTTGTCTTTCAATTGCCAAAGCCACATCATTCAAGTGCATCATGTGATGCAGAGCAACCTAGAGCAGCTACCAGCACGCGTAGCTATACTTCCAAGATTGATATATCAAATATCTGTGATATTTATTCCTAAATTCTGAGTTTCAGCTTCCCAATATAATGATGATAGTATTACTGAGGAGCGAGTTTGTACTTAGGTTGTAAGGAGGAAAGATAATCCAGAAAGCCGTGGTTATTTGCATGTAATGTATAACGAGCTATATCCTTGTGGAAACTGTCATTTAAACTTCCGAAGGCAAGTTCATCATAATAATAATCTAATTGATGTAACACCTATTTTTCCCCAGGAGGATCAAAATGCATAACAATAATACTGTTGTTTCCCAAGGAGGCTTGAAAATGTGGAATAGAAATGTAAGGTTTAGGAAGAGTGAATTAGTGAATGGCCTGCACCATAAGAGACATTCTTAGCCTAAGTGTGACCCATTGAGAGGACTTGATAGTCTCTACCCTGTTGCTTTTTCAACTCCATTATAAATCCCCTCAAGGCAGGAACCTTGAAGTATGCTTCTTGTCTCTACTCCAACAGGCAGAGATCTGGATAGGAACCCAATATATGTCTTCCCAGCAGTGAGAGGGAATGAGGCCTGACCCATCTGAGATTTTGATATGCTATCGCAGCAATTTTCAATAGGTATGCCACAAGAATTCTTTAAAACATGCAATACCTGACTGTATAATCAGGGGCACTGACCTCTTTTCCTTTAGATTGTCAAAGAAAAATATGACACCATTTTTTTGGTGTGCCACAGGATTTTAGTAATTAGTTTACGTGTGCCACGAGATGGAAAAGGCGAAAAATCGCTGTGCAATCTTATCAAGGGACCCCAAATTAACTAATTTTACTCAGCACACAACACATTACCTCTAATGATTTCTCCAGGACTCGCAAGGGCAAGGACCCCAGAAACATCTTCTAAAGCAGTGGTTCTCAACCTTCCTAATGCCACGACCCTTTAATACAGTTCCTCATGTTGTGGTGAGCCCCAATTTCATTGTTACAAATTGAACATAATTAAATCATAGTGATTAATCACAAAAACAATATGTAATTATATATGTGTTTTCCGATGGTCTTAGGCGACCCCTGTGAAAGGGTCGTTCGACCCCCAAAGGGGTCGCGACCCACAGGTTGAGAATCGCTGTTCTAAAGGATCTGTCCTCAGATACGCCCTTTTGTGGAGGTTTAAATCATGAAATTCTGAGCTGCCACCCTCTGTTCTCAGTGTAGCGCGTGCCACTGAGGGCTGGCAGCCAGCAGTGAGGACCACTGTGGAGACATCTACACAGAAGCCCCCTTTAGACCTTCCCTCCCTCCTTCTAACGTACTACTGGTCACAGATGCAAGGTAATGCAAGCACCTGGGGAACAGAAAGGATTCAGGGCAAGGAGCCCCAAGACCCCCTTTCCAGTTTTGCCTCTGCCTCTTGGGTTGGTGGTTGATACTGGAAGGAACCAGCTGTGCTTCCTGTACTCACATCATCCAGTCTTTGGTGGCAGCCATCGGAGACAGGCTATTCTTTTCCCGGAGCTGATGGTACTTCTGCCACCAGGTTGTAGAGACATCACCTTCTCTCACACCTGCCCAAAATTTTAAATGGCAGCCCAAAAGACCACAAGGTTTAGAGAGTTTAAGCTTGTACTGTTTTGAGTGAGAAAGGTGGTCAGGGCAGCAGGAAAGGATTGGTTAAAGAGAATCCACACCTGGTTCTGGGTGCAGTACTGTGTAGTAGAAAGAGTACTAGATTAAAAATCAGACTCTCCCTGGCTAGGTAACTCAGTTGGTTAGAGTGTTGTCCTCTATGCCAAAGTTGCAGGTTCAATCTCTGTTCAGGGCACATACAAGAAGTAACCAATGGCCCAGGCGGGGTGGCTCAGTGTTTGAGCATCGACCTATGAACCAGGAGGTCACAGTTCCATTCCCGGTTAGGGCACATGCCCAGGTTGCAAGCTCCATCCCCAGTAGGGGGGCATGCAGGAGGTAGCTGATCAATGATTCTCTCTCATCATTGATGTTTCTCTCTCTCTCCCTCTCCCTTCCTTTCTGAAATCAATAAAAATATATTTTTTTTAAAAAAAGAAGCAATCAATGAATGCATAAAAAACAAGCCCTAGCCAGATTTGCTCAGTAGATAGATAGAGCATCGGCCTGTGGACTGAAGGGTCCAGGGTTCAATTCTGGTCAAGGGCACATACCTTGGTTGCAGGCTCCTCCCTGGCCCGGGCCCTGGTCAGGCAGGGTGCAAGAGGCAACCAAGCGATGTGTTTCTCTCACATAGGTGTTTCTATCTGTCTTTCCCTCCCTCTTCCACTCTCTCTGAAAATCAATGGGAAAAATATCCTAGGATGAAACTTAATCATAATAATAATAAATAAGTGAAACAACAAATCAATATTTCTCTTCTCAAAAAAAAAAATCATCAGGCTCAATGGTGTCTCTTCATAATGATGATGTTTCTAATAATAACAATGGCTAATGGCTAATATTTATTGAGCATTTAAGAGTACTAAGCACTCTGCTGATTATATTGCCTTATCTTTTAGTCTACCAACCACTCCATGAAGCAGATATATTTACACTTTACAGATGAGGAAACTGAGTCACCAAAGCCCAAGCCACAGAGCTAATTAAGTGGAATTGCCAAGATGTGAACCCAAAGCAGTCTGACTTCATTGCTTGTGCTCCAGTTCCTACCCTAGCCTGTGTAACTGGACAAGCTACTTAACCTCTCTGGGCTTCAGTTTCTTCATCTTTACAATGAGGCTGGGCATGCCTAGCTCAACTGCCCTTGGCCACTGTATTGTGGTGAATCAAAGGAAGAGGAATGAGAACATGTGCTGAAAGCAGGGCAGGCACTGCAAATCCCATTGTTTCCCAGAACATCTGTTTGGGCTTCTGGACCATCAGGAACAGCAGTGAATGTAGACTGGGGTAGGAGAGGAGGTGACATTTTTGATTCCAGGACAGGGACAAGGCACCAACAGTTAAATGGAACTTCTAACCTGTTTGCTTGATGATCAATCCTAAAGCCCTTCCAAGTGGCCTCCCTCCCCACCCCCACTGGAGAGGGTCCAGATCTGTGTACTAGTGGAGGTGGGGTTGGGGAAGGTGACCCCAGAGGCTTTGGCAGGTCTGCTTCTCCTGATGCTAATAACAGGCCTAGACACACGATAACATTCCTTCTTGAATCCTAATAATTAACTAGAATGCATGTTTCTGCTCAAGGGTTGTTGTGCCTGAGAGAATATTGTGGTTACCATGCAATCACCACCAGTCACAGAACAATTTCAGTCAATGCCCTTGTAAGCACATAATCAGAGCCTCACCAGAGGCCTGGCAACTTTCAACCTTTTGGATTTAGAAAGTTGGCTTTTTAAAAAATATTATTATTTAGGCAACAGCCTGTGGAAATTTCAAAAAGGAGGAAATCAGAACAATTTAGACCATTTCTTTTCTCTGTTTGGATTTTATGAAACAAGAGACACCAAAGACATGACCAAAACAAACATTTTTGTCCCTTCATCTGTTACTCAGAAATCTTAGGGATAGAAGTTGCCTTAACAGGACACTTTTTTCTTTGCTTTTCCTGTATTTGGGGCTTTTCATCACAAAGCTCTCTCATATAATGCCAACTTGAATGGCGTGTTACCCCCAAAATAAAAAATGGTATCTAGAAAACACACGCACACACACACACACGCACACACACACACATACACGCGCACACACATGCACACACACACGCACACACACGCACACACACGCTGGGCTTCACTCCCTCAAGTCCATGCGAATTCCCTGGGGTCTGGAAGCCACTGCTGTGAGTTATGGAGCAAATCTACAACATGCTGGGCCTGGCGCTGCTTAGGTAGGTGAACCAGAGAGCAAGTGAATTCACAGGGATGAGCCTTGCTCCCAAATGCTCGGACAAGCTCATAGTGTTCTGTTAATTTATTCTGTGAATATTGATCAAGAACTTTCTAAACAGCAGGTACTGTGACAGGTGCTTGCGATGCATCAGTGAGCAAAACTCCCTGTCTTCATGTAGCTTACAGCCTAAAAATTCTTGTGAACTTAATTCCAAGAACCAAAAAAAAAGCAGGGGTGGGGTGGGGATTCAGTTTGTAGTATCTTCCCTTGTCCTCAGCCCAAATCACTTCTAAGCCATCCACACTCAGGCATAAATCTCTCCTAAGGTAGTTAGAGAGAGAATACCTAACTAGCTTTAGTAACAGTCCGGTGTTCACTACTCTTGCAAGACATTCTTTAGAGACAGAAAACACCCCCTTTTTATTATGCATTTTATTTGCCTTTTTCCCCCTCAGGAGACATGAAAGAAGTTAGTCATAATGTTCTGAGTAAGAACCAGTCACAGGCTGGAATACAGCCCTCAACCTTTTCTGTTTAATGTGGACAAATCTCAGTTTCTATAGCCTTAGAATTTTTGCCTTTTGATCCTTTTACCATCCACGCCAGCTCTTTGATGAACTTCCGAATTCCCCACACTTCTCGGTGCTGGTAAAGCCTAATAAGACAGCTCATGTAGCACTCTATCTTCCCAAGTCCCCTTTTCACACGTTACTTCTTTCAAGGCTTGGAATATAACCCCGTGATGTTGGCAAGGCTCCATTCACCTTTCCCACTGCCCACAGAAGCCAAATGAGACACAGAGAGCCCAAGTGACTTACCTAAGGTCACACAGCCAGTAAGGAGGCAAAGCTGGCATTCTTAGCCATGTCTCCCAGTGCTGATGTTGACAGCTCTGTCTGTCTAAGGTGAGCCTCAAGTACTGTTGAGATGGCCCAGGCATGTGACTGCTTGTGAAATCCCTCAGACACTTTCATGGCTGGTGGCCAGTTAACATTTAGGTCATGTATTTTCTTCCCCAGGTGTGTGCTGACCCTGTTCTGTACCCTATGGTCTTACCCCAGTGGGTAAAGACTGGTAGCATAAAGTTAAACAACAACCAACCAGCCAGATCCTAGCCCTCCAGGTCATTGAGATAAATTTGGGGCCACCAGTCCCAGGGCCATTCCCTGAAGTCCTCATCTGTCCCATTTCTGTGAGGTTGGCACTGACTCACTGATTACCACTTTCCGGGTTATCAGCGTCTGGTGCAATTAGAAGAGATTCTTATCTGTGTGGGGTGGCTCAGTGTGGTTGAGTCTACCTTACTGGGGTGACCAGCCTGACCAGGGGGAGGAGAAAAATTCATCAGCTTCATGAACAGAAGGCCTTGATGGTCTTGTTTTTTTCCAAATTTAACTAACCTTATGCCACAGTCTGCTAAAAGATTATACAATAGTATTCTCAGGTGAAATCTTTTGTGTTTGTGGCTAAAATTTGGCCAATTTTAACTTATTTGTCTGATGGGTAACACTGCCCTGATTCACTCTTGCCCAGAGAATTGCAAGAGGATCATTAATACAATGGAAGGAGCTGACTTGCAGACCCAGGAACTGGCCAGTAACTGCTGGTCCATTTTCAGATCTCACTCATCAGAACCCTAGTTTTGTTTTGTTTTGTTTTGTTTTGTTTTTCTATATATTTTATTGATATTCTGCAGAGAGGAAGGGAAAGAGAAATAGAGAGTCAGAAACATCGACGAGAGAGAAACATCCATCAGCTGCCTCCTGCACATCTCCCACTAGGGATGTGCCCACAACCAAGGTACATGCCCCTGACCGGAATCGAACCTGGGTCCTTTCAGTCCGCAGGCCGATGCTCTATCCACTGAGCCAAACCAGTTTCGGCAGAACCCTAGTTTTAATAATCTATATTAAAACAAAAACAGCAAAGGAAATGTTCTTTTAAACAGTGAAATTTCATGATAAGCTGACTGCCTAGTACAATTTTTTTTTAAATTCATACTCCTTTACCATGACCTATAAGTCTTGGCCTGCTCTTGTCCTCCTCCTCTAACCACAGCTCTTTCCTCTTTCCCTATGCTTACCATGCTCAGCCACTTCTTAAACATCTCTAGCTCCTTTCCATCTCAGAACTCCTTTTATATGTTGAAATCAAATGCCCAATGTGATGGTATTAGGAGAGGGGACCTTTGGGAGGTGATTCGGTCATGAGGGTGGAGCCCTACTGAATGGGATTAGTGCCTTTATAAAAAAGACCCTGGGTGTCTCCCTTGCCCTTTCTGCCAGGTGAGGACATAGGGAAAAGACAACCATCTGTAAACCAGGAAGCAGGTTCTCACCAGACACTGAATCTGATGGTGCCTTGATCATGGTTACCAGCCTCTGTTGCAATTAGAAAATATTCTCTCCTCCAGAACTATGGGTAATAAAGTTTTGTTGTTCATAAAGTACCCAATTTATGGTATTCTGTTATAGCCGCCCAAACAAACATTCAGTTGCCAGCATAAGCCTTCCCTTCCCAGTCTTCCCTGGTCACCCTGTCCATGACGATGCTTGATTCGCTCATATTAATATGTTTTAGTGAGTAGAGGCTCCATGAAGGCAAGGACCATCACTGTATGCCCAACACCAAGAACAGTGTTGGCATAGAGAATGCAGTAAGCGTCTGTTGAATGAATTGAGTGAACGAGCAATGATCGTCCAGGTTTGGAATCCACTCTTTTCTTCCCTGGGTTCCAGTTGCCTCATTTATAACATAAATGTAAGGTCTAAGGCCCCTAGAGCTTTGACGGTCTACTATTAACTGGCCCTGGAGACCCATGGGAAGCCCAAGGCTGCAGCCCGAGATTGTGATTTTCTAGGTAAGGCAGCACCTCAAGTCACGATAAAGCAAAGCAGATTAGGCCTATGGAGGGGCTCTTTCCTCTACAAAGAAAAAAACCAAAAACAACAGACTGCTTTTCCAGATAATTCTGATAGGAATTGTTCTCTATGAAATCTTTTTTTACCAAATCCTGTTTGCCTTGCTCATGCCAAAGCATTTGCAGATGGATGGGGCAAATCAATTTTAATATAAAAGATGGGCAAAGTAGGTTAATAATAATAGTTAATAATACAAGAATTAATAAATAAAATACAAGGATAAACTCTGTTTTGCATACTCACAACTATAAACTTACTTTTGCCAACCCCATATATAGATGACTTACGATTAGATAGTAGACTTAACTAAGTCTGCAACTACCAGGATCTCACTTTACTTTTATAATTAAAAGTGACTTTTTGCTTTTTCAATCTCCAGGTAAGACCTCAGGATTCCATTAATTCTTTCAAATGAATGATCTGCTGAAAATGGTATGGAATATGATGGAAAGGAGAGCATTAGTAGAAGAAATGGTTTTTCTACTTAATTAGAGAGTACAGAAACTTGAAGCAACTTACATTCTTTGGTCTAAGGCAGTTAAGGCTGCATGTTGTTTTTGAATGAATACTGTTAAATTTCAGTAAGTAAATACCATTATTATCAACATTTGACTTTGAATACACTAATGGCACTTCAGTAGGCTTAATTTAATTTCAATAATGCATTTTATTTTCACCTATAGAAATGAAACTAAAATTTAAATAATTTTTAGAAAATCAAGAACAAGTTGATCAAGAATAGGTTAGGTTAATTGGGGCCTGATTATTTAAAAACACACAAAGAAATCAATAAATGATGTAAAGAGAAAACAGATGTGCAATAAAGAAGTACAATTTTTTGTTGTTATGTTTCAATAGAATAAAAAATGTCAAGTTAAATTATAACTGACAGTTATATAAACGTTACCTGTTAGAATTGGGGGGTGGGGGGCAATGTTGAAGAAATAATCCACTAACTATTTTTGAGAACTAGTAGGTGTTAAGCCCCACGCCAGAGGTTACAGGGAATAGAAGATCAATTATACAGAGTCCCTCCCTCTTGGAACTAGTAATCCAAGAAGGAGGTAAAGCAAGTTCACAAATAAACAGAATGCATGGAGGACATGGGATTATCAGACACATTTAAAAAATGTTGCTGTGGGGCCCCAAGAAGGGGGAGAAAAGTCACAGGTGTGATCGTGGGGATCAAATAAAGCAAAGCACATGGAGGTTACTCATTTTCCAGACGTTGGTGAGGCCATGTCCTTCGTAGCTCAGTACATCGCTGTATCCTATACCTAGTATAGTGGCATGGCTATGGGAGATGACCAGTAAACACTGGTAAGCTAAATAGATAGATACTCAATAAAAAAACAAAGTAAACATACCTCAAACATATGCTATACCAAGCATTTGGTAAAATTAATGCATTCTGGGGACTTGAAGATTGACTAAGAGTGTGGCTACCATAGTTGAAGACCCATAAACATAAGTTCTATACCTATTTATCAAAGATTATTGAACCCAATCAAGAAAAGAAAATATACATTTGTGCAGTCTACTCAAAAATGAAGGAGGTTGCATTTAGCAGCAGCTAAACTTTCTTTTTACATCAGAATGCTCTGAGAGTTGCAAGTGGTTATGTGGCTTTGTGAGAGGAGAAGGTGGCCCCTGAGTTGTGCTTGTTTTCATGAATAGTTAGATAGAAATTAATCAGCCTTGTGCACAGAGCCCGCCCAGCACCCGGATATGGCAGGTCCTTAAAGCCTTGGTCCCTGGACTCTTCACCGTTGTTCCCCACATCACCTGACTAGCTCTGGTCTGCACACACTGTGCAGACAGCTCCTCCGGGATCCACCGCCCCTGCTAGAAATGAACTGTGATGACATTCAACCGTCACATTTTACTTTGGCTCCTCTGCTTACACCTCCACAGGGCTCCTGAATGGAATGAGAGCTGAGAACTCACATGAGCTGCAGCCAATGAGTTTAGAGAGCCAGGGGTAAGACCAAATCATGGCAGGTAGCCCTTTGCATTAGGCTGGAGGACCAGAAATCAGGAACTCAGGGGACACAGGGACTTAGCTCCAACCCTACCATTGCCTTCCCCGGAGACGCTGCCTCAATGAGAGTCAGGAGAAGTTTAGCAATGAGAGTCTCATGATAAGGCAGGAGTTGACAGGCAGAAAGAAACCTGTCTCTGACCCTGGCTCTCAAAGTTTCCATTTGGAGTAAATTTTCAGAATGGAAAATTGACTATTTAAACTTCAATGAATTTTTTTTTTTTTAAAGAATGGACTTTTGTTGGTTCTGTCTCAGTGATTTTAATTAACTTTCCAAAATCTACAGCAATAACTGTTACCTGTGATGCTATTATAGACAAAATGTGATGGGCATAGATAAAGTTAAATGTTAATTGGCATAATTACTGAGTTAATATTTTAAGATTTATTATCTACATTTTTCTGCCTTTGCCTTATTGTTCATTGCGGCTCAACACAAAGATTTCAAAAAAAAAAAAAAAAGGACTTTGTCTTTATGCCCACTGAGTTATTTTTTACTTTGAGGTTGCTAGTTATTAGTCAGAGATGATAATAATAATTTTTCTTAAAGTGCAGGCTGTAGCTGAGAATTTCCAAATTTCAGTGAGTCACCTCTGAAGTAGTCAAGTAATTTATCCCCGAACCTCAGACTTAGACGTTGTACCAGGAAGGGGATCCAGAATTCCCCATCCTAACACCAAGCATCAGAACCGTGACCCCTTCACCATGCGGGATGGCTGTCCTTGGCTAGTCAGTGTGAGCTGTTGTGGTCCCTGCAAGCAGGCCTCTGAGAAGGTCTCTAATTCTCATGTCCCTCAATGCAGTAGCCTCTATGTTCACTGCCTCAGCATTATTGGACACGTGATGCCCCAAATCTATGTCCTACTGCCAACCAGCGGCAGACCATCATTAGCTGAACAGAAAAATCTATACAGTTTACTCTTCAAGAAAAGCCAGAATAAAGGCCTGACCCACTAGGAGATCCAGCTTCCAGACCCTGTTCAGTCAATAATGTTTGAATCAAGGAATCTCCATATGTCTCAGTGCTGGGTCTCTCAAACTTCAGTCATTTTAATTTTATTCTGTACTGTTATTCACTCTGTACTTTTCTTTAAGTGGTTTATTGTCATTAACAAATATAGCTTTAAAAGAAAACTTTATATTAATACTGCAAAACAGAAACTTGTAGCATTTGGCATAAATAAAAATAAATCATAGGAATAGGTAAACTGGGTTTCCAGCCAACACAGTGAAGTGGCTGTTGAAGTTCAGCTTCTGGGAGTAAGAAGGATTAAACAGGGGCAAGAGGAACTGGCTCACTGCTTAAGGCCAAAGGCTGAGGCAAGCTCCTCGCTGCCATTTTATATAATGTGTATTAAAAAAATTTTTTCTGGATGAAAGAAATGTACAAAGATAAACATAGCCTTAACACTAGGATCTTAACCAAGCCACCAGATGACTAGTGGATCTAATTTATGAATGAAATAACCATAAGAAGAGAGGAAAAAATACTGATTAGAAATCTTAGAAATGAAAAATATGCTATTGGAAGGAATAAAACAACTTAATAAAATAAAAATCAGGGCTAGAGATAGAAAGAGTAGTAGTAAATGGAAACATATTACTGAGGAATTCATCAGAACACAGCATAGACAAAAAAGAGGAAGATGAGGTAAAAAAAAAAAAAAAAGAGGAAACAAAATGAAAGTAAAAGTAAGCTCACAGTAAAAGTAAGAAGCTATATTTAGACTCTTCAACAAACTCTTTATAAGTTTTAGTAGAAACTAATGGAAAAAATGATGAAGAATCATATGAAGAGATAATACTTGCAAATTTTAGCAAGACAACCTAAGATCAAAAGTGTATTAAGAAAAAAAAATATATATATATATATATATATTGCAGAGTACTCCTACCTCCCAGATCTTGATTTCTAATTCCATTCTTTAATGAAAGGTACTAGGACTCCTTAGAGAAATGGCTGATTTCTAGAACTAGAGCAGGAAATATACAAGATGAGCCTGGAGTAATGTGTAGTTCCAGAAAGTAAGAAAAACAAAAGAACACATTGATGAGGGTATATCAAAAGGATACAGAAGCCACCTGGAAAAGCTTTCAAAGGTCCAAAGGTAGAATACCTTAAACTACAAAATAAATAAGGTATAAAAATACCCATGAGTCCATATTGATATAAATTATTGAATAAAAAACAGAGGAGGAGAATAGACAAATCTCCCAGGTAGAAAATTCTAAGTAATTTATATTGGTACTCTGCCCTTGAGACAGTGGAGCATAACTCCTCATTGTTTAAGTGTGGGTCGCACATACTGATTCCTTCCAAAGAGAACAGTATGGAAAGGTAGGGGGGTAAAGAGTAACTTTACAGCAGAGAAACCTGATAAACCCAAACTTAAGTTAGGTGATCAAGGTTAATATCAAGTGATAAACCATATTGATAGTATGTACCCTTGATATATGATGAAAATGGCAATTTACCTTTTGATCTTACAAATAACATATTACTCCAGGCTAATTATGAGGAAAACATCAAACAAATCCCTTTTAAGGTACATTCTGCAAAATACCTAACCAGTAATCTTCAAAACTGCCAAGGTCATAAGAAGAGGACTGTCAATCAAAAGGAAACTAAGGAGACATATGACTAAATATAATGTGGCATCCTGAAACAGAGGAAAGAAGGACATCAGGGAAAATATAAATAAAGCATGGACTTTATTTCATAATAATGTATCAACGTTGGTTCATTAATTGGAAATAAATTAACCATAATAATGTAAGATATTCATAATAGGTATAGAGTATATGGGAACTCTCTGTACTATCTTCTCAATAACTCTGTAAATAGAAAACTTTTCTAAAATTAGAAGTTTTAGTCTTTTTTATTCAAGTGACCAAGTGCAAGAATAAATAAAGACCCACTGGAATGAAACCATAGAACATCAAGGATAATGAGGCCATCCTGAAAACAACCAGAGTAAAAATTACTGCAGTTGAGCTAACTAACGTTACAGTAAAATTTACTTTAACCAAACCCTAGAGCCATAGGAACCTGAATCCTGACCCTATTTCACCACCTGTAAAATGAGGACTAAGTCTTCCTGGCCATTATAAGAACAAGAAGAAAGGCTTTCATGATGTGCCTGGAACACATCAATCCACAGGGCCTCCAATTCATGCCAAATGCCAATCAGCTTGCTCTTTTCACTGTTTTATTATAAAGCTCAGGGTTGGAAGATTCTTTTTAATAAATGGTTATCCCCATACCCCACCTCAAGTCTCTCAGCCAAGGACATGCACACAGGGCTTAAAGGCTCAAGGAACAACTGAGCTACCTCAAGCACATCATTTTACATTACAGTGTAGTTCATCCTTGGTGCAATAAGAACCATTTCCTCCTTTTCTACCTTATGGACTTAATATGAAATTCTCATGACAAGTAGATAGGAAAGGCTCTAGAAAGTTCAAATTTTCTTCTTCTTTTGTTAATCCCCACCCAAGGATATTATTCCATTGATTTTTAGAGAGAGTGGAAGAAAAGGGGAGAGACAGAGAGAGAGAAACCTCAATGTGAGAGAGGGACATCAATTGGTTGCCTCTTGGACACGCCCCAACCAGGGTTGGGGATTGAGCCTGCAACCAAGTGTCCTTGACCGGAATTGAACCCAGGACCCTTCAGTCCATGGGCTGATGCTCTACCCACTGAGAAAACTGGCCAGGGCAAAAATTGCCTTCTTAACCCAAAAAGTGTTCATCCTATAATGAAAACCATCAGTGTACTGTTAAATAAAAGGCAACATTATTATCCTCTCTGTGTATAAGAAACAGATATGACTGTTGATTGATAAGTCTTATTTTTTTTTCTTACTTCTAAAATATACAGTGCTGTTCCAGACAAGTAGGGCTGCCTTCCTTAACCACCGCCTCCGGAGTGAATGAGGAGCCTTCCTGTGTACCCCTATCGTGCAGATTCTGTGTCAACCATACTTGTCTACTTTTCTTTTTTCTCCTAGACCATGAGCCTCTTAAAGACAAAGGCCTGTGTCAGGTATGTAGTTGTGTTCCCAGCACTTAAACCCAGTAACCCACAGCCAGCCTGCCAAAATGGAGCCAGAATCCTGGCTCTGAAACTTAGTAAATTGTTCTGCAGGCCTGTTTCCTCATCTGTAAAATGAAGTTAATTATGGTGTTTATTTCTTAGGATTGTAAGTAATAAAGATTCAATGGGGTAATTCACACCCTGGCTGGGTGCTCAGTTGGTTGGAGCATCATCCCATACACCAGAGGGTTCAGGGTTCAATTCCCGGTCAGGACACATACTGAAGGCAACCTATTGATGTTTCTCTCTCTCTAAAATCAATGGAAAACATATCCTCAGGTGAGGATTAAAAAATCAATAAAATAAAAATAAATGGGGTAACTCATGCAACATGAGGTAACTTAACACAGTGCTTGGCCCTTAGCAGTATGTAGGTGTTAGCTGCTATTAATACTGCTGTTACTGTTGGTGTCATATTTAACCCTGAGGGAAAGAAAAGAACTAATGTTTATCGAATTCTCACTTGCTGCTCTCTATGCACTTAATCTCCATAACAACTCCATGAGTTGGGGCTTACTTCCACTTTGCAAATGAAAAAAAGCAAAGCTCAGATAAGTCATTGGCTTGTGGATTGTCACACAGGTAGAAAGTGGCTGAGTCAAAATATGAACCTGGGTCTGTCTCTACCATATTTATGGTTAGAGTGTTGGTGCATATGAAGGGGGAGAGTGAGAGAGAGGAATTCACTCACCTTGGGCTGAAGGAGCATCCATCTAAGAGAGCTAAAGTAAATGCAGATCTCTGAGTCTCCTGCCCACCTGGACACCACGTAATCCCAAGTGAACATTAGATTTAATGACTGCAGAAAAAGCAAGAGGAGGAGGGGGAAAGTCTGCTTAACTCTATTGAATTAACAGGTCCCATATTTGTTCAACCAGGGGGACCCTTTATTCCAGCGGTTCTCAATCTGTGGGTCGCGACCCCTTTGGGGGTCGAATGACCCTTTCACAGGGGTCACCTAAGACCATCAGAAGACACATATATAATTACATATTATTTTTGTGATTAATCACTATGCTGTAATTATGTTCAATTTGTAACAATGAAATTGGGGGTCACTACAACATGAGGAACTGTATAAAAGGGTCACGGCATTAGGAAGGTTGAGAACCACTGTCCTAAAGGATCACCAGATGCACCAACAGAAGGCCCACACAGCAAGAGGAGACCAGAGTTCAGAAACAGTTGCCTCTTAAACCAGATATGTTTCCATGCTTTCCGTTTTGCCATAGGCCTCACCACATCCTTGGTGTCCTTTTGTCTACTTGGTCTGCGTCATTCATTTGTGTTACCTTACTGGTCACGCTGGACCTTTGCACTTATGACCCTGCTAAGAAAGAATGACCTTATGAAAACACATTTAGGAGGACTTCAGGCTAAAGTAGTCACATCTGAACCCTCCTAGGAATAAAAATCTTACCAACTTTAGTGTGAGATGAAAAATATATAGCAAACATTTTCTGAGATCCTGAAATGAGTCAGGTACCTTATCAGACTCTGGGGTGAGAAAAAAAAATTCAAAGAGAATATAACAAAGAAAAGATAGAGTACAGATCCTAGGCTAATGGCGAAGACAGACAAAACCTGGCAACATAATCTAGGAGCTGCTATGAAAATGGCATAGGTAAAGTGTAGTAAAGTGGTATAGGTACAGCTTTCCCTGAGGGAAGCCCAAGGAAGCTCCCAGAAGCAATGACACTTAACTTGTAACTTGAAGCTCATCAGATAAAGCACAATTTAGAACCTTGGTATGTCCTGTGTGAGATCCATAGTGAGGGCCATGCCAGCATGACTGAGAAAGTACAGGTTGTTTGGTGTGGCTGGTGAGCTGAGGGTGAAGGGCAAAGAGCTTGGAGATACAAGTAAAAGGTGAGTTGAGGCATGCCTGGCCAGGCCTTTCACTCTATCCTAAAGAATTTGAGCTTTAACCTACAGACCAGTGTTCTTCAATCTTGTTTAAAAAATCCTCACCCCAGGATATATTTATTGATTTTAGAGAGAGGATGAGAAAGAGAGAGAAACATCGATGTGAGAGAGAAATATCGATCAATTGCCTCCCTGACCGAGGATCAAACCCACAACCTAGGTGTGTGTCCTGACTGGAAATCGAACTCACAACCCTTTGGTGTAGGGTGTGACACTCCAACCAACTGAGCTCTTCAGTCTTTTTTTAATTAAGTACTCCCATTACTTAAATATTTGTAAGCCCATACCACCAAATAAACGTTTATTAGTAAATCATATAAATATACGAGCATCATTACTAATATCCAAGGCACAAATATAGATTTGGGATGCTATTCTTATTAAATTAAACATAAATTCATATATCAAACACTCTTTAGAAATATGGCAAAGTAATTGTTGTGTAAGATATAAGATTGTAAATAGTAATGGAGGATCATAGTTAGGAATTAACATTTAGCTGCTCTTTTCAAATTATAAACAATCAAAGATGCAAAAGCATTTTCAAGAAATTAAGTTGAATGCAGTTAACTACTCAAGGGATGCAATTAACACAAGTTCTTATAATTAATGATGTGCAGGTTTTTCCAACACCAAACCATATTTTAGGGTAGGGGTTCCTATCTAGACTATAGTAAATGGTCATCCTGTTGAACAAAAATAAAAAGACACTTGTTTTCCCTCACAAATTCAACAAAGTGTTTAGATGCCTAAAACACTAACAAATAAAATTTAAAATGAACAAGAATATCATAGCAAACATTTATTACGCACTTAAATTTTGCCAGACATTGTTATAAGCAGCCTACATACATTTGTTCATTTAATTCTCCCAACTGTCCTATGAGTTGCTATTATTCTCCCTACCTTACCAGTAAGAAACTGAGATATTAAGTGTCCAAGATCACACAGCTTGTAAGATAGGGTCCAGTATATGAACCCAGGAAGTCTGGTACCAGGGCCGATGCTCCTCACTCCTCAGTTACAAGAATGCTCATCTAAGAATTATTTAAAATATAGATAATCTAAATATAAATGTCAAAGTTATGGTAAATTTCCAATATGGAATAGTATATACCCACAAAAATATGTTCTTTCAGAAAAACTTAATCATATAGGAAATATTCCTGAAACTATCAAACAAAAAGTTAAAACTAGCCCTGACCGGTTTGGCTCAGTAGATAGAGCCTCGGGCCATGGACTGAAAGGCCCCGGGTTTGATTCTAGTCGAGGGCATGTACCTTGGTTGCAGGCTCAATCCCCAGTAGGGGATGTGCAGGAGGCAGCTGATCGATATTTCTCTCTCATCGATGTTTCTAACTCTCTATCCCTCTCCCTTCCTCTATGTAAAAAGTCAATAAAAATATATTTTTTAAAAGGTTAAAAATAAGTGCTATTTATGGAGTGACTGCTATGTTCCAGGCTCATTCAAAGTTACTTATAATGGCTTATCTTAATTAATTATGGCACTCATTTTATGAATTAGATAATATATTCATCCCCATTTTATAGGTTAGGAAAAACTTCCACAAGTTAAATAATTTGCTCAACTTGATACCACCTTGAATTCAAATGCAAGTAATCTGAATCTAGAAACAATGCTCTTAAATAATACTCTAGCAACTTCCCCTTTATTCTCTTATAAAATTGAATATAATTATGAGTGTCCATTAATTCATTCAATCAGTATTTATTGAGCACCTCATATGATCCAGATACTTCTGAGCAATAGACTAGAACAGTGAACAGACAGACAAACCACTCATTACAATAAAGTTTAATGAGCACTAAGACAAGGAAAGTTCCAAGGTGCCCTGGGAACCAGCTGTCTAATTAATTCCTGGCATGACAAATCCTTTCTAAATCCCATTATGTTTATATATTAGACTGGGCAGGACACAGATGATCAATGGGCACTCCAAACATCCAGCTCATGAGAGAAGCAGTCTAGTTGTTCCTTATTCAATGGTTGCCATAACTGGCTACCTTGGCCACAGGTTGGGTTAGGGCCTGCCAATAACAGCTATATTATGAATAGTTGTCATGCCCCTGGTACAGTGAGCAAGAGAAAGAGAGGGAGTAGGGGCTGAAGACTCACATAGGAAGACTCTTAGGGAAAAGACTTAAAGGAAATCCACCAAAATGCTACTTCCAGCTAGCTTGATTAGTTACCACCAGATAGAGGGAGTTGGATGACGTCATTTGCTTTTTGTACTTTTGTATTTTTCATATTTTATACAGTGGATAATGTGTTGCATTCATATTTCTTGAATTTTCTGTAGTTGATAATATTTTATATATGTAGGTCAAAACTCCAGACAACTTGTACAGTGACCAGTTAAAGAAATTTAGTATTTTTCTACTATGGAACCAAAATTCCATATCCTACTGTGTTATTTTTAATTGTGTTAAAGTACACATAATATTTACCACCTTAACCCTTTTTAAGTGTACAGTTTAGTGGTATTAAGTATATTCACATTGTTGTGCAACCATCACTGTCACCCATCTCCAGACTCTTTTCTTCTTGCAAAGCTGAAACTCTGTACCCATTAAATAATAACTCTCTGCTTCCCTCCCCCCAGCCTCTGGTAATGACTATTCTACTTTCTGTCTCCATGAGTTTCACTACTTTGGGTTCCTCATATAAGTGGTGCCTCATACTGTGTTTGTTCTTTTGTGACTGCCTTATTCACTTAGCCTAATGTCCTCATAAGGTTCATCCATATTGCAGCATGGGTCAGAATTTTCTTCCCTTTAAAAGCTGAATGATATTCCATTATGCACACACACACACACACACACACACACACACACTACAAAAACAAAAACAAATGGATAAAGGACTTGAATAGACATTCCCCCAAAAAATATACAAATGACTAATAAATGACTAAAAAGATGGTCACCATCACTAATTATCAGGAAAATGCAAATCAAAACCACAAGGAGATACTCATACCCATTACATTGGCTATAATAAAAAATAAAATAAAAAGCATTGGCAAGTATGTGGAGAAATTGGAACTCTTGTGTACTGCTTATGAGAATGTAAACTGGTACAATCACTATGAAAATCTGTACAGTAGTTCCTCAAAAATTTAAACATAAAATTACCACATGATCCAGCAATTTCACTTTTGGTTTATACCCAAAAGAAACGAAAGCAGGGACTCAAAGAGAAAAGATATTTGTAAATCAATGTTTCTAGCAGCATTATTTACAATAGCCAAGAGGTGGAAGAGTGTAAACGTTTAAACAAAATGTGATATATACCTATGTGTGTACGTGTGTGAATGTGTTGAATCATGGGAGTTCTTTATGATTCTGAATATTAACCCCTTTGCAGATATATTACTTGCAAATATTTTTCCTATTTCATGGGTTGTCATTTCACTCTGTTGACTGTGTTACATCCCTACTCTCAATTAGACATTTTTATGAGGTATGGGGACCTGAAGGAAACTGATTTTCCCCGTCAGGCCAGCCATTTATGGTGGGCCCACTGAAACAGAAATGGCCTCGTTGTGTGTGATCAATCTGTGTGTGATGAATCATTCGGAGGGCTAGATCTGATGCTTATGGTTATTGGTATGAAGGATTATAGCAGAAGTAAGGAAATCTCAGATAGTCTTTGACACATCTCTCTTTAGACCTCACATCCAAACCACATGCCAAGTCCTCTCAATTCTTCCTCCTCCAGTATAGTTGCATCCATTCTTCCTGTCCATTGCTCATCTGCCACCCCCGTTCAGACTTTCAGGATTCTGCTGTACTCTAGGAGATTTCCAAAGAGCTTGCTGTTGTTCAGGATGCCATTGTGAAAAATGCAGGCTGCAAACTTAATGTTCCAGGTTTAAATAAATTTGAGAAGTGCTGGGTTAAGAAAATTTAAATAAATTTTATTGCAGGACTTCTCAGAGCCTATCTTATGCTATGAGTATTAGAAATCTCCAAGAAGAGATTTAATGTGCAGGTTTTCCAAGATTATTTAGCTGCTGAACATATTTAGGGACATGGGTCAGGGAAACACTATTAACTTTGAATAAGAACTAGAAAAAACATTAGTACATAGCAATAGCTTCCTAAATGGGCTCTCTGCCTCCAGCCTCATTGTCCTTCAACCTTCTGATCCCAGGAAGAATTAATCTACCTCAGGTGCCACCCAGAGGTATTTCCCAAGGCTACCAAAGGAAGACCATCAAAGGTTACTTGAGCTCTAGGCCCAACTTACTCTTCTAGCCCTTTTCTTGGTAGTGCCTCACATAAACCCACACTTCCAACAAACTAGACTGATAGTCCTACCCAGAGAAGGTGCAGCCTTTCCCATCTTCCTACAAAAACCCCCTTATGCCATCTCTGTTAAAGCCCTGTCATCCACTGGGGTCCACCTCTTGATTTTCCCTCCTCTCTCCAGCACCTCGAATCGCATTATACCATCATTATCCCTTCTATTGGATTTTATTTTGTGTTGAGGGAAGGAGATAGTGCCTTCTCCAACTTTGAATTCTTAGTCTTCCCTAGTATTTGCTTGGGGTTTATTTACTCTGTCTTCAAAAAAAAAAAAAAAAACCCTTTAAAAATTACATGAATAATAAAGGAATACATGCTTGTGAAAATGCAACCACCATACATTCTTTTGAATTAGTGTTTCAGATTTCTTCAGCTATATTCCCAGAAATGGGATCTCTGGGTCATAAGGCAGTTTCATTTTTAATTTTTTGAGGTAACTCCATACTGGTTTTCACAGTGGCTGCATTCCCACCAACAGTGCATACGGGTTCCCTTTTCTTCACATCCTTGTCAACATTTGTTGTTCATTGATTCATTGATGAAAGTCATTCTGACAGGTGTGAGGTGATATCTCATTGTGGTTTTAATTTACATTTCTCTGATGATTAGTGACAATGAGCATCTTTTCATATGTCTATTGGCCAACTGTATGCAGGGTTTTTTACAATAGCCAAAATTTGGAAGCAGCCCAAGTGCCCACCAGAAGATGAGTGGATAAAAAACTGTGATACATTGGTTGCCTTCCACTGTAATGTTTGCTGATACCTGAAATTTCTTTATTGAACACAACTTTTCATTCCATAATTAGTATTTTGCACAGAGCCTGACAAATAATAGGCACTCTCTAAATGTGTGGTTTTTTTTAATGAGTAAAGCATGTTTGAATGAATAAATGAATGAAACAAGAAGGCTAAAAAACAAAACAAAACAAAAGAAACACCCTGTGATACATTTACACCATGAAATACTACTCAGCAGTAAGAAAGAAGGAAATCTTACCCTTTGTGACAGCATGGAGGGGACTGGAGAGTATTATGCTAAGTGAAATAAGCTAGTCAGAGAAAGACAAGTAGCATATGATTTTACTCATATGTGGGATCTAATTAACAAAATAAACTAACAAAATAGAAACAGACTGACAGCAGTCAGAGAGGAGGGGGGGTGGGTAGGGATTGTGAGGCTGGGGGGAAAAGGGAGAAGATTAAGAAATAAAAAATCCAACCACCAAAATATGTAGAGGAAAAAATAAAATCCATTCTCTACTCCCATCCTCCTCTTTCTAATTCTTTTCACAAAACCCTTATTTATATTTAAATATATGCAAATACTTTTTAAATATAATTCAGTTCGTCAAACACAAATGAGATTACAGTATACCTACTCTGCTATGACTTGAGTTTTTTGCTTTACAATATAGTTTGAAGATCTTCCTATGTCAGTACATGTAGATCTAACTTATTAGTTTTAATGGCTTCGTGATATTCCATTTATGAAGGTACTGTACTATATTTAACTATTCCCCTTGGAGATTTAGTTTGCTTTTCTTTATAATTAATGCTGCAATTAACATCCTTGTACCTACATCATTATGTTCATTATATGAGTGACCTGATCTATAAAATAAGGGTAGACGGTTAGACAAATGTTAAGAACATATAAAATTTTGATGCTGACAAACTTTCCACTAGAAAGCCAGTACTAACAATAAATATGTGTTGGATGAATGTTTCAAATTATAATTCTCTAAAGGTCTTCTCTCTGTGGTCCAGTGTCCAGCACAGGACCACACACAAATAGACAGTCAGCACACATTCCTATTTAGCAACAGTAGTAATCAGTTTTTACAAATTCCTATCAGTTAAATAAAGGAAGGACAGTAGCTAGTGCAAAAGTAATCTAAACATCTTAGCTGACTAGAAGTTTAATATAAGGAAAGATAAAGCAGTATCTTAAAGTAAGCAAAAGCAATTATTTAGTTACATAAATAAAAGGATCATTTCCAGATCACAGGATCAAATAATCAATTCAACTCAAACAAACATCGGTCCCGTAGACTTGTACAAGTCATGCTACATATTTTTTAATTTGGGGCACTCTTCATAAGACAGTCGCTGACAAGCTGGGGGTTACTCAACATGACAAGAGCTCTCATGCCGCGTCACATGAGGCAGAGTTGAGAAACTGAGATATTACCCTAGGGAAGAGAAAACTTAGGAGGCCCATGATAGCCATCTTCAACAACTTGAAAGGCTGACACGGGGGAAGAGGAAGCAGACATGCTCTGTGAACCAGCACTAATGGGAGGACTTGTCAAGCAGAGAGATTTCAACCCAGTGTGAGCTGACCACTTTCTAACCACTTAGGTCATTCAACAATGAAATGAGCTGTCTCATGAGGTAATGAGGTTCCCATCACTGACAAGGTTGCAGAAGAGGGGTGTGAACTTTTAAGGATCTTGCAAAGGTTGGCCTAAAGAGTAAGGCATCTCCGGTGTCCTGTAAGCATGGACAGAAACCAGCTTCCTCAGGGCAAAGGAATGAGCTCCTGGTCTGCTTCCCATTTATTCCAGCGCCTCAATCTGTAGTGCCCGGAACAATTCTCTCCTAACATTCCAGCTGTGGAGTACAGACCACAGAGTAGATAAGCTTGCACTAAGGTGTTAGTACTTGCAAGTCCCTGAGGAGGAATGAGATATTATTTTTACAAAAGGTCTGTGGGAAGAGGGCAATACTTAATCTAAAAAGGGGGCTTACTAATAGTGGCGATTACAAGCACTGTGACATTTCAGTGGAGGCCGCATCTGGGGGCAAAGAAGAAAACTCCTTACCCCTATAATCGGGGACCTCCAGTTCCATCCCCTGATGGACAGGCTCTGGGGGCCAAAGAGAGAAGGTGGACATCAACATTTACTGCATCAACGGTTTCCAACTTAAGGTCCAGTGGAAAGGATGAATAGATTTTTGCCAAGAGAGGACCATGCTCAACTTCCCTACCCTTCTTCTACTCCAAGATCCAAGGAACTGAGGGGATAAATGATTTCCCAGATTTTACACACTTTACTCCTGTCCTCAAATTCATGGTTGCCTGTCTGCTGATCCTGTGAGGGCCCGCTCTCTCAGGTGTGCTTGTTGCTCCTGGGCCAGACTCAAGCCCTCCATCCCTTCACCAGGTAGCTCTGCCCACTCCCTGAGGCTCCCACCCACCTCTCAGAGGCCTGTTCCAAGTCTTATGGTGATGTCAGTGGTTTCTGGCTCCCTGCCTGCAGCCCACGCTTTCCTCCACAACAAAAATGCCTCAATTCTTCTGCCCCCATCGCCTTTCAAGTTGTCGGTCTCCAGCCAGCCACAAAGGGCTCTGTTCTCCTGATGTCTCCCTAGCACAGACTGAAGACTGCCCCAGGGCAGGAGTTAGAGTTGGTGGGGGTGGGTGAGGAGACACTCTAGGCCTCTCCTATACCCTTTTCACTGAATGTTGAGGAAACTGAGGCCCAGAGAAGAGAGGAGTCTCGCTCAAGGTGATACAGATCCGGTGGTGGAGGTGACACTGGAACCAGATCTCCCCCCATGGCATCCAATCTTTCCTCACCATGAGCTTCTGTGTGGCAGCTCTGGCTGAGACTGCTTGATCTAACTTTTATTTTATGTGTTTTAAAAGCAAAGCACCCTCTCCTCCTGTTCCTCCTTGTCTTTCTCCTTTGCTTCTTCTGCCCCTCCTTCCTGGTTCTTCCCTATCTTTTCTTTCTCTCATCTTCATCTCTCTTTCTGTTCTCTTCTCATCTCTTCCCTTCCTTTCCTCCCATTCTTCCTCTTTCCTTCTAATGAAGGATGAAGAAGTCCTGCTCTCTCACACAGAGTTGGTGACCTCCATAGTCTGAGGAGGGACATTGAGCAGAACCAGAGGAAGAGGCCTGACATACGCCCCCCCTTAGTTAACTAGGTCACATTCCTGCAGTTTCCACTGTCTGACCCTAGTCTATTTTCTTTCAAAGGGGTACAATTTTATTTTTCTTTATTTTTCCTTGACTCAATATCAAAGCAGTCACATCAAGTAAAGGAAGAATGGTCTGCTGCTAATTAAAGTGTTCCTCCTGTTGAAAATCTTCAGGCAGTGAGGAGAGGGGTAACCAGAGGGAGGGTGGCAGTCACCTGGGAAGGGAGCACTCACTGAAATGCCGATGTTATCTGATGAAGGTCAGTGTGTTCTCTTCAAACGTTAACAATGAGAGACGAGTAGGAGTGCAGGTTTTGCAACCAGATACCTGGGTAATGTGTAATAAATAAGGAACACAGATGAGATGGCCTTTTATTATTTTTCTAATCTATGCTGTCAGGTTTCACTTATGAAATGGAGGAGAGACAAAGCAGACATATTTCTCTGTGGGGTCCTCACCACGTCCCTCAGGTGGGCCTGGGACGACTCCTCCCCTTGGAGACTCACAATTTAGAGTAGGCTGGGTGTCTGGGGTGTTGACAAAATTTCCCCAAACCCACTAGCATTGGGCTCATAGAAAAAATACCAGGCAAGGAGTTAGGAGACGGGGGTTCCTCCTCCCAGCACAGCATCTTCTATTCTTTGTGGTTCTAAGTAAACCATTTTACTTTTCAATGCCTGGATTTTCTCATATCTGAGAAAGGAATTGAACTAGGTAAGTGGTTTTCAAATAATACTCCACGCATCCCCAGGGCTCACTACAAATGTGTTTCTTGGCTTCTACACACAGAAAACATGTATCTATCAAACTTTTAGAGAAAACCTGCCTGTTGGTTTTATTTGCTTAATATATTGGGGTTCTAGGTAAGATTTAGTTTGAAAAAAGTTTTCCTAAAATATGAAAATCACTTAAAGTAGATTTTTTTTCCCCTTATACAGGGGCTGCAGAGAGGTGTCCAAATTTGATAAGATTGTCCTCTAGGAGTGAAAAGATACGTCAGCCTAAAGTGGCTCAGAGCAGAATTATGCAGCATTTCAGAGACACCTGCTCACTCCCAGACCACAGCACTTAACTCTGACCTGGCTGAACACATCCAAAGGAAGGTGGGGCTGGCCAGAAGAAAGGTCCTCCACATACAGAAGCGCTGGAAAGGGATGTTGGTGGTTGCCAACCAAGCACTGCCCAGCATGCCTGAGCTCCCAGCCCTGATATGTGTGTGCGTGTGCGTGTGTGTGTGTGTGTGTGCATGTATCTGTGTGTCTGTCAATTCATAAGGCTATCTTTGTCTGATGGTTTTACACTAGGGATGGCTCAAATATAGCACACACGTTACTTCTTCTTGAAGATATTGCTAATCAACTGTCGCTTTCCCACCAAGTCTAAATGTGGCCTCATACTTCGTTTCAACACCCCAGACAGACCTTAACAATCGATAAAAGTTGCTCCTGAAATGAAATCTATCTTTCATCCCTGCATTTAAACATTTGAATCATATAAGTAACTCCTTTTGTTTAGGTCTCTGACTCACCAAGCAACCTTCTGATTATAACATAGTTTCCCATGGAGGTTACAGAAACCACATGGACTTTTCTGAAGACAGGATTGTCTAGTCCTCTTGAGAGTTATATTTTTCACTAGATTTTTACTTAAGTCTCATTAATTCAGTTATTGATAACCCTTTCCCTAAAACAAATTATCTTTCCTCCAATATGATGAAAAATTAGGCATCTTAATATTTTTAGGGCTGAAGCCTGAACCCTTGACTCTGGCAGATCCACCAAGATATGATATCTCGGTGAAGAGCTATATGAACCACCAGCCTTCAGATAAATTAGTAATCATCTCTGTTTGATAAAATAAAATGCACCCTGTCTCTTTCAAGTTTCTGTGATGATTTCTAAAATAACTCCAAATGGAGGATTCTATGACATAAGAGATATTTGCCATTTGAAAAATGAGTTGAGGACAGAGAATGAGAGTGTTTGCCTACTATTCATGAGAATATGTCCAGCCAGCTTAATGGAAAAAGAGTGAGAATATAGAAGTCTAGAAACAAACACATCCCCATTTCGCAACTCTTGTCTGTCAGACCATGCTCAAAATCTAAAGAAAAATCCCTATATCAGAAACCACCGAGCATCTAACCATAAATGTCTCCTTTTCTTGCATAATTTCTGAGACCATCTCAGAGTCATCATTAGAAATTAAGGACTATATGCTTACCCAGTGAGCCCTTTCAGAATGTACCACACATTGGCCAGAGGACCATTTGTCCTTCAGTTAGTTTTCCTACTTGGCGTTGTCTGTTGAGTCAGTTAATTGAAGAACCACACAAGGCCAAGGTTGGCTCCGTCCTCCATGTGAGATCTATAGCCACAGTCTACACCCAGGAGCTTGAATGAAAGGACACAGACTGCCATTCTTTCTATTGGAAACCTAACTCAGACCTGAGTCCTGCCCAGAGCAGGCCCTATATTTTTGCACAGGAAGTCAACTCCAAAACATATAAGCTTCCTTATGAAAATGCCTAAATGTCCCAAGATGTTAGTCTTAGACTTAAAGAATGAGACTATGCCACTTGTTATGGGCTGCATCATGCCCCCTCCTCCCACCCCCGAAATTCATATGTTGAAGGCCTTGCTCCCAATCAGAACGTGACTGTATTTGGAGATGGAGGTCATTAAGTTAAAAAGAGGCCATGAGGGTGGACCCTAATCCAATCTGACTGGTGTCCTTTTGAGAAGAAGAAATTTGGACACACAGAGAGACTTCAGGATGCATGCACATAGAGGAAAGACCGGTGAGGACACAGAGAGAAGGTAACCATAGAAATCAAACCTGCCAACCTTAGGCCCAGTCAGCAGTGTGGCTCAGTGGTTGAGTGTCAAACTATGAACCAGGAGGTCATGGTTCAATTCCAGGTCAGAGCACATACCAGGGTTTCAGGCTCAATCCCCAGCATGGGGTGTGCAGGAGGCAGCCGATCAATGATTCTCTCTCAACATTGATGTTTCTATATCTCCTTTCTTCTCTGAAATCAATATATATATATTAAATCTGCCAACCTTGATCTTGAACTTCTAACCTCCATAACTATGAGAAAATAAATTTCTGTTGTTTAACTACTCTGTCTGTGGTGTTTTGTTATGACAGTCCTAGCAAACTAATACAACATCTGCTTCTCTTTCATATTAAGACGAGTTATACAAACTGAACTCTACTCCAAGCAAGGGTCCCCAACAAAAAATATCACTGATTATCTTAAGAAAAGAAGCAAGTACCTTACATATAGCAGAGAGATATAGCATTTTGAGATCAGGATCTAAATTTTTTCTTTGGAAACTATCAGAGAAAACAGAGACCACATCTTGCTCACCTTTGTATCCTTGGCTCTCATACTCTGTGACTAGCATAGGATTTTTGCATAAGAATGTTAACTTTTTATCTCAGTGTAGTGGATGAAGAAGAACAACTCCAAGAGAGTCTGGAGAAATGGTCTTGTCTGCTACAAATGTGTATACAACGGTTATTTCCATCAAGTTAATGGCAGCACACCCACAGTGACATTCTGGAAGAAGAATCCAAATGCTTTTCTTGAATGTGTTATCTTGTGAGTCTTCTTGGAGAAGTATCCTATTATGAGGTTTCGCCTAATCAAATTTACCATGCAGCCGAAGTTTGTAACATTGCCCATTCACAACACTGAGATCAAGGTAATCTTTTTAAAACATATGCAAAATTTGGTCACATCTTTGTGCAAAATCCTGCAATGGCTCCCTTAATCACTCAGAATATAAAACTTTGTAGGCTCCTCATGATCTTCCTCCTCCTATTGCCTACTTCTCTCTCCCGGCTTATTCTGCTCCAACTACCCTGACCTCCTTGATATTCCTCAAACAATAGCGGCACATTCCCACCTTAGGATCTTTGCACTGGCTGTTTCTTTTCCAGGAACCCTCTTTTCCAAGATATCTGCTTGGCTAACTCCCCAACCGTTTTCAAATCTTTGCTTGGATATCATTATCTCAGTAAGACTCATCCTGAGAACCAACCACCACCTTCCTTCTCCCTGCTTTTTCAATACCCAGTTCCCCTCACCAGGACTTACTTTTCCTTTTCTCCACAGCTCTTGTCATCTTCTAACATATCAGGTGATTATTTACTGTGCCCATTGTTCACTGCTGGTCCTTCTTTCATATAGAATGTGAGCTCCAGGAAGGCAGAGATTTTTGTTTGCTTCATTGATGTGCCTCAAGCACCTAGAACAGTGCCTGGCACATAGTAGATGCATAATAGATAATTTTTTGATTGAATAAATTGTGTTTTACATTTAGTCATTTTAACCTAATCCTGGAAAACACAGATGTTTATATATATTTTTTTTTCCGAGACTAGGTTAAAATGACTAAACTCGAGTTTCTCCATCAGTCATCAGAAGTACAGTAATACCTCTCATGGCTTTATTCTTATGCTGTATAGAAATCTAGATGAGAAAACTGCCTTCTCGTTCTAGATCCCTTGCTAAGATTCCAAGATTCTGTCAGAACACTTTCTGGTAAACAGTCCCCTGGTGGACTGACAGTGCAAATACACCTCATGTTATCAGTGACCCCAATGCTATTAGTGCCAAAATCACCAACCAGCTCAGTCACACTTTGCAGAGTTTAATGAAGACATTGTTTAGTATCATAAAGTCAAAACAAATACGAAGTTGACAATATTTTCCACCTTCTTCCAGTAGATGTCCTGTGGGAACTCTGTCTTATCCACCAAGTAGACAAGAACCAGACTTTTGGAGATTTTTGATACCCTTGAAGATTGCATGGGCCAATAACTTTTTAATACTTAAGTTGAGACACCTGCTGACTGCCAGGCTAGTTGGGGACAACAGACTTCCAGCAGAAATAATATCCTAATTGTCCTGGTTGCACTACCCCCTGGTTAATCAATCCCATGGCATCTGATTCTCAGACCAGATTGTTTTGCCCAAAGCAAACATTATTGATTATGCCTACGGTGAGATTTCAGGCAACTCCTTCATCCCAGAGAAAAGACAATTCTGAATGCAGCAATTCTTGTATGCTGTTATTCTCTGGGGAAGTGTGGAGACAGGTCCTCTCAGAACAGAAAACCGCCGAAACCGGTTTGGTTCAGTGGATGGAGCGTCGGCCTGCGGACTGAAGGGTCCCAGGTTCGATTCCGGTCAAGGGCATGTACCTGGGTTGCGGGCACATCCCCAGTAGGAGATGTGCAGGAGGCAGCTGATCGATGTTTCTCTCTCACCGATGTTTCTAACTCTCTATCTCTCTCCCTTCCTCTCTGTAAAAAAATCAATAAAATATATTTTTTAAAAAAAGAACAGAAAACCATCTCTAGTAGGTATCTAACCAAGTTAAGGTGATTGCATCCCTCCTCTCCGCCCCCCCCCCCCCCACAATCTCTGCCTCTCCTAATGAGCAACTTTGGACACCCAAAGACAAGCCACAGAGAAGTCAGGTCTAAGGAAACAAGAGAAAACAAACAACTCAGCGGTACTGTTACAACTGTTTCTTCTTACTTCACTGTCAATGATGCTCATGCATTTTCTATGAGGTATGTCATTCAATCTGACAGTATGTGTAAGGAGAAAGCATTGCAAGCATTGGACAAACAGAAACATTTTCCCTCTCTACTTCCCTCCCTCTGTCTTTTCCTTCTTTCTTAAGGAGCTGTCACCAAGCAGTTACTATTCTAAGCAAAGATACACAAGAACCTCATCTTTGACCTCCAGGAATTCCTCCTTTAGCAAATACAAGTAACTCCTCTACAAGGTGATAAATATCAGGGAAGAGATGGGTGCAAAGTGCCTGAGAAGTACAGAGGAGAAGGAGGACATGAATGAATTCTACCCGAGGAAGGAGTGTCATCAAAAAATGCTTCCCAGAGGAGGTGCTATTTAAGCTATGCTTTAAAGTTATGAGGCAAAGTTTTCCAGGCAGAAAAGAAATTAAAGGCACTTGATTTAAGTGACCTTTGCGGAAAGCAAACATTAAAATTGAGTTTTCCATAGGCTGCAACTATATGGCGTCAAAACAACTGGTTACTGAGGGAAGCCATTAACCAAAATGAGTATTTGACCTTGGGCAGATGAAAAAAGAAGCGCATGGACTGAGGTTGTTTTTTTCACACATGTTGACAGTTGGAGTCAAGTAGAATAGAAACATGATCTGGGTAATCTAGCCCAACTCAGCATGATTCTCTTGGCCATCCCAACAGCACAATCAAATAGTGGAACATTTTGCCTCCTGCCTTCACTTTCCTATTTGACGCATCTCCAGAGAAACAGAGGCAGAAGGATGAGCTCCAGGAAAGTGTGGTCTCTGGACCTAACATTCATTGTAGAGATCCAGGAACACCAAAGGCACTGGGACCATATTTCTCAGTCTGTGACGCAGATTCCAAGATCCACGATGGTGGGGCCTTGCATGTATGAACTATTTCATCAAACAGGCACATGGCTCAAGACAGAAGATGCTGTCGTTTAGTCCAGTTCTTAAGAGGATCATAGACTCTGAGAATCGGAAGTGACCTCCAACATCATTCTCACTACTGTTTTCATTTTACGATGAAGAACCTGAGTCTCAGAGACTGGAATGAGGTCACACAAAGTTAGTGACAGAGTCAAGACTAGAACAAAGTTATTTTTACTTCTAAGGAAGAGCTCTATTCAGGAAACTTCCCTCTACATTCTCAAGGCTTTACTCATACCTCATTTTTTCACGGGGAAAGAGAAGTGGGAGTGAATGAAGAGTAAATACCAATATGTAAAGATGATATTCTGGAGGAGTCTGCCTTGGTCAACTTTACCCTTGAAAAAAATCTCAATTAGACACCCCATTGGTAGCCCCAGACTCCCTCTTAATAAAAGTCCCACGCAGCTGGGTTTTCCATCTAGTGTTGGAAGGATGTGTTGCTTCTTTTGCTGAGCACAGGCAAAGTATTTAGCTTACGTCTAGGGCAGTGATCAGCAAACTCATTATTAGTCAACAGAGCCAAATATCAACAGTACAATGATTGAAATTTCTTTTGAGAGCCAAATTTTTTAAACTTAAACTATATAGGTAGGTACATTGTTATTAACCTAATTTGGGTTCTCCTAAGGCTTAGGAAGAGCCACACTCAAGGGGCCAAAGAGTCGCATGTGGCTCGCGAGCCGCAGTTTGCAGACCATGGGTCTAGGGGCTGTGCTGGATGAAAAATACACATCTCATAAAATCACACCTGGAGTGAGTTAACTTCAGCTGTTGCAGGACTGAAAGCTACACCTCAGTTCTCCTAACCACACAGGAACCACGTCGTCCTCCTACTTCTCTAGGCAGTTCCACTTCTTGCCCCAGTCAAATTTTACCTTTGCAAGATTTCCTGCAGAATGTCTGTAGAGTCAGCCTTTCCCCTTTCTGTGGTCCTCATTACTCATACTTTTAAATTCTGTTTCTAGTACTTTATCAAAGTGTTTAAAAATAATTCCATTTAACCTGAGTACGTAAAGGCATGTATTTCCAAAGAGACTTACGAAGTTGGAAATATAAAGGAAAGAGTCCTGGAAAGGAGTGAGAAGATCTGGATTCAAATGTGTGTGGTCAGAGCCTGGGTAAGAAACTCATAACATATTCATGGGCTGTTAAAGCAAAAGGGACTCTGTAGTAAAGGCAAGGGCAGGGTTAAGGGGAAGCAGCAAAATCTGGTGAAGCACCCTGAGGCTTGAAAGAGCTAGAAGTCTTATCATCCCTAGGGACAAGGGGAGGAAATGGTTACTAGAATTGAGAGAAGGCCGCCTACAGGACAGTGGTGGCCTTAGGTCAAAGAACAGCAACACACACACACACACACACACACACACACACTCACACACACACCCCTCAACATAGCCCAGTAGGAAGGCAGTTGAGGGAATAAATACTCCAGCCTTGCCCTCCTCTCATTCACCAATCTCTTACCCTTGCCTCCCACCCAATGAACACAAGGGAAAGCCAGAAGGCAAGGGGACTTCATCAATGTAGTTCACAGAGCAGAGTGGAAAAGGAGAGAGTGAATCTTGAGGGGTAAATAAAGATTATACAGCACAGGATTTGAGTTCAATCCCCTCAGATGAGTCTCCTTACTCTGATCCTCAGAATTTTTATTAGTAAAATTGAGTGGGCTGATTATTAAACAGTCTCTGTGTCATTTCCCTGTATGACACTCAGTGATGCTATGACTCCAGATAAAAATAATACACACACATCGATACTTTAGATTTCCAGAGGCAGATACTCTCAATAGACCAGGATATAGGGGCTGCTATAGAATACTTCTTGAAACAGTATGTGGAATTAGAAACCCATACCTTTGTAACATAATTCAATGTTTAATAAATTTCTAAGAAAAACAAGCTATTACTGTTAATCATTTCTGAGTTATAAAATATGTTGTGTTATACAGTAATATAATGTACTCATATGAGTCCTGAAAAATTATCAAGTTGTCTTTTATAATGAGGCCTCTGTTTGGCCCTTCATCTCTAAATAAACTCAGTGAGCTTATCTGACCTCTGTGGAACTTCTTTCAATCATTTGTAAATAGATACAATTTACCTGTCACAACATTCTGTTTTGCTATGAGAGTCAAGAGGCAGCCCTTTCCAAAAAGTGTTAGTGGCCAGAGGTAGCAAAACTCAGATCCTACAAAACCTTCACATCTCCCAATCTAGGGTCCTTTGTGGGTACCCTAGTTCCAGAGATGGGGATTGGCCCCACAGTATGTCAACTTTATTTCTGTCTTCCAACCAGTCTGTATTTCACATGTGCTGGCACTGTGCTAGGCACCTGGGGACAGCTGTGAGCAAAACAAAGCCCCTGCTTCTAAAGGACGAAGAATCATGATCCAAGAACATGTACATACAAAATACATAGAGATGCAAAGTGCATTTATATAAGTGCAATGAAGAACATAATACAAGATAATGGGATAGAATGAGGAGGGCTGAGGTGAGGTAAAGGGGACAACGACTGGAGAGCAGGTTACACAGGCTTGGGAGGGTGTCGACTTTTGATATGAAACTTTTATTTTACATATTTTCCCATTTTTTGCATAAATATAAAAATGTTCCCCAAATTCCAAGATCTTAGAAGATAGTAATTGAAAGAATCAAATCAGCGATATTTATTTTAAAGGATTAAGGAATATAAGACTGAGAACTACAAAAGATGAAGCATCCTTAGCTGAATAATTTATTACAAAAATTTGTAAATGTTTGTGTAAAATGTCTCATAGGGGTTACTGTTGGATCCATGGGTACCTGGGGGTGAGGCGTGGAGGCAGGAAAGCAAGGGGCTGGACACCCCTGTGTCAAAGAAAGTCAGCCTTAGGATGCTGCAGGAGAAAGAGGAGCAGGGAGGGAGAAGCTGGCTGCTGTGAACACTGGCATGGGTATTAGTCCATATTATGTAAATTCAAAGCTACGTACATATTTATGAGTGTGGAGGGATTATCAGGCAAAGGATAGTCTTGTGATATGGATGATAAATAAATGGCTATTTTTGCTGTTGCCTATAGGTCAGAGCCTTTTGAGATGTGTTTAACATTATTTAAACTGTTTTATTTTAGAATTAGAATGGTTGCCAAGGTTGGGGTCAGGAAGGAAAGAAAACCCTGAATAAGGTTTGCAAAAGGAATACTCTTGTATAAAATAAAATGTCAATCGACACGTAGAATTTTGCTTCTTCGGTGGTAGTGAGATTGATATTGAAGCCAAATCTGCTATCTTTTTGCATTTTCAGTTTAAGGAAATGGTCATTATCTGTCAGATCTGAAGCTTCCATGATTCAATGATGAAATGGCTCAGAAAAGATGCCCAGAAAAGAAGCGGTAATTCCATATAATGCCACAGAACACAATCATGGCTTCAGATCTGTAGACGGCATCTCTGAGCTCAGTTCCATGGTATTTCAACCTAAATATTTCCATCAGCACAAATCAAAGATATAATGTTTAAATTTTTTTCCTCCAATACTTCAAAAGATTTAACAACAAAAACTGAGTAGAACCCTTATGTCTCAGCCCTATGACGGATTCAGCTAACCACAAAAACAAAAAAGTTGTCCCTTTATTAGTAAGTTATTTTAATAAAACTCCTGGAGATAATGTAAAAGTTCCTGGACTTGAAGTCCTGCCAGGTTGACAAGTGACCAAGTAAATGATTATACTTTCTCTGCTCTGAGAGAAATATAATGGTAGATGAGATGATTAGCATGTCATCTGGTGGCATTAATATTAACTTCAGAGATGGAAAATTCTACCAGTTTAAAGACTCTTTTTCTAGAAACTGATGACTAAGTTCATCAAAACATTGATGACGATTGATTCTAATAGTACACTCATATCAACTCTATAAATAACACATCTGATGATTTTCCAGGTTTTGAGGAAAGTTGTTCTTGTAAAAATATTTTTATATTCATATATGAATAATCACTATGATAATTTTATGATTTAGTCAAAGTGCAGTACAAATAGTATTTTATGAAATCAAAGATACCTCAGGCCAGGCCAGTGTGGCTCAGTTGGTTGGGCATCATCCCATGCACCAAAAGGTCACCAGTTCAATTCCTGGCCAGAGTGCATGCCCAGGTTTCAGGCTCAATCCCCAGTGGGGGGTGTGCAGGAGGCAGCTGATCTATGTTTCTTTCTCATTGATGTTTCTTTCTCTCCCTTTCCTTTCCTCTCTCTCTAAAAAACCAATAAAAACTTTTTTTAAAAAAATCCAAGATACCTAACATGAATGCCTTTTCTAGAAAGGAGGTTAAAATGTTCGCAATAGTTCATGAGTTGAACAAAAGTAGAAAAAAATTAAAGATTCTAATTCAAATACTGGTTCTAGTTTTAAGTATACTGTTTCCACTAATTTTACATGACACTCTTTCTAAAAGAAGACATATGCTCCTTTCTAGCCACATGCAAAAGTCATAAATAATTCAAAGTTTTCACTTTCATTTCATGCTGAGAATTGAGACAGAACATCACTAACGGTGGTTTTCACTCTGGTTTAAATCTGATTTGCTGCTCACAGGTGAGTTACATTAAACTGTCTAAATCACAAAACTTTGGGAGAGGTCATTCTGAATAGGGTCCATCACTACTCCTGGATTCAGATGGGGGAAATGATAAGTAAAATCACCCACAGGAGCCACAACTCCCTTTCAAAGTGCCTTTCCTTCTTTACCATGCAATGACCTTTTACATGAACATCATGTCCTTAAATAAGAACTTCTTAGCCTAATAGGCAAGGAGAAAGTATCTACAAATGAGAAACAACTGAATATGCAGAAAGATTTTTTTTGTCCTATCTATATTACTATTCCAGCCTCTTATTTTAAAATTTCAAATTCATTCTTGCCACTAGTTCCTCCATGATGGAGAAGCAAATTTCAGCAAAAAAATATTGAATATCATGAAACAGCTTTAGTGAGCATTGAACCCACCGACTCTCTCTCTTAGTAATTCAAACTAAGTACTCAGAGACTTCATTAGAGAAAATTGGGCAAAATACACAAATATTGAACAAGCTGAGTTTTTTTAACAAATGCAAGAAGAATAATTTGCTACCAGTCTTATTGCTAAGTAAATGATAAATCTAAAAAAGTAAAAAAATAAAAATTAAAAAATAAAATAAAATAAAATAAAAAAGTAAATATTGTATTAAATTATAATATGTATATGTTTTAACTTCCCAAATTATGATTTTTTGAAAAAAATGTTCTCTGTGCTTTTCTGCAACACAGCAGTCAAGTTGATTTTATTTTATTTTAATTATTACATTTTATTGTTAGAATAGTTTTAGGTTTGCAGAAAACTGAACAGATAGTACAGAGAGAGTCACCATATACTCCTCTCTCCCTCTGTTCATAGTTTACCCTGTTAGCAACACCTTTCATTAGTATGGCACATTTGTTATAGTTGATGAGTTAATATTGATACATTATTATATTAACTAAAATTTATACATTAGGGTTCATTCCTTGTATTGTACAGTTCTATGGATTTTATCATAAATAGTTTTGCCAAATTTTGTATTTGTCTTTATCTAATTTTGTTCTTTTATATAGAAAATAAAAATGAATAAATATGTATAATGAAATATCATGTGATATCTATACTTTACAACACTTTTCATGTCAATAAATTCTAGGGAAAAAAGTCCTCAGTTTCTAGTTTGGGTTCAGAATAGGAAGACATTTACAAATAGAGGGCATAGGTAAGAATGTGAGTAGTTCTGGGGAAAGAGAGTCCAGAATGTGAAGTCAGAAACTACATTGACCTCGGCCTTGAGCACCACAGTGTCATGCGTTCTTAAATCTTTTTGTTGTTGTTGTTGTTTTTGTTAACCCTCACCCTAGGATATTTTTCCATTGATCTTCTTAGAGAGAGTGGAAGATAGAGAGAAACATCCATGTGAGAGAAACACATGGATTGGTTGCCTCCTGCACATGCCCCAGCCAGGGCCCGGGCAGCAGAGGAACCTGAAACCAAGGTACATGCCTTTGACCAGAATCGAGCCTGGGACCCTTTGGTCAGCAGGCCAACACTCTATCCACTGAGCCAAACTGGCAAGGCCCATCCTTAAGTCTTAACAGTTAGGTACAAGCCTGATCCTTTACATGCACCCGGACACCAGACAGCCTGGCCATAGAAACCTCTGACTGCCTGCCTTGGCCACCCCCAACCCGCCAGTCTTGCCAGTTTCCCGTTCCATAGAGGAGACTTTGGCACCTCTCCCACCTTGCACCAGGGACCACCCTCCACTTTGTCGTGTGCCTCTCTTTGTCTATTGCCTTTATGGTCTGTGCTCCAGCCACATCCCAGCCACTTGGCTTTTACCCAGTGGAGATGGAGAAGACTTGTTTTCTTTGCTCAAGGAATTCACATTGGAGTTAGTTGCAGGAGGTTACAGAGTGGTAGCCCATGAGCTGCCTCCAGCCTCTGGGTGTGTTCAGATTTGCAGTACAGAGTGTGTTGCAGATGCTGTTTTAAATTTGAAATTAGTTGCCAGCAATTAAAAATTAGAAAATTTCCCACAAAAAATATCTTTACATCTAGTGTGACTTGACAAATCAGATACAACTCTGCACTCACATTGTTAACCATCAGCTGGAGATGAGTGGCAGCTGCCCTCCTTTGAGCAGAGCATTTGCTGCCTAGTTTATCATAGTCCCCACCTCTCCCTATTGTATGACACTTAAGTCACTGACTGAATTTACATGATCTACCTGGACTCTAAAGACAGTTGAGTTTGCAACCCTTGGAGTAGCTGGGTACTTTTGCATTTCCAGTGGCCAAAAAGCCTGAAAAAGTCTAAAATATAAACTTATACCAAGCCCCACCACTCACCATCCAGTGATGAAAGAAATTAATGTTCAAATGTGGCCACTCCTGCCTTTTTGTGGCAAGAAAACCCCAAGGCCACACTTTTCTTCCTTGTGGCACCTCTTATTAAAAAAAAAAAAAATCCAGCTTGTTCGATGAAATGTTTCTTTATGGAAAAGAGCTGCTGACCACCAAGCCCAATGTATGATCTGGAAGCATTATATGAAGGTGCCTTGAACCTGGAGATGATCAAGATGGACCTACCATACTTGAATCTGGAGTACCTTAGATCCCTTGGACAATTCTTTTTTTCAAGGATTTCACAAGGTCTCAACTCACTGGCCTTATTTCATTCCTTAGCTCACAGACTTACTGAAATAGAAGAGAAGGCAGCAAAGATTCTTCTTCCTTCCCTCCTCATCCGAGGGCTCTCTGCCACTTGCTCTCAGCATCACAGAAACACATGCTACCTGCTCAGCTGGATACATGTTAGCCAGCCTAGAAGGACCAACCAACCCTTCCTGTTCTGCCTCCATAGTAATAATCAAAGCATCAAAAACATGATTTAAGCCATAGACTTGTTTGTCTCTTGCACCTGGTAATTGGGTCAAGTTGAAGTTCAAAAATTGGACCTACAAGCAGGTATTCACCTGTACCCTGCAGAACCTAGACCTTAACCAATGTGAAGGGAAAGGCTTCCTAAGGGGATAGGAGATCCATGTAAGCATGCCCCAGGGGCAGCCTTTAATAAACATGCCTTTGTTCACCTCTAGTTTCCCTGTGTCCAGAACGATACCTATCACATTTACAGACATTCGGTAAAGATCTGTGAAGTAAATGAACAACTTTGTCTCCTGTAGTCTTACTTGCCCCTGATCCCTGGCTTCTGGCCTTACCCTCACACTCTGCCTTTGGCGTCTTTCACTTACAGACTGATTCAAGTCTGACCTCCCAACATTTTGGATCTGACATTTACTCTTTCCTTTGCCGTAATGGTTCATGAATACCCTTGTTTTCAGATTTTTATGCTCTGTGTTTCTCCCAGCAAATGAAAAGAGCTCAGAAGGCCAGGTCATTCGGCTTCCGGTTCTCGTTCTAACAATGGATAAGTTTTGTAACCTCTCTGGGGTTCCCATGAAAATGACTTGGGTGATCCAAGTGTGGGAAATGGGTGTGATATCTCCTAGTTGCCATTTAGGAATGTTAAAAAGTTTTGGGGAGTCTTGCAGTGAAGAAAGCCTGTTCTATGTTGTTTAAATATAGCAATTCCCAACATTCTTTTGATGAAGGAGCCACTACTCCTCCTGCGCGCTTCCCCCCTCCCCATAATAGTGTCTATTCACTTATATGGAATTAGGAATTTATTTACCCTCTCCTCTCCTCTCCTCTCCTCTCCTCTCCTCTCCTCTCCTCTCCTCTCTTCTCCTCTCATCTCCCCTCCCCTCCCCTCCCCTCCCCTCCCCTCCCCTCCCCTCCCCTCCCCTCCCCTCCCCTCCTCTCCTCTCCTCTCCTCTCCTCTCCTCTCCTCTCCTCTCCTCTCCTCTCCTCTCCTCTCCTCTCCTCTCCTCTCCTCTCCTACAATGCCTAATCACTTATTAGGATCCCAGGAACAGACATGCTAAAGTAGAGACTCTAGAGCAGGGGTGGGCAAACTTTTTGACTCGAGGGCCACAATGGGTTCTTAAACTGGACCGGAGGGCCGGAACAAAACCATGGATGGAGTGTTTGTGTGAACTAATGTAAATTCAAAGTAAACATCATTACATAAAAGGGTACGGTCTTTTTTTTTCAATAGTTTTATTCATTTCAAACGGGCTGGATCCGGCCCGCGGGCCGTAGTTTGCCCATGGCTGCTCTAGAGTCTGTTCAAGGACTAACATTATCTGAGTTAATTCATTTACATTAAGGTAAAAGGCAAGGACACCTCATCACCAAGCAACTGGTATAAAATTAAGAGAGTGACTGGTCTAAGAGCATTCTCTGAAAGGAAGCTATGGTGTCCCTCTTTACCAACTTCCTTTTGTTGGTCCTTTTTTATGGGTCTGTCATTTATCAGCAATTAATGAGACCAAATGGAGTCAAAGCCTCCACCTTCCTTATAGGGGGCATCTAAGTTGGATTGAGGGTAGGGGGTGGGAAAGCCAGCTGCAGCTTTTTATCTTTGGTGACAACAAGCAGTTGTGTTCCTTCTGGGGCAGTCACCGGGTTCATGAATAGTACCACAGTCTTTTAAAGCCAGGACTGCCTCTTTTGATCTACAAGTTCATATGACTCCACCATGGGCAAGGCCTTCTGTCCCATTCTTCCCTCCCCCTTCCTGTGTTTGTCTCTGCCCTTACAAGGGTTTAGGCTCCCAGCCAGAATGAAAGCAGTGAGTTGCCCAATTCAGAGAAATAAAGGAAAACACCCCTCTCCCTAATTTGATGGTCAATAGCTGTGAGGAGATATAATAAACCTCTTCATTAAGCAAATGCAGCTTTTAGATAAATGAAGAACTATGTCTCTATAGCTATTCTTCCAAACTTGTGACAGTTCCACGTGGCCAGAGGCTGTCATGCTGCCATGGAGATGGAATTTAAGTATAGAATTTGAGGGACTTTTGTCTGCGTGGTTGTCTTTTCTCCAGCCCCACCTTGCAGTTTGGTCTATTAAAAAAAAAAAAAAAAAAAGAACTATAAACGCAACTTCTGATGCAAAGTGTTAAACAAAGAGCATGGATGCTTTTTTAGGGAACTTGTGAATTTATTTATTTAGAATCTACCCATTTTGAGTAATACTGATGTGTATCGTTTTTGCAAAGACTGCTAGGAAAACCCAGGCCTCCTGCCAGCCACAATGGTACAAGGGAAGGGGGGGGGGGGGGGGCGGGACTCCGTTACTGGTGTGGCCTCTACCAAACGGAACAAGAGCTTTGGTGTTTTCTGACCAAAAACCTCTTTCTTCCTTCCTGGGCCCGGACATTCACTTAATTCTTTGTAGAGCAAGCTCCACCCACCAGTAGAAGACGGCCAAGAGCATCTCTTTCCCAATGACCAAAATTCCCATTTGTGGGGGTCACTCTATAGGATTCGAGCACCATTTCCAGAAGATCCCAGCTCAGATGTAGTTAACAAGGTGGGCTGTTCATTCAAACATGACTTTCTGTTACTTTCCACATATCCTGCTGCACACCCCCCTCTCCCTCATTCTGATCCATCCCCACTGACCTCCTTAATTCTGTTCAAACACTCCAGGCATGTATCCAACTCAGGGTTCTTGTGCTTGCTGTTCCTTCCAACTGGAATGCTCATCCCTAGATATACACATCGCTCACCCTCTCCTCTCCTCTCCTCCCCTTTCCTCTCCTCTCCTTTCTCCTCTCCTTTCCTCTCCTCTCCTCTCCTCCAAGTCTTTAATGTCATTTTGTTAGTGAGGCTGTCTTAATCCCCCCGTTTAAAACAACAGTTCCTCCCCTAACCCAACCCACTTCAACAGTTTCTAGCTTCTTCTCTTGCTTTTTCTCCATAGCCCTGACCACTGTCTAGCATATCGTTTGCTTATTTATTTTATTTATGGTCTCCTTCTCCCACTAGAATGCAGGACCATGAGGGCAAAGTTTTTATTTCTGTTTTATTTGCTGCTATAATTTTATCAGTAAAATGTCTAGAACAGTGCCTGGCCATGGTAGACGTTTAGTGACTATTTGTTGCATGAATGAATGGACTGTCAAGCTAATTTCCACCTAACAGAGATTAGTGCCCTCAGACAAGGGGTATTAGGACTGGTGAGTTTTGACATCAGTCTTGTCGAACAGCTGCAAGAAGATAATCTAAAATCACAGGGCTCTGGGCGCAGAGTTGGGAAACACAGGGGTACATATGATGAAGATACTTACTTTTCAAGTTGATATTTAGTGGTGTTTTAAGCACTTTTCCAAGTCCTCTTTCCTACTGTCTATGGGTTTCTGCTCATCACCATAAAATCTCAGCCATGTATGCTGTTAACCATGAGGTCTCCTGCTTCTCCAGGCTCAAACGTAATGAATGGTTCCATCAGCAAGGAGTCTTGGTTAGCCTAAACTCATGCTTAGATAAAGGAGACTCTCAAACATTCTCCATAAACCAGCAATTCTGTCTTAACTAGGGGCGTTTTGATTCTCCAGCCTCTACAATAAGGCCATCTTCCAATTCTCTCTGACCCTTTATATCCATCTGGTTGCCAGGCTACAGAGATTTTATTTCCAGAATGCCTCTTGCATCCTTTGCCTCTCTCTCTGGCTCATTGCCACAGCCTTGGCCTGGTCCTCCTGGCCCTTAACTAACTATGGCAATAGCTGCCCAACTTGTTCCCTATCACTAGTTTTCTACTCCTCCATCTATGTTCTAAGCAGCTGCCACAGTTATATTCCCAAAGCACAAATGTAATGTCACACTCAGTCTTGTTACAAAATGGCCCCCCATTACCCTTGAGACAGATCCTTTCATCTATCTTCCAGGCTTTCCACCCACTAGCTCCCTAAATAAACCCTCCACCATAGCCTGTCTACTCATGTCCCCAAGCACTTCTTGTCTCCCAAAGAAAACATGTGCTTTCCACTCTTCACATCTTTGTTTTTCCCCCCTCCTCAATCTATCTACCCCCTTCTAACCATTTCCTGTCTGTTGAAATTCTACCTAAAGATCCCATGTGGCCCATTTATTGATCCAGTCAGTCAGTTTGTCCATCAGTCAGTCAGTCAGTCAGAACATGGATTGGGAAAGCTCAAACCTCCCTTTTCCCTAGCTCTCTTATGCCACAAATGACCTTTCTTCTCTAGACCTCCTGTGCATTTATCACACGGTCCCCTGATTAAGGGTATTATTCTTACATACATCATTATTTCTCCAGCCAGTGTCTGTGTGGTCCTTGAGGGCAGAGACTTTGGTGCCTCTATTGTATTATTCCCAGAGCACTTTACATGACAGCTTGCTCATAGCAAGTGCCCACACTTATTCGGAAACGCTGCTAACAGTGTATCTCACTGGTCCTCTAAGAATCACTATAATCCTTCCAAGGCCATGTTACAGATTAAAACTGGTGAGCCATCACCAAGAAACATTTCCCCTCCCCATCCCCACAGTCAGCAGGGCCCACAGTCCTCAAGGTGGCCAGTTGTTATTCAACGCTGAATGAGCTAGAAGCCCAGGGTGGAAAATAAATGTTACACAACTTCCTCCAAGATGAATTTTAAAAAGGAAATCATCAGGGTGAGAAGAACAGAGACTTGATTTACCAGTTCAGGCTGTTGTACCAGGTGCATACACATGATTTATCTCCCCGATGCTCTGTGGCACACACCTGGATACCCTGGGTCCCTTGTTAGAGGGGCAGAAGATTTGGTGGCATGTAAAAAAATCTTAAGTTACAGGGGTAGTGTGAGAGAATCAGGGTTAAGTAGCAAAAAATGGAAGGAGAGAAAAAAGGGAGGGAGGGAAGGAGGAAGAATTTCGTTTCATCTTGCTACACAAGCACATTGTGAAGGGATTAAGTAGAAGGGTATCTGTAATATGCCAACGTGTAGCCTCTGCTGTTCAGTTTCAGTCTAAGGCATCTCTATTATCTATGATTTCCTGGCTGTTTGGTTCGCACTCTGCCTTGCCATCAGTACAGACGTCCCACATTTACCAGTTTGCATGTCCTCTCTTGCCTTGACTGTGAACTCTTAGAGGAAGACACATATCCCTTTATCTCTGTTTCCTTGGTCCCGAGCACAGTATCTGGCAGGCAGTGAGCATTCGGGATCTGTGTATTAATGATAGCAATGTAAAGCTGTGTTTCCAAAACTTCAATTACTAGCATGCCAAATTTGTGCTTTTTGTTCTAGCCAAGTACCACCACCTGTACAATTATGTGCTTCTTTCCATTGATTCATGTTGTTTTACTTTTTTAACTTTGTGCTGTTAATTGCAATCACATCTTTTGAAATCACACAGCTTGGGTTATAGTTTCCCTAATACATATAAAAATAAGTGGATAACTATTAAATGGTATTCATCCAGGTACCACCTAAATCATACACCTGCAGAAGGCAGATCGCTGTTGGGAAGCACTGATTACTTGGGCTTTGTTCCCTAAAACTGTGGAATAATTAAGTGTATCCATTCTATACTTTAGTTCTTGCATTAGGAATCCTGCACACGCCCACCAATGCTGTCTTCCTTCAGAAGAAAGTTAACACAGTGTTTAAATTTTTTGTGTGCACCAATTATTTAATTTGTGGAGTACAATCTATATTTGGGAAAAGGGGGGTGTATTTTATCATGTTCACAGATATTGTAGTTAGGTTAATTCTGATCTTGAAAGGGTATTTGACCATATTAGAGATCAGTGATTAAGATTTTCTCAAATCCTGACTTTCCTCCTCATTGATCCCCTCAACCCAATGTCTTCCCCAAATACAGATTATCTATCTGGGAAATAACTTAAAAAACCCTCCAGAAGGTAAATAGTAAAGTGTACAAGCAGATAATTCACAAAAGAGGAAATGTATTTAATCAACAAGGACATGAGAAAAGCACATAACCCTACTAGTAGTCAAATGAAGGCCGATTAAAATTGCACGTAATATAGCCCTTAAAACTTTTAAATAAGAGGATTTTTTAAGAAATAATGCTTAATGCAAGTGAGGGTGGGCTGAAATTGATACTCATAGTTTGCATGTGGCTATATGAAGCATAGTGAATATGTGAACTAGTAAGACATTTCCAACACACAGTTCAGCAACATGAATCAAAAGTTCACAATTGTGACGAGGCCTTCGATCCAGCAGTAATTCTGTTTCTAGAAATCTAGTCTATAAAAATAACTGTACTATGGAAAATATTATCTGCATGAAAATATTTGTTACTCTATAAAGTATACAAGTAAAAATCAAGAAAGGGCCAAAATACCAACAATGAAGATAGTGAGTAAAATTGGTAATCTCTATCCATTCTGTGGATGATCGTGAAAACATTTTATGGCATGGCAGAATGCTTTGGGTATAATAGGATATAAAATTTTATTGATAATAATGATAAATATGTAAAACCATATGCATATAAGGAGGAACTGTAAGAAAATGCCTTTGTTCCTGGCAGGGCAGTCTGCATAATGGCTAAGCACACAAACTTTGCCATCCTATTGTCTGTGTTTGCAGCTCTACTCTGCTGCTTATTAGCTTTATGACCTTGAGCAAGTTGCTTAACTTCTCTAAGACTTAGCTCTTCTCATCTGTGAAATGTAATAGCAATCTCACCATGTTGTTTTGAGAATTAAGTAAGATAACTTATGTAAAACATTTAGCACAGGGCTGGCACATGGTAGCACTGACTAAATAGTTATTCATCCTGTAAATATTTATTAATCATTGACTATGTGTAAGACACCTACTGTGCTAGTAAGTCATAGAGAAATTTCACCTCCTTTCTGTTTTCTGCAATATGTTTATCTTTATAAGGAAACACTTCACTGCTCCTACCTTGGTTAGCTACCCTAAGAGCATGCTAATCACTCTTCCTGACTTTTCCTCTCTCATGACAAAGTGAGGGCTTGACCATGTCACACCCTTGCTTCAGCATCTTCACTGGGTCCCCATTGTTTGCAAGATAAAGCCCAACATCTTTACTTAGGATTTTAAACTCTGGCCTCAACCTACCTTTAATGTATCATTTCTTGTCATTTTCTCTCTGCAGTCTCTGTTCCAGAGACCCTACCTCCCCCATCCCCAACCTGTGCAGGACAGCCGCGGTCAGACCCTCAGTTTTAGGCAGCATGACAGCTGTTCAGAAATTCAATGGCCACACCCCAAGGAAGTAGACTCAAAAGTCTGAAGTGGGGCCTGGGAATCTCTTTCTTTCATACCATGTGAGAAACACACCATTCTTTTTCCTGCCTGGCAAGCCTGTTTTCCTGCCTGGTGGACTTGCCTGCACTCTGCCAGACACAGATGAAAGGCACGTGATGGTTTTCTGCCTTCCATGGGCAAAGATGGTCTCTGTGATGCCACGGTGTGTCATCAAAACTTCTACTGACACCATCCTTTCCTTGTGCTTTCCTCACTTGCTTACTTCTCTAGATTTCAGGGACTATTTCTCATTCGCCCTCAGAGCCCTCTACCCAATGTAATAACTGACACCTCATAGACACTTCCAGATGTCTATGGGATGTGCCCGTGCACTCATTCATTGGCATTAATTGTGGACAGACTGGATGATTCTATCGGCTGCACTGAGCTCTAGTTCATTTGTAATCACCAAGGCTCATCTTACTGATGCTGATTACCAGCTCTGCTCATTTACCGCCCAGGCCATGCAAAGCCAGCACACTTTCTCACACGGACAATTTAGCAAGTAACCTGCAACCACATAGCTAGCCAGACGCCATGTGTGGTTGAACGTGGATGGTGTGTGAACTTCAGTCTGGAGGAGATTAACTAACCTTGGAAAATCACACTGTAGACAGGTGGAGAGGACACAAACCCAGCTGGTTAGTTATCCTGTGCCCAGATCCCAAGTGGCTCACCATGAGCTTTCCTGGTTAAATGCTAAAATATTATAGTGGCTACTCACATGAGCCCTGGAGTCAGACTGCTTTGGTTAGAATTATAACTCCACCCTGAGACCCTGGATATGTTCTATAACCTATCTGTGCTTCACTTCCCCCAACTGTAAAATAGGGCTCAAAATAGTAACTAAATCATGGAGTTGATGTGAAAAGTAAATGAATAAAAATACATACAATCTTTAGAATTACATTTTGTATGTAGCAACTGCTCAATAAAAGGTAGCTATCACAATTACATTTCTAAAACATACTTCAATGCACTCTTTAGATGGAAAGTTTTGCTCTGGCCTTTTTCTCAAACATGTGCTAAAATTTTCTGTGGTAATCTTTGTCTATGCTTAACTCTAACCTTGGAGACTGGACTTATTACCTATCACGTTGGCTTCAATTCCATAGGACTTGCAAAATCCACAGTAATACCAAGCTAATAGAATCTCTAATTCATGTGTTGGAGATAGGTTTGGAGCTGGAAAAATATAGCAAAAGAAAAAATAGGAGTGTTACATTTGTAGGGGAAAAGAAATTAAGCAATCCAAAAATAATAGGATAAAGACAGGCTTCGAAAAAAAAAACTGGTAAGAAACAAAGTCCCATCTATTCAAACATTCTAGCAATATCTGCATTAAAAGTTGTCTCTTGCCTTTTATCCCTGTAGAAAAACCGAGGCATACTGCTCTCAGTGTTGAGAGTCTATTATGGGACAAGTGTGGAGCTTATCACTTTACATAATTGCCTCTTTTCACACTCACTTGCAATTACTATTTTCCAGAGGACAAACTAAACAGTTACGTGATGAGTAATGGCAAAACTCGATTCACCCCCTGCTCTGAGATGGCTCCAAAGTCAAGAATGTTATGTTTTACCACACTGCTTCTTGGTTGCTCCTAATTATGCCTCTTGTAAATGTCAGAGTGGTGTTTCACAATCTAGGGGTTAATAGCAAATATTTATCCAACACCAGTTTCCAGATCTAGCTCTGTAGCCCCCATAGCCAGTGAGGAGGACATGCCCTTGATAATCCCCCGTTGAAGTCCTAACTCCCAGAAACTCAGAAGGTGCCCCTATTGGAAAAAGGGTCGTTGTAGATGTAATTAGTCAAGTTAAGATAAGGTGGACCCCTAATTCAATAGGATGGTGTCTTCAGAAGAAGAGGATATAGACAGGTGAGGGGAAATGCCGTGAGAGGTGTGGAAGTGCTAGAGATGCAAGCCACGGAACCAAGAACGCCAATGATTGACAGCCGCCACCAGGAGCGAGGAAGAGGAGAGGAAGGATTCTCCCCCACAGGTTTCAGAGGGATCATGGACCTGATCACACCTTGTTTTTGGACTGCTCGCCTCCTGAAAACTGCGAGACAAGAAATTTCCGTTGTTTAAAGGCACCCAGCTTTGGGACTTCGTGAGAGCAGCCCCATGTCACTAATACACGACTCCTGGAATTGGGGGAGGTGTCCTTTTCCACCCATGAAAATAAACAGAGGAAGTCCTTTTGTAGGTTTTTACCCCATCAGCCTCTGAGAGCTGGGCTGCCTCTTGTCACTGTGATAATGTAACGGCATCCATGACCATGATGTCATGGCAGACATTGTTGGCTTCTCCCAACAACCATCCTTCCCCACTTTTACTAACAAACCCCTATGTTGTTCAGGTATTGACCCCCACATCCTGCACGTAAGGCCTTTTCGTTCTGTCCTAGGCACGTGGGCTTAATGCCTGTGAAAGAATGCTCTGATTGGGCCCCTCAAATCGAATTAGCTTTTTATAGCTCATTTTGTTAGTGACAATATTTCAGAGCTCAGGAATCTGCCAGGATTTGCCATCCACATGCTAAAACCAAATAGGGCTTCTCCATCCTGCCTTGTCAGACAGAAAGGATGGAGTGATGACTCATCCACCAACTCAAAAAGTGTGATGGCTTGTATGGCATAATCGCCAACACTTACCAACAGGTCCTAACAGCAGCATCGCTGGCGAGCTCATAGAGGGTAAGCAGTCATCTCTCTGTGCTTCTCCTCCTTACCCTCCCTCAAAACAAACTGGTGAATAGCCACATTTTAAAAGGGTTCTTCTTATTCAAATCGACAATTTTATGTTTTAACATTTTTAACATACTGTACGATTCCATTTATATAAAGTTCAAAAATGGGCAAACAACTATATGCTGCTAGCAGTGAGGAGACGGTTACTCCGGTGAGGAGGGAAGGGACATGGGGGGTTTTGGGGGGGGCTGGTAATGTCTCTCTTGAGCTGGGTGCTGGTCACACAGGTGCATTCAATTTACAATACTCGTGCTACATGCACGTTTTCTGTATCTATGTTGCGTTTCAATGATTTGTTTTTAAAGATCATATTTTGACTCACATTAATTCTAATGTCCTTTTTCCATAGTACTGTTTCCAGTGAAGTTTATGTCAAACAACACCTCTTGGAAGGCTGACTTAATACAGAATCCCAGATCAAGTAATATCAGGGTGTTACCTGAACCCAACTACAGGTGTTACCCCTGCTCCGTCGGCCTCTCGCCCCTCACACTAAGGCACTGCTTTCTAGGAGTTAACCTCCACTTCCTAAAAATACTTTTTAAAAACATCTTTTTCTTTTATTTATAGAAAATGTTTTGCTAAAGAGGTCTATCTATTTCACATGAAATGATTTAAGCCTGTCTCTCTGTGAGCTAGGCTCTTTGAATAGGCAGCTTCTCTCTTACATAATGGCCCCACTCCCCCCTCCAAATCACACCTTTATTGCCTTTAGTTGAATTTATTAAACTGATCATTTACGTGAGCAAACTGAGCAGTAAGCAAATGACTGCTTTCCCATCTGCTCACTTTCTGCATTGGTTTCTGGTGTGTTTACCTGAAACATCTAAAGTAGTTGTGAATAAACAAAACACAATTTCCTGAGGAACTGCTCATTACACATTATACCACATGACACATCTTAGTTGAAGAAAAAAAATAAAACAAAAACCCTTAAGAAACTTATTTGTAGACAAATTCCACTTATTCTGAATGTCATTTTGCTCACCTGTGATGGCCAGAACACATAAAATATTGATAGAATAAATTTGCAAACTTTTATCTAAGGCTTTCAATGTCTGTTGAGACTTTTGGTCAAAGATCAAAATAAACTGAAATTTTCTCCATTTTCCCATTGAAGACCTCTTTTGTGAAGAAAGCTTCATTCTTCACAATTTAATAAACACTTATTCATTATCTACTACAGGCTAAGCTCTGCGGCTAGTTTTAAATGTATATATGATTCATAGTGTTTATCGAGGGAGACAAAAATGTGAAAGGATCCCAAACAGGTAGATGATGAAACCAACTGAAACAGAACCGGCATCAAGAGTCATAACATTGACTCTTGAAGAATGGAGGGGACATTAAAGGTGAAGATGGGGAGGAAGGAAGGTCATTCCCGGTGATGGAACAACTTAGGAAATGCAGAAGAGTGAGGAAGACAGAGCAGGGAAACACTAGAACACAACAGTTAAACCATGTGGCCAGGGCTGTGGGTGGAAGAGGACATTAAGGGGCTAATACAGGCCTGGGCAGAGGGTGGAAGCCAGGTTTTGAAGCAAACAGGAGTAAAGTATTTACCAGGCTGTGTGTGTGTGTGTGTGTGTGTGTGTGTGTGTGTGTGTGTGTGTCTGGTAAGACATACAGAACCTGAAATTTACCATTTTAAGCATATAGTTCCGTGTCAATAAATACATCTACATTGTTGTGCAACCATCACCACTAGCTGTCACCAGATTTTTCTCACCTTCCCCAAATGAAACACCATACACAGTAAATACGAACTCCCCATTCTACCCACCTTTGTGCAATCACCATTCTACTTTCTGTCTCTATGATTTCGCTACTCTAGGCACCTCATATAAGTGGAAACATACAATATTTGTCTTTTTGGGTATGGCTTATTTCATTTGGCATATTTCAGTAAAGCTGTAAAATTTTTAAAAAGAAGGTATCAGGGGCTGGGAGGAGGGGGTAATAGGGAATTATTGCTTAATTGGTACCGAGTTTCTGCTTCCAGTGGTGCAAACATTTTGAAAATGGACAGTGGTGATGATTCCACAACTCTGTGAATGTACATAAGCTACTGAATTGTACACTTCAAATGGTAAAAATGGTAAACTTCAGGTCATATATATATATATATATAACCAACTTTAATATCTTTTTTTTTTTTTTGAAAGAAGGTTTGCCTTATCTCAGAGGGGCCCAAGTGATTCCAAACTCTCTAGCTAAACACATGACACACATAAAACCATGAGAATAAATACAATATCACAAAAATAAACACAAACAGATCAAAGAACACTGCAAGTTAGAAGAAGGTTGGGAAAAGAGAGAAAGGCTGAAGGCAGGGCCACCAGCTAGGAGCCTGCTGTGATGGTCCCGGAGTGACCTGAGTTCGAATGTTGGCAGAGACAAAGGGAAGATGGCACATCCACAAGAGGCAGAGAGAACTCAGGAGGTGCCAAGTGAATGTGGCACAAGGCAGAAGGAAAAGTGGAAGATGCCAGGCCAGGACCACATTATGACTTTCATGGGCCCTCAGCACTTTTGCCTTAGAGGGTGCCTTCCTTCATAAAAAAATTAAAATTATATTTTATGATTACATTGATCTAAGGATGAATATATCTGTCTCGTAGATTACAACATTTTTGTCCAACCTAATTAGACACTTCTCCAAAGAGGACACACAGATGGCCAACAGACATGAAAAGATGCTCAACATCACTAATCATCAGGGAATTGCAAATTAAAACCACAAGGAGATATCACCTCACACCTGTCAGAATGGCTGCATCAAAAAATCAACAAACAACAAGTGTTGGCAAGGATGTGGAGAAAAGGGAACCCTTGTGCATTTTTGGTGGGAATGCAGATTGGTGCAGCCACTGTGGAAAACAGTATGGAGGTTCCTTCAAAATATTAAAGTGGAACTTCCATCAGACCTAGCAAGGCCACTTCTGAGTATTTATCCAAAGAAATCTGAAACACAAATTTAAAAGATATATGGACCTCTATGTTTATTACAACATTATTTACAATAACCAAGATATGGCACAATCTAAGTGTCCACTGATAGATGAACTGATAAGATATGGTTCATATACAATGGAATATTAGTCATAAAAATGAATAAAATCTTGTCATTTGCAACAACATGGATGGACCTAGAGGGTATTAGGCTAAGTTAAATAAGTCAGGCAGAGAAAGACAAATACCAGATGATTTCACTTATATGTGCAACCTATGACACAAAATAAATGAGCAAACAGAAACAAACTCATAGATGCAGGGAATAAATTGATGGTCACCAGAAGAGGGTTGGGGTGTGTGTGAAAAAGGTGAAGGGATTAAGAAATACAAATTGGCAGTTACAAAATAGTCATGGGGATGTAAAGTAGAGCATAGGGAATATAGCCAATATTGTAACAACCATGTATGGTGTCAGATGGGCACTAGACTTATCAAAGTGATCACTTCACAGTTATATTGTGTCATCACTATGTTATACACCTGAAACTAATATGCTATTGTATGTCAACTGTAATTGAAAAAAACTTTTTAAAAAGTTTGTCCTAAAAGTACATTTTTTTTTCCTTCTGATTTTAAAAGAAATCAAAACATTTTCATGGGGCCCCTAAACATACGTATGTAGGCCCTTGGCACAGCCTCTTCGAATGTCCTAGAGCAGTGGTCAGCAAACTGCGGCCCCTTGAGTGTGGCTCTTCCACAAAATACCACGTGTGGGTGCGCACGTACAGTGCGATTGAAACTTCGTGGCCACACTCAAGGGGCCAAAAGGCCGCGTGTGGCTCGCGAGCCGCAGTTTGCCGGCCACTGTCCTAGAGGAATGGGCCCTGGGCCACAGTTTGCCTGCCACTGTCCTAGAGGAATGGGCCCTGGGCCAGCCCTATCTGAGGGACTGATGGTCTCCTACCTAAGTCTATTTCCCCTCCATCCCCTTCCTCGCAGCCTCCCCGTCTGATTGACCGCTCCAGGTATTGTGGACTTTTTACTGTGAGTATGTGACCTGGTGGGGCAAGACCTTCAGAGATTATTGGCTTGGGTGAAAACTGTGAACTCCCGAAACAGAACAATTTGGATCTGAATCGCAGCTCCTGCTGCCTGGCTATATAAATTGGAACAAGGTGCTTAATCTTTCTAAGCCACAATTTCTATGTGCATGAGTTCCTAACATCATGGGGGTCTTGCGAGTCTTAAGTGTGATGAGAAAACAGCCAGCTCAGCATGATGCCTGAAACATGGCTGGCAAGTGCGGGCCATGTTTCCCTTAAATCCTGGCACTTACCCACCCCCTCTTCTGACTTGGTATAGGCAGGCACAGTCATTTGGGGCTTGCACTGAGCGGGAGGAGGAAAGGCATAAAGACTCGTGGAGAAGGGAACATGAAAGGGGTGAAGGAGTCCAAAGAGTAACGGAAGGAACACTAACTGTCACACTTGTGCCCAGGACAAGCCCAATTAGCCTACAATCTCCCACCCACACTGTCTGGAGTGTTACCTTTCCTAAGCACACAGGTTCATGTCACCCCCTACAGATATCCTGAAGATTATTGCCCTCCTTCCAATAAGTTTTCAGCTTTCTTTAAGTCTTGTCTCCCCATATCTTCTTCCCTTCCCACTCCAACCCCAACCCCAACCCCAACTCTAGACTTGACGTTCCTCACACTCTCCTGTCCTTGTAGCCCACATGCTTGCTTGCTTTTGCCTAGAATGCCTTTTTTTGTGAACTTCTACTCATCCTACAAGACCCAGCCTGGGGTTCCCCTCCCTCTGCAGCTGCCTAAGTAAACTTAATCCCTCCCTCTCCTGGGCTCCCACAGCACCAGCATCACTGTACTTATATCACTTTGTTTGATAATCATCTGTTTACATCTCTTTCCCCAGCTGGAAGGTGTATTCCAGAAGGGGTGGGGCTATTGAACTCGAATTCACAGGTTACTTCCACTACCAGGTTCCCACCCCAACAACTGCCTCACCTCCCGCACATATTGGCAGCTCATGAATGAGGGAAGGTTTCTTCATTGTTTACTTGGTTTGGGAACCTCTCTTCTCACACCTGCTCCAATATAGGATGCTGATTTATGCAGCAAATTAAAGACTCAATAATTAGCAAAGTTCCAATGAGGCATGAAGTAGCAAGACACTAGTAGAACTGTTTCCAAGATGGGAAAATATCAGGGAGATTAATTGGATGATTACCCCCTGGGTCTCCAGGTGGCTATTCCTAAAGGAATAGGCGGACAGGCGGTGGGACAATAGAAATGGCACTTCCAAAGGCTTTGGATTCATCCGTATAATCAGTACCCAGAGGGTAATACAGGCTGAGGGGCTGGACAGCTGTCAGCCTCCCCCTCCCCAGGTAGTACTTCTCTTCTCTTCTCTTCTCTTCTCTTCTCTTCTCTTCTCTTCTCTTCTCTTCTCTTCTCTTCTCTTCTCTTCTCTTCTCTTCTCTTCTCTTCTCTTCTCTTCTCCTCTCCTCTCCTCTCCTCTCCTCTCCTCTCCTCTCCTCTCCTCTCCTCTCCCCTCCCCTCCCCTCCCCTCCCCTCCCCTCCCCTCCCCTCTCCTCCCCTCCCCTCTCCTCTCCTCTCCTTTCTCCTCTCCTCTCCTTTCTCCTCTCCTCTCCTCTCTCCCCTCCTCTCCTCTCCCCTCCCCTCCCCTCCCCTCCCCTCCCCTCCCCTCCCCTCCCCTCCCCTCCCCCCTCCCCTCCCCTCTCCCCTCCCCTCCCCTCTCCTCTCCTCTTCTCTCTTTTTTTATAAGGTCATCCCCTACTCCCCAGTTTCTACTTAGCCCTGAACTCATCCAGATGAAAACCCTGGGATTGGGAAGTGGTTGTCCACAGTCTTTAAGGGACTGCTTTCTGGAACTGCCCTTTTCCTGTGGGGAAGGCAAACTGCCAGACCCTCAATGCCCACTTTGGAGGTATGCACTTGGTAGTGCTGACAGGGTAGACACCAGGACTACTGATTCATCGGGATTGCTCTTTTATCCACCCCCTGGAGCCTACGGCAGCAGCTCTGTGCTGGGTAGAGCCACAGAAGGGTGGGGGCGCCCTGGTTCTCAGCATTGCTGGGGCCACTGATGAATGCAGACTGGCTCCGGGCATATGTTCCTGAGGAACATGGTGAGAGGCTGCAGTGGCCCCTGTAGCTGAGAGCCCCGCTTCTTCCGGAGCCTCAGAAAGCCTTTTGTGAAACAAGTTGGCAGGGAGGCACCCGGTCATCCCAACAGGATGCTGCCATGGCAAGCTGGTGCCTGGCAAGGTGGTGCACGCTCACAACAGCCTGCTTCACTCCCTTTGTTCCTGGGGAACCAGTCGTCCCTACTCTAGCATCTGCTGCCTCTTTCTGATTCTCATGGCTTCCACCCTGGCTCTAAGCCCTTATTCACCTCTCACCCAAGCTCCTGCAATAATCCACCTTTTCCTCACTTAACCCTTTCTCTCCAGTGCTGCTGAAGAAACTCCCTAAAGTATACTCTGCATGAGCATATTTACATGAAGCTTAAGAACTGACAAATATAGGTGACGTAAGTTAAAAAACACACACACACACTCACACAAAAAAACCCACACTGGTTACACCCAGCCAGGGTGGCTCAGTTGGTTGAATGTCATCCTGTGCACCAAAAGGTTGCCAGTTCAATTCCTGGTCAGGGTACATACCTGGGTTGTGGGTTCAATCCCCAGTCAGGACACATACAGAAGGCAACCAATCGATGTCTGTCTATCTATCTATCTATCTATCTATCTATCTATCTATCTATCTATCTATCTATCTCGATCTCCCTCTCTCTAAGCATGTCTTCAGGTGAGAATTTAAAATACAAAAGAATTATCATACTTAAAAATAAAAACAGCGGTTACTTGTGTGTGCGGAGAGAGATTGCAGTATTGCATAGGAAGGAGCAGGAGGGAGACTTCTGGGTATTTGAAATGCTCTGTACTTTGATCTGTGTGCTCATTCCATATATGAAAATTCATGGAGGCTTACACTTAAGATTCATGCACTTTTTTTTTAATTAAATCTTTATTGTTCAGATTATTACATTTGTTCCTCTTTTTTTCCCCCCCCATAACTCCCCTCCTCCCAGTTCCCGCCCCACCCTCCGCCCTCACTCCCCACCCACTGTCCTCATCCATAGGTGCACGATTTTTGTCCAGTCTCTTCCCACATCTCCCACACCCCTTTCCCCCCCAAGAATAGTCAGTCCATTCCCTTTCTATGTCCCTGATTCTATTATAATCAACAGTTCATTCTGTTCATCAGATTATTTATTCACTTGATTCTTAGATTCACTTGTTGATAGATGCATATTTGTTGTTCATAATTTGTATCTTTACCTTTTTCTTCCTCTTCCTCTTCTTAAAGGATACCTTTCAGCATTTCATATAATCCTGGTTTGGTGGTGATGAACTCCTTTAGCTTTTCCTTATCTGTGAAGCTCTTTATCTGACCTTCAATTCTGAATGATAGCTTTGCTGGATAAAGTAATCTTGGTTGTAGGTTCTTGGTATTCATCACTTTGAATATCTCTTGCCACTCCCTTCTGGCCTGCAAAGTTTCTGTTGAGAAATCAGCTGACAATCGTATGGGTATTCCCTTGTAGGTAACTGAGTTTCTTTCTCTTGCTGTTTTTAAGATTCTCTCTTTATCTTTTGCTCTTGGCATTTTAATTATGATGTGTCTTGGTGTGGTCCTCTTTGGATTCCTTTTGTTTGGGGTTCTCCGCGCTTCTTGGACCTGTAAGTCCATTTCTTTCACCAGGTGGGGGAAGTTTTCTGTCATTATTTCTTCAAATAGGTTTTCAATATCTTGCTCTCTCTCATCTTCTGGCACCCCTATAATTCTGATGTTGGTACGCTTGAAGCTGTCCCAGAGGCTCCTTACACTATCCTCGCATTTTTGGATTCTTTTTTCATTTTGCTTTTCCGGTTGGATGTTTTTTGCTTCCTCGCATTTCAAATCATTGACTTGATTCTTGCGCTCCTCTGGTCTGCTGTCGGGCGTCTGTATAATATTCGTTATTTCAGTCTGTGTGTGCTTAATTTCTAGTTGGTTCCCCAATATAAGATCGAGGGTCTTATTAGTTTTCGTGTAGATCTCATTAAGTTTATCGGCAGCTTCTAAACAGTTCTTGAGAGACCTTAAAAGTGTGGTTCTGAACTCTATATCTTCCTTTGACAATTTTGTCCTGTTTCTTTGTCTCCGCATTTTGTTATGCTTCCTTGGTGCACCCCCTAGTGGTCTTTGTTCGCAGTCTTATAGTTAAATCTTGATTGTTGTAGCTAATTCCAGGGAGGGTTTGACCTCCAGGCCAAGTGGCTATGAGAATCAGCTGTGTCAGCAGTGAGAGAACTTCTGTCCTCTAGGGAGGTGCTAATCTAGCCTTTGCCTGAGGCTATCCGGCAAATGCCTCTGTGCAGGGCTCTGGCGGGGCGGGTCGCACAGGATCAACAGGGTGGGCCAGAGAGAGCAGTTATGGCGGCTCTCAGTCCTGTCCCCAGGGGCTCTGCCTCTCTGAGTCCCAGCACCCGCTGCAAAGCTGGGAGAGAAAGCTGCACTCGCTCTGACCGAAGCCAGACAGTCCCGCTTCTCCCGTTTGAGTCTGGGTCCCTAAAGACTCGCCTGTATCTGGAGCTCAGAGTCTGCGACTCCCTCCCGATTGAAAACGCCAACCGCGCCCTCCGCCACCAGCCCGCTCCGCGCACTCCGCACCTCAGAATTTGACTTCAGCACTGCGCCTCCTCTGAGTGTCCGTGTGCGTTTCTCTTTCCTCCTAGTTGTAGGACTTCCACTCAGCCAGCCTTCCTGTGGTTCTGGGTGATGTCCCTTCTGTTTTTTGGTTTCACTTTTGAAGTAGTTGTTCAAAGCAGCAAACTCCGGCGTTAACCTATGCCGCCATCTTGGTTCTCGAGCAAGATTCATGCACTTTAATATGTTAAGCCTCAATAAGAAAGCAAAACAAAATAAGTAGAACAACTCTAGGTTTATTTGGCAAACATGTTAGAGAGTCTACAGTGTGGCAGAGGTTCAGGCATGGAACACACAACCCCTGCACTCACTCCTCCCTCAGCTCGCCTTCCAGACTTCCCTACTCTTCTGGCAAACACAACTGGACTATTAGCTGATGTCCCTTTACCGCCTGGGGTTCCTCTGGAACCTCCCAGGGGCCTCGCTCCCATCCCCACCTCTTCCTACTCCCGGTTCCACCTGCCGAAATCCTTCTGTGAGGCTCAGAAAGGAGATCAGTTCCTCCGTGAAGCTTTCTCAGCTCGGGAAGCCTGTGCTCCTCTCTGCAACCCCGTGCGCTCCTCTGGGTGCCTCCTTGTTGGGAATTCTGATTCTCCTGCCTGACCTTTCCTGGTAGACACCCACCTCTGCCCCACAAATTCACACTGAGCAGAAAGACCAGGAAAGGAAAGGGGCGAGCACCGGGGGCAGTTTCCCGGGTCTCCCAGCTGATCTCAGCCTGCTTAGCTATTAAGGGGCATACGGTGTAAGCAAAAGCCTTCCCACCGTCACACCACCACCCTCGCTGCTCCGAGATCTCTGCCCTAGGTAGTAGGAGAGATCTGTCTGCAGTGGTTTGTTAAGTGCTCCAAACATGATCCCCAGACACCTCATCAGGAAAATAAATAGATAAACAATGAAAAAGAAAGCAGGTGGAGGGAGAGGAGGGAAGACAGGGATGTGAAAAAAATATACCTTCTGGCAAGTGGTTCCTTCAGAGATGTGACCTGTTTATTCCTCCCTAGGGGGGTCTTTTTGGGGGTCACCTCTGTCTCAGAAGAGAGAACAGACCCAATTTCTGAGTATCAAATGGATTGGGCCCTGGTACCCAGAAAGCTGTCGGCTCTGATTTGTACTTCCATTAGAGACCATCACTTTAAAGCATGACCCTAGGTATTAGTTTCTCTATATATGTTGCACAAAGTATGTATGAGCAATATATATAAATATATTGATTATCTACCATAGGCAGGGCCTTGTGCTAAGGGAAACAGAGGATGCAGAAAATAGAATTCACTGTTCCTGCCTCCCACAGAGTTTAAAAGTGGTTTGGCATATGTACGGGATGGTCGCTGAAACATTGTTTATAACAAAAATCAGCAGCAACCTAAATATCCATTATGAGGAGAAGAGCCAAGTAAAATGCGGCACACTGGCCTCCTAGAAGACAATGGAGTCATTTAACGGGACTAACAAGGTATTATACACGTCGGTGTTAATTGATCTCAGAAATATACTGAGTGAAAAAGTCAGATTGCAGAATGATGCATATTGTACAATACCATTTATGCAAACACAGAGATGATTAAAAAATACTCCGCATGCCCTGACCGGTTTGGCTCAGTGGATAGAGCGTCAGCCTGCAGACTCAAGGGTCCGAGGTTCAATTCCGGTCAAGGGCATGTACCTTGGTTGTGGGCACATCCCCAGTGGGGAGTGTGCAGGAGGCAGCTGATCGATGTTTCTCTCTCATTGATGTTTCTAACTCTCTGTCCCTCTCCCTTCCTCTCTGTAAAAAAAATCAATAAAATAAAAAAAAATATTCTGCATATTCTAGGAATATATAACATATCTGCATGTAAAAGTATGTTTTTAAACGGTACAGAGAGACACACACTTTCTTTCTGGGAGAGGGCAAGGAAGAGAATGGGCCTCAAGCATGTCAAACTCGTGGCCGGCAGGCGGCCCACCAGCCATGAGTTTGACATGCTTGGAAGGAGGCTTTTGCTTTTTCTGTAATTACTCTCACTTTTTTAAGTAACCAGGAAGGCATGACCTAAATACATGAGAAGCTAAGTAATGAGTTCATCTATAACCACGACAACAATATGAGCGTCATCACCAGAAAGAATGGATTTATTGTCTGACCATCAGCATCTTCAATAATGGCCAGGAGTTTAAAAGAGGAAGAGCTCACTGGGCATTGGGGGGCTCTGAGAAGTACCTAAGGAGTTAGCACTCCCTCAGAAGTGTTTGGAAAAGGGGTTATAAACTTTTGCATTATGAATGTATGTGGGGTTTTTCTGATATTTGTCAGGCCCTAGGAAACTGAAGAACACAGTATCAGACAAGCTTAGCTTGAGAGGAAATCAGGTTAGGAAAATGAGGGATGCTTTGGTATAATCCTTGAGCCAAATGAGTAAGTGATCAGGGACTCCCAGGGATATCTGGGATCAGCAAAGTTTTTGTATCAGTTTCCTTTATTGGATTGTAAGCTTCTCAGGGGGATGCGGCTGTGATGTCTTCCTTTCTGGAACCCCAGTGCATGGAATAGTGTGTGATGTCATGTAACAGGAACTCAGGGAACACTTGAATGAATGAATGAATGAATGAATGAATGAATGAATGTTACAGAAAGATCCATGACAATAAGGACCACAAAGAGGTTTGTTGTTTGAATAGCTAATTCTTGAGCTCTAAGGCACATCTGCCCCTTCTCCATTTTCCCCTGCCAGTGCCTCCCATTAGAGTGTGGCTTTCTCTTGCTTCTTGCCTGCCTACCCTGATCAGAAGAGGATAAGGAAAAAGTCATTTGGAGGACCGATCTGAGATTTCATAGGAGTTGGATGGGGGACAAGGGGAGCAATATGTGTTGCTTGGTGGGGGGATTCTAGAGCAAAGGGGAGATGAGCATACAGGAAGAGAGCATCAGGCAGGCAGGTGGAAGGACTGGAGCCAACTTTCAGAAATTGGATGTGGAACTGGTTCATTCAGAGGTTTTCCAATGCAGAGCGCAGAACCCCAGGATTCCACGGTCAACCTCCAGGGGTTTTCCAAACAATGAGGCTGCCTCTGCCAAGGAGAGAAGATTAAAACTGCCAGAGGGACCTGCTCATCTATTATCTACCTTACATACTGGGGCTCTGAGTAAGATTTCATTTAAAGGAAGGAGACACAGGTGGGTGGGAGAGAGAGGGGGTTCATTCTATTTTAAAGAACAGCGCATTTAGGAGTCTCTGTGTGTGTCTCTCTCATGAAATGAGATCTTATATAAAAGTATTCTAGGCAGACAAAGTTCTCAATGTATGTTTGTGTTGGGCTAGAGACAGGGGGAAAACAACTCAACCAAAATACAAATCCACTTGGAGTTACCATATATTGCCTACCCTGTCCCCTTCTCAGGAGTACGATTACCCACAAAGGTCAAAATTTAGAGACTCAAAGACCAAGGTAAGGGAAGCAGGGAGGTATAGATGACTGGTGCTTGGTTCTCGTTGATTATCATTAATACCATGAAGCATTTCTCTTAAGCTCGGCTCAAATCTTGCTTGCATTTCATTAATTCTCACAGGTAGGCCCTAGGCTCAGAGAGGTTAAACAACTTATCCAGCATCACAGCAGATAACAAACAGCAGAGCTGAGCTCTGAATCCAGTCACCCTAACATCAAAGTCCCTGAGCAGGTGTGGTTGAAGCCAGATGCAGGTTCCTGCAGCAAAAGGTCCTGAGGAAGAGAGAATGACACTACCATTTCTGAGAGGGTTCCATGTTACCCAGTCCTCCAAGGAAAATTCCAGAAACCCTGTCTCTGTTGGGGCAGTTGTCTTCCTGAGCCCTTGGGTAGACTGACCACACTCGGAAAGTTCATTCCCTTCTGGATACACATTTGGAGAATGCATCGGTGAACAGGGGGATGAAAGATCTGGCTAACTACAAAGGAAAATGAGAACATTTAATTTAAAGAAGAGAAGATTAGAAGGAAAAGGGAGAGCTGTCTCAAACACTCCGAAAGCTTTCTCGAGAAAGAGTGACCAAACTTGCTTTGTGCAGTTCTGGGTAGCAGAACGAGGGGCAATGTGGAAGGAAGTGAGAGACAAATTCCAATCAATACTACAAATGATTTTCCTTAGGTCAGTTTGAAAATGAAATTGGCCACACTAAAGGTAGTGAGTACTCTGCCAAAGGAAGCAATCAAGCAACAATGCAAAATCAGGAATCATGAGTGCTAAGCAGGAACTCAGGTTGGATAGACGTTTAAATGATTATCAAAGCCTCTTCAGACAGTAAGATTCCACAAGTTTATAATTACATGTTTCTGTTTCTTTTCACAATTTCTCACTGAGAATAAAGTCGATGGTTATTCCAACCACTGAAAGCATATCGTTTTATAAATTCCTGTATTCTGCATGTCTTTGCCAAGGGAGCCCCACCTGTGACAGAGGCCTATATGTCTGTCATTAGGGGCAACATTTTTCACATTAATAGTACAAGTCAGAATAAATACCATCTCCATTTGTGAGACAGTCCTTGACAGAAGAGAATTGGCCTGCTTGATTAGGAATATATGTCAGATGCTGATAATAGGGAAATCCTTTTCAGCTGAGCCCCAGAACCTGAACAGCCATAATGAGACCGATTTAATGAGCCTCCTGTTCTACAACAATATTAATTACAACCCTGTGACAGAAGGCAGCCAACTCAAGATAAAAATAGGTAAAATGCACAGGAATTGGATCACATTCAGAATCTTTTCCCCAGATACAAATGGGCTTGCAGTCATGTACATATGCGAATGGATTGAACGCCTTCTTTAAGCTGTTTGGAATACTGATACAGAGTCCGTCTAAACAGCAGAAATGCTTCTTAACTTTGGGTTTGTCTCTCAGAATGCATCTACCCAAATCTGTCTGTTGAGCCTGACCAGTCCGAACTTGTTGCAACCCTGGAAAAAGAAGAAAAAGGAGAGGGAAAGGCCCTTCTTGTCAAGCGGGTAGGCACACCGCGCCCCCCCCCCCCCCCTCCGCCCAACCCTTTATTTGGTCGGGTCTCTCCCCTTAAAGACATGGGATTTCCTCAGGTAAAATTTAAGCTGGAAATTGTCATCAATCCAGTTCTACAAATGATCAGCAGGGTATTTACTGCTAATAGGTATTGAGCACTACCACATGTGAGATAAAAATAGGTAAAATGCACAGGAATTGGATAAATAAATATTTTAATTATTTTCGCTTATGTGGTCAATACTGACTGTGCCCTTACAGGAAGCTCAGAGATGTTAGGCAGTTTGTTCAAGGGCACACAGCCAGTTCAGTGGAGCCTGGATTCAACCCAGGCTGACCGATGACAGACCCGGGAGCTTAACCGCGAAGCCACTTTATGAACTATGCATTTGCAGGGAGCTCATTCATTCAGCAAGTGTGGACTGAGCCCTTCTATGTACCAGACACGGTGCTGGGTGCTGGGTGCTGGGCGGGGATGAATGAGACACAAGCGCTGTGCAGAGTAGTTGGGCAATTTCAGCAGATTGTAGCAAATTGTCCCATTTCCAGGTGAGCAGCAAGGAGCCCTAACGATGAGTAAGCCTTAGGCAGTGAATAGAGGGGAATGGAGGAGGGAGAAGTGACACCAGGCACCGCTGAGCTCAGGGTGGCAGGAGCGCAGGCACTGTACTAATATTGAGGAATTGGTAACTTGACAGAGACAGGAGCGATCTATCTCACAGGAAGGACTTGGGAGGAGGAAAACTTGATGGTGGTCCTTAAGAATAGACAGAGTACAAAAGGATGGGCAGTGTATACGAGATATGCTTTAAATTCGCTGAAATTTTCTCATATTCACATAACCCTCTCACTCTAAGTCAGACTGAGGGAACATTGCTACATGGACAAAGGACTGACTCCAAAGGTTAATCACCTGCCAATCAAAAGAGGCCACAATTGTTCTTTTCTCTTTTCTTACCTTGGTGAGGTTTTGATGGTGCAAAGAATAGGGGTGGCTGATGAAGGAGGCATGGAAGAGAACAAACATGGAATCCTGAGCCTTGACTCTGGCGGGCTGTGGTTACCCAGAAGCTGACAAGGAGCAGCAGGAATAGTGGGAAGAAAAGCCTATGGCCACATACACTGGGGGGCCACAGGCCTGAAAACTCACACTGACCCTGGCTCTGACCCCAGAGGCCACTGACCTGTGATCCCATAAAATAGTTCATACACACCCCCGGCGCCCCGCCACCAGAGTGTAGGTGGCCCTGGCTGGACCACCAGGCTTTCCGCATCTCAGTCCTGCCTGCCTCTACAGTGGTTCTCTGGTTTTACATGCGCTGGAATCACCTGCAGGACTGGTCGAACGACGGATCGCAGTCCCCACCTCCAGAGTTTCTGCTTCAGTAGGTCTGAGATGTTGCCAAGAATTTGCATTTGTAACAAGATTCTAGGTGATGCTGATGCTGGTGGTCCCACACTTTGAGAATTGCTACTCTTTGGTACAAGATAGATCACATATCTCCAGGAAGACCTTCTCAGCATTGCAGTCCTTCTGGCTTCTGTCCCCAGTCCTGCTGCACATTTAAATTAATACATACTGTGCCCTAGCTGGTTTGGCTCATTGGATAGAGCGTCAGCCAACGGACTGAAGGGTCCTGGGTTCAACTCTGGTCAAAGGTACATGCCCGGGTGCAGGCTCGATCCCCAGCAGGGGGCATGCAGGAGGCAGCCAAACAATGATTCTCTTTCATCATTGATGTTTCTATCTTTCTCTCCCTCTCCCTTCCTCTCTGAAATCAATAAAAATATATTTTTTAAATAAAAGGAATTGATACATACTGCGAAGACAAACCTACTGCCTCAAGGAGAGGCCAGACCGATGAGCTCAGATACACATGCGTTGTGTGAGATGTGGGACCTATAGTGGGCAACTCACTCAGCTCTAGCCAATTTTTGCTGGGTGTCATTTCAAGTCCAGTATTGCCAGATTTCAGGAGAAGGCAGAAATCCTGATGTTTATGTAAAATACCCAAATTTTTCAAAGTTGGCTTAAGATTTTTAAAGAGACCACCAAGATGGGTCAGGTGGCCTCATTAGCCTCTTACAGCTTTAATATTTGAGGGTTTGGGCTTACAGTAAAGTCTTCTGATGATGTGTTCTGGCCAATGACAGGGCGGAGGGTTAGAAACATGTCTATGAGGGTCACTTACCCCTGTCATATTCTTTCCAAAAACCTATAACCTCAGTCTAATCATGAGATTAGGTTGGGGACATTCTGCAGGGTGCCTGACTAGCATTTCTCAAGACTGTCAAGATCATGAAAAACAAGGAAAGACTGAGAGACTGAGAGGCCACAGGAGTCTGGGAAGATGGGACAACTAATACACTGAGAATGCTGGATTGGATCCCGAAGCAAAAGGAGGACATTGATGAAAAACAACAACAACAACATAAAAATCCAAGCAAAGTCTGGAGCTTAATTAATAGCAATGCACCAATATTAGTTTCTTAGTTTTGACAAATGTTCCATAGTACTCTAAGATGAGAATCCTCTGTTCTAGCTTTGCAGCTTTTCTGTAAATCTAAAATTATTCTAAAATAAATTCATTTTTAAAAATTAAGTCAGTAAAATATAACTTTTTTTGTAAAAGCTCAAAAAAAAGTTCTGTGAGTCAAAGCTGGGCCGTAGGCCACCAGTTTTCAGCCTTTGATTAAAAAAATAAATAAATAAAATAAGACTTCTTATATTTTGTAGACTCCCAAATCCAGATGCGACCTTGGGATCTCTGACTGTGCAGGACAAGCTGGCATTCCAGAGAGTTTAAGATGTCACAACAGAGGGAAATCAGCTCCGTGTCTCCCGCCCTGTCCTTTTATCATCTCACCTCACTTCCTCCTGGCCGTGTTTATTTACTCCAGGTATGGAAACACCTTACTTCCTCCACCAGATTACAAGCAATCTGAGGTCATGCTCCATGCATTATTAATATGTGTACCTCAGCATCTGTCAGATAAAAGATATTTAACAAATAGTCCTATTTTTATGAATCCATTGAAGAGACATGGATTTTGAACTCTTTGGATCTCCCTCGCAGTATTCAGGAAACGCTGTCCAGTGACTGACTGTGTAAGTCGCTTCAGTTCTCCAGGCCTTGAGTTCCTCATCTGTAAGGTGAGAGGGCTGGACGCAGTCCCTCCTGCCAGAGTGTGGCCCATGCGCCAGCAGTACTGGCACCACCTGGAAGCCTGTTAGGAATGCAGACTCTCAGGCCTCAGCCCCACCTACTGAATCATAATCTGCATTTAGCAAGATTCCCTCCAGTGATTTGACTGCTCACTAAAGGCTGAGAAGGGCTGGACTAGTTCTCAAGTTTCAGCGTGCATCAAGGTCATGTGGGGTGCTCAAACATGCAGAGATCTTGACCCCACCATAGAATAACCAACCAAGAGCCTCTGGGTGCGGAGGCTGGGACTCCGCATTTTTCATGCGCTCCCAGGGCCTGCCTTTGAGAAACGCTAAACTGCCCTCTCAAGTCCCCCCAGCCCACTGGACATGCTCTTTTCACCTCTCCTGACAGCCTGCTCCCTGGGCCCAGAGCCCCAAGCCGTTTTCAGATCAGGAGTGCCAGCCCAGGATCCTGGCAAACTCACTCTCGGGGAGTGGAAGGGGGAGCCGTGATATGGTGCCAATACTCCCACCACAGCTGACTTCAAGCACCCAATGTGATGTCACTGAACCCAGAATTGGGGAAAGAAGGGCACAGTTAGCTCTTGAGGAGGAGTGGGCTGCAGCACACCACAGCTCATCCCCTTGTTTTACCTGCACCCTAATTCTTAGTGAGCCAACCCTACCTTTGGTTCTTCCTGAATGCCAGTCATGCACTCAGCACTCCACTAAAGGTTGTGGAGGAGAGCAAAGGGGTACAAAAGGTGAGAAAATTGGGTAGAGTGATTAAGTGCTCAGGCTTTATGACAGGTCTGGTTTCAAATCCAGATCTGCCTCTTATTATAACTGTATAACCTTGGTCAAATTGCTTAACCTGCTTAAGCAATTTATTTTATATAAATAAATACATATGTGTGTATGTAGATAGGCATACGTATAATATATACATATATGACCATTGCCAAATACTAAAAAATTATATATTCACACACATATACTAGTTTTCCCAGTACAGGCTAGAGAAGGTTAAATAATTGCATAATTCCTCCTATTATATTGTATATTTCCCATGTATGTGTTAATTAGACCTCAGTTTGCTTTTTGGTTAATCACATGCTCCATTCATCTCCCCAGCTCATCCACGTTACTGTCCTGAAAAGTGAGGTCACTAGGAACTTGGCTGAGAACTTGGGATGTTAGCTGGATGCTTGATGAAGCTAAGGGCATATCATTCTCTTTGCAGCTTGTGGGTGCCAAACCTGAAGAGACGTGAGGGGACCCCATTCAACTAAGGAGGAACTTCATTTATGCTTCATGGGGACCTGAGTCAGAAATTCTAGCGCCACCTCCCCCAACCAGTGCAGACACAATTGCGCCCCTGTATAGCAGTAGGCAGGCGCAGCAACAGGGCTCAGGGGAAGTATGGCGTGTCTAATGTGTAACTTAGAAAAAACACCGGCCACTTTTCCCCTTCAGCTGAAAGGCTTTCAAACACTGAAATAAGTTTTTTTACTTCTGTCTAGGATCCACTAAATGTTCCAACTATCTCCCCCTCCCCTATGTGGTACTTTGTTTCAAGATGTTGAGTGATGAGAGACTGACTGACTGTGGCTGGGCTACTGGTGGACAGCAAGCACCTGGCTGTGATAGTCAAGATTGCAGCCGTTCTTTGGGTCTCAGGCTCTTTCCTAAACCAGGAGGATAAGTCCTGTCACCTCCCAAGTTTCTTTTAGCTTTAATATTCTTCAGTTTGGGCCGTACTAGAGTGTTCTAGTGATGTGTTTTGGCCTATCAAGGGGAGGAAGAAATCAGCACCATCAAATCCCATCACCTCCCACCCCTTGATTTCTTCTGCTTTTCCTGCTTTGTTCCTTGTAAGATGTTTTTATGTAGGAAATAAGTTGGGGAAACTGTACATTGCTTTTAGCTAAGTTAAAAAAATAAATGATGTTTAAATAATGCCTGCTATGTGCCAGGCACCACTGTACATGCTTTATGATATAAATACATAATATGAGGTAGATACTATTATTATCATTATCCCGAGTTTACAGATGGGTAAACTGAGGCTTGCAGCAATTAAGTTGTTTGTCCCAGGTCACACACCATGTGTGCCATGTATGTGGCAAAGCCAGGATTATGACTCCAAGTTTGGTGCTGGAATGCATGCGTTAACCACTGCGCACACTGCATGTAGAGTGTATGTTATCCAGATAGTGCCTGATAACCTGGCCTTTCTTTGAGGAGGTAAAGCTAGGAGATTTCATTCTATCAATGTTGTCAGATTCTAGAAATGGTTCTCTGGTTTTGGCTGAAGAGATAGCCAAATGTTTATCTTAAAATTTGCTTCTTGGTCACTGCTGAACAGAGCAGAAGTAGGATGGTTTTTAAGCACAGGCCAGATCAGTGCAGAGGACCGCTCGTGTGACAAAGGCAGGAAAGCGGGGTTCTAGTTGTCGGACTCTGACACAACAAGCTGTGTACCTTGGGGGAGGTGCTTCTCCTCTCTGGACCTCAGACTTCACGGAAGTGAAGATAGACTTCAGAGGCCCTTTCCTCTCCAAAAGGCTTAGGAGTCTCTATTCTTCCTTCAACACAGGTTGTTGAAGATCAAGAGATAAGGCAAATGACAAGCAAGTTTCAACTGTGCTCTGAAAGCAGACACCAGACATGTAAATTCAGGTCCCAGGAATGTGAGAGAGAGCTCTGCCATGGCCTTCTCATTTCAACGAACAACTAATCAATGCAGAAACAGCCAGGTAATTAAAAGCCACCTTTTCATTTTCAGGCTTTGCTCATAATAGACTCATCCTGCAAATTACCTATTTTTACCAAAGTTCATTCCAGACCCAGAAAACACAAAATTAACTCAAAAATGGATCACAGACCTATGCAAAATTCAAAACATAAAACACAAGCCTGTCCAACTCAAAGACTAACACAGGCCAAATAAGCGAGGCATGCGGCCTGCGGGACGCGAGTTTGACGTGCTTGTGCTAGAAGATAACAGAGGAGAAAGCTGGATGGATGTAACTATAGTAAAGCTTTTTTAGCTGCAACACCGGAGACACAATCCATTAAAAAAAAATTGGTATTTTGACTACATTAAATTAAGTCTTCTGCTCTGTGAAACACAATATAAACAAAACTAGAAGTCAAGCCACAGACTTAGAGGAAATATTTGTAAAATACACGTCAGATAAAGGACTATTACCTAAGAGCTTTCCCCCTCCAATATCCTTCCTCACACTCTTCTTTTCACATTTGATGGTAGAAAAAAATACCTTAAAAATATTCTATACAAACTGTTTGAAACATCATGACACATCACCAGTTTGTCTAAAACATGACAGATAGATGTTAAGTTCCTTCATTATCCCTCAGTATCTTAATGAAGAGGAAGCACACAACAAATATTTGTTGATTAGTAATAAACATGCCAATGCAAAGTTCTAATTGATACCAATAAAGAATCAGGCCCATGCATGTGTTAATTATACCTCAGTTTGCTTTTTGGTTAATCACATGCTCCACTCCATCATCAGACCAGGCAGTGAGACCTCCACAACATTTATTAAAATTTACCAGAACATCCCATGCCCAGACTGCCCTCCCACGCACTTCACTGAGAACCAGTGACAGGGATCCAGCACAGACACCAAAACCTAAGGTATGATGCTTGGGAAACCCTGAGTTTAGGACTCAATGAGGGTTTGGTGGATTATTTCCCAACCCTCTTACCCATTTGGTTTTGTAACTTAAGGAGGTCAGAGCCAAAGGGGTTGATAAGTAAATGAAAGTGCCTGGGGCAGGGGAGGAAGGGCAGAATTGTTAGCGAATTTAGGAAGTCACAGTACAGTGGCCAGAGATACCTTCTCTGAAGAACCCAGTGTTCTTCCTTTGAGGGACACTGGATCTCAACGGCATTGCTCCCCAGCCTGGGGAAAACCTGCCTTGTGCAAGCCAGAGGATCTGAATGAATTATTTTAGTCTGTGTCTTTGCAATCATGACACTGGGCAGAGTAACCCAAGGGCCTTTTCTGTATGACCATTCCTTGAACAGCAGTAAACATCTCTATCACACGTGAGCCATGAGTTAATGTGAGAATGAAGTCCTATGGGATCTATGCTCAGTTACAGAAGGTGATTGGTTAGTCTAAAGAAGATCTATACTTGAATTATCAATGTCACTATCTGAAGGTATTCAGTGACCTAGGACCCCTATTAGAATTTGGGGAAAATGATCTTCATCCTTTTGGAGTTTCCATACTTCACACTTACTTAAAGCCATCATTCGCCTTACAAAGAAGGCCTGGCTCCTCCCTCAAAAAACTCTAGCTGCAAATGAAGCCTAGCCAAGACTTGGAGGGTTTGAATTTCAATTCCGATGAGTAGAGAAGGCACATGGCCATTGGCTAAGTTTTCACCCTCGGTTGAACACTCTTCCCCTCTTAGAAATAGTTGCATAATTCCTCCTGTTATATTGTATACTTCTTTCTAATTTCTCAAACACCCTCCCAACTAATATCTCATTTGGAACAGCCCAGTTCCAAAGCTGTTTACTTTAACTTGGAATTCTGATCAAAGTTTTCTTTCCTTTCAGCCAGTTCTGGAATCCCTCTCAACGTTCTATTGTCAAGCACCCCAGGGCCTCCTCGAAATGACCTGGCTTCAGAGTAGTGCCCTCCAGAACTTCCTGCTGTGAGGGTATGTCCTACACCCGTACTGTGCTATAGACCCCTGCCAGCTCCACCAAGCTCCTGAACACCTGAAATGGGGCTAGTGTGACTGAGGAAGGGAATATTAAAGCTGATTTCATTTGAATTCGTTTCAATGAAAATAGTCATGCAGAACTAGTGGGAGTGTTCCCAGTACAGGCTAGAGAAGGTTAAATTGTCAGTCATCGCTACTTAACCTCCTTTCATTTTCAAATGGCACTGCTTCTTACACGTGGAACTTTCAACTTTCCATACATGGAAATTTAAAGATTTTTCGAACTTTCAATCAAGCCTCTAGATAGTCCACATGGCTTAATGCTGGGGTTGGGGTTGTGTGCTCTCTCCTCAAATGCAAATATGGCTCAAGACAATGTGCAGCAGTAGCAACTTTATTCTTCTATAGGATTTGGGAACCTTCACATCCCTGCTGGGAGGGCTCCGTGCTCTCAGGCTTGTGAATTCCTCACCCTGCACCCACACAACTCGAGGCTTCTAAAGAGCGCCCTTTGTCTCCTGGGCTGGTGTGTCAAGGAGGCAAAGGGTTCTGCTGCACGGCAATTAATCAAATGGCCCACTTCTACCTTTGATCTGAGAGAAAATAGTCCAGATAACATTGAGAGGAGAAACTGAGAGACAGTGACAGAGAAATGAAGGGGGAGGGAGAGGAGGAATGGTGCTGGAGAGAGAAGGGGAAAGGAAAGTGGAAAGGGAAAGGGAGAGAGAGAGAGAGAGAGAGAGAGAGAGAGAGAGAGAGAGAGAGAGAGAGAGAGAGAGAGAGAGAGAAAGTAGCAAAGGAAAGGGTATTTCAAAAGGAGAGTCAAGCTATCACTCTCTAGCCCATATTTTTAGAAAAATCAGATGTCTCACACCACGGTGGCAGGTCCCTGTTCTACTACTGGCAAAATTCAAGCCTAACTGAGAACAGGGGCCTGATACAAGCTTTACTGAGAGTAAAAGATGTTGATAATACTTATTAACTTCCTACTCCAAAAGTTCCTGCATCTACTTTTCACTCAGGTCAATAAGAGGTGTCCCTAAAGGTGGCATTTAAAAAGATCTTAACTAAGAAAGTGTGCTCCAAGAAAAATGCGGTAAGCCTGCAGGTCTCTGAGACCTCCTGTAGACATTTAAACTTTCTTTATCCTGATTGAAAAACCAGAAATCCACGATTAACTGCAGAGACAGTAGGAACTAGTAATCATTTGTGATTAAATACAACAGCTTGGTAGCAAAACCCTTCCCAAGGCCTTGCAGGGTTTACCTTTAAATGCAGCTCTTTAGACAATGGCTGGGTGGAGGGTAGCCCTGAAAGACAGGATGGAAAAAAAACATTATTTTGTTCAAAAAAAAAAAAGAGAGAAACAAAGTATTCAAAAACAAGAATTATTTTGGGATTGGTTTTGCTTTCCTTAAAAAAAAGAGAGCTATACTATGTGTTCCTTTTGCACATCTTAAAAACACATTAGGGACACATTGAGCTGATAAATATGAAAAATTATGAATATTCCACTCAATAATTAAACATGTCTTCTTTTCTTGGCCCTTTTAATGACAGCATTTCCTGCACAATCCATCTGAATCCAGTTCTTTGATATTTTAAAAAATGGAGATGCCTCTAATTGATTCATAAAGAAAGTTTATTTATCGAAAGGAACTGAACAAAGTTAGGTCTGGAGATCATTCCAGGAGCTTAAAAGTTTGGCACTTAACAAGGGGAACTGTATAGAGATGCAACAAACTCATCTGCAGATTTTTCTAGAGGACAAACTTGATGACACAAGCACACAGACCAGAACACACTTACCCTCTTCACAGGTGTGAACTCTGCTGGATCTGGGGCTAGGCTACAATGTTCTAAATTAGCCCAACCTTCCTAGATTCTGTCCCATTTTCCCCGACCAGACACTGGAGTCTGGTTATTTCCATCACAGGCGAATAGGTTTGTTCTTGGCCTATCCAACTCCAACCCCCTAGGAAATTCTTTGAAAACCACAGAACATCATGCCATGCTTGATTTTGCACTAAGATCTTTCAATGGGTTGAAACATACAGCACGTAAGAGCTGGTGTTCCCAGCTCACGGCCCAGCTCCACGCCTGAGGAGGCTGCAGAGGGCATGCCATTCTCATTAACAATGCACCATCTCCGCGACTCTTCCTGAAACAGGCTCACCTTGTTTCAGACTGGAAGATGGGGACGGGGGCGACTACTATCTTGACCACTCCATCTCCTGGGAGCATGCTGCTTGCAACCAGGTGAAATATACAAATGAACATGAATACATGGCTGGTCTCTAGAAACCTTCAGAACACCCCTAAAATGTTTTGAAGGGCAGATATTGGCCTTAGCCCTGATCTGTTTGCATCTGCATTCCTCCAAACATGGAAGAAAACACAGTTACCCTGGACGATCTCTGGATTAATAATCAGAATTTTAGAGATTGTGTCATGAGAATGACTGGAAACGGTACGGAAGATTTGGAAGACTCAAAGACTCCTTCTGTTTTCTTAATTTACAAATGAAGTGCAAATTCTGGTCCATTGGTGACTTACACAAGCTGACAAAATAACAATCCTTTCTGAGCGGCTGCCCATCACCTCTGGACAGTTGCTAATCTAAAGTGCTAAGTAACAATGAAATGTTGCAAAATCACAAAGACTCACTCTGTCCATTTGACCCAGATGTCAGTACAGCACTGAGAAAGAATACCTCCTGTCAGAGGTCCACCCACAGCCTTCACTGCAGACTTGGGGGAGGGGGGAGGGGTGATTGTGCAGGCATGGAGCCCTGTACTGGCCACACCCAGCTTGCTCATACCATAACCATTTCTTCACATTGGCCTGGCTAGCTGGTTCCAGGTCTCCAAAAACAGGGGGGAGCGGGAGTATCACCTTTTTTCATAATGCTGTGTCCAGATACTTCATTTCCCTTGCACTTCATAGTTGATGTAGCAAAAAAAAAAAAAAAAAAAAAAAAAAAAAGAGGTGACTGCTCCACTAAGTATGGGAGAAGATGCAGAGAACCATAAGTGGGCAAGAAATTGAAGGCACAAAAGTCCTTGTAGTTTGCTGAATACAATTTGTTCTAGAAAAATAATAACACTAATTGCTAAATCTGTAACAGGTACTGGGCATGCATTATTTCATTTACTTCAAATACATATTGGCCCGTGAGGTAAGCATTTTGTTCCCCTTTTACAGTTGAGGAAAGTCAAACTTTAGCTCAAAGTCACACAGGTGGTAACTGAGAAAGGCAGGGTCTGCACCCAGGTTGTCTGACTCCCAGACCTGGCTCTTAACTATTCTAACAACCAGACAGTGCCTCATGAGGGCTTCTTCTAACCCAGTGAACATCTTCCAAACAAGAGAAATTCTTTTCCACGTCACATTTCATAATCGCCCACCATGACATTTTAGGATGCAAATCTTTCATTGTCTTCCCTGGATCGTCGGCCGGACGGAGCGCAGGGACTATCACAGGGGCTATTTCAGGGGGCGTAGTGTGAACCAGAAATCAGACATCAGTCACGGGTGGCCAGCACAGGTTCACAAGGGCCAAGTCAGGCCAGACAAAGACCAACCACATGTTTTAAAATAAGGTTATTAGTCTGTTCAATCAGGGACATGGTGTATCTGATTTTCGACGAGATATTTGGCCAAATCTCAGGATAGTCTGGTGGACAGGATGAAGAAATGTGGGAATTGGAGTTGTGGCAACCTGTCCTCCCTAAAGACTACTGATTCGTGGATTAGTGTCAGTCTCAGACATCGCTGATCAACATTTTTTAATATATATTTTTATTGACTTCAGAGAGGCAGGGAGAGGGAGAGAGAGACAGAAACATCAATGATGAGAGTGAATCACCGATCAGCTGCCTCCTGCACAGCCCCCACTGGGGATCGAGCCCACAACCCGGGCCCCCACCAGGAATCAAACCCAGGACCTTTCAGTCCACAGGCCGACGCTCCAACCACTGAGTCAAACCAGCTAGGGCTGCTGACCAACATTTTTATCAACAAACCAGACAACCTAAAATCCTACATACACTCCCACCACCCTTCTCCTGGTACTTATATCTGCCAGTCTCATCCCCACACACCCATGGCCCGCTCCCCAGGTCAGGCTTCCTTTTGTCTCTGGTCCTTGACTCATATGATCCCCAGCCTGGAACACTCTTCTTTCTCTAACACTATGTCTTTCATGTCTCCACCTAGGGTCACTTCAAAGGGTGCTTTCCTTAACCACTGCCCACCCACGCTGGACTAGATGTTCACCCCTGGACCTCCCTGCTACTGCCACGTGTTCCCATAACATGCCATAAAACTCTCATCATAACACGTAAGCCACACGTGGTTGGTGACTCCTGTACTAGTTCATATACCTCATTAGACTATAACTGAGGGAGGGGATATGTCTATCTTGGTCATAATATCCAGTATCATGATTGGCATGTAATAGGTTTTCAATATTTGTAGAATGAATTAATTAACAAAATCATCTTGGATTAATGACAAAATCAGAATCTAAAAAATGTGCCTATAATCTGGGACAGTGGGGTGAATCCAACAAAATTAATTTCAACTAGGATAAATGTAAAGTAAAACAAAGGGGTGTAAAGAAAACATGCCAACACAAACTAGTAGAGGAATGCATGAATTTAGCAGCACATGTGGAAAAAAATGGGATTTTTTAATTGACTATGAATTGAATGTGATTGGCCACCCAAAAAGATTATGTATTTTTAGTCTTTATGGTTAGGAGCAAAGTATCTAGAGGTAATGAATTCTGAATTGGTCAAACTATACTGTGTACTGTGACTACTTAAGATACTATATTTCAATATGAAAGATGAACAAACAAATGTAAGACTTGAAACCATAAAAATCCTAGAAGAAAACATAGGCAGAAAAATCTCAGACATTTCTCATAGCAACATTTCTGATATGTCTCCTCAGGCAAGGGAAACAAATGAAAAAATAAACTAATAGGACTACATCAAACTAAAATTTTTTTGCACAGCAGCAGAAACCATCAACAAAATAAAAGACAACCCACTGAATGGAAGAACATATTCGCCAATAATATATCTGATAAGGAGTTAATATCCAAAATTTATAAAGAACGTATACAACTCAACACCAGAAAAGCAAACAATCCAATTAAAAAATGAGCAAAGGACCTGAATAGACACTTCTCCAAAGAGGACATACAGAAGGCCAATAGCCATATAAAAAGATCTTCAACGTAACTAATCATCAGAGGAATGCAAATTAAAACCATAATGAGATATCACCTCACACCTATCAGAATGGCTATCATCAATAAAAATCAATAAAAAGTGTTGGCAAGGATATGGAGAAAAGGGAACCCTAGTGCACTATTGGTGGGAATGAAGACTGGTGCAGCCACTGTAGAAAGCAGTATGGTGTTTTCTCAAAAAATTAAAAATAGAACTGCCTTATGATCAAGTGATTTCACTTCTGGCAATATACCCAAAGAAATCTGAAAAACTGATTTGAAAGAATATATGCACCCCTATGTTCATTGCAGCATTATTTATAATAACCAAAATTTGGAAGCAGCTCAAGTGCCCATCAGTAGATGAGTGGATAAAAAAGCTGTAGTACATTTACACAATAGAATACTACTCATCTGTAAAAAAGAAGGAAATCTTGGCATTTGCAACAGCATGGGTGGACCTGAAGGTATTACGCTAAGTGAAATAATTCAGTCAGAGAAATACAAATACCACATGATTTTACTTATATGTGTAATTTAATGAACAAAACAAACAAACAAAATAGAAACAGACTCATAGAGACAGAGTACAAACTGACAGTTCTTAGAGGGGAGGGGCGATGAGGGGCTGGGTAAAAAAGTGAAGGGATTTTTTTTAAACACTTCATAACAGAGGGAAAGGGGGTTGGGGGTGGTAGAAAGGGTAAAGGAGGAATAAATGGTGACAGAAGGAAACAACTTTGGTGAACACACATACAATATACAGATGACGTATTGTAGAAGTGTACACCTGATTATAATTTTATTAACCAGTGTCACTCCAATAAATTCAATAAAAAATGTTTTTAAAGGTTGATCTGCCTTGCCGGTGTGGCTCAGTGGTTGAGCGTTGACCTATGAACCAGGAGGTCATGGTTCAATTCTCTGTCAGGGCACATGCCTGGGGTTGCAGGCTCAATTCTTAGTAGGGGGCATGCAGAAAGCAGCTGATCAATGATTCTCTCTCATTGTTGATATCTCTATTTCTCTCTGCCTCTCCCTTCTTCTCTGAAATCAATTTAAAAAAAGAATGGTTGTGCCCTAGCCAGTTTGGCTCAGTGGATAGAACGTCAGCCTGCAGACTGAAGGGTCCTGGGTTTGATTCCGGTCAAGGGCACATGCAAGCTCGATCCCCAGTAGGAGTCGTGCAGGAGGCAGCCAATCAATGATTCTCTCTCATCATTGATGTTTCTATCTCTCTCTCCCTTTCCCTTCATCTCTGAAATCAATATATATATATATATTTTAAAGAATGTTTTTTAAAAAAAGATTGATCTATCTTGAAGCATGTAATTCTTACTAGAGTCTTTTATTTTCTTTAGGGTTCTGTTGTTAGTTTTTCTTAATTTGTGCTTACATAGCTAATTTTCTGCCTTTCTTTTTTTCTAAAATAAACTTTTAAAGCTATATTTTTACTCTAAGTACTATTCTCATCATTGGTCTGTGAGTGGAACCCCTTTTAACAAAGCACCATAAGTTATTATTATGCACACTGAAGATCAAGAAACAGCTCAAAAACAAAAAGGCAATGTGCCATTGAGGTTAGAACAACAGATAAGCAGAATTCAGGCCCAGAAATGTTAGCTACGTTGCCCACATCTCATAGGAAATCAGAATTGTTCCTAGAAGAAAATAATCAGGTAATTTCCTGTTCTCGTTGAGGACTTGAAGACTTAAATGAGGAGATGAGTGGAAGAGTGTCCAAAATATGTCTAGTAAGGCTGAGAAAGCTCAAACCCTGTCTGAGGAATCAGCTTTGTAATAAGAGGCAGCCGTGCCATATAGTTCAAGCCTCCAAAGCGAGCCAGTGCAGCAGCAGGTGCAGCCACCAGACGGCCGGCAAAGGGGAAAGTGTGGGGTGAGGCCCATAGCAAGCTCTTCCTGGTCATGTTTACCCCTCCGGAGTGACAGGAGTCAGGTTTTGAAAATCTGAGAAAATGGAAAATCAAGGAATGCTCTTAATGAACTGAAAACCACCCTCTGCCAGGCCCAGGAAAGCAAACTGTTCACATGGAGCCATCACTCCATCAGAGGAGCGTTCATTACGCAGAAGTAGCCCTGCAAAATACTTTTATTTTCCTCCTCAATTTCAAGGTCCTAGAGTGCTGTTTTCTAAAATTGGCCGTGAAACTTTCTTGGTTTGAAGACCTAGTGACATGAGTAGTCCTTTATTTTAATTGGTAAAGAGGAGTTTATTTTTGAAAGCCCCTTTGGCTGCAGATGTAAAGCTATCACCATCACCAGGTCCACTTGTCAGACAGGGTGGGGCAAAAGTAGGTTTACAGGTGTTCATATGGGAAATAATATAATAATTAATAAATCATAATACAAGAATAAACTCTGTTTCATGTACTCACAACTGCAAGCCTACTTTTGCCCCACCCTGTATATATTTTCACTGAGGTTTTCCCAACATTGAGAGTCAGCAGTGTAAGTTTTTCTTTTTCTTTCTTTAATTTATCTTTATTGTTGAAAGTATTACAGATGTACTCTTTTCCCCCCATTGTCCTCCACCCTGCCCCTGCCCTCCCCCAGGCCTAAGGCACTATTTTATGTGACTGTGGGTTATGCATATATGCATATAAATTCTTTGGTTAATCTCTTCCCACCCCGTGTAAATTTTTCTTAATCTCTATTTAAAATACACATGACATCATGATTTTGAAAATTTGGTTTTTGTCCTATAGCTTATCATCCAGGCAAGCACCCTAAAATAACAAATAGTTGCATTAAGTCAGAGGCTTGCATAAGGCTCGCTGTCTGATATTTAAGCTGAAAAAGCCCAGATGCTGGCACATTCAATATTTATACATTTAGCAACCACCTCAAACCCTCCCCTACTCCCTCCTACAAGTAAATCTATGAGTACTCATTATAAATGTACATATTGCCCATTATAGGGTTTCCAACTCCTCAGACAAGGCACATGAAACTATTAAGACCACAGATGTGCTCAGGAACATGTCAAGTATTGGGTCTTGTGCGATCCTACTTTTGCTGCCCCTCCCCCTCCCCATAACATTATAGAAATGTTTCACTTATAAATCACGGGCACTAGTCAATCACTAAGTCATTATCACACTGAAATCTCCGGCAGCATTTCCTTAAATGACACCTTCTGCATCTCAGCTCTAAAAGTCACTTAAGCGTCTCCCCCAAATTAACTACAAAGCAAATAAACTCTAGGAAGACACCTCCACCCAACACAAATATTCTTCATGTTGAAAAGAATAAAGAATAAAGCTTGCTTATGAAGAAAGCTAATTTCATATTCCTATCAGAGAGTCATCAAGAAATACTGCTGGAAAAATAAGAAGTACCTTACCCAGAAACAGTCGAATTAAGCAGATGGATTTTGACAGGACCTGCATAATTAAAGTTTCCACTGCAGCTTTAGAAACTCCTGTTCTGAAACCCATTTTGTCAGCCAATGCCAAAGGATGTTTTTTTAGCTCAGGAACCTAAAATCCAAATAGTCCCAGAGGAGAGGCTGCCTCTCAGCCTGGACACCCTCAGACACTGCCTTTCAAAGAACAACTCTTTCCCCTGGAAATGGATCTTGGCATTGACATTGTCATGTTAATTGGCCAAATTCAAGTACAAGTCATCTCTAGACCTGGCGATGGGAAGACCTCTGGGCAGACTGTTTTAAAACTTTTTCCTAAAGGAAGAGACGTGCTAATAAAAAGTCCACGGGGCATGTTAGTCCTAACAATTAAGGACCCAAGACCAAAATGCTTTTTGTTAGCTGCTGCTGGCCAGGGAGACTTCTTCTTTGCACGTTTTATTGGACATTAAGAAAACGTGTCCAGACCTCAGATCTCTGTATGATGATAAATGGTTGGAGGTGGTATGAATAAATTGCCAATCACATATAATCCAAAACTTTGTGTCAACCAATAGTTTTGCTTTTCTCCCAAAGGGAACTGCATCACAGACTGTTCACAAGGAGCAGAAACCTATGTCTAAAGGGCAGGCACTGAGGGTCCCCTGGAATCTGGTTCTGGTGCCATGATCTTTATACAAGGCAACCAGTTGGAGGGGCTCTGGGGACAAGTATAAAAGGCAAAGCCCTCTTTGATGGATTAAAGGTACAATTCCCCAACTCTACTGTCCCTACCTACAAAAATAAAGTACGTGAATAACACTCTTGAGATGGGATTCAGATTTCCGAGCCTGAAGGTAAGACATGGCGCTGCCGAAAGCAGCACCGTTTCAGAGGCATTCCTTCCCTGGCTCTGGGAATGACCAGAGAAGGATGACTTGGTTTCTGGGGCTCCATCGTTGGAAACCTCTGTCGCTTACAGCCTGTGTCACCATTGACCGGACAATAAATTATTTTTTACTGACCTCTCCTGCCTGGTTCAGATCTACTCCTGAAGACAAAGCTTTCAAAATGTTAAAAGAAATAAATGGCACAATTGGAAAGAACCACTGGAAAGATCTCCCTTTGGGAAGAGTAGATTTTAAATACCTGAGAACGCATAAACGTTAGCTGCAATACAGTCTCTGTAAAGCTCCTCCCACTGACTCGAAACCCCCCAGCATTTGTTCGGAGGAGTCACTAAGAGATTCTCTCACCCAGCTGGCTGTAAGGACCTGGTGATGTGATGGCGAGAGCGCAACATGTCTCTCTGGTGTGGAAATCACACTGGTCTGGCCACTAGTGCTGTGAGGTAGTCTCAGGGCTTAGGGACAAAACTGGGGACTCAATCTGCGTGTATCTGAAAGCTGTAAAAGCCCAGGAACTTGACTTTCTCCCCCCAAATGAACAACAAGTAAAATCAAGATCTAATTCAGTGACTGGAAGCCAGTGTTGGCTTACCTTTGGGGAGTGGTTGGGCTCTGTAACCAGGTCCAGGTGGGAGGCACTTTGGACATTCCCCAGAAGGCAACCCCTTAGGCCTACTGAGGGGTTGGGCACATCATGGCACTGCCCCCCTCCTAAAATTGGGGGCCCAGCATGGAAGGAGCATAGAAAGGTCTTCAGGATGTGGGAAGGCCATAGAAGTTGCTTGCTACTGAAGTATTTATGAGGAAAGCACATAATATTCCAAATTGGGTACAATATAACTGATAAAGAAATAGAAATATGAATATAGAACTCTACCATAGCACTGGTTTTATGCATAGTTAGGAAAAAAAAACCAGTAGTTCCTAAGGGCTGGTCTGATTTTAAAAATCACTCTCCTTTATTCTACCACCCTGTGCCCCTACACACACACACACACACACACACACACACACACACACAATTTCATACAAGTGAAATCAGTTTGAAGAACTATAGGTACAGTTTTACTCTGAAGCTCTTAGAGAACACCTAATCTTATCTGCTTATGTGACCAAAGGGAAAATTGAGGTTAGAGACATTTTATGACTTACCTAAGATGTAGGCAAGACTAGAGCCCAGGTATCCAGCCTCCTAATCCAGGACTCTTCCACCGCACTTGCTAAAATGTCAGACCAAGGGCTTACCCACAGCAATAATAGCCATCCTCCAATCTCTTCACTTATAGCACACATGTTCACTAGCCAGGTGTTTCAGTGACCTAATCTCTCCCTAAACAGGGCTCCCACCATCACCCGTAGTCTGAATTTTGTCAACTGAGAAGCCAAGGGTCTCTCAGCTCATTTCAGCAAGCCGCAGAAACATAAAACCGAGTGGCCCTGGAATAGTCATCCAAATCCAGTATGAGTTTGTGGGAGGAGGGAAAGGGATGCTGGAGATGGATGGAGGTGGAAGATATTTTGAGGATAGATTATAGTGAGTCTTGAATGTCTTGATGAGAGGTGGGGACTAAAAAAGGTTAAGAACTTTTCTAATGCATGGGCCCAGCCTGCTTAAAAGAAGACAACTATTCATCATGATAATTATATTCATTTCTTTCCCTGTTTAATGTTTGTGATCTCACTAGAGTGGATGCTCCTTGCAGGCAGGGCCAAGGCCTGCCATGTTCAACATCACATCCCAGTGGCTAGGAGGGTGCCTGGCATACACAAGCCCTGAAAGACACTGGTTCCTGAGGAATGCAAACACATCAGCTACAGACATGCAACTCCCCTTCCACTTGTTACAAGAGAGCTCTGTGGGTCAGTGGCCAACATTTATATTTTGGGAAATAAGGATAGCCCAATTGGCACTTTTTCTTGTAGTTTCTCTCCACCATTTACAAGAATGGCCGGTAGAGGGGTTGTTTCGTTGTTTTGTTTTGTTGTGTTGTGCTTGTGGGCAGAGTTTTCTATTCATATTTCTGTTTCTACCTCAGTGATATGGCACCCAACCCAGAACACAATGTAATCTCCCCATTGTAAATACTTCTGGATCAAGCAACTTCTGTAGCCTTCCCAAACCCTGGAGACAATATCAAGAGGATAGAACAAAGGCTTGGGAATGATCAAGTTTCTCCTACTGGCTCAGTCTGACTCACACCTGACCAAGGACAAAGCACTTAACCTCAGCTTGCCTTGTTTTTACTATATGCAAAATACAGCTGATAACAATACAGGCCTCCTCCTTCCCTCGGAGGGATATTCAGAGAATTGGGGAGATGCTATCTTGGAAGTGACTAGAGCTCCTAAGAACTGGGCTCCCAATACAGAAGTGGTGTTGTTCTTAGGCTGTGCTTCAGCTGCTGTCTGTCAGCATGGAAGGTAGATACTGTGAGGCCTTTTGGCAAGAATAGGAAGCTGTTGCTGTGTGTTGACACAATGATACAACAAACAGGAAGGCAGGCACCTTAAAAGTTTAATGGTTCTGATTTGATTCCTTGAATTTCCTCTTCCTCACCTCAAACCTCAACCTCCATTGTTCTTTATGGATAGGTGTTGTTGTTTTCTTTCCAACTCTTCCCAGCTTCCAGGACAACTGGAGAACAACAAAACTTGTCTGAGACGTTGATAAATATTTTTCTAATTGAATCATAGAACTACAGGGGGGAATGCTGCTTCTTAAGGGGTCATCTAGTTCATTTGATTTAACGATCACACGATTTCTGCGGGGTTTTTCTGTAACGATTCACTGCAAAATAAGGCAAATTGTAAATTACTTATAAGAAAACTTGCCTGAGAGCGCAAAGCAGAAAATATGCACTTGGTAGTTCTGACTGGGGATTAGAAAGAGGTGTTCAGAAGAGGGAGGTCTAGGCTCAGGGAAGGCAACTTTCTCAGCAATGAGAACAAGGTGTGCAAAGCCACAGAAACATAAAACTGAGTGAGATGGGGATGGTAATCAGAGTTCAAGTTATGGGATTGGAGAATATAGTCAATAATGTCGAGATAACAGAGTAGGGGCCAAGTGGGTGCTTGGGGCAGTAAGGGGATAGAGTACGTGGTTTTCCAGTCACTTTGCTATATATCTGAAACTGGTGTGAACCGGTATTGAATGTAAATTGTGGTTGAAAAATAAAAAAATGTTCATGAATGGATGAGTAATTCTGTGAATACCAAAATGCTACACACCGCTCAACCCACAAGGGCATTCTTATCATTCAGATCCTCTCTCTCATTTTTTTAGGGTCAGAATTCACATCAGATTTATAACTTGTTTCCCTTTGTAAGGAAATAATGGTAGGAGCGGATAATGGGAGGAAAAAGAGAATTGCATGTTCTTAAAGTGTACAACTCCAGTATCTAGATTCAAATGAAATTAAGAAAATGGTTGAAGACACAGATGAATCTGGACAAGCATAGAAGGTGTAGAGGAATAGATTGCCACTCTTTCCACGAACCAGTGATTTGGCAACAAGCCCAGGACTGAACCCAGGGCAGAGAACTTCTCAGCTATGGATACACCTCCTTACCTGGTAGCTAGAGAAGAAGATGCCAGATGCTATAATGTCATTTGAGGGCAACAATCCATAGGGCAGTCACTAATCTATAGAGGGGCCATAACAAAATGTGATCCTAGCAAGCTGATGTCAAAAAGGACTCTTAATCTCTTTTTTCACATGCATAAGGAACTGTGCACCGCATGTCAATGAGTTTTCCCTAAGCAGCCAGGCCATTGAAAACCATTTATGTGGTACTGGGGATGTATTTTAATGGCATTAGTCTAAAGGTCAAGCAATGCAAAGAAAGCAAGCAGCCAGGAAGCAGGCCAGCAGCTCAGCCAGGTAATTGAGCGTGCAAAAGCCCTCCTTACGGTAGCCACTAGTTACATTTTTGTTTATATCTCCATGATGTGATGTGGAAATGGTGTTCTTTTCTTTTCGTTTATTTTCTTCGTTTATGTTACAAAGCAGCCATCAAGATAAGGGTTCTCCTTCTAGAAATAATATTGCTATTGGCAATAGTTTATCAGCAAAAGTTGGGCTTTCATTCTAGAAAGGAGTCAGGGAGAGTCACGTACCAGCTCTCAGAACAAACTTCAAGCATCACAATGAAGACTGGAACAAAACTGAGAGTGGAGGCAGGGTTTTAAAAATATGGAAATCCCCAACTTCTAATTCCAGTCGGGAGACCTGGCAGGCCAGATTGTCGGAGAAATACTTTCGTAATTCTTTGCAATACCTGCTTGCTGAAGCTACAGAGAATGACACCCCTCCATCCATCTGTCTGTCTGTCCATCCACCCCCAAAGCATTTATTTAGCACATAAATATTAGTGATGGTAAGTCGTTAGAATTCCATTTATTTCACAGTACCTTCCAGAAACTGGACTCATTGGCTTATCCATACATTAACTCAGTCAACATGCCACCAGGACATTGCATTTAATGAAGCTCATCCAAAACCAGCACGTGAAAGGCCCCATCTTAAAGGACTTTAAATATGGTCACCAAAACTAGAAGAACATGATATGGAAGAAATGCTGTGTGTGGATGGTACCTATCTTGTGGAGACAGACTCAGAGGTCAAAGTGAACTTGAGTCATCATTAAATTATCCCAGAGCAGGCACGGTGAAGACGTGTCCGTCCAGCCTGAAAAGGTCCGACTACTGAATGGTTCAGGGAAAAACCAGAGAGATTCTGAGTGGCCTGTGGATCCATATTTTAGAAGAAACTCTGCTGAGGAGATTGCTTCTCTCTCACGTTCCCTCTCTCCGTGGCCTGCACAGCGGGATGCAGGTGCTGGTGGCCAGGGCCCACACTGCCGTGTCCTCCAGTCCCTGAAGCTTCTGCCTGAGGCCTCCCCCGTTGGCTTGCTCAGTGACCAGGCATGTGGCAGCCAGACATTTGTGAGGATATTTCTGGAAGTGCCCTCTGTTCCGCTCTGGGTGCTGCCAGAATCAGTTCCAAAGATGAAAAAGACGCAAGAAGGAAGGGTGTGCCTAACCAGCCAGGACAGCTCGTCCCTTTTGCTACCTCTGTCCCCACACACATTCACTCCCTTTTGCAGGGATACATACAGGCCTCTGGTGGGCTGACTGTTCTGCTTGGGACTCTTTGCCCTACCTCCATCCCTCCCCCTGCTGAGGAACCAGAAAACAAAACAAAGCAAAAATGCTCATCATTCCAGGACAGATGAGAAAAGTAAGTCCTAATCCCATCCGACTTTCCTGTGCAGGGTGAGGAGAGGCACAGGACGACACACAGAGACAGAGAAGCACCCCTGGCTCAGGCCCGAGCACCAACAACCATTTGGTTCCCAAACTGTTGACAGCTCTTTGAAATAAAAGTGGATGCCATTCAAAAGTGGGGGTTCCCAACGACTAAGAAAGAAGTGTGGGCTTTTATTGGTTATTGCTGAATATTTATGTCCCACTTATTACTGATGGTTGGCTGTGGAAAAGCCAGATAAAGAGTGGCCACCTGAGTGCCTGGGGCTTTTGATCAATAACAAGCCAGCCTATCAGAGGCCCCATTTCTGACTGCTCTGCCTGAGACAAAGGTCCTTTGTAAACTCCAATGCCCCAGAGCACGGGCTTGGAGCCACGTTGATGCAAGCAGGAGGAAGAGGGAGAGAAAAAAGGAAAGGAAAACCTTTTGCATTTCTCAGCAGAAAGTTCATATTGAGAACAGGGACTTTTTAAAGGAAAGGGCTGTCTGGGAATGAAGAGGGCCATCTTTTACAGATTTCCTCCTTAGACCAATCACACAGCTCTGACTGCTGCCTAGTATCCAGCAGAGCAGGATGTGAATGTCCACGTGTATGGCTTTGATGTGCTTTCCTCATTGTCTTCTCCTAGACCTGGAGAGGTTAAAGAACGTCCTTTTTTCTTTTTCAGAGGGAAGTTGAGTGGAAGGGAAGAAAGAAACTGGAGAAGGATATGTTCAGAATAGGCCCAGAACTCTGATGATTATTTTAGTCTGCAGAAGAACGGATCATTCTTTTTGAGAACTGGCGCTCATTTAAATAGGTTTCCCCAATTTGGGAGATCTCCAGAAATGCAAATACTATATCCGTCTGTGACACTTCGCTGTTCTGCTCAGGCTCTTCTCTTTTTCCTGACTGGATAGATCATCCTATATAATAAAAGTGTAATATGCAAAATCGACCGAACGGTGGAACAACCAGTCCGTGGGAGGCGGGGCTGGCGAGCAGGTGTCACCAGGCCATACAAGGCACATGCCAACGGGCAGAGGGAGGGGACAGCGATGGGGTGGGAGGGTCGGTGGCAACCAGTGGTAGCAGGGCAATGGGGGTTGGCGCCATCCCCTGATTGCCCATCTGGTCGCCTCCCACAGAGGGAGGCCACAGGCGGCAGCAGTGGCAGGGCGATTTGGGGCAGAGCCGCCCAACACTGTCCCCAGATAGGCCTGCTGGGGTTGCCTCCCACAGAGGGGGTCCACCAGTGGCCATGGTGCAATTGGGGGCAGGAACGGCCACTCACTGCCTGCACCATCATGATCAGCCCACCTGTCACCTCCCACAGAGGGAGGCCTGACTGCGGCTTAGGCCCGCTCCCGCTCCCCTAAGCCATCAGTAGGACATCCCTAAGGGGTCCCCAATTGGAGAGGGTGCAGGCTGGGCTGAGGGAAACACCCCTCTCCTCACCCCCCTCACCCCCGCACAAATTTCATGCACCGGGCCACTAGTCTAGAATAAAAAAATGGAGCAATCAGGTTCAGGCCAGAGAAGTAGGAATTAGGAACCACAGACCAAATCATGAGTGTAAAACTCCCTAAGATGAATTTAGCTTTATCACGTTCTCACATTTATCTTTTTGATGAGTGCCTTGGTGTTTTCCTGTAATAATTTGCAGTATGATGAAATGAAAAAGGAGTTGGAGCTTCTTTCCTTGGGGTCGTCACTGGAGTGAGGAGCTGGACACACTATTCCCCAGGCGACCCAGGACCAGATGGAGGCAAGAACTCCAAATGGAAGACACGGGTGGTGCTGAACAGGAGAGGGTCAGGAGCAGGCTGTTTGGGGGCCAGCACGAAAGTGGAGGAGAACACAAGAAGCCAGCCTGGCAGAGACATGGGCTTCCCAGCAAGCCAGCCTGGGTCCCCAGCAAAGGCAGCAAAATGTCCTGTGTCACTTAGTCACTCACTGGACTGTCCCCAGAATGAGTACAAGGCATTTTTAATTTTTTTTTTGTCAGATGCTATATTTGGATAGTTTTTAAATTTACATAGTATAATTAAAATTAACTGCCTTCTGCCCCACTTCAACCCCATCCTCTTGTTCTCCAGAGCCAACCACCTCAACTCATTCTGCTCTTGCCTCTCCTAGGCACCATTATATTTGTAAGCAATATGCTTGCTCCCAATAGTATGTCTTGACTTACCTCTCTCCCTATCCCACCCCCACCCCAATTTGGACTTTCATTTTCTGTTGCTAGACAGTTGTAATAGCTTCCTGAGTCACTTTCTTGTCTTTCATCGCTAAACGGGTCTGCCAGATACATTTTTCTACAGTGTGCTTCATTTCTGCAGTGGTTTCTCATTGCTCGCTTGCCTTACAGTTCAGGCTCCTTGCCTATCGTTTAATACCTTCCATTCAGCGGTAGCTCCTATCACTCTCATCTCATCCCCTACACTGCTTCTAACTCGGAGACTCACTATTCCAAAAATACCCCCATACTTTTAGGCCTTTGTCAATGCTGTGCTTCTCTTCACCATTCTTGCTGTCACCTCCACCACGAAGCCTTCCCTGCTCTCCCCAGCTTAACCAGATCCTTCTGAACTCTGAATTCCTAGGAACTTTTTATTCCTATCTTTCTTCTTTAAAAGCTTTTTACATTCTACTTTTTATTATCATTTTTGTGGGTCTGTCTTATCTCCTGCATTAGTATAAAAAGGTCATTCTTCATAAACATGACAAATTACAAAGATTAGGCAAAGTTGAATGAATGTTTATTGAGTAAATTAATAAATAAAGTGAAACTGCCTTCTTCTCTCTTGAAGCTACAGATCCTTCTAAAAGACCATTCTTACACACTGCATTCCCTCTGTAATGAGTGGCTCAGATGAGCTTCAATACCCAGCTGCTCTGGTGAGTAGAAGAGTCTAACTAAATTCCGTGGCTTGCCAAAGAATGATGTTCTGGTGTTGAGTGCCTCCTCCTCTTATTCATGGCCCAGGAGGTCGAATTTCCTGATCCAAACACCCTCTTAGGGATGGGCTTACACCCTGGGAGACTATAACTCAGAGCTGTCCACCCAGCTTGCCTCCACCTCACAGCTCAGCTCTAACTGCAAAGCAACACTCGCCCCATCTGTAAGTGGAAAAGGAAGTCTCTGTCTATTTTTACAGGACTGAGGGGGAGGCAAGAGGAAGCATTTCATTTAATTTCTATTTCTTCCCTTGGCCTCTAACTTTCTGGCCAAAGTTTTCTATTTCCAAAGCTTTGTATTATGTAAACATAGAAGGGCTCTTCTCAAAAACAGAAGCAAGCTCTGCTAATTTCCAGCCTCCCTTCTGGCTTTCTCAAAAGTCCTGCTAAGCATCCTGATCCCAGGAAAATATGTCTTTGGCTACAAGTCACTTGTGATGGCCAACCCTGGGTCAATAGATCCATTTGACCTGTATGCCCGAGATATTTGTATACTCTTTATTTGAAAACTTTCTTATATAGAAAATGATATCCATGACTTCTCTGTTAGTCCAGTTCACACAAAGTTAAACGTGTTTCCATTGAACAAAGCTGGTTAAAGCCAAAAATAATTCTTAAGGAAGCTTTTTGTAACCCATGCCTTAATTACACAAATAATTCAGGCCAAAAAAAAAAAAAAACTATCTTGAGAACTACATTATCCACGTCTAGATGTTGTATAGATTATGCCGCCTGAACTAATTCTACAGACCATTCGTACCTGCTTCCCCTATTAAGGTGATGTGACAAAAGGTAGATAAACACACAGGTGCAAGCTCCAGTGAAGACTATGTCATTTTAAAAATGGTCCAACACAAACATGCCTTTGAGATTGCTACCAAAGCTGGCCAACCTTTATAGCTCTGTATGAAACATAAAGGGCTGGGCCTGTGCCTTAAAGATCTCTGATCCAAGATTAGAAAGCTCACCTTGGTGCGGCCATGAATCAGATGAAGTTATAAAGTAACAGAGCTTACTTTTATTTTTCCTACCTTAATCCCACATCACTCTACCCTCAGGGAGAGAATTTCTGGAACCAAGATACTAATAAGGTGTACAAACTATATTAGATGGCTTTGGAACTATTCTAGATTCTTAGTTTTCCAATCTACCAAGGGTGGTAGCAGACAGCACAGAACCCAATCTGTTTTCAAATGTTACATTTGTCAGTAGAAACAGGCACTTTGAACAGATTCCAGTTGGTAGATTCAATGAAGAATAACTTATGCCTCAGATTCGCCATTGGTAAAACAAAGAAGGTTGGGTGAGATATTCTCTCAAGTCCCTTCCAGCTCTAATATTTTATGATTCTCAGTGGTAAAAATGCAAGGATTTGGAATGACCAGTCTCATTTTTCCCATTAAGCTCCGGGTGAATCAAGGGCCAGTATTACATTGCATCATCTCATGTACAGTAACGTATGAATGACATTACACAATGCCTGCTTTTATTAATGGGAACACTCTTCCAGCTCTAATGCAATACCCTTGAGCTCATTTGGGCCTTCTTTGTTAGTACCCGACCCAGTTACATTGTCAGGAGCTATAAGAACATGACATAGACATTGGAAGCAGTAGCAGTTGAAGAGGGCAAGCACATGAGGGAATGACACAGACTAACAGGCCATAGTCTTGTTCATGCTCATAGTGAACACTGCGAATGCCTGGTGACTAAGAGTGAGTAACATAGAAACACTAGTGGACTTGTTAACTGCCTAGCGTCAACACCTTTGCACCTTGCTATTTTCCTGGGGCCAGATCTTGGCAGAAGAAGAAGGGAAGCAATTCAGATTTAGGAGTACTATTAGAGATCCCATATGTTGGGAACTCTAATTTACTGGTGTTCTATCTCTTAATTATATGGGATGATTCTCTTTCACTGAGCAGATATATATCCCATTCCTAAGAAGTTTGGAACAGGCACATTTTGAGTCGAATCTACACACTTGATTCCTGATGGACCCTTCTGTCCTAAGTCCCCATCAGCTCTCTAACTCGGAATGCAGTTAGAACAAAAACAGAGATCTTCAAGTATCCCATCATGACTCTTTCCTGGGTGGGTCTAAAAAGCTCTCCTTGCTTCTCTTCTTTGGAAACTCCCGGGCCCAAGAAACTCTCTGCAGATACCACCCTGGCAAAAGGGCACCAACTTTCAGCTCTGAAAGGAGAGAAGGAGCAGTCCACAGCCTTAGACAGTATCATCTTGCTATTCTTTACAAATGTCTCACCTCCCTGACGCTGACTGACCTTGATAAAGGATTGAGTTCAGCATTGGCCTTTAATAATTCCATTTTGCCATTTGTCCCTGGAAAATACAAGTAGCCAACATACTTCCTATGTATGATACTTTTCTCATATAAAGATGAATCCTCTATAGACTCATTTTCACAAGAGCCTTCTTTGAACCATTTTACCGGAATTATCTCACTCTTGTTTGCTGGGACCATCCATTCCTATAATCCTTACGTGCCAAGTCGCAGGATAAGGTTAAGAGCCAGGGTGGAGCCACGGGACAAAACAAAACCAACTGTCCATATAGAGCCTTTGAAAAGAAATAATTTTTTTTTATAATAAGCCACTTGCTCCATGGAATTATAAGAATTTTAGGTTAGAATAAGTTTCCTGTCCATTTTGCCCTACTGTCTCTCCAAATCATATCAGATTGGTAATGTCAGAAGAAGAGCTAGTTAACGTTTATAAAGTGTGACACCCAGAACAGCTCCTTCCTCTGAGGTTGTGACTGATTCCTCTCTGTGCTCATTCTCCCTTTGTGGTTATTCTTCTCCTCTTGTCAACTCATATTTCACTGTTTTCCCTTTAAACATATTGAACAGGTTGATATCTCTCATACTGTAAAGGTGTGGAGTGCACTTGGCCTTGGACAAGCTTGGAGGGCTTTTTCTTTTTAGGGAACTTAAAGCTGACATCTTCCATCCAACCAGTCATTTGTTCGGTGAACCTTTCACATCATTTGCAATTGGAAAGTAACACTGAACCGAAGTCTCTGCTTAGAAGTCCATACAGATTGCCTCATTAAGATATATTTGAATTTCCACATGGCTAGATATTTAAATAATCCCCAAGAAGTAGAAACACAAGACCTAGAATGGCCACTAATGTGATGAGGCTGAGGTGAAGCACCCAGATGATAAATCTATAATTTTATAAGTCACACACATTCTCAGAAACTCCACAGAAGTGTGTGAATAAATGAACCTGAATAGATTCGATAATAAATATCTAAGATATAAGTTATGATTGCCTTTTGGAATCTAGGTCATGGGGAGAGAACTGGGTTGGTGCAACCGGTGCTCTTTAGAAGGTTTGGGGTTTATCACCATCTTTGGATATTTGGTCTGTTTTGCCCTCAAGTAGTTTTTAGAATCATCTCCTAGGAAACATCAAGTGTGCATGATCATCCAGGCTGCAAGATGTGACCTTGGGGCCGAGTGACAGGGGCTGACCATGATTCAGAGAAGGTGGGCCAGCCAGCTTGTGCTTAAAGACATGCAACAAGTCTGACAGAGCTGTTTTGGTGTTCAGATCGAAAGATTATTCATTTTAACATGACTACAAAAATAAACCACTAAACTTTCTGCTGTTTCTTCTTTTCAGGGAAGATGAACCATACTCCTCCTCACCCATTCCTCAGGCTCACCTCCTCTTAAGCCTCCCTCTGTTGATGTCCTTCCAGGATCTCTGGGTGAGACTTGAGTGTGGGGAAACTCATAGACAGGGTGCATTGTGGAGGTAGGAAGATGCTGCTTATCTCACTTGGCAACAAAATATAGAAATGTCTATTGCAAAAATAACTTGCCAATAGCAGCATGTTTACATTTTTGCTACAGCCAAATAGATAGCATTAAGAGGCTCTGCTTTTTGCTAAACAACTTGAGGTGCAAATACAGTGTTCAAATTCAGCACTTTATGAGACAACAAAAGCCAGCATCCCGGCAATATCCCCTTCCCCTCACTACCCTCCTGCAGGAGTTTTAGACCCCTCTCTTCTCCAAAATTTGGAATTGATACAAATATAGACAGTGGATTCTCTCTTATTATAGGGGGAAAGCTAGTCCGGGGGTTGTGAATTAAATGTGCAGCCACATGGTTTCTTAGTTCATGCCTGAGTTAATCCGATGTACCCAGCCAGGCAGGGGTGAAGCTACACAACCTCAGGCCTATTTCCTCAGGCAGGTTCAGGGGGTTCGCTTAATGGCAGAGCAGGAAATGAGCTTGATCTGGGGACAGACTGCGGTGAGAAAGTGGGGATAAAGATTTTATACTAATCAAAAGAAAGTTGGATTGGCTGTATTCATATCAGACAAAGTATATTTCAGATCAAAGAGTATTACCAAGGATAAAGAATGTCTTACATGCCCTGGCCACTGTGGCTCAGTTGGTTGGGTTTCATCCATGCACCAAAAGGTTTCCGGTTCAATTCCCAGTAGAGGGCATGCAGGAGGCAGTGGATAGATGTTTCCCTCTCACATCCATGTTTCTCTCTCTCTTTTTCTCTCTCCAAAAATAAACAAACAAATAAATCTCTTTTAAAAAAATTTATCTTTATTGTTGAAAGTATTACAGATGTCCCCATTGACCCCCTCCACCTTGCCCCTGTTCGTCCCCCACACCCCCCACCACCACCATCACCTTTGCCACACTATTAATGTCTGTGTCCATGGGTTATGCATATATGCATATAAGTTTTTTGGTTAATCTCGCCCCTTCCACCAATAAAAGTAAAATAAAGTGAATTTTTTTAAAGAATGTCTTACATACTTACGAAGGGGTCAAGTCATCAAGAAAATATGACAATACTAAAGATCTAGGCACCAAAAAAAGAGAAAGATCTAGGCAACTAATAACAGAGTTCCAAATCCCATGAAACAAAAAACTCGGAACTGAATAGAGAAATAGATAAATCTACAATTGCAGTTAGGGAGTACAATTCTTATCTCAAAATAAGCAATAGAACAAGTAGACCAAAAATCAGTAAAGATTTAGAACAAGGGCCAGCAAAATGCAATCTTTGCCAAATCCAGCTCATTAGGGTTCAAAACAGCCACACCCATTTATGTGTCATCCTGCTACAACTGCAGGTTTGAATAATGTGACAGAGAATATATGACCCACAAAACTGAAGATACTTACTAGGCCCCACTAATACAAGACTTGACAGGAGGTAGGGGGGTAAGAGATCAACTAAAGGACTTGTATGCATGCATATAAGCATAACCAATGGACATAAGACACTGGGGGATAGGGGAGGCTAGGGGACTGTCTAGGGCGGGGGGATAAAATGGATACATATGTAATACCCTTTGTAATACTTTAAGCAATAAAAAAATAAATAAATAAATAAAAAGACTTGACAATGTTACCAACTAACCTGACTTAATTGCCAGTTATGAAACACTTCATGGTACAAGAGAACATACATTCTTTTCTAATGCACACAGAAACATTAACCAACATAGACCATACTTGGACCATAAAACAAGGCTCAATAAATTTTAAAGATTTCGAGTATTCGAAGTACATTCACTGACCATATTGGAATTAAATTAGAACTCAGTAACAGAAAGATCTCTGGAAATCCGTAAATATTTAAAAACTAAAGAACTCACACAAATATCTCACAAATTAATGAAGAAATCAAAAGGAAAATTAGAACATATTTTGAATTAAATGAAAATAAAAAGAACAAAATGTGTGGGCTTCTGTTAACACAGCTTAGAAGAAAAAAATATTGCACAAAACACCTATAGATATTTTTAAAGGTCTTATCAATGACCACAGCTTTTATAAACAGTTAATTTTATTGACTTTTTTTGAAGAACTAGTTTTCATTGGTTTATTTTGGTTGTTTGTTTGTTTTTATATTTTGTTTTCTACTTAATTTTTGCTCTGATATTATTTCTTTCTGCTTAATTTAGGTTCAATTTGTTCTTTTTTTCTAGCTCTTTAAAAAGATAGTAAGAGAATATTATGAATAACTTTATGCTTATAAATTCAACAACTTAGACAAAATATACAAATTTCTAAAAAAATGTAAACAACTTAGTCAAGAAAAATAACCTGAATATCCCCACATCTATTAACAATTAAATTTGTAATTTAAAAATTTTCTGCAAAGATTACTTCAACCTCAGATAGCTTCACTGGTGAATTCTTTCAAACATTTCAGAAAGAACTAAAACCATTCTCCATAAGCTCTTCTAGAAAATTTAAGAGGAGAAAATAGTTCTTAACTCAGTCTACAAGGCTAACATTTCTCTAATATCAAAACCAGACAAAAACATTATATGAAAGTAAAACTACAGACCAATATCCTTCATGAATATAGATGTAAATTTTCTAAAGAAATTTTTAACATATTAAGTACAATGATATGTAAAAAGGGTAATACAATGTGACCAAGTAGAGTTTATCCAAGGAATGCTAGGCTAGTTTAGCATGCAAAAATCAATCCATGTAAATAGTAAACTATATGATAATCTCAGTAGATGCAGAAAAAGAACTTGACAGAATTCAATATACATTTCTAATAAAAAATTCTTAGCAATCTAAGAATAGAAGAGAATTTCCCCAATCTTAGAAAGGGCATGTATGATAATCTACGCTAATGTCATACTAAATGGGGAAGGACTGAATGCTTTTCCTTTGAAACCAGGAACAAGTCAAAGCTGTCCACTTCACTTCATTACAATATTGTACTGGAGTCTCTAGCCAGCAATAAGGCAAAAATAAATAAATAAATAAATAAATAAATAAATAAATAAATAAATAAATGGCATCTAGATTGAAAAAAAGGAGTAAAACTATATTAATTCACAGATAATAATGTATATAGAAAATATGATGAAAACTATAAAAGAACTACTAGAATGAAGTTTTACAAGGTTGTACAATAAAACATGAATATACAAAAATCAATTGTATTTCTCTAAACTGGAAATGAAGAATCAGAAATTATATTTAACAAAACAATATCATCTACAACAGCCTCAAAAAATATAATATGCTTAAGTTTAAGACTGATAAAAGATGTGTAACACCTGTGCATTTAAAAACTACAATGTATCACTGAGAGAAATGAAAGAAAAATAGATAAATGGAGGAATATACCCAGTTCATAGGTCAGAAATCTCAATATTGTTGAGAAAAATGTTCCCACAATTCATCTATAAATTAAATAAAAACATGATCAAAATTAATCAGGACTTTCTGGGGTAGCTTTTATAAATATAGGGATTTGCTTTTTATAAAGCTGTCAGATGATTCTCATTAAAAGCCAGGTTTGGGGACCACCGGCCAATTGCACTAAAGAATAAATGACAAAGAATAGCTTTAAAAGTTACCTGGTGGGAGAAAATGAAAAAGAATTGTAGATGTTTGCAATTGAATATCATCATAAAATATTAGCGATTAAAAACACACACACCTGAATGGGGTGGAGGGGGTGAGGGAAGGAAAGAGTTGGGAAGGAAAAAATAAGCCTCTTAGTCTTATATTTTAAGAATACATTTTTAAAAACTTAAAGTGGATCTTTTTAAACATGTAAAACATAAATCCTTGAAGGGATAATGATTTTTTTAACTGCAATAGAACCTTTCCTTCTCATGAAATCTCAGGTAGAAAAATATATGCAAAACAGAACAAAGAGCACTACTATGGCTGATGCTGGGGCTAAGGGAGTGTCCTGTCTGTCTGATCCTTCTTGCCCCTTGTGGAGGCCCCGAAACAACATCTGCGAATCACAGGCAATGTTTTAAAAACCATTGGCATAACCAAACCCAGCAGGGAACCAGAAGTTCCCTCGGATGCAATGGTAGATCTCATTACCCAACAGCAACTCTCTTGACCCAAGCGCAGCTCTCAGAGTGGTGTCATCAGAAAAGCCACACGGCCATACTCATGGCTTAATATAAAGATTTGCTTCTCCTGCTTGCTACTACTCCCCACTCCAGAGGCTTCTTGAGAACATCTACTCATGGATTCTGTGTGCTGATTTTTCTCTCCTCGATCTCTTGGTATCTCTCACATTCAGATCTCAAAGAATCTGGTTGTGTTGCCCAGTCAACCTTCAGTGCAGTGTGTCTTTTGGGGCAGAGTTCTTCTGTCAAGCTATCTTATGGGTCACTGGCCAAGTATAGATAACTGAGTACCTTGAGTCAGGTGCCACTCCCTAGGATATTTTATTAATGGTGCCAGGGTAATAAGGTCATTGATACAAAGTATTGTGACATATTCCTAGGGAACCACTTTAAATTATTTTTTCAAAAGTGGGTTGTGGGTGGCAGGTCCTCAGATCATCGCAACAGTACACTAGGGCATTAAGTTAATAAGTAACTATAAACTTAAACCATAATTTTTAATATAGAATTATAATAAAGTTGCAAGTCCGAACTTACTTATATTAATAAAATTACCAAATTGAGCGAAAGGATAAAGATGGGAGAGAAAGCATAAAAGAATAATTGTGACTTTTAAATGGATAGAGAGTCCCCTCATTTTCTCACCATTGCAACCTGACTAGCTCTTTAAATATGTGTTCATTTAAAAAGAGGAATCCCTCTCCACTTATTTCCACTCTTCCTTACATTAAGAAAATCAAACTATTCTTGAAATTAAGAAAAAACATTGCACATTATAAAACATGAAGAATCTTGGGACTAACTGACCACTTCAGTGATTATGAAACGGTAAACTATCTTAAAAATCAGATTTTTCCACTCTTCTTCATTAAGGTCTGATTACCTTGCCCATTAGCATTTGGCTCTTTTATTATTATGATTGTGAAATACTGTAGATGTTACCACTAATGGATAAAGAAAGTGAACATGGCTATCTTGATTAACTCATCAATAATCATTTGGAATAATTTTTCTTCATTCAGTGAATGGATCATTCACCTGCCCTATAATAACTGTGTACATTGAGGTGCAGGAAATTAGCATAAAAATTATCTACCCAGGAGGGTTGGTTTCCAATTCTAACACAGTAAAAAGTTGGTTCAGACTAACATTTGAAGCCTTTATCAAATGAGTGAGAAAAAGAAATGATTCCTTGGCCATTTGTTCATAATGCTATTATATATGCAGCCTTTCATTTTTAGGGTCCCACACTTAAATAAAGAGTAAGATTGGAAATGTAAGAGCACTCCTATATCTTCCATTTTGCTATTTTATTTTTGGTAAGGAAAAAACATCAAGCAGCTCTTATAAAGCAATGTTATCATGACTACAAATAGAAAACTGCACAAGGATCTTATTCTACTCTTCTTCCTCTAAAGAAGAAGGAAAAAGAGGGTAGCTTTTCTATTCTCATTCTTAGAATGGAATTGAGATTTTAAGAGAATTTGACATCATTTGAGCTTCATGTCTCAGCTACTGCCAGGACGACTTAGAAATGGAAACCTTGGTTCTAGAAGGTTTCTTATAGATCATAGGATCTAACCCAGAACAGAAAATTAAGAGACTGTGTCATTTAGTCATTCAGTAAACAACAAGATGGGACCTCTCGCTCAGATCTTCTGACTTAAGTCCAACGATTGCTTTTTTAAAACACAAGTCATTACCGCAAATACCCGGAATCTGGCACGAATCCGGACATGAAGACAATATGGAAAAAGTAGGTGGGGGACATGGGGAGAGACTTCCAGATTATTTTTCCCTCTGTGGCAATCTCTCTTTAAGCAGGCTCAAGAATGTATTGATTCTGGCTGGTCTCTGTTCTCTCTCAGGAACTTTCACAATGACTCTAGTTGTTGTCCTATCTTATAAAGGCCTTGGCACTATGTGTCTATTTGTTTTCAGGCACAGGTGAGCATATCAATACTGACTGACATAATCCTATAGGATTTGTTTCTGGTTATCTTCCCAGTCAGTGTTTACTTCAGTTGATTAAAGTAAATGATAACCAGTCCAGAGTCACCGGTGCAATTCCTCCAGGGACAGACAAAGTTCTCAGGGAAATACAGTTCCATGGCCACAGGCTGGACTTTGAACTCTGACCAGAAGTCTCACAAACAGAAGGACTAGTTTGCAATGGGGAGAGGATGCAATGGGTCAGTGACTCACAAACAACTTGGCATTACATGACGATTGACATTGATCAGGGTGATGCTATATATAACCGGATACCTTTGAGATTTGGGAACTATTTGACAAAATCCATAATGTTGAGACTTTGGGACAAGTGCTGTGCAACAGAAATATAATGCAAGCAACACATGTAATTTTAAATTTGCTAGTTACCACATTAAAAAGGGTAAAAAAGAAAGGGTAAAATTAACTTTAATAATACATTTTAGTTAACCCAACATGTCCAAAATATTATAATTTCAACATTAAAGTTATTAATGAGATGTGTTATTTTTTATTAAAGTTTGTGGGTGACTGGTTAATAAGATTATAGAAATGTCAAGTGTACATTTCTGTGACACATCATCTGTATATTGCAGTATGTGCCCATTACCCAATGTCATATATATTCATTCTTTTATTCATACTAAATCTTCAAACTTTAGTGTGAATTTTATATTTATAGAATATCTCAATGTATATGCTCAGAAATGCTTTTAGATTTCACAAAATTTACAGTTAAGAAATAGATTCAGTAGGAACCCAAGTTATTTCAACCATACTTACAAGTTTTCTAACAATTGAATCAATTATCCAAAATTCAATTTCTTTTCATATTTATATCCACATTGACAAAACTTGTTCTTTTTTAAAGAAGATTTTATTTGACTTTGAACCAAAAGCATGTCAGTTTCAAAACTACATCTGTACAAGTTAAGTAAATTTATCCGCCTTGTGTCCACTCAAGATTATTAACATCAAATTGAAAAAAGTACTTAATACAGTACTTAATACTTAAAATACAACTCTAAATTTATCAATGTCAACATGTTCAATGTTTTCTTACCATTATGGCAGCCAATTCTCATTGAAAATATTCTTCATATTGATTCATGTTATAAAAATGTGTAAAATCATTATTATTTGTATTATAAAAAGTTTTCTTTCAACACAATATTATTTTATCTGTCTACCTAGGTGACAAATAGGTTTTCTCTTTCCTTGCACCTTCAAATTTAGCTCAGTGCATCCCAGAAATACAGTACGATCTCCTTACTGAGAAAGTCCTTCTTGCTGGGATCTGCTCTTGCCAAGCACCCCAGTTCTGGGCCACCTTGGGCTGCCTCCTCCTCTCTAGCTTCAGGAGAGATCCTATTCCTTTCTCTCGGCTCTCTTTTGTGCAGAAGAGCAGACTGACACCTTCGTTTCCCATCAGTGCTTTGTCTCCTGATTGGAACAGGTTTCCCAAAGGGCTCTGCTACCTCAGAAATGAGTTAATGAAGACATGTCGATAATAGAAGATAATAATATCATGTCATTTGATAAAAGGATGCCATTCCTCAAGGAGGCATGGAACCAGCAAGCACAAAATAGTGCAGAAGGGACTGGATTTCAAAATGCTGAGGGATATAAGATAAAGGTGTGGTAGGATCAGTAAAAAAAAAAAAAAACCACGGAAAAAACAAAACAAAAACCAAACAAACAAACAAAAAACTTTAATTGGGAACATCAAAACTGGCCTTATTCAGAGACGTTTCTTCCATAGAGCAATTTCAGGGACATGGGAAATGTTCACCTGAAGTCCCTCCCCTCCAGCTACTGGTTGCCCACCTTTCCCAGATAAATAATTCTTCTGAGTTGAAGCTCCAAAGGCTGCTATAATATTGGAAATATTAATAGAGAGGGTTAATGTATTGGACTATTATCAGCCTTTTGTTACCACTGATTTTACTATTGAATTATTAGATTAGTTGGCCAGTCATCTAGCTGGTTCTGAAGAAATGAAACCCAGATGGAAGCATTTTGATGCTGGTCTGCAGGATGTGCAGGATGAGAGCAAAGAGGCAGAAAGATAGCTCAAGACCCAGAGCAGAAGAGGAAGCCAAAAGACCAACAATGCCTGACGAGAAGCCCTGGAAGCAAGGCCATCGGTGGGCAAAGAAGGAAGAAAAGGAAAGCATGCCCCAGCCTGCTGAAGGCATTTGGAGTTCACAGGGTGGCTCATTTGCTCCCCCAATTAAAGGCTTTTTGCTCCCTGCCTTGCCTTGCTGTGGTTTTCCCAGACAGAAGTGGCTTTGTTACTGGGTGAGCACCGGGGCCTGGAAGCAGCTGTGAGTCTGTGGACTTCCTGGTTGCAGCCTTTCTCCTCTGAATGCCTCACTGGGACCTCTTGGTCTCGAGCCTTTTATCTCCCGTGTTTCATCTGATTCTCATTGAGTATATTCTGTAATTTGCTTTGTCAACTGCCGCTCCCAAGGAATCATTCCCTCTTGATCTTTCACTCTTCAATCCCTTTTTTTGTTCTGTCCAAAATGTAATTTTAGTTAATTTTTTAGCTTAAAATTTTATCAAAGTTCAAAGGTCAAATACTCTAAAATGTTGATTTCTAAGAAAAGCAGTTCCTTTTCTTTCCCACCTCACTCAGATACAACTACATCTCTCTGAGTGGTTTTTTTCTCTAATTTATCCTCAAATCTTTGCATGATATAAACATATGGTTACCTTTTAATTCATCAAGTATACACATTATCTGTTAACTTCTTATTATGGTAGAGGAAGATTTTAGCCCTCTCCCATATCCTTTACCTCCCTCAACCTCCTAATTAGTTACATCATAATTTGGGAGTTCATCCATTTTGAGTATTTTAGTCATGATTAAGTAAATATTCTTTGGGGTTAATCCACATGGTATACTATGACTAATTACATTCTTATGTAATTTTTTGTCTTTCCTGGAGTTAGTGACTCCTTCATTTTTTTCACTTGCTCAGTTAAGAAATATGAACTTCTTCATGAATTTACATGTCCCTCTTGGCCAAGGGCCATGTTGAGTTTCTGTTTTCTCTTTTTCATTGTGGTATGTGTGCTTCCAGAGTAAGTACTTCCGGGCTGCTTTGAGCCTTAATGGCTGTTTCCCTTTCATTCAAACCCCAGAGAGCTACATGTCTTACTTGATGACAAAAATTGTCCCAGATCACAGGACCAACACTAAGCCTTACACATAACTGGTGCTCCATAAATATTCCAAACTCCACACCTGTACTAACTCATTTAATCCTCACAGCGGCCCTCAGATGCAGAGGATTATTTCTCAAAGGAGAAAGGAGTCACAGGGATAAATGTTACTAAAATTGGGTCACTCCCTTATTAATCAATCAGGAATTTATCAGTTTCAAATAGGTTAGGCTGTTCATAACACAACATATAATTAAAAGTGCCTTGAACAAATACAGATTTCTATTTCTCATGCAACAGAAATTCCACAAAAAGGCATTTCGGGACACAGAGACTCTACAGTGCCTTTGGACTTCTATCTTTCCACCCAGCAATCTTTTGCATGTCTTCATGCTTATTGCTTCATGGCCCAAGATGGCGGCATCATCACTATCATCTGTAGACCAGGCAGGAAGAAAGGGGAAAGCAAAGGCAAAAATGTTTACTGGCTTTTTATTTGGTCTACTTATTTGATCTTCTTTTACAAGAAAACAATAGTTTTTTTTTCTAGATGCCTCACCAGATGACTTTCATTTATATCTCATTGGCCAGAATGAGGTCACATGGCTCCTTCTTTCACTTACAAGTGAATCTGGGAAATGTAGTATTTTAGGTAAGGTAGATTGCCATTCCAAAGAGACCTGAAGTCCTCTGTGTAGGCTATCATCAGTGTCTCTAATGTTCTCATATATGGGTAAGCAATACCAATATATCATGGAAATCAGATGAATGTCACACTGTAGAAATAATAGAACTGGGCCCATTTTTATCCCAGTGTTACCTTAATGCAATAAAATTTTCAGGCTTTCTTTGAAACTAGATCCAGTTTCCCACATATAACCATGTTTGTTATAATGACTTTTTATGTGCTGAGCTATAACCAGATATTCTGTACTATCAGGATTTTTGACAGTGATCTTGCTAATAACCTCATTCAAAAAGGTTCAAAATTCATTAGTGTATCTAAACCCTCACATACAAACAAACGAAGACTAAAAAAACAAAAAGCAGAGCCAAACAGTAGGGAATCAAGTAAGTTAAGAACATTTAGTGATAATCAGGATTAATTTTTGAGGAAAATGATACAGTTGGGGTTTCAGAATGAACAAACAACTGACATAATGAAATATTTGCCGTTCTTTTTTCACCTTATGTGAAGGGAGTTGTTTTCCCAAAAAGATGTGAATATCTGTTACACAAATATTAAATATAATTCTTATAATTACAATGGGGAAGAAACCTTCAAATGCTCTATAGTTTAAATTAAGTTTATCTCCTCTATCCAAACCCCTTTTTAGCTAGGTAAGGGGGTTATAATTCCTTCAACTTCTAAAGGATTGGAACCAAAGAATGGGTTGAAAAGTTGTTTTTAGTGCCATCATGATATACTATAACTGCCCAATACTACCAGTATTCTCTACAGAAAAAAAATTAATGAAAATATGCAAATATTAACAAACACCTTTAAAATGGTCAGCCTGCACATGAATTCCTACTTCAGCAAGTGTCAGATTGATACACCATGCACCTCCTTGTCATTTCTCACAAGTTAAAGCATGAATGTTGGATGTACAGTAGTTATATATTGACTGCACCTTCTTTAAGTGTCAGGACTCCCTGGCTTCAATAACGTCCTTATTCAAGCATTTGAGCTGCTATGCAGCTGTTTTTGAGGAAAGCTGTACACTAGTCTACCGGGAATCTAGTGGCTCCCTCCCTCAGATAAGAGGGAGTGGCCCTTTCCTATCTACACATTGCTATTTAAGATTTTTATGCCCAGAACCCTACCCTCTCCTCACCATCAGACTTCTAGAAGACTTACCTACACTCTCCACTTCTCATACATTTCTCACTCTACTACCTCTGGCTCCAGCACCCTCCGTACCATGGAAACTGTCTGACAGAGGCCAACAATAAACTCCTGCTTGGGAAAGTCACTGGAAACTTTCAGGCTTTACTGTATCTGAACTGTTCCCACTGACTATTTCCTCTTTGCTGGATGTTTTCTTCCTTTGCCTTCTGGCATGTCACTCCCTCCTGGCCCTCTAACTTCAACCACCTCTTGAATATTTGTGTTCTCCAGAATTCTGTCCCGGGCCCTCCTTCCTCCACACCCTCACATTCCTCCTTGCAAACACATCAACTCCCATGGTTTCAGCCAATACCATGCAACCAGCAAGGATGGGTTTTAAATTTCCTAATCAACTCAAAATTATTCTACTTTATTTTTCTGTAAAAATTACTTTTATTATGCAATTAAATATGATTTAATTTTTAGAATTTTGTGGGATTTTTTTCATAAATATTCAATCTCCCTGCCTTTGTAACCTGTCATACCATCCTTTGTGTGCAGATTTTTGAATTTTCTCAGAGTTCAGATCTCAATTCCACCACTTACTTGTGTGAGTTTGAGCAATAAATTATATAACTTCTTTGCACCTCAATTTCCTCGTCTTATAAAAAGAGATTAATAATAGTAAGTCCTACCTCACATAGTTTCAGGGAAGATTATAAATTATATGTAAAGCACTTGGAACAATGCTTGGCACTATAAGCCCTATATCTCTGTTAGCTGATATTATTTTATACTAGAGGCCCAGTGAAATTCATGCACTGGGGCAGGGGAGGGGGGTGTCCCCTCAGCTTGGCCTGTGCCCTCTCACAGTACAGAACCCCTCAGGGGATGTCTGCCTGCCGGCTTAGGCCCATTCCCCATGGGGACCAGGCCTAAGCCAGCAGTCGGACATCCCTCTTGCAGTCCAGGACCCCTTGCTCCTTACCACCCGCCTGCTTGCTGCTCCTTAGTGCTGCCACAGAGGCAGGAGAGGCTCCCACCACCGCTGCTGCACTCACCAGCCTTGAGCCCAGCTTCTGACTGAGTGGCGTTCCCCCTGTGGGAGTGCACTGACCACCAGGCAGCAGCTCCTGCATTGAATGTCTGCCCCCTGGTGGTCAGTGTGCATCATAGTGACCGGTTGTTCTGGTCATTCCTCCGCCAAAGTCACTTAGGCTTTTATTATATGGATAGTCAACTTACTTATATACTGAAGATTCCCAGATCTCTCTGAGAGATGCATCCTCTTTTGTGAGGATACAGCTACCTGTTCATATAGAAATCCTACAGGGTCCTAGCCGGTTTGGCTCAGTGGATAGAGCATCGGCCTGCAGACTGAAGGGTCCCGGGTTCGATTCTGGTCAAGGGCACGTACCTCGGTTGCAGGTGCATGCAGGGGGCAACCAGTCAATGTGTCTCTCTCATTTCGGGTATTTCTCTCTATCTTTCCCTCTCCATTCCACTCTCTCTAAAAATCAAGGGAAAAAATATCCTCGGGTGAGGATTAAAAAGAAATCCTATAGGTACCTCAGTTGCAACATGTCCAGCACTGAACTTGTTTTTTCCAACTGACCTTCTCCTCTAATCCTTGTTTGCATGAGTGATACCACTTATCACACTCCACCCAGCCATCAAATATCATTGGTGGTCTTAATTACATGCCCTCATCCATTCTAATTGGTCATGTTGCTTCTACCTTCCAAATGTTTTAGATTCCTCCATTACCACTCTAACTCATCTTCTCTCAACTTAACCCTTACTTCCTTTTCCAATTCAATCAATTTCTAAGACACCAGTCTGGTCATGTTATTTCACTGTTTATCAGTCTCTCAAGGCATTTTGTTGTCTATAGCAGAGCAATGTAACAGAATTTACTGCAGTGATGAAAATTCCTATGTCTGCACTCTCAATATGGTTGCCATTAGCTACATGTGGCCGTTGAGCACTTGAAATGTGGCTAGCGCAACTAAGGAAATGAATTTTTAATTGTTTCATTCTAATTAGTTTAAACATAAACTCATATAACTGGTGGCTACCATATTGGACAGCACAGATTTAGAGGAAAAAGCCCACCCCACCTGGCTTGGCAAGCCCTACATTCCCCTAACTCCCTACACTCGGACCCCAGTAGTCTACTTATCTTTTACTGACACCCGTTGTACTTTTATACATTCATGATTTTCCATATGTTGTGCCTTTTGCCTAGAAGGTCTTTCTCACCTTCTCTGATGGACTCCTTTTCAGCTTTGCAAACCTAGATCAAATGTTACTTCCTTTCAACCCTGGCTGGTTTTGCTCAGTGGATAGAGCGCTGGCCTGTGGACTGAAGGGTCCCGGTTTGAGTCCAGTCCAGGGCACATGCCGGGGGTTGCAGGCTCAATCACCAGTAGGGGGTGTACAAGAGGCAGCCAATCAATGATTCTCTCTTATCACTGATGTTTCTATCTCTCTCTTCCTCTCCCTTCCTCTCTGAAATCAATAAAAATATATTTTTTAAATGTTATTTCCTTTCAGAATCCTTTTCTGACATCACATACAAGTATGAGACACACAGACTTATTATTTCTTCTGTGCTGTCTTGCACTTTATACCTATTGCTATTATAATAGTTATATCACATCATATTTTAACTATTTGTTTGTCTCTTCTAACAAATTATGATCTCCATAGAACAGTCCCTAGCTCAGTATCTCAGACTTATTAAACATTTGTTGAATGCAAAAATGAAACATGTAATCAATAACTAGATACTTATACTGTGGTTTGCTGGGCATTAACAATCTCGTGTTTTTGTCATCTTTAATCATCTATCAAAATACCAATTAAAACAATCGACTTTGAAATTGTCAGTTGGCCAAAGATGTGTTCTATTCATTCTGATTCTATATTCTCAAAGCTCCACTCCTGTACTAAATCATATTTTCAGTAAGGTATACATCTAACTCCCCTTAGTATTTCTATACTAAAAACTATAATGTAACACCACTATGCCTTTTTTTGTTGTTACTATAAGAAATGTGGGGACTAAATTTTCAATGAAAATTCTATCAAAGTCACTGTTCATTATGTAGTTCAGTGCCTATATGAAAATTCTTCCGCTAGTACAATACTAGAAAGATTTTATACTTTTAACACACTTGCACACCCCCTTTCATTAGCTAATGACAGCTACATGACCCTACACACTTCCCTCTGTCTGACAAGAAGCTCAGAGTTAAGTTTTCTGCATTGTCACATTGTCATTAGTAATTTAGTCATTTCTTTTTTTAAGCTCAAGGTAAATTCCATTCTTTAATCTCTGTCTTAATAGTTTTATTGGATCTTTTCTATTTGTTCTTAGTACTTGGATCAGTTTATATTATTAAATATTATTTTAGATATTATACATATTTTTCTTAATGTACTAGTATCATTATTATTGAAAATATTACAGATGTCCCTTTTTTCCCCCGTTAATCCCCTCCACCCCATTCCTACCCCCTCCCCAGACCTTTCCCACACTATTGTTTGTCCATGGGCTATGCATGCATGCATATAAGTTCTTGGATTATAGCTATTATAAATATTAAATAAATAAAATATACAAGGTTTACAACTTTAAATTATCTATTTGTATATATCTGTATTTTCTCTCCAGCAAGTCATTTTCTTAGAGACAGGAACTCACCTTTGCTCTCTGTCACAGCGTCCTACAGGAAGTCAGTGCTTAATCAATAGTTCTTGACTAATGGCATCAAAGCTAATTAATGCAGCTAAAATAAAAGTTTTGTGATCTAATTCTAATATTTTTTAAAACTACTTGTAAAGCTTAGCTACTATATTAGTAATTCTTAAGGTTAAAAACAACACATAATATGTTCAACCTCATTAACAATCACAGAAATACAAATTAAAATACTAAACTACTCTTCTTGGACTATTTCATTAACAAGAATTTTTAAAAGATGATTAAGTTACATACTGGCAAGCATCCTGAGAAATGAATAGAATTCTAATCACTGCAGGTGAGAGTAAACAACCTTTCTAGAAGAAAATGTGGCAATATAGGCAAAAAGCTTAAAAAAATGTTTATATCTTTGATACTGCACTTGTATTTCTAAGGATTTTACCCTAAGAAAGCAATAGGTGTAAAAAAAAAAATCATGTTCAAGGTTGTTTTCACAGTATAACTTACAATAGTAATAAAATTGGAAGTAAGATAACTGTCAAATAATAGAAGAGTGAAAATTGGCACAAATGTTGTAATTTGGCAACATTTGCACATGCACTTTATTTAGCAATCCTTTTTCTAGGAATTTACCCAGAAAGAATGTGTGGAATCTATATATATAAATCCCTAATATGCAAATAGACCGAAAGGTGGAAGAACTGAACAACTGAACAACCAAACAACCAGTCACTATGACATGCGCTGACCACCAGGGGGCATGGGCGGAACATGGCGGGTGTTGGCAGCAGGCAGCAGAGTGCGGAACATGGGGGCATCGGCCACGGCGGGATGGTGGAGCAGGTGAGCGGAGGCGCCAGACCAGGGCAGGGTGCCAGTTGCTGTCATCAGGGCGAGCCTCTGGTGGTTTTTGCTCCTGCACACCACGGTCCTGCCCGGCACTTGCACCTGCTGCCGGCACCTGGTGCTGGCCCCGATCGCCCCTGAGGGCTTCTCCACCTCCCCCTGCTCCTGAGGGACAATCAGGACAGCAGCCACTGCTTGCACCCACTGACAGCGCCAGCCCCACACTCACCCGCTGCTGGTGCTGGCCCTAATTGCTCCATGCTGTCAGCTGGTGAAAGCAGGGCCGGCACCATCAGCACCAGCGTGTGGGAGCTGAGGCAGCGGGAGAGGGGCTGCCAGTAGACAGGGGACCAGGGCCATGGCAGGAGGGGTCAGGTGGAGGCACGGAGAATGGGCCGAGACCTGTCCCTGTGCCCACCGCAGGCTTGTGGCCCCCAGTTCCTTTCAAGGTGCATGAATTTGTGCACTGGGTGCCTAGTGGTATATATAAAAGAATATATTTCAGCATTATTAAACTTTTCTAACTCTAGAGAATTGGATGAGTAAAACTCAAAACCACTATCTACATGATGAAATACTAGGCAATTATTAACTTCATGTTGTAGAAGAAAATTTGTTGACATGGGAAAATAAACACAACAAATTGTTTAGATACAAATATACTCTACAAAACAGCATTTATAGTATGTAATCATCTTTTAAAATAAACACTATGTGAATATTTAGGTGTGCCACGTGCTTTTCAGTACTTTTCAAATTGTCTGCAATGAACTTTTTTAAAAACGGAAAATCTATCCAAGACAAGTACGCATTTGTGATTCTTAAGTCTCAGTATGGAAGCCGCTAACAATAAATTGTCAGACTTTTGATGACAGCTGTTCTTATGGTGCGGATCAGGTGCTTCACGCTGTCTGGGCGAAGGCACCCTCTAGAAGTTCTATTAGGGCTTTACGAAGTGTGCTGCTTAATCCTCTGAACCATGCCAGGAAGCCAGGCCTATAGAGACAGGAGGCTTCCATCACCCCAGAGCCCACGCACAGACCAGAGCCTGCTCTCTGTGTCTTCTGGCCCTAACCACCACCGAGTCTGGCACGCCACTCATGGTGTCTCCACCAGAGAGGCTCAGAAGCCAGCAAAGTCTTTCCCCAGAACAAAGCCCAACTTCTAGGACTGATGCAGAAAGTGCAAGAGAAAATGGCCTCATCACGTTTTCTGTTTGGCTGCTGCCCCCAATAAATGGGCCTCCTCCTTACAAAAAAAAAAAAAAGAAAAACTAGTGTTTTGCTTTCTGGTCTATTTTGCAAATTATTGCTTAGATGTACTAAGTAGTACTAAGAGGTCTGAAAAGAGTTAACGTTGCTGGCAAAGTCCTAAATTTAATCCCTTTTTCAATTTAATTCAATTTGGAAAATGTTACTGAGCACGTTAACACCGCAGGGAACTAGCCGTACTAAACGATGCAGAGTATCCCAGAGGCAAACTAGCTTTCAGTAAGCGTCTACTAGATGTCAGGCGCCAGTTTGGACTTCACATTCCTGATCTCTGGCATTCTCTCACTCACCCTGGGAGGCAGTAAATGTGATTCCTGTTTAACAGCTGACATGGAGACAGCAGAAAGAGCATTTGCTTAAGCCCAGATACATTTCCCCACTACTTATCAACTTATCAATTGAGGTTTACAAGTCACCCATGGGATGTACCAGTTATACATCCACATCTTTTGAAAAAAGAAAAACAAAAGTGGAAATGTCCTATAACCACAGTGCAAATCGTTAAAGGAAGGCAAAGGAGAGAGAGCACCTCTTCCAGGGACCCTGAAGGAAAGTCTCCACAAAAGGGAACAACAGCAGGTAAACCAGGTGGTGGAGTCTCGTAGGATTCCGGGGGTTCACACAGCAGGAGCAGAGGCACAGAGGTGGGACCGGGAGGCTGTGCCTGGAGGTAGTGGGTAGAGACGTGGCTGGCGAGGTGGGCTTGAGCCACGCCATAGAGAGGCCTGAATTTACCCTACAGACAATTTTTGAGCAGAGAAACAGCACAACCAGAATTGTGATTCACGATGTTTACTTAGGAATATTTGGTCCCCTTTTAATTTCATACGGGAATTATAATATTTAAATATCAAATAATGCCCATCTTGAACGGTCAGGGGTTTTTTGTTGTTATTTTCTGCTTTTTAGTATGTGGATTTCCTTAGATTCCTAAGTACACAGTAAATATGACCATTTAGGAACTCACAGTCTGAGACTCACACATTAGTCTTTCAATTATGGTCCAATGTTATTTTCCCATTCACCAAATTACGTCAATAAGGGCAAATGTGGACCGGTTGCTAAGGTATTTCAATCAGCTCAGCTTGGTTAATGAGGAATATGGATGTTGATGAATGGGTGAATCCATCAGTGCCCCCCGCCCCCTTACATAGGGTCTGTGTCATTGTCACCTTACCACTCATTGGAATCAGCTCTAGTGGCTCTGTCTTAGGCTGGAAAGCTGGGATAACCAGACAAAACCCATAGAAACTTAATTTGGTAGCAGAAAAAAAAATTGTGCATGAACATAAAAAAGAGAGACGAATATGGCCTGCTTTCTTTTTGTTGTAACTCTTCAATGCTGCCTGACAATCAATTCAATTTAATATAACCCCCTGGGAAGCACACTTTCTTCCTAAGGAGAAAACCGTAAAATGTCAGAAACACATAAAAGGCAGCTTACATCTGGAAGAGGAGAGACAGGTATGCTTCCAGGAGCAACACCTATGAGTTGAACCCTGAGAATTAAGCAATTGGCACTGCTCATATTAACATTTCTTTATTCCCAGCATAAGGACTGCAGCTTAGGGACATGTTGAAAACTCCCCTCTCAATATTTTAAAGCAGATTATGAGGACCAGTGCTAGAAGTGAAAGTCAAGGGACAGCAGAAGGAATAATGATCAGTTTTGACAGACATGAGAAGCAGGACAGGTGTCTCCCCTCCATTCCCTCCACCTCCCCCACTCCCACTCGCACTCCCAGATGGAGCCCTCAGCCCCTCCCACCTGAGTTCCTTCTCAGTCCCCTGTTTGTTCTCCTTTCCTTACTCTCTCCCTATTCGGGTTCACCCAGCAGCAAGCTTCCAGTGAAGCTGTACACCTGTTCACCCACCAGCCCCGACTCTGTGATGACTCCCTACTTCCTCAACTGCATTTTCAAGCAACTTCCAGAAAAGCACCTCCGTACCGTGGACAAGCCGCTGAGGTAGGGCGGGGCATGGCATTTGAGAGGTGGGTCCCAGACCCATTCCTTCACTTCACCCAGAGCTAAGGATCTTCATCTGTTTTGTTCACTCAACTTCCACTTCAGATTTATTAAGTGGATAAAGCGTCAGCCTGTGGACCAAAGGGTCCCAGGTTTGATTCCAGTCAAGGGCACATTCCTTGGTTGCAGGCTCCTCCCTGGCCCGAGCCTTGGTCAGGGCATGTGCAGGAGGCAACCACTCGATGTGTTTCTCTCGCATTGATGTTTCTCTCTGTCTTTCCCTCTCTCTTCCACTCTCCCTAAAAAATCAATGGAAAAATATCCTTCGGTGAGGATTAACAAACAACAAAAACAGCTTTCATCACCAATGAAAGTTAAAAAATATATATATTGATTTCAGAGAGAAACATCAATCTCTCAGCCTTCCCTGACTGAGTTGCAGGTTCGTTGTGGCAATGGACTGGGTCTGACACTTCTCAGTAGAGCCAGATGGCCTGATTGGCTTTTGGCAAGCTATACTCAAAGGTCATTTGATGAGTCCACTCCTCCTTAATTCCAACAGAGGAGAATTTTCTTTTTCTGTTTTGAAAGGCCATGCCTACCTTCATAGTCAATCTGCAGTTGACTGCAACAAAAGTCATGAATAGGTATAGAACAGTGTTTTTAAAGGGGAAGTCACCACACTATTGGTCTCATTTCTGTCCTGGCCAGGCTGTTGTAGTTGCAAAGACCTGAAGCATAGTCACCCCAGCAAACCTGTAGCAGGGTGTTTGTGAGGATTCAGGGGAGCACACAAGCAGCAAGTGAAGTGATGCCAACCAGAGACTGAGACAACTCCCAGCATCTCCCCAGAGATCACAAACTCTGTTTTCTGAGCCAGGGCCTCATGGCTTCTCAGCTCCCTTATAACATCAGAATGTTATACGGACACATGCCTCTTCCCCAGCCCCAAATGCTGAGAAACATTTCAGCTCGGCACGGACAACTCACCCTCCCAGGTCCCTTCATTCAAATCTTAAGAGAATCTGATCGGCTCAGTGTAGTCCTGGCTGGGTTCCCTTCCTTCAATAGATCAAGGAGGAATGTCCTATAAACAGGCCAACCTGCAGAATCTCGGGGAAAGAATTTTACTAAAGGGGTATGATGAGTGACAAGGGCTGGTCTCTCTAGTGACATTTATTACTTGCAACACATTAAAAATGTGCCGTCAGCTCCCTGGATGTAACCCCTTCTGTTTTCCAAATACGCTATTTTCTCAAAAACTACTCCTAATTTCAAAGTGCATGGACAGAAGGAAATCAGAAACCTGGGACCTGCCTGGGTTAGACCGAGTGTGCCTGGTCGGGCACAACTGACAGCAACCAGGCCTTTCTCAAAGAAGCTTCTTGTATCAATATTCTTAAAAGTCCCCCAACTTTAAACAGTCAAGTGTTGGGTCCACATTGGGATATTTTCAAGCTAACTAAGCTTTGCATCCTATTATTTGTACTTTGAGGCCATTTCTTCTGACTCTCTCATAAGAATTTCATGCATATGTGTTCTGTGAGCTTTCCCTCGTGAGTATTTTTTACTGCTGGACAACACAATATTTGCTGGTCAACAAAGAATACTTTGAGATATGAGCCTAATATTTGAAAAGCAGCATTTTTTAGAAGATGAAAACTTCCTAGAAGCAGATTTTATTTAAAAATTTTCTGTTGGGTTTTGATGTTGCCCATCTTATTTTCATCATAATGAATAAGCTAGAAAACGTGTCCTATTGAAGCATTATTGGCCTCTGGTTCTCTTCTTCATTCTGCAATGTTTAACATAGAAACTGTTCCCATAAAGTGAAGACCAAAAATAAATGAGAATTCCCACCAGACTTCTAACAAAAACATAGCCATGCTGTAAATTTCAGGAACAAGAAACTTAATTAATTCTCCAGGAAAGAATTATCGAGACACAACTAGCATTTTATGGACTAAAGGTGTATAACACCAAAACCAAACTAAACATTTTTGAGACTACTTTACCTTCAGTGATAACAAATTATTGAATTTTCTGCCAAAGGAAAGACTTATAGAACCCGCAAGACTCAGATTTAACAGAAAACAAATCAGTATTATTGGACGTTAATGATTTTTGAGTCTTTGAGATGGATTTGATAGTCAACAACAATGATTCTGTCTTATTCACCTTGAATCATGTAGAAAGAAGGAATTTTGAAATTGGCATTTCCCACACAATTTATTGCCTACAACTAAAGGCAAACACTGGTTTTCCCTAGTATCTCTCAACTTTACCTTCACTACTTCTGCAAAAGAACAGAACTGCCTTAACAAGGTTGGTGTGTGAAATCAGAACTCTGCTGTAGGGAAGAAGTTCTTCAGATCCTTCCGCTACCACTTTCTTTCTGATTCTCTGGGTGTGCTTTGATGTAGCCAGTATTGCCTTTGCTTATATTCTCCCTAATCATCTACTTGATGCAATATACACACAACTATATTGTTATTTTTAGCAGACAGGCAGATCCTTTCTCTGATTCTAAATATAGAGGTAACACATTGTCCAAGAATTGCTTCCTCTTTCATGCTCTCCTGGCCAAGGGTACCTCTGTTCTAACATGAGTAATATAAGTTGCCTTATTTACAGAGTAGCTAATCAAACCACAAATGTCTCCCTAGATTATACTCCTTGAGGAAAGTGAGTGTCTCCATCATCTTTGTATCTCCCAAGGTCCTTGACATTGGACCTGGTGGTGTCAAGAAACAGCTTGTGGCTATTGCAGTTATACAATATTGCAATGTCCTCTCCTCAGTCATTCCAAATTAACAGGTAATCCAAGGGAAACTGCACTTGGCAAACTCAATCCTAAAATGTTTTTCTAGCCCACTCCTCCTCACCCTCCAACCTGATTGTATGACCCAAGTCTCCTTCCTAAATAGAAATTCTAGAACTGTATGTTGCTTTGGAGAAGGGAGTAGGGGCCAGGTAGGAGAAGAGGGTCAGAAGACAGAGAGAAAGAGAAGGATGAGGAGAGATAGTTAACGTTTTTGATCTCCTTGTGCCTGGAATCATGCACAAATGCCTTATCTCATTTAACCCTACCAACAATCTAAAAGGGAAGTGTATTATTATGCTACTTTTCAGCTGAGAACATTGCAAAAGTTAAGTAACTGCCCAGAGTTACCAGTGAGAAACAAAACCAAATACTCAGAAATTGTTAGAGGAGTAAATAAATGATCTTATCACTAACCACCACCTTTCCCCTGGCACTTCAGTGGGACAGGTCACGACCTGGAGCCTATCATTACACTCCATCACATTTCAGGCGCACACATCCACCTGCCTATCAGAATGGATTAAGCGCTCAGTGCATTTAACCAAGAATACAGAAAATTACTGGAAGTATGGAGACCAAGAGACGGGAGCAGATAAGCATATCTCAGTATAGCTGCTTACGGCTTTTGAAACTGCTAAAAAGGCCCAGCCAGCATGGCTCAGTGGTTGAGTGTCAACCCATGAACCAGGAGGTCATGGTTCGATTCCCAGTAAGAGCACATGCCCAGGTTGGAGGCTCAATCCCCAGTCGGGGTGGGGTGGGGGGTGCGGGGAGAGAGGGTGCAGGAGGCAGCCAATCGATGATTCGCTCTCATCATTGATGTTTCTATCTTTCTCTCCCTATCCTTCCTCTCTGAAATCAATAAAAATATATTTTAAAAAAAAGGAAAGAAAAAAACTGCTAAAGGGGGAACACAGCGAGATCTTGGAGACAGTATTTACAGAAATAAAATCTAACAGAACCGGGAAAGCCCAGTTTTTGCTACACTACAACCTTCCATATCCAGGATTTCAGACAAACTTTCCACTCCAGATAAATTTCCTCTAGCAAGCTGTGTGCCTGCGTTAAGGAAATGTTTACAAATATTGGGCTCCTCTGGTTCTCGAATCACATTCAGCCTTTGTGAAGCCACATGCTCCTCCAGAAAGAGAAACCAACGAGAAACACCACGCTCAGGTGTCCCTGAACCATCTCCTGGCCCCCAACTTCCCCAGCCGGGAAAGCCAATAGCCTCCATGCTCAATAAACCTCAAATAAACTTTTAGTCTACTAGTTCCAAAAGTGTGAACCATCACCACTTGTCAAAATTTCCTGGTACAATTGTTGGAAAATTTCATGCCTCACCAAGCCTGGACCTACGAAATTGGAATATCTAGGGTTGGAAGCCAGAAATCAGTATTGTTAACAAGTTCCCAGTGCTGCCCTGTTCACTAACATCTCATTATGCTGTGTAAGGTGGCCGAGGGCCTGGTGAGGAGGGAGAGATGCGCCCAGCTTGCAAGGAGAGCCTCATTTATGTGAGTCTAACCTTCCATTTAAAACATTCAAAACCCATTACTGTTGCAAACTTTTCATTCCAGTGCCTGGCTTTGTAGAAGAAGCCGGGGACCTAAAGTTTCAGCTTCCTTAAAATTGTACTCATTAAACAGCGTGTTAATCATGGATCAGGGATTGCACATTATACAACCCATTAAGCTTTTATATGTTCCTGGAAGACGGCAGATTGTATAAAAATACAAATGATCCAGCGGTTAAAATAATTGGCTATAACAAATAGCAAAATTAATTATGGATGACCACATTGCTTACCCAGTTGACCTAAGTCATTAGAAGATGTAATGGATCGGGGGAAATAAGATGTATTTTGGTTTCTACAGAATACTCCACAAGTATCCACTATAGTCCCAGATCTCATTGCCAGCCCAGAGGACATATATAGGAGGCAGCGTATGTGAAGCCAATGACGGTCCTCTGGAGAAGGATTAACTATGCATCCATGATGGGAACATAATCTATTATGAGGTCCTGGATATATTATAAAGCAGGAAGAAAAATGTTCACCTTTTTTAGTTAAATTAACTCTCCTGATTGTCTTCTGATTTGGCTCAGCAGTGACTTGCTAAGTTAGCATTTCCACTAGTATGTTCCACAGAACGCCAACCCTAAGAGATGTTGGGGAGATTTGGAAGGGGGTGAGGAGACAGAGCTTCTGGAGCAAATTCTTTGGAAAATTCCACATTTTTGAGCACCTTTTGGGGAATCACGATGCAAACTAGCCTGTTAAAGGTTCTGAGAGCCCAGCTGTAAAGAAACTCATGAACTCTGCCTTGGTCACTATCTTTGGCTGCAGGCAGCAGGATGAACTCTGCCTGACCTACGGAGTAAAGGGTGTCACAGAGAGGACATAAAGTAGCTCCCAGAATAGGTGGAAAGGTGGAAAACCAAAATGTCAGGCACAGAAAAACACCAAAGCAATCTGGCTAGGGCACCACCATGGGCACCATGAGTCATCTCATCTCTTCCTTTGACTTTGTGACATTCCCCCAGATGAACCATCTCAGGAGGAAAAAGCATTTGAACAGACAAGCCCAGGAACAAGAAAGCCTGTTCTCTGATTATTAGGGGCAGAGAAAATATAAACATGCAAGTCTACCCCATCAAATTCCCGGGGTAGAGAGGAGGCAATGAAAATCCTTACTCTAGAATGTGCATGTCAAAGAGTTCCCTCCCCCCAGACATACCAATAACAACTTTCCAGCTCAATTATGCTTACATTTCCCAAAATTATTTTATCGCCATTTCTTATCTAACACCTATTAACAGAACACACTTTTGGAAATGGGGTAAGTAATAGTAAACGGGTACATGATTAACATGTGTATGAGATACAAGATCAATATGTATCATGCAAAATTAGTATATCCCATTATTAGCATGGTTAATTTTGAAGGTATAGTGAGCTGTCATTCAGGCTTGCAGTAGTATTATGAACAGGTCATCTTGGGAAGAAATCAGTCCTGAGGCAGTGGAAATGTTCTTATTTCCCCAATTTGTATAATCTACATGAATTTTGGTTAAAATAAATCCCAAGAGCAGCCTTAATGGGGAGAAATTAATGAGAAGGCACCCTGTTATCTCCAGGCATGTTGAAAGGTCTCAGTAACAGTGGGCAAGATGGTGATTTTGTGGTTATTCTCTCCATTAATACAATTAAAATAATTTGCAGGACACTTTATATTTTACAGCATGTTTCTACCCCCCCTTACCTCTTTGACAGTAAAAGCTCCAGGCGGGTAGTTTTCCTATGAGCCCAGGGTTCTCTGAACTCCAACATGCAGACCTGCCTTCTCCTTGCTCAGCAGCAGGCTGCCTCCTTGAGTCATTGCCTAGAAGTGTCTCTGACTAGGAAATGTCACCAGCACAAAACCACACGCCAGGTCTTACGCGATGCTAACCAAAGGAAAGATGCTACTCTCTGCCCCTGCAGCACTAAGGCTTCTGTTGTTTGTGTCTCCAGTTTTCCCACACTTTGGAGTCCAGAGTATTCACAGTCAAATTAATCCCCAGAGAGTAAATGAGCTCAATGCAAGAGAAATGAGGACCAGCAGGGATGCAGCTGGCTCACACATGACACAGAGAGGAGCAAAGCTGAGTCTCACAAGCCTGGATGTTAGAGAGAGTCATCCAGCTGCTTACAGCGCTGAGAGAGTGGTTCAAGCATATGGGCTCTGCCTTAACAGTGTTTAAAAGAGGCATAGGCTATGTCAGCCCCTGCCTGCTTCTGCCTCTGCCCAGCTCATGTAAGGCACTAAAAGCCTGACCCTTGCAGGCCCAGCTGTGCCCAGCACAGTGAGTACCTGGTCAGGCAGCACACTAGCTACTGCTACCCACCAATGAGCAGGGCCCAGAGGATCCACACCCATACATTGGCTAGAGATCTAACATTGAATCGGACTCGTCAACCAGGTTATTGCCAGAAAGTTGCTACTTCCACTCCAATTTCCCAACTAGATGAGACACAGGCCCCATGACCCAGGTCTCTAGGGCTGACCTATGTTTCCTATACCTGCTTGTTAACTCTAATATGCCTCTATCAGATAGGATTAGATTTGGCTGTACCTAATAGAAAACTGGAATAAAGAGATTTAAAAGCAAAAGGTTTCTTTGTGTAAAAGAAGTCCAAAAGCAGGTGGTCCAAACCTGATAAAAGTCATCAGGAACTTTGGAAAAGACAGGAGGAAAACTTCTATTATTCTGTAGCTAAAGGACTCTCATGATCTGCAATAGCTGCATCCACCACACCCACATTTCTAGCAGTTGGAAGGGAGGAAGAGGGAAGACACAGGGACTTTCCTCAGCTGCCTATTCCTTTTTTAAGGAAAATTTCCAGAATTCTGTCATAACTTTCACTCTATTTCAATGGCCAGAGGTTAGACACATTACCCTATATAGCTTCAAGAGAGGCTGGGAAACAGAGTTTTATTGTTGAATACATTGCCACCCCCAATAATATAGGAATTCTATTAGCTTATCAGTTAGAATTAAGTTCAGCTTAACATAGGCAGTCCAGGGTTGGTTGGGTGGTTCCCCAATTATCAGGGTCTCAGGTTCCTTTAACCTTGTAGTTCTACTATCGTCATCATGGGACTTCTATTTTGTCTTAACCAGTTTGGGCTGCTATGACAAAATCCCAATGACTGGGTGTCTTAAACATTTGTTTCTCAGACTTCTGGAAGCTGGGAAGTCCAAGATCCCTGTGCTAGCAGATTTGTTTCTTAGTGAGGACTCTTCCTGGTTTGCAGATGGCCACCATCTCACTGTGTGCTCACATGATCTCCTCTTAATGTGTGAACAAAAAGAGCTCTGGTTTCTCCTCTTCTTCTTATAAGGACACGAATCCCATGATGGGGCCCCACATGTGTGAGGTCATCCAAACCTGATTACCTTCCAAAGGCCCCACCTCCTAATACCATCACATTGGGGGAGGGCTTCAGCATATGAATTTGCGGGGGCGGGGGGGGGGGGGAGACAAATATTCAGTCCATAACATACTTCATAGTTTATAAAGTCTGGTCCTATTCCAGCCTTCACATCTATAATCTAATTATCTAAAAGCAAGAAAGCTTGGAGATGTTAAAGATACTTCCTGAAAGTTCCATATATCACTTTGCTTGCATCCCATTAGTCACATGGCCACACCTAGAAGCTGAAAAGAAGTCTGAGAAATAAGTTTTGGGTGGCCAGCTAATATTTGGGAATTCTAATTCTGGAAGATGGGGAAATCCATATGAGAGACAACTATCAGTTTCTGTCACCATTTGTAAGAAAGACAGAATAGATGTTGGATAAGCAGTTAATAATATCCACCATAACCTTCCTAATTGCACTGGGACACCCACTGATGCTGAGACTTGCTTTGGTCGATAAGTTCTATCATAGTTCTGATCTCTGGTATTGATCCCTTGGGTCTAATTCCTGTTGGATTGGATTAGATTTTGCCACTCCTCTTGGGTTTGAAATTATGGTGTCCTCCCAAAATTGGCCAATCATTCCATCCTAACTATCCCCTGCCCTTCCCAAACCCTGTCTAAGAGCTCCCAGCATGTTTTATATTGCAGACTTAGCAAGTTTTACCAAGGTGTTGTTACTTAAAAAAAATTTCCACCCATTTCTTCTCATGCAATAGATTTAGTTTCATGGAAGTGCTTCTTTTTAAATTGGCCTTTTGACAGAACCAGATGGATTTACATTTGGAAACAGAAGCATGTGAGTGAATGAAATAATCCTATATAATAAAAAGGTAATATGCAAATTGACCGAATGGCAGAATGACTGGAACGCCTGCAGCCCCTTGCCCTAGCTGGCCCCTCCCACAAGCAGGCACCCTCACCCCAATGGGGGTGGGGCCAGCCGGCAAACTGCCCACAGTCCCTTGCCTGGGCTGGCCCTGCCCATGGCCCCTCACCCCAGCCAGGTTGCCCCCAATGGCCCCCATCGAGGCAGGCCAGCTGGACCCCACCAGTGCACGAATTTGTGCACCAGGCCTCTAGTGATTGAATAAGTGAGGTTTGGCCTGCAACTCAATCCCTGAGCATTATTTACTTTTCTTGTGCATGATAATGTAGGAAGAAACTCACCAATTTTGACCAATAAAAATCTCAAATTCAGCCCACCATCTTGAAATAAAATAGTAGCCAATGAACATTTTTAAATAGGCGTACTATGAGTAATGGTTATTTTGTCAAGTTCAGGGAAATTTTATAGAAGTTTAGAGGTTATAAATGTGTCTGCTGATCCTGTGTGAGGTCAACAGATCTTAGCACACTAGACTTGGGAATGGTTTGAATGCTACCATACAGCACTGGAGTTCACATCATCCTGAGTATATGTACTGGTGAGAATACCGAATTCACATTAAGAAAATCTGGGGACTGTCAAGGGCGGGGGGAAAAAAAGGACACATATGTAATACCCTTTGTAATACTTTAAGCAATAAAAAAAAAAAAAGAAAAGAAAATCTGGGTTTGTAACCCAGCTTTAGCACCTTTTATTTATTTTTTAATATATTTTTATTGATTTCAGAGAGGAAGGAAAAGAGTGAGAGAGATAGAAACATCAATGATGAGAGAGAATCTTTGATCATCTGCCTCCTGCATGCCCCACTCTGGGGATCAAGCCCGCAACCTGAGCATATGGCCTGACTGGGAATTGAACCATGACCCCCTGGTTCATAGGTCAATGCTCAACCACTGAGCCATGCTGGCTGGGCACTTTAGTGCTTTTTAAACTTTTTGGCTGTGGCTGTGGCTTTAGGGTGTTCCTTCACTCTAAAGAATCTTAGATTTTTCTTCTCTCTAATGAAGATAACTTCATGGGTTGTTTGAAGGTTAAGTGACCACATACGAGGAAGAAGCTAGCACTATGCTTGGCCCACATCAATCTGAATTTATATAGAGAAAAAATTCAGTGCTGTATTAATTAAATACAGTACATATCACTCTTTTCTAATGGACTTTTAAAAAACCTCATTCTGAATTTCCCATTTTAGAAAAACAAACTAAATATTTTTTTAAAGCTCTATAGCTAGTATAGTATTTAGTACCTTAAACTAGTCAGTTATTTCTCATTAAAAAAATATAAAATCTTGTATTGGTAATTATACCCATAAAGTCCATTTAGTTTTACAACTTAATTATATATAATAAAACTTTACTGCCACATTTAACAGGTATTAACCTAATTCTTTGTAAACAAAAGTAATATTTGACTGGAAGTGAACCCTAAGTTGAGAAGGAGAAAAAAAAGAACTCCCTTAAAATATTTCCTTAGTGTTTATTTTTCAGAAAGGTCAACTCAGCTAATGCAAGGGTTTGCTTAATGTCTTATTTGTATTATCTCAATATTTTTAGTAAAACAAATTTGTTACTATGGTGTTCAATTTTAGCATTACCACAAAATGGGCCAGTATCAGGAAGGCAAAACCAACGGTGAGTTTTGCAAGAACAAATTTTAGTCAATTGCCTTTATACATTGGTTAAAACAAATTTTAAAACTCAGGGAATAGCTGGGGAAGATGAGTATTTTAGATAGATTAATCTCTTACTATATTCGGATTTGTCACTTTCTTTTATAATAAACCAAAAAAAGAAAATGAATCTATCCAAGTGCTGAAATACATTACTTTTAATCTTAATATACTTCAGAGTGATATATTACCAGAATTTCTACCTTATTTAATGTGTTTCTGTATAAAATAAAATATTCTTTAAAGTTCTCAATAAAAATCCATAAGACACCATTAGGTTCTTAAAATATGTTTCATATGAAATATGTACAACTCATAACTTCAGAAGGTGTCAACATACATATGTATGAGCAATAATATAGACTTCTTGGGTGATTATCTGAAATTCAATTTGGGTCTACAACTATTTATTGGCTAGTATATAATCACAGATAACAAATTTATATAATGAATGAGATCCACACTTCACAAGACACCATATTAGCATCACCAGCTATCATTTGTGGAGCTCCCTACTATATATGCAGCCTTATAATAGGTTCCAGAGATACAAAGGCTTATAAAATGCAGTCCCTGACTAAAGGACTTTGTTATATTATTCTTTTTAAAAAAATATATTTTATTGATTTTTTACAGAGAGGAAGGGAGAGGGATAGAGAGTTAAAAACATCGATGAGAGAGAAGCATCAATCAGCTTCCTCCTGCACACCTCCTACTGGGGATGTGCCTGCAACCAAGGTACATGTCCTTCACCGGAATCGAACCTGGGACCCTTCAGTCCACAGGCCAATGCTCTATCCACTTAGCCAAACCGGTCAGGGCTGTTATATTATTCTTAATGCTGATAATGACAATGTGTTACCTTGTATAGTGTTTTTTAAATTAACCAAATATATTTATATCCATTATTTCACTTAATATCTTCAATATCATCCTCAATATCCTTTTAAGGTAAGTTGTACAGCAGGTAAAACCATTCCTTTTTTTTAATCCTCACCCAAGGATAAGTTTTTATTGAGTTTTAGAGAGTGAGGAAGGGAGGCAGGGAGGGAGGGAGGGGGGAAGGAAGAGAGAGAGAGAGAGAGAGAGAGAGAGAGAGAGAGAGAGAAGGGGAGAGAGATCGATGTGAGAGAGAAACATTGATCAGTTGCCTCCCACACATGCCCCAATCAGGGATAAAACCTGTAACGTAGATGTGTATCCTGCCTGGGAATCGAACCCACAACCTTTTGGTGTACGGGACAATACTCCAATCAATCAAACCACCCGCCAGGGCAAACCATTTCCATTTCATAGATTAAGTGAGCCTCAGCAATTAGACAACCTGCCAGGTCACGAAGCTAGACTGGTGGCAGAAGTCAGGTTAGAACTGCATTTATACCTAAGGATTTTTCTAGTCTAATAGGCTTCTTTAAAACACTTATTTAAGGAGTCCAGACGTATTTATAAGATTTCTAAAACACCATCAGTATGATAGGTAGCAAAGGCGAAATAGATCTGGACTCTCTCTGCAGAGGAGAAGGTGAATCCAAACTGGGTGTGAAGGATGTTAAGACACAGAAAAGCAGGGAAGAACCAGGAAAGCATTGCAGGCAGCGTAAGCTTGATCCAAAATGTGCTGCTCGGACTACCATACTCCCTGGATCATAATAAGCTCGAAGTAATTCATATTTTGTTCACCCTTAACCATCTAATGCCCAGCACAGGCCCCCTGAGCTTTGCCGAGTGTAAACAATCTACAGCACCCTGACCTCTTTCCATAACAGGTCCTCAATAAATGTTTTGTGAGCAAAGAGATGAAAGAATGAATGAATCTGACTACACAAAGGGACACACATTTGTTCAAGGACTGGAAAATTCCAAGGATTCAAGGATTTGGTGAAATCCCATCACATTCCAGAGTGAGACTGTTAATTCTTTCATTCATGCATGCGTTACTTAATACATGAACTAGAGGCCCATGCACGGTCTGCACCCTCTCCAATCCAGAACCCCTCAGGAAATGACTGCCTGCCAGTTAGGCCCGATCCCACAGAGATGGGGCCTAAACTGGCAGTTGGACATTCCTCTCGCAATCCGGGACCGCTGGGTCCTAACCGCTCACCTGCCTGCCTGCCTGATCACCCCTAACCACTCTGCCTGTCTGCCTGATCGCCCTTAACTGCTCTCCCCTGCCAGCCTGATTGCCCCTAACTGCTCTCCCCTGCCTGCCTGATCCCCCTAACTGCTCTCCCCTGCTGGCCTGATTCCCCTCACTGCTCCCCTGCCAGACCTGATCATCCCTAACTGCCCCTCCCTTGGCCCCTGCCACCGTGGCTTTATCTGAAAGGACGTCTGGGAGATGTCTGGTCTAACTAGCATATTACCCTTTTATTAGTATAGATTATATATACATGAGTGGTTCTCAACTAGGGATGGCTTTGTCCCCCCAAGGGGTATCTGGAGATGTTTCTTTGGTTGTCACAATTGGCATCTAGTAAGATGCCAAGGATGCTGCTAAACATCCTGCAATGCATAGAATAGTCCCCCAAACAAAGAATGGACCATTCCCAATGTCTGGAGTGCTAAGGTTGCAAAACCTTGCTTTATAATAAGTAATAGTAAAGATTTTGGTTTAATGGTGCAGACAGATGTTTCAAATAAGTAAATAAATAGGCTAATCATTATAGATAATAATAAGGAATAATAATTACAAACTATGGTAAGTACCATGGGAAAAAAATTGGGAAATACCATGAAAAAAATTATTGGGAAATTCAGGATGCCGTATTGCTTCTGAGCAGAAGAGGATAACTGCTCATTTCCAGAGAACAGCATTCTGTAAACATTTTAGGCAAATTAATTACAAACTCAAACACACCAGAAATACAAGATGAATTGGATGCCTCTTTGGGGAAAATTTAGTGCCTAAGGCAATTGTTCTGCTATTTTCCCTCTGCCATGAGCATCAACCCCAACATAAAAATAAATAGGAGAGTGTTTGAGACTCATTGAGACTCCCATTTTCTTAAAAATGCAAAGACAATTTTTTAATAGAAAACTATTTGGGTTTTTTAAAAGGCCCAGGATCCCTTTTTGGGTGGAATTAGCCCCTCTCCACTCCTTGTGAGTCTGGGAGTTTCTAATCACAGGCCCTCTTATCTCCTCAATGAAGTAGCCACATGACACAAGCTGGACCAATCAGACTCTCTTCTGGGCACTCAGAAGAGGATATTTATTTGGTGTCAAATCCTAGAGAACGTATCTATGCATTCCTGCTGCCATGATCCCCAGGGCTGCTCTGGCACTTGCTTTTCATAGACCTTGTTATTCATCTATCCTTGGCTCCTGGGAGAAACTCCTGGTAACTCGCTTTCTCTTTCTTGAGTTGGCCATAGTTGTCATCTTTGCTTGAACCAAAAAACCCTACCTGATACAGTTTGATATTTTGTTTTGGGAAGGACAGTGCTCTAAGAGGAAATTAAAAAGAACAAGAATTTTCTTTTTTCCAATTGCTCATTCATCCTTCCATCCCAGCACCGATCATACCTGTCCTTGAAGTCTTCATTGACTATCTCCAGGGAGAGTCACCTCTCAATAATATCATTGCCTGAAATGACCACTATTTAACATGCATTGTCTTTTACTGCTAGTATATTTTCTGAGACTGTAAGGACCTATGAAGCCTGGGTTATACTTAGTATTTCTTTCTATCCTTCACAATGACAAGTGAATACTCAATTAGGAATTGTTAAATGAATAACTATAAAAGCCAGTCTCCAAGATGCCTCCATCAATTCTCACCTTTTGGTGTTCGTGCCCTTGTATTGTCCACTCCCACAGTGAATATCTAACAGGATATTATGTAAATGAAGGTTTATGACTTCTAAACCTAGATCCATAGAAGACATTTGAGTTCCTGCCTTACTCTCTCTTAGATCACTCTGGGGGAAGTCAGCCACTATGTCATGAAGGCACTCTAGTACCTTTATGGAGAGGGCCACTTGGTACACAATTAAATCTTTTGCCTACAGCCAGCACTTGTGAACCATCTCAGAATTAATCCTCCAACCCCAGTGAGGCTTCAGATGCTCTGGGCAACATTTTGACTTTTACCTCATAAGAAACCTTGAGCCAGAACCATCCAGGTAAGCCACTTCCAAATTTCTGACACACAGAATCTATAAGGTAATAAATTTTGTTATTTTTTAAGCCACTAAATGTTGGGGTAATATGATACACAGCAATAAATAACTAATATAATAATTTGGACTATAAAAATGGACGATGTGGGGAGAAACTTAATTGTTTCCTTGAAAAAACAGTTTCTATAAACAAAGCAAATCCAATATATATGATGACTTAGTTCCACTTAGAGAATCAGGACAAAATTTAAAACTTGCATATTGTACTAATTGTAATTCCTGACAAGTCAAACACTTAACCATAAATGCAATACCTTTTCAGGTACTTAGATAGGAAGAGAAGAACGGGGTGGGTTTCTCATAGAGAAAAGTCTTCTTCTGAAAGAAGTTAGAAAAAAAGATTAAAGTGTGGTCACCAGCCCTAGCTGTTTTGGCTCAGTGGATAGAGTGTAGTCTTACAGACAAGGTTCCCAGGTTCAATTCTGGTCAAGGGCACACACCCAGGTTGTGGGCTCGACCCCCAGTAGGGGGTGTGCAGGAGGCAGCCGGTCATTGATTCTCTCTCATCATTGATATTTCTATCTCTCCCTCTCCCTTCCTCTCTGAAATCAATACAGTAAAATAAAAAAGTGTGGTCACCAGATTTTCTGATGGAAAATCAGAAACCCCAATTAGAAAATATGGTTTGCTTTTTTTTTTTTTACTTATTTTTTCCAATTGCAGTTTACATTCAATAATATTTTGTGTTAGTTTCAAGTGTACAGCATAATGGTTAGACAATCATATACTTTCACAGTGGTCCCCCCTGCCTTAATATTTCCAATATTCACCTGACACACCTGGCACCATATATAGTTATGACAATATTATTGATATATTTCCTGTTCTATACTTTACATCCCCATGACTATTTTGTAACTACCCATCTGTACTTCTCAATCCCTTTGGTTGACTTTAATGAAGACAATGAACTAGAATATTTGAAACTAAGATAATTCTAGATAATTCAGAGACAGTGTCTGAAAAAAATAAATATGGTCTTAGTACCTAAGACAGTACTGGTCTACTAAGTAGTGACAAAAAGTATGTAAGTTGCCCCAACTGGTGTGGTTCAGTTGGTTGGAGTATCATCCTATTCACCAAAAGGTTGCAGGTTTGATTCCGGGTGGGATGCATGCAGGAGGCAACTGATCAATGTTTCTCTCTCACATCAATGTTTCTCTCTCTCTCTCTCTCTCTTCCCCTTCTACTCTCTAAAATCAATTTAAAATATTTAAGAATGTGTCAGATGTGCTTAGAAAATCAAAATACAGTATTTTTTCTCAGTCATGGTTTTACTAAACCAAGAAGACCTGAATGTTGTCAATGACTGTTTTTGTTTCTTTTGATGGATAACAGAACATAAGTTTGATTCTATCTAGTAAATTCACCACAAATTAATGAAGTGATTTTATGCATATAAATAAGATTGCGTCCTATACTGAGTTCATAAACGTATTCCTAAGACATTGTCATAACTCAAAGTACTTTCAGAATTCCTCTTTTTTTGCCACCACTAAAAATAGTAATAGTTTGATGGTTAGGAAAAAGCAAATAGTATAGTGGTTAGGAGCAAGGACCTTGTAGTCAGACGTTTTGTGTTAAAACTCTGACTTTTTCATTTATGAAGGGAGTAATCTTATGGAATCATTAAATATCTCTGTGTATTAGTTTTCTCATCTGAAAAAGAAGAATTGTAAAAGAACCCATTTCTCAAAGTTGTGGGGAATAAATGAAATGGTATATGCAGAATTCTTAAAAACAGTTTCTGGCACATAGTAAGTGCTCAACAAATGTTAATTGTTGATGTTAGTCAGTTAGTTAGCTAGTTAATTAGTTAGGGATGAGAACCCCCCCCCCTCCATAAACTCCTCTTAAATGTGTGTGCAGTGGTGGCATAAATTATAAAAGACATTTAGTCTCACAAAGACCCCAAGAGATTAATGTTCTTGGAAGGAAGCAGTAAGTCTCGATGCATTGTTAATGTTGTTGACTGAGCCTCGTTGCCTTCCTTGAGTTTTAATACGCTTTTTCCATAAACAAAGATCAATTGAGCAGAGAAACCCTCCCAATCAAGAATAATTAGAAAAGCTGGATAATAAATGAAAAAGAAAATCAAACAACTCTTTTGAAGGCATTGGCTAGCAATGAAGACAGCAAGGACCACAGGGACCAAGGTCCCAGAGAAAAGGGACACTTTTGAGATAAGCCCAACTTCTACCTTTCCCCTCCTCTAGGGATTTGCTCATTTGCCTGTTGGCACAACTTGGGCAGAGAGGCTGAGAGCCAAGCAAAGAGCCAACAGAAAGAGAGTTGCTGAGTGGAGGTTTTGATAGTCTTGTGGGAACAGGGCACAGAAATTGAGGTTCATGACCACCAAGTCATTCAGGCTATAAGGGACCAGGATTACAGACTGAAAGGAAGCAAAGAGGAGGAAGGATGAGCCTTGTGTTTGGGCCACTCTTCCCCTTGAGGCATTTGCTGCCTGGGCTCAGAGGCAGAGAGCTGAGCAGAAAACAGCAGAGAAGAGGCTGAGGAGCTAAACAGGATAAAGGATTGGCTCAGGATATTGGGGAGATAAAAAAAAAATGGAGTTCAGAGACACCAAGGAGACGGGCATCTGGTATTACCTCAGGCTTTTAGATCAGACTCTTGGAAGGACTATTCTTTTAGAAGAAAGGTGGTCATGAAAGGCCTGGCTGGAAGGACGGGCATCCTGTGCTTTAGATGAGGGCTCTGGAGCTTTGAGTGATATCAAAGACATAAGACTAATACACCTTCTCAACTGCATATGGAATGAGAGAAGGAAAGGCTCAAACATGAATCCTAGGTTTCTGTTTAGGGCAGCCTGGTGGCGAAGAGCTGGTAGTGTAATTTGCTAGACAAGGAAAACAGGAGGAGCCAGTGTAAGAGTAAAAGGGGTTAGGATTAACGTAGAGGAAGAGGATAAATTCAGTTTGGGGATATGATGACATGAGGGACACCTATGATGAGAACTATGCTGGGGAGCTGGAATTGGAAATATAAATCTGAAAGTTAAAAGAGAACTCTGAACTGGGGACAAAGGTATACGTGGTCGACATTTGCCTGCCGCGTGTACGTAGGCTAGGATGAACATAGGGCAGAGGGCCAAAGGGCTCAGTGAAGGAAAGATGTTCACAAAAGCAACACAGGAGGCATTATTAGAGGAATGAGAGGAGAACCAAGAGAAAAGGAAAGAAGGACAGAGTTTAAACAAGGGAGTCCATACAGCATCTTTGAGCTGCAGAACTGAAAGTACTCTGGGCTTCTCCTGAATATTTGGTTCCTTTCTTTACATTGGCTGCTAGGAAGCTCAGAAACTCGTGACACACATCTAGCAACCACAGAGAGCTTTAAAATCATTATGTTCATTAACCTTATCCTTAATTTTGTTTTTATTATCATTGTTTTCCCCACATCCTATTCCTTATTCTTTAATTATATTTCCTTGTATCACCTTAAAATCCTAAGGTGGAGGGAACATGAGTAAACAAACACATTGCATCTAGAATGAGATGCCAAGCTCCCAGCATGGCACCGTGCCTACTATTCCCATTATCTTATGCACAGCCTGCTTCCCTCATTTCCCTTACCTGCCTCAACCCTGCAGGCATTTAGGTTTGCGACTCCTAGTCTAAACAATCACTAAGATCCTTTCCTGCTCAAAATTGGATGAATCTGTACTTCTTCAATGCTAAAAGCTCATGAGTTAAGTTACCAAATATAATATCAAGTAGTCAGAATAACAATTATTTTTATTAAATTCCACTAAAAACATCAAAACAGTGAACATATATGACATGTACAGCCTTTGAGAACAGGTTGTTTGGGCTTCAAAAGCAACATGACATCATTTGCTCCACATCGTTGTTGCTCATCACTGTGAGGTCCAGCGCTAGCACACACGTTCAACGGGATTTAAAATAAAATGACTGTGTAGCACATCATTAGACCATGATGTTCAAGGCTAATTCCATGAGCCCCTGCATTAATGGGGCGATACTCTGTTTGGCTTTATTCTATTAATATTTATAGAGTACTCATTACCATAGCAACTAAGTGCTTTCCACAGAGAACTGATCAAATTATTAGGGAGAGGTGAACAGGAGAAGGGAGGACCACTGCCGGAGCTGCAAGGAAGATCTTACTTAGATCTCCCTCTAAATAACCCTTTCCTTCCCCAACCTGACAAAGCACAGTTCCTCTTTTTTAAAAAAAAAAATATATATATTTTTTTTTATTGATTTCAGAGAGAAATGGAAAGGGAGATAGAAACATCAATGATGAGGGAGAATCATTGATTTGCTGCCTCATGCATGCCCTCTACTGGGGACTGAGCCCACAACCCAGGCATGTGCCCTTGACTGGAATCCAACCCAGGACACTTCAGTCCACAGGTTAACACTCTATCCACTGAGCCAAACCATTTAGGACCAGTTCTCATAAAGCATTTGTTTCATCCATTCCTTCCCAAATTCCTGGCAATATCTAGTCTTGGTTCCCTGAAGCACTGCCCCATGCAATATTGGGCTCATTCTTGGCAAAAATCTTAAAGTGTAAGTAATCTTCAACCCTGATTTTGCTTTCCTGGCCCCTTTTCCTCTCCAGGGAATCAGAAGAGCATACTATTTCAGAGCCAGGCTTTGAAATCAGACTATCTGGATTGGAATTCTAGCTCTTCCACTTACTAGCTAAGTTACTTAACCTTTCTGACCTTGGTTTTCTCTTCTATGAAGTGGGGATAGTAAGAGTTCCTACTTCATAAGTTTATCATGAAAATCAAATGATAGCTATTAAGTACATTAAAGAATTCCAGGTACATAGGAAATGCTCAATAAATACTCACTCTTATTTCAATGTATCCTTATTTTCTATTCCCAGTCCCCAGAAGGGTACTCATGCTGTCCTGCTCTTCCTGGCTTTCGGTGAATGGATAAGACTTTTTCTCTAAGATGAGATCCCTTCTAGAAACCACGCAGAGGAGTGAGAGGAAGGTGACTCCTATCTGGCCAGATCATTTGACCAGATCAAAAGTGCCTAAACTTCTACCAGTGGAAACACACTTCTCCTTTATAAATATGTTCTACTAGATTTAACTTTCATAAAGGCAAAGGGGATGCCTTTTTTGTCTCCAAATGTAAAGCCAACTTCACCCTCACATCCCATTCAAACTAAGATGTAAGGAAATCGCTTAGTGCCTTCTCTAAGAACATGTACACACGCATGCACCAGCGTTAGGGCAAGCCAATTATTTCGAGCTCTATGACAGGTGGTAGGGGCCAACAAGAAATGATAAAGCCTTTCTCCTTGACTTCATGAAAGTTTAATCTAGTAGGAGAAAATACTAAAGAAAATGTTTTACCTAAAGAAATGAGTTTCCAGATAGAGTATAAGGCACCAATTCAGGAGGAATGTGGTTGGACCTTTGTGAATTTCTAAACCACACTGTAGACCACCAACTCTAGCACAAGCGAGCTTAGACCGTGGCATGGATTCAGATTGTATTCCTCCCCTTGGAGTTTCTCACCTGGTGTGGTGTGGCAGTGCTATCAGTACTACTGACGCATCGTTGCACAATCACAGAGACTATCTCAGACAAAGTCGGAAGCATCAACACCCTAACCTACAAGTTAAGATTTCAGATAAGCAACTCTTGAAACTTGGAAGAGGTTGTTTCAGGATAAATAAAGGGACACATTCCTTTACACTGTAGATAGTCAATTCATTACCTCATCTGGAACTTGTTACTGCAAAAGCCTAAACCAAAATTAAAATCGGGTTCAAGAAGGTTAAGAGAAATGTATGAATGAAGAGTAACAAACAGGCTCTGGAGGTGAAGTCAAGCAGGTTTCAATTCAATAAGAATCCACCAAGGAACCTACTGCTATGTACTGATCACAGCTTTGGACACATTGCTAACTTTCTGAAGGTACTATTCTCTCCCATCAAATGTCCACCTCAGGCAGGAGGCTGAGCTGGAGATAGAGTTTGCTAACCACTGGGATATTTCCTATACCTAATGCTCTTTTTAAAAATATATATTTATTGGTTTTTTACAGAGAGGAAGGGACAGGGATAGAGAGTTAGAAACATCGATGAGAGAGAAACATTGATCAGCTGCCTCCTGCAAACCTCCTACTGGGGATGTGCCCGCAACCAAGGTACATGCCTTTGACTGGAATCGAACCTGGGACCTTTCGGTTCGCAGGCCGATGCTCTATTCACTGAGCCAAACCGGTTAGGGCCCTAATGCTCTTTATTAGCACAATGTGCTTGCCAGATCTTAATAAATGCAGATCCCCTTTCTCCTTCACCCAGACCTTGGAGAGTCACTCACCAAAGGGCAATGGTTCAACTCGAGGAGAACTAACCTGAGTACTAGAAAAAAGAAGGGAAAGCCACATCTGCGCAAGTTTTTCAACCATTCCCAAGCCAAAGTTGAAATACTCCGCTAGTTAAATGGTAAGTGCTATTTTCAGCTTCTTGCATTCAGCTTGGGACCCAGGGGTGGGATGTCCTTAGTTATAGGTAGAGAAGGTCATCTCACGGGAGGAGTAATAAGAGGGCTCATAAGACCCTGTTCTCCTTAGTGTGCCCTTTTGCCTTAAATCATTGAGTCACAGCTTGTTTCACTCTAGGTCAGTGATTCTCAAACTTTAGCATGTTTAGAAACATCTGTAGGGCTTGTTAAACTATCTAGCGGGTGTCAAGGCCCCAGAGTTTCTGCTTCAGTAGGTCTGTGGTAGGGCCCAAGAATTTGCATTTCTAACAAGTTTCAAGTGATGCTAACTCTGCTGGTCCAGGGACCACACTTCGGGAACCAAGTCTGTAGGTCATGGTGTTCACTCAAAAGCTACTCCCCCTGGGACAGATTACACTCAAGCTGTCTTCAGTCTCTTACCCCTGAGGATGTAAGACTCCAAGAACCGTCTTAGACTGGGGAGGGGAGAAGGAGGGACTTGAAGATCTGGAGGTTTGTATTCAGTGTTTTGCTCTTTTGCCCAGGGGAGGGCTTTGGGGCTGCTCCCCACCCCTCACACATCCACCTGGATCTCTTACTCTCAACCTGTCTTCTGCAAGAGCCCTTCCTCCGCCACAGGACTCCCAGCCATCTCCCAGGCAGGCAGCTCAGCTATCACTCTATCTAGCCCATCTCCCTGTCAGGCAACAGCTGTTCCCAGTCCTGGGGAAACTTGCCTGTCAAGGAGTGACTGGCTGAGGCTATGAATTGCAAATCACCTCAGTTCCAACCCAACCTCCCTCCCAGCCCAAGAGGCAGCTGTCCTGGAGGGAGGGACCCCTTTCCCACTTTACATACACACACACACACACACACACACACACACACACACACACACACACACACACACCAGCGTTGAGTTTCCGGTGGCTACCTATATGAGGATCCTTCAGAGATTACCACACTCAGACTCAGACCAAGGAAGCAAAGATCCGAGGAAAATCTTGAGTCACCAGCAAAATTTGGCAGAGAGGAGGAAGGGTGGGGAGAATGAGATAATTGACTACTAAAAGTAAGTACCAGTCACCAGGATTTGGTTCTGGAACCTTGACATGTTTAGTCTCTTTTATCCACACGTCAATTGAGAGAGACTTCCCATTAAGGGAGGATGAATATGATAAATAAATCCAGGGCAGCCTCCAGGATCTCTGAATTTGCCCAAAGGAGTAAGACTGAAATGAGTAATTCTCTCTGAGCCACTCATCCTTCTCACATTGATCAACTGAGCAGTGAAAAAGTTCACATACACACACACTCATACTCTCTCTGGAAACCCTGCTTGCTCACTGAGGAAGCACATAGGTAACAAGTGGTGGAGAGACTGGTCAGGCTGGAAGCAGGCTGACATTCCCTTCTCCTCCGCACCCGCCCTGGTTCCTTTCTTCCCTCCACCACCCGAAACGCACTTACTTCTCTGGGTGGACTTCACCACCACCAACAAGGTACCCCCGTTCTGTGGAGCCTGAGACTCCTTGGGAAATCTTCCGGGGTATCCATCTTGCTCACCCCTTTTTTAATGAAAGCAGTCATATTTACTAGTAAAAAATATAGCCAATACCTTCATTGTCAGAGATATTATTTCCTAAATAAATAATATAAAAGAGAAAAAAAGAGTAATACTGCATCAAGTTAAATACCATCATCCATCTTTGTGGCTCTCAAAGGTAAAAATATTAAACATATTACTTCAGTGAGAGTAATTGCTGATAAAACATCAGATATCTCATCTACCACGGAGTTACTTTTAGGCACTTCTGTTGGCATGAACGTGCATCTTTAACGCTCTGAATTTTTAAAAAATTCAAAGGTAAGATTGTAAGCAAGTTGTGATTCTCTAGGTGCCGTAAGGAAAACAGTTTCTCCTTGTAACACGTTTTAAAGACCCATTCTAACGTTCTTCGTACAATTAAATTTATTTCCCAGTTTATAAAATTCAATTGCATTTCCGCAAAAGAAAAAGAATTGCCCTCCTTAGGACAAAGCCCCAGCAGCAAGTCATTATCGCTTTTGACTAATCAGAGAGACACCACCTGCAGGAATACTCCCCTTTCTGTTGGCTCCCAGCAGAACCTTCCAAATGATGATTAATCACTGAATAAATGGCGGAATTGACAACAGCATAATGACAAAGAGAAAGCGGAGACGGGGCCTGAACAGGGGGTGCATGTGGTCCAGCCCCAGTGGGTGGAAGGCCAAAGAAGATGGATGACCCTGTAAGCGCTTGACACTTGAGTATCTTGTCTTTTACCAGGGGGGTGGGGGGTCACTTCTGCCAAATTCAACAAATAAGGCAGCACGCATCAAGTGGACGTGCTTCCTATGGCTGTCAGCAGTAAGAAGAAATGTCTTAAAAATTAAACTAATAAGCTTAAATTGACATCCTAGGCGCAGATGATAACAGAAATAAGAGATACTACAAATGACAGCCTAATCCATTATTGTGGAAGGCATTGGGAAGGTTTTACTGATTACAGACGCAGATTACCCTATCTGTGTCCCTACTAATTTGAAAAATGATGAATCACTAAGTTCAAACAGGGCTCAGAAGAGTCAATTATACTAAGCAGTGATATCAAAAGCTCGTATTTTCTACACGAAGGAATAAAACATGTTATGCCTAATAACAAACAGAAATGAGGCCGATTACCCAATCTCAGTTGGCCAAGTCATTAGCAATAAGAATGTTTCTCTAATTTTTCAATATTTCTATTCAGGATATGTACTCCCTGCCCCAAGGACTCCTACTAGCCAAAGTTTATTAACATGAAAAAAATGTACTAAATGAAATATTGGTTTGCAGTCAGCTTAATGCCCTTCAGGTACCATCAGTTTTCAGACCTTTCATGCTCAAATGAAGAGAGCAATTACTGGTCAGACTCATTATCTCTCAGGCATCATTAATACCATCTTCTTTCTCATCATGATCACCTTCACCTTCACCAGTTGTTGTTTTTCTACAAAGCATAGAAAACTTTCAATTCACAAGAGTTTCATGCACATCTTTCCATTGGTCCTAACCTCAACAGACACCCCTCTTCTGCATACACAACACTCTTTGATATTTGTCAATTCTGTCTTGTCTCGGGGACCTCTTTCCATATTGATTTATATCAACAGAAAGTGTTTCACTGGCTATACCATCATATATCAAGATTTTCTGTATTACTCTGGCCAGCGTGGCTCAGTTGGTTGAGCCTCATCCCATGCACTGAGTTCTCTGGTTGGATTCTCCAGTCAGGGCGCCTGCCAGGGTTGTGGGCTCAATCCCCAGTATCACACCTAGAACAATGTTTGTACCTTGTAGGTACTCAGCAAATATCTGTCAAATGACTTAATTTTTGGTTTCTTTTGCTAGACCAGGACCAGGTCTTATATATGAAATCTTCAAAATCCTTCCCAAGTAGAGTTCTCAGACACTAGTAAGTCACTATGTGTCCTTGAGCAGGTGGCTTAAACTTCCAAAACCATTCACTTCCCTGAAAAGGGGGTGAAGATTTGTACCTTAGTGCATTATTGAAAAAAATTAAGTGAAATACTGTGTGAGAAATGCCAAGCTCAGATACTGCAAAGACTGTGTCATTTATTTCTGAGTCCCCAGTTTAAAGCTTTGGACATGACCCATAATAGTAAATGCTTACTTAATATTAAATGAAAAGTGAGCAGACACAGAGAGGGATAAAATACATGCACACATGATTCAACGTTTTTAATTCAGTAAATGGTGACAGCTTTAGTTTTCTTATTTTATCTTTTATATTTAAACTAGAGCCCCGATGCACGACATTCATGCACTGGGGGGCAGGGGGGTCCCTCAGCCTGGCCTGCACCCTCTCACAGTCCGGGAACCCTCGGGGGATGTCCTTAGCGCTGCCGCAGGCTCCTGCCACTGCTGCTGTGCTCACCAGCCGTGATACCAGCTTCTGGCTGAGCAGTGTACCCCCTGTGTTGAGCATTTGCCTCCTGGTAGTCAGTGCGCATCATAGCAACCCATCATTCTGCCGTTTGGTCAATTTGCATATTAGGGTTTTATTATATAGGATTATTTTCTCTTTCATTATCTCCTACTTCTCATATCCACCCAACAGACAAGTCAAACATTGGACATCATTCATCAATGAACAGCAGAAACCAAATGTTTAAACTTATCCTAGTACAGAGTTCCAGTTCCTCTCCTCCTCCACATTCTTCCACAGCCCTGAGGGACACCTGAGAGACACTGGGACACTCCTGTGCACCACAGGTGTGTTTGCTGAAGACAGAAAAGCACAAGGCTCCCACCCCACCACCCACTGGGCTCCTTGGGGAGATGGGAGGTTTAAAATCAACTGAGGACAGAGGTCCCCCTGAAGGCAACTAAAGGTAATAAATATGGTCAAATAGGAACTAATTTATTGGAGGGAAACACCATAGAAATTACTAAGTCATAGCTAAATAATACTTAAATCGAAGTACAGAAAAATAAAAGAATTAACATGAGATAGCTTTAATTTGATGGATTTGGAGAAATCTTAGTGGGATTTGTTTGTTTTGTGTGTGTGTATGTGTGTGTGTTTTGTTGTTTTCTGTTTGTTTTTCCTAAAATCATATTTTTTTACTTATAGCAATCTTTGCTACAGTGAATTAGTAACTACCAAAAAAATAAATTAAATTAAATTAAATTAAATACATTTATAAATTAAGTTATTAGAGTAAAATAGGAAAATAAATCAGAAAAAAAGATGTTTATTTCTAACGACTTTTCTTGGAAAAGCTCTTTGTCACACATCTTTCTGGATATTTTATTTTTGGGTTTCATATTCAGGAACACACAAAACATGACCATTTATAAACAAACCAAATTGCACAAAATGTACCTTTTGTTCCTAAACCAAGGGAGTTCAAATTTGTAAATGCTGCTTTTAATAAGTATAACATCAATAACTATTTTCCACAACTCTTTCATTCTCTTCTCTCCCTATCTTCCAAAGATAGATTTCTTGCCCGGCTGGTGCGGTTCAGTAATTGAGCATCCACCCATGAACCAGGAGGTCATGGTTTGATTCTTGGTCAAGGCACATTCCTGGGTTGCGGGCTCCATCCCCAGTGTGGGGCATGCAGGAAACAGCCAGTCAATGATTCTCTCTCATCATTGATGTTTCTATCTCTCCCTCCCTCTTCCTTCCTCTCTGAAATCAATAAAAATATATTTTAAAAATAGATTTCTTTCCCCACTGATTTAACTTTTTAATAATTTTCATCTGTATTGAGAGAAGGTCCAGCATACTATAACATTTTGCTGATATTAGCACTGATTATTAGCACTTGTTAGATATTTGACTTTGGTCCTATACATAGTATGAGCTCAATAAAATGTACTTGGTTATACTCAAGTGTCCAGTGAAAGAGAGAAAAAAATTCCTCTTGTGTCATCACTGTGGTGTTTGGTGTCTAATGCTCTCTAGGCAAAGCCCTAACTCCAGACTGTCATCTAGGAGCAATGTAGGAGCAGACTCGGCCTTCTCCCAGAGGGCCCACGCCTCCGGATGGACACAGACTGAAATCTGTGAGGCTGTCTGCTCAGCCAGGCATTTTCCTGAAGCCTGTGGGTGGACCGGGATCAGAGATTAAAGTGGTGGCAAGTCTTTATTTATTACAACTACAGAGTCGTCTGTCCAAGCCATCCATTTATAGGGACGAGAGAGGCTCTTGAAACTGCAAAGAACATCATTAGTATTTTATTTCCTCTCCCAACTACCTGTCTATGGTCATTGTGCTCACTTTGACCCAGTCGGGACTCAGGAGCAGTTTCCTGGCCTAGGGGACGAAATGCGAGGTGGCTCACCTCCCAGGCCAGGCTGGACCCACTGAGACGGCATGGTCCAGTGACCTAAGCAACGGGCTGGAAATTCCAGACTCATTGTGCTCTTGCCAGCATCCGACTTGCTGTGTGATGCCCGGGGAAGCACCTACCTTCTCTGGACCTCTGCCTGCGCTTGATTGCTGCTGAGGAAAGCGGCTGCTATGAGATAACATGCATCTAACAACCTTCCTGAGCCCTGGCGTCCTCATCTCTGACCCGGGAATGACTAACTGGTGCCTTCATTGCCTCACAGGATCAACGTAAGGCGACAATGCATGTAAAAACTCCAGTAACTTTCACAGTGCTGAATTGGTTCTTCCCGGGGTGGTGACTAGTAAGAGGGTAAATCCAGGACTCAAACCCAGCTTTGCTAAACAGACTAAATTCCCTTGTCTTTCCATGAACATCCAACAAAGGCTGAACCAATAGGTTGTGGTTTCGTGACACAAACATTCCTGAGAGGGCTTGAGCCTAGTATTGGCTAAGTCCAGAAAAATCCTGAACCCAGCACCTCTCAGGGGCATTTTCCTCATTCTTAGGTGGAAAACAAGAAAACGTGGCGCAATGCTTTTATTTAAAGCAACAGTCAAAGTGAACCATGCTTTTAAGTTCTCAAATGCATAGAAAGTTTCCACTTGAGGATTAGACAGAATGGTAAGGCTGCTTCCCTCCACGCTGAATCACACTTGGCCCTCCCTCATTATATCCCAACTTAATTCTTCCATAATTGGGGAGCTATGGTCTTTGCAAATATCACGGTGCTTACCACAGTGTATTTACTTCTGAGTGGATTAGCATGAATGTGTCAATTGTATTGGATTGCCAATTTTGTGGGAGTGATTTGAAAGCCTGCAGAATAAACTGTTATTTAACTTGGGGAAATTGGGAAGGGAAAAAAATGGCAGCGTTTTATGTTTTGCTCCCTTTGGTTCATATTTGCATGAAATCCTCATAACCAAAGGCAGCTGGAATCCCAAGTATAATGATAACATTGGTGGTGAGAGGTTTGGACCTGGCTGGAAGGTGTGGCTTGTGTAGGAGGCAATTTTCCATGCAGATGTAAAGCATAAGAAATATTTATTTGTAGAAATTACATATGATTAGGAAAAAGTAGGCTTGTGTTTTAGGCTCCCTGTTCACAATTTAAGCCAGCAGTATTCAGCCAACTTGGTTTCTATGTAGAGACAGTCCCCATCATATCCACCTGCAAACATCTGTCATCCTGTAGAACATTGACTTACCATTCATTATCTAGAAGACACTAGATAATAACACAATTAGATTGTTTATACAAATGAGTTAACTCCAAACTGACAAAAGTAAGTCTCTGTTTTTCTGAAGTCACCAGAATCAAGGAAGAGACAATTAATGAGGCCAATATGAAGAGAGTGCTGAGTTTCCACACACAGGCACTGCTGACTATAAATGAGCAGCCTGTGCACTAACATCACAGAAGTACCCAACCGAGGGTGTCACTCTTTTCTCCTCCTGGGCTCCCATGTATCCTTTCCCCTTGTTCCTTTGCCCTGTTTAGTCTCCTAAACGTATTGCTAATGATCTTTGTTGTGATCTTGAGTGTATCTTATGTTAAGAACTGCTACAATGTGCAGGGCAGAGCAAAGACGCACAGCATGGCAGCCATCCTGGCCACATAGTGCAGATGAACTTTGGTGACGGTCTATGCGGGAAGCCTAGATTCCAATAGATCACCCCTAAAGAGCAGGGCATCTCTGCTGGCTAACCACGGCATTTACCAGGGCTTGACCAATAGAATCTAAATAACAAGAATGCCCAATTATAATTGTTGTTTGTCTCCTTTTTTATTTCGTTTTATTTTTTTAGAAGAAAGTAGAAAAACACAATGAAAGTATGGAATAGCAAAAGAAGTACTGGGCTAAGAAACTGGACACTTTGTGGGTATCCCCAATACTGTGTCTGACAAGGTCAGAGAGGTGGAGCAGGTAGGTCACTTATCTCTCTGGTCCTCGGTTTCTTAATCTGAAAATGAATGGACTGCACTAGACCTATGAACGTTTTCAGCTTTTAACCTCTGTGATTCCATTTTTACAATGTTCATTTTTTATAACTCTTCTTCTTATTGTATAAGCAATATATATTCAACATGTAGTTATAGCAAATAAACAACAAAGAGCAAAATTAAAATCACCTGTTCGCTTACTAGGCTTATAAATATATTAAATATGTATGTATTTGCAAATATACCCAAGTGAACCTATATCAAATATAGTGAAATATATTAAGCATTAAAATATATTCAAATAAGCTGATACCAATTTTTCCCCAAAAAAGTCACACTATGTTTTTTTCTTATTCCAAGAGCACATTGACCCATTCTCCTTCCGTTTCTCCATCAATTGCTGCTGGCCTGGATATGAACAAACATTGGGATAGAAATGTCCCTGACCGTCAGAGAAAAAGTACAGAACCTCAAAAGGACACTCCGAGGAGCCGTAAGGACCACTTGGAATTACCTTCTCATTTTACAGGTGAGAAAGTTGAGGCCAACAGCATTGAAGTGATGTCAAACATCATAACATCACTCGACGGCAGAAGCAGGGCTAGAACAAAGCTCTCCTGCCCCCTGTTCCAAAACCATTGGCACTCTTTTATTGTTCTGAGGGTTTTTTATTTACTTATTTAAACAACATCATTGAAACTTTTTTTCTGATTAAACTCCGGTTAATGAGAAAACATTAATTAACCACCTTTCCTGGTTAATGGAGGTCTCACCTTACCACACTCCAACCTCACAGCCAGGCACTCTCAGGCTGCAGGGTGAGCTGCCTTGAAAAGCAAGAATGAGTCATGGTGGTAAACTGGGCTTAGCAGAAAAAGTGTGTGAGCCTGTAACCAGACTACCCCTTGCAGTGATGCTACACAACCTAAGGAGGCTTAACTTGCTCTTAATTCATTGGGTTTTTCTTGGACCAAATGAAGTGACATCCCTACACATACCTTCAGGAAAAAAGGATGCCAGAAAACGATGTCAGATACTTAATAAATATTTGTTGACTGCTTGAGCTTGCTACGATCAAAGGTGCTGGTTTTCCTGGTGCTCTTGTTTAAGAATGAGATGGGGAAATAGCACCCACCCACGCCTATCTCACGGAGAGGCCAAGAGAGCAAAGGAGACAATGGAGATCAGATCCTTAGAAGAAAAACTCTGCGAGTATTCAGGTCTCATTCGTGTTAACCATCAAGCCAGAGTCCCTGAGGGGCTCCTTCGCCATGGTTGATAACTATGAGGCTTATATTCAGTCTGTAAATGGCCTCATTCCCCAGGTCACTCCACCTAACTTTTAAAATTCTTCACCTGTAATTTTCTACCCAGTTTGCTTTGCGAAGTTGTACTTGATCCTGGTCAAAGTCACTTCAAAGGCACCTAGGGCAGTTGTCTTTTGTTTTCTCTTTGTGTTTTCCGTACCCAGCTCATGGGAAGGATATAAGATTTTCTCAAAGACAAGATGGGGTAGAAGCTTTCTTTTGAACTAAACCTCCTGGATGATTCTGATATGCCCACCACCTTCTAATTCCTGGATGAGAATTCCTGAGTCTGGTTCAGCAGAAGAAACTGTGACCCAGAGATTGGAGACGGTATGTCCAGGTTTTTTTCACTGGTTGGAGGAAGAGGAGAGGCCATCTCTTTAATATTTTAACTTGGACAATCTTTTCTTTCCCCACTAAGCTCCTATGTTGTCAACCATGACATTGTCTCATTTTATTTCAGAGTATATATTGGTATCTATATGTTGGTATCTCTCTGCAGAATTAAGCAGAGAGCTTTACACATAACAGATGCTTAATAAATACATGAATGAATGAATTAATCCCAAACTTATTTTTCTCTTGCTGCTCTTCAGGTTTTTACCACTTACCTGGACAAGAGATTATTCGGTGAGTCTCAAACTTGAGCATGCAGCAGAATCACTTGGAGGGTTAGTTAAAGAGATTGATGGGCCCTGCACTCAGAGCTTCTCATTTAATAGGTCCGATGTAGCCTCATAATTTGCATTTCTAACAAGTTCCCTGGTGATGCTGATGTTTCTGGCCCAGGTACTGCACTGTGAGGACCTCGGGTCAATCTTCCCCAAGAACTGCATGGGACCTTGTCTTTTTTAAAAAAGTTGGCTCCAGAGACTTAAGGATTCTATGCATACTTACCACTATGCTTGGACATATCATATATATATATATATATATTTCAGAGAGAAAGGAAGAGGGAAAGAGAGATAGAAACATCAATGATGAGAGAGAATCATCAATTGGCTGCCTCCTGTATGTCCCCCACGGGGGATTGAGCCCACAACCTGGGCATCTGCCCTGACCGGGAATGGATCTGTGACCTCATGGTTTTTGGGTTGACGCTCAACCCCTGAGTCACGCCAGCTGAGCTGGACATATTCTTAACCAATGGTCTCATTACCAATTTTTGTAAGCAACACTATCCATGGGAAGGATATAAGATTTTATCCTTATTTCAGAGAGAAAGGGAGAGGGAAAGAGAGATAGAAACACCAACGATGAGAGAGAATCATTGATTGGCTGCCTCCTGAACACCCCCCACTGGGGACTAAGCCAGCAACCAAGGTAACCTGCCACACTGATTATATATGTGTGAATATACACACACATGCACATGCACACAGACATATTAAACTTTCTATCAAGGAATAAGTCTAATCTAGAATATTTTTCCTCATTTATACTATTATTCTCTCCTACACATACAAGTGGTGTTTATTAGGATAGGCCCATGTCTTAGTCCCCACCTAAAAGAAATTAGCACTATCACTGTATTTTGTTGAGTACTAAGGTTCAATATTTATTACAAAGAACCAGCAAATTTAAAATTAGAATAGTCCACAAATATAAGCATAACCACCAGTCCATTTTATAGATGAAGAAGCTGAAGCCCATAAAATTGTGAGGCTTCCAAGATTTCACTGATAAGTTGTAGCAGAGCCAAGATTAGAATCCAACTCTCCTTTCTTCTGTTTCCATTTTGAAGCCTGCCATGATGCCCCTTTGGGCACTGTGTATGATGCTATGATTGTGTAATTGTGTGTGAAGGTTATTGAAATGTCTAATTCTTTTTTTCTAATTCTTTTTTTTCCATACCTCTATCTATGGAAGTCTTCTAACAATTAACAATAAATTCCTCCAATGATCCATTATACGAACATCTAGATTTTTTTAAAAAATATAAATACTGCCTTCGCTGCTTTGGCTCAGTGGATAGAGTATCGGCCTGTGGACTGAAGGGTCCTGGGTTCAATTCCAGACAAGGGCCCATGCCTTGGTTGCTGGCTCAATCCCCAGTGGGGGGTGTTCAGGAGGCAGCCAATCAATGATTCTCTCTCATCATTGGTGTTTCTATCTTTCTTTCCCTCTCCCTTTCTCTCTGAAATAAATAAAAAATAATAATAAATATATAAATACTTCCAATAAAGATACTGTCTAGTACCATAATATCTCATTGTTCTCAGGCACTGTGCTAAGTACTTTGTGTGAAATACTCTTTTAATCCTAGTGAGTATGATCCTTAATTTTCACACATAAAAATTGAGGCACAACAGGTTATTTGACCATATCACTAGGAGACCATTTTCTTTCCTGAATCTTCAATTACACAGTGAGTTTCATAAGGGCAAGGACTGTATGTAGTTAATCATAGAAAGAACTCAATAAATATATGTTGTGTGAATGAATCAATACATGAAAATCCCTTAATATGTTTAATCTTACCTACTGTTTCTGCACTCCTTATGCCACCACGGAGTGCCTTTAATAATAAAAGCTTGCAGTTATCCTGGAATTATGGAAGAACATGTTTCCTTACATAGCAAAACCTGTAGTTGATTGTTACTTCCTTGAAATTTGTACACTTGCAAAATTTTCCCAGCTTTTTTAGCATAATGGGGCCCCTGTAGAAGCCTGTGCTTGCAGAGTGCTTTTTAGTTATTTACAATTAATTGTCCCAGTGGTAAATGTGACTCATCATCTCATCATTCTAATTCAACAGAGGGGAAACACACAACCAAGCCACATCCAAGGTCAAAGTCAAATGAATGGAGGAGTCAGGCATGAAACCAATGACCCTGGCCCTGAATCTAGTTAGTTATGCCGCTGGCTCCGGGTCTCTTCCAAGATTTCTACATAGTTTCAAACTCTCCTCACTCTGCCAGATGTTTACCACATCTTTCAAGTGGAAGCAAGTCCTTTCAATTACGCTTACCAGGGGAAACCCACCCTACTGCTCTGAAGGAGAAATGGCCGAACCAGTTCGTCTAAAATAAGAACTGACGTGATTCTTTGTCTGAATTCTGAAGCTGTACTGACAGCATTTTCTTGTTGGCTAAGGTCTCACCAGTAATGAACTGGAATATAAAAACAAAGACTGTTCTCATGTTGTTTCCCAACCAAAGAAGGCTGAGCACTGGCTGATCACTGAATTGTTGGCGTCTTTATCTGAGTCTTGAGCTTGACATTTTCCTGCCTAAATACTCCGTCCAGTTCCCACCAGTGTGCGCACACACAAAAGCTATGTTTCCCTGTCTGCACAAGAGTCCAAGTAACAAGCCAATTTCTACAGTCATTAAACAGTTTCACCCCGATGTCTCCAGATTTTGTTTGCTCTTGGGGGAATAAATGAGCAGCTGAAAATAAAAGAGATAAAAACTGCACTTAGAATGGAAGTGCTATGACTTGTCTTCGGTCCCAATTTCATAATCCAATTTCATGTCCATACTAGCATCTTAATGGTGCCACATTTGTGTAGTTCCTTTGAAATTTTCATAGTCTCATTAATTTAAGAATCGAGGAACATGAAAGATGGGAGTAAAGAGGTCATGCAAGAACAAAAACAGAGCTCCAGACTTGGATATTTAATTAGGCTTGCCATTAAGGTGTTCCTTCTGGAGGGAGAAATCACTCCAGACCAGCTGCTATGGATCTACTCTAAGAAGCAATGAGTAAAGGTCCCTGCAGCAGTCTTCCAGGTTTCCCCAGTGCCCTCAGAATTTGAGACAGCAAACCTCAAACCCCAAAGTATTTCTCTGGAGAGATTTCCAGGTTTAACTGGGAACCACAAATAATTAGAGCAAGCTAACTTGTAGACAGTAGCTGCCCTGGCAAAGTCACCACAGGGGCATTCCTTGGCATACTTGTGAGTTGGCTTCCAGGCAAAAGAGGCCAGAAGAGGAACCTCCACTCCCCTATCAGCGTCTTCCCTATCTCCTCCTTGCACTCTCTTCCCTAACCCCCACCTACAAATTTAGGGAAGAGCCACAAAAGTCTAAGCCTGGTTGCTTCAAACTGGAATCACAATCAACTTGAACATATAATGTGGTAGAGAGAGCATTTAGGCTAATAGTTTACACTTCATGCTTCTCTAGTTTAGCTAGATTTTTTTTTTTTTTTTTTTTTTGCTTTACCCATTAAATCAAGGACAAAGCTTAAGTTAGGAAAGGGCATCAAAATTCAGTTATTTTCAAGAGAAAGGCATATAAAATCAAGATGTGAAGCAGGCTGGGTGTAAGAAACACGCTTCCTATTCAATCTTGCTTTATTTGCTCACTTGTAATGGTGATGTGGATATAATAAATTGATTTTTTGTTGTTGTTAATCCTCATCAGAGGATATTTTTCCATTGATTTTTAGAGAGAGTGGACAGGAGAGGGAGAGACAGAGAGAAACATTGATGTGAGAGAGACACATCGATTGATTGCCTCCTGCATGCACCCCGACCAGGGCAGGAGAACCTGCGGACGTGCCCTTGACCAGAATCAAACCTGGGACCCTTCAGTCTGAGGGCCGACGCTCTATCGACTGAGCCAAACCGGCTAGGGCAGAAATTGATTTTTCTCTTTTTTAACCTTAACTCTACAACATGAAAAATAACATTCCAAGGGCAATGGAAAATGGCAACTGACACTAAGCCTCCGTGTTGGCAGTGGGACTGTGGAAAACAGAAGCCAGACACAGCACCTAACAGCGTGGCCCCTGCGCCCCTCCAGGCCATTGCTGACGTGCTGGAATTCAGGGCCCAGGTGCCAAACTGCCTGATGTTTCAAGAGAAGCCAGAAATCTGTACTTTCCCATGTTGGCAACTTAGTCTGTTTTTGTTGTTATTGTTGTTTTTGTTTTTTTAAGAAACACTGTTCCAAGTACCATTGTGTGGGCTAAAAAACAAACAAATTAGTGAAACAAAAAACCTGTGTGCACCTTTTGCCTTCAGGCCTTGAGATCATGGTTAGATTGGCTCCTTAGCTTTTACTTCCCAGGAATCTGCACCTCACCTACTCAGCCTTCATCAATGCACAGCTCTCCACTCCCAACCCTCGCTTTTGGCTAAATTCAATCTCAGCACAAAACTTCGGGATCAGCAAAGATAGTATTTGTTTACCTCCAAGCTTCCTATATGAGATTAACGCCTAGTAGGACAAGTATTTTGAGACATTTTCTCTCAATTATGATAATTGCTGTGCCCTTATCTATATACAGTCTCCTGCCTGAAAGAGCATTTTCTATTAAAAAAAAATAAAATTCTATTCCTGTGAGGGATCACTTCTGTGGGCATGAGACCGAGCAGTGCCGATTGGCCCACGTTGAGCTGAACCCCAGACACACAGGAACAAGCCAACTAAACTGTGAGAGCAAAGACTATTTCATAGCAGAAATTTATATTGAAACTATTAAAATCAGGGGGTCAGTCATCATTAGACATCGAAATACCCTTACACATAAGCTTACTTTAACCCACTCCTTTTACATCTGAAGGAACTGGGCCCAAAGAGATTCGATGTTTGAGAAAGGTCAAACAACAGAAATCAGGAAGCTGGGTCTAGGACCCAAGTCTCTAATTTCCACATTCCATGTGGTTTTGTTATTAGCTATTCGCTATTCTAACAACACTCTCATGGGACTGCAGAATTTATTCACCAAGTTACAAATGAGCAAAAAGAAGCCTACCCTTTGTCAGTCCTACTCACAGATTTTGGTCTCTACTCTCAGATGGTAGGATGGCATATCCCATAGCTCCAGAGACAACACACTACCATGGTATTATTATTTTTAAATTTGGGTTCACTTAGCAGGGAGTCAGGGCTTCCTATTAATTACATTGATCCTTGCTCTGTGATTAGCAGTGTCCACGGTGCTACACAGAAAAGCAGTATACAAATTAACACAACACCTCATGACACCTCTGGTAATACTTTTTTCCCCTGAAATTACTCACAAACAGAAAATAACAGTACCTCACTATCAGAAATACACAATTTGGTATTTCCTATTGGCAGGCCCTAAGTGGAAGGCAGGAGTCATTCTTCACAGTCATTGTTCCCAGCCCTCAAGATTCTAGGGTGGATATGAAAAGAGGTTCTACCCTGGAATTTCTATGGCTGACAACATGGTGTAAAACAAAACTGTGGTAAGACCCTGGCAGGAAAGAGCAGTGGCAATGAGCATGTCCACTCTGGGATCTGATTTTCTTATCTGTGAAGTGACAGGATTGAACGAGACGACTCCATGAGTCACCTTCCAGTTTCGCCATCTGCTGCTTCTCCTACCACAGCTAGTAGAGACTGGTTTGAGATTTTCTCATGAAAACACACACGTCATTGACATCTTTAAGACTGACATATAGTGTAGGGTTAATTGCTTACCTGGTCAAGAATATACCCCAACTTGATATAAAAGATTTCGCTCTGCTGTTGTTGCTGTTTCTGCAGCTGCTGCGTGTTTAAATACTTTTTTATATTGTCTTTAAATTCCAAAAACTTGCTTACAAACTTCTTGGAGTATCTGCTTTCATATTTTGACAATTTGTTTTTTTAAAAAACCCCACATACACAGCTAAGACTTTTTTTTTTAACCTTAGTCTTTTAGGAGACATGGAAGCTAGAGGAAAAGAAACACTTGCCATTTCTTGGCTTTTGTCTCAACAGGGAAACCTTTTTTTTTTCTTCTTCTTTTTTTTTTTTTTTTTTTTTTTGAGTCTTTGACTTTTTTCAAAACAAACATCACAGGAAAGGAAGGAAATTGTGGTAGAGACACTGAAAAGTCCATACACTGCATTTCCACCCATCCTCTCCTCATTTCCACATCTTGAGATGCTTCTTTAACAATGAGTTAAAGATTGATGCTTTTCGGGATAATGAAGCATGGAGACATACAGTTCTTTTTCAGCTCCTTCTCTGCATGGGCCAGGATATTGGAGAAACTCAGCAGATTTCCGAGTGTTAATGTTCAACCAGGTACAGTAATGGGTATAAAGCACAGAGGACAAGACAGATCCGTCTGACAGACTCACCACTGCAGCCTATTGAAGCTGGCATGTACTAGCCTTGTATGTTGCCTTGTCTAATTAGCTGCTGAGCTGTCCCCTGGCTCCTCGCTCCTGATGGAGACTTAGCGGGAAAACTCCTGTCACCAGGCATGATGTAGTGCTTGATTGTGTTACAAGATGTCCCGTGGCTGCGGTCCAGACTGCTTCAACTAATCATCAACTTTGCAGATTCCAACACCGGGGCTTGTCTACCAGGGCAGGAGCTTTGCAAAAGTCAGCGTGAATGACCTGTAGCTGCAAAGAGAATATAAGGAATTGCTTTGTTGATATGTATTTTTGAAGGGAGTAACTACAATAGACAGCACCATGAGTGGGCCTGAGAAACAGGGGATCACTTTCAAGTCAAGACGCCTCACAACATCCTAAGAAGGGAAAGGCACAGACATTTCCCATCTGCAGTTCTGCAGTATGGCCAGGTCTGTCACCCAACTTCAGGTTAAAGTTTTAGTTGCTTTATAACTATGTAACTACTCAGTTAGCTCCTCACCTTCTTCCCTTAAGCAGGCATTTGCCTCCCACTTGCATCAAAATGTTGCAAGTCTGTGCTTTTAGACAAATTATTATGCTTTCTGAGTCACAGTTTTCCCATCTGCAGGCCGTTTTTATAGGGTTGTTGTGAGTGACTTCTAAAGTGCTTACAACAATGCCTGACACATAGTAAGTGCTCATTAATGTTAGCCGCTAGCGTTATTATTTTTATGGTTTTCGAACCCATCATTCTAAAAGTAAATGCAATAAAAGCGCACCTGTTGATAAGCATTATCTGTACAGTGTAGAGGTTCTAAAGTTAACTACAGTTTTCAAGTGATGGTTGAGGGTACATTTTGAATCAACTTTAGAGGATTATAATAATAAGTTGTCTTCCCATGCAACTTTCCTAGGTGGCTACAAGAATAGCAGTCTCTCTTCTCTCTCTTCTCTCTCTTCTCTCTCTCTCTCTCTCTCTCTCTCTCTCTCTCTCTCTCTCTCTCTCTCTCTCATTATACCTTGGTGACAAAAGGGCCCATTTCAAGCAGCATTTTCAAGGACTAAGGCATATGTTCACTATGCGTACAAATAGACCTGAGTGTTCACACTTAAAATGTTGGATGTCCGTCACTAGCACACAATCATAACTAACCCCAGAAGAATTGCCTCCTGTTATAATGCAATGTTTAGCTCACAAAACAGAAATAGATCCTGTAAGGTTTGGACAGGGACAGGACCATATTTGGCCCAATCCACCCCAGTTCCTGTTTTCAAATGAGGAACGTGAAGTCCAGAGAGGTGACTTGTACTGAATCTGCAGCTCGCATCCTCTGTAACCACGGGATGAGTTTCCTTTCTGGATCTGCTCAGAAGGAGTCAACCCAAGCCAGCCATGTAACCAAGGGAGGCTCAATTTGAGGTTTTCCTCCGGTTTATCTGTGTCGGAAGGAGACTTCCTAAAATAGAGGGTGATATGAAAGCACCACCATTATTTCATAGAACAATACAATCGTTCAAAATAGGCATGCCCAGTTTTTTAAAAACAGCCAGATAAACATGTGAAAAGATACTCAAAACATTTTAAGTGAAAAAAACAAGTTACAGAACAATCTGTGGAATATCCATAACACAATCCATAGAGGTGTGTGTGTGTGTGTGCGTGTGTATGTGTATGTGTGTGCGTGTGTACATACTTGTACATACAGCATGGGGGGAAAGCCTGGAAAGATATGCACCAAATTGTTAGCAATCCCCTGAGGAAGGGAATAAGATTGAGGAAACCATAGTACTTAGAAGGTAGGACACTTATTTTTTAGTCTACCTACTTCAGCATTGTTCATATGTTTTGTAGCGATAATTTTAGTGTTAATTGTATAATTATAACCTTGTTTAATGTATTTTAGTAGATTAGCTATTCTATCATCATCTAAAGCATTTCAAGGCTTAAAGCTTTAGCAAAATCTATAGCAACAAAGAGAAACATTTGACATGTGAAGTTACTTATGTGCCCCTGTTCTCAAACCAAGGCACACTGTAGCAAAAGTGCATCTCTGCCAGGGGCCAATAATAATATATAAATCTTGATTTTATTAGTGGTGTCAGTAAATACAAATTCTCTCTTACAATATTGATTAAGCTTCCAAAACATTTTAGAACAGTGTTTAAAAATAGACATACAGCCCTAGCCAGTTTGGCTCAGTGGAAAGAGCGACCAAAGGGTCCTGGGTTCGATTCCGATCAAGGGCATGTACCTGGGTTGCAGGCTCTTCCCCCGACAGGGCCCTGTTCAGGGCGTGTGCAGGAGGCAACCAATCAATGTGTTTCTCTCACATTGATGTTTCTCTCTATCTTTTTCTCTCTCTTCCACTCTCTCTAAAATCAATGGAAAATATCCTTGGGTGAGGACTAAGTAATAATAATAACAATAATAATAATAATAATAATAATAATAATAGAAATACACCAGTATACTGTGTTTTTTTATGAAGATACATAAAATACAACATCCTCTCTGATTTGTGCAGATAAATTATATTATTTTAAGAATTAATCATAGAATCATGCTTTTCACTCAGGAAATTCCATCAAAAATGAATTTTTAAAAAATTCTTGGTTACTTTATTCTCCAAACCCCATAGTTAGTACAATCACCAGCAGCAAAATAAAAATCAAGCTATATTAACCCTCTTAGCAAAAGTTATCTCCTAATTATACTTTTCTGTGGGAAACAGTAAATTATGTCACATTAAGAAATGTTTATTGGAAAGTCCTTGTATTGAATGTCAGTTTTAAAGTTCTTAAATTTTAGTTCAATTTTTTTCTGTAAAGCAGTAATGAAAGATCCAAACTATTGTGTTGCTTATATAGGAAAATCATCAGAGAGCATGACTGAACCTCTGCTTGCCCTCATAATGACTAGGTAGCCATCATTTTTAAAAACAATGTCACAAAAGCTATTTCGATGCTGTCATGCTTAAGAATAATTAGTTTCCATCAAAGCAACAGATTATCTGTTCATGTTGTCCACTGGGTCATTACAATGAACAACCAATACAGATAAATGATATCTAATCTTTTCTGCTCTTCTATTGGGCTGATGGATGGTTATAACATCTCCAATATTATAAGGCAGAAAAATTATGCTGACATTTAGAAGCAAAAGCACAGAAAGATAAAACTAAGTACAAAGCATGCCCAACAATATTGGGGAAGAAAGAAATATCTAAAGACAAATAGAACTGAAAACAGAATGGCAATTAGGCCAAAGGAGAATTATGGGAGAGAATGGCTATACCTTGTGGGTGGCAGGCAGCTCAATTAATTACATAACAAGAAGGGGGGACCCGGGCATTTCTGTAAGACACATTATTAAAAGGAATATTGACTTAAGCATCTTTTACATTTTATGCCCTAAAAGAAGACAAAAAGGGTTTCCCTAGTATTGATCTGCTCCTGAATCAGGTTGACTTTAAGGGAACATATAATGAGAAATGGTGGAGCAGCAAATGAGACTAAGGAGGAAATGCAATTACTTACAACTCACATTGACCAGGTTCAATAGCTTACAGCTTTTCCATGTCACTTCGGGTTCGTGTTGTGTTTGTCAGGTGGAGTTGGCAAAGAACCTTTAGCTTGCCCTAAATGTGAATGGCAAAGAGGGGCGGCACCTTTGGTTCACTTCATTAGCATTTAACATTTATAGAAAAACTATGAAATAAGGATGGCTTAGACTGAGAATCAAGACAGAAGCTATCTTTAGGCGATTTTTTCAGAGATTTAGAAAATGTACTGTGTGATAGCTGCTTTTGCCTTAGAGCAGTGGTTCTCAACCTTCCTAATGCCACGCGACCCTTTAATACAGTTCCTCATGTTGTGGTGACCCCCAATTTCATTGTTACAAATTGAACATAATTAAAGCATAGCGATTAATCACAAAAACAATATGTAATTATATATGTGTTTTCCAGTGGTCTTAGGCGACCCCTGTGAAAGGGTCGTTCGACCCCCAAAGGGGTCGCGACCCACAGGTTGAGAACCGCTGCCTTAGAGAGTGTTGATTTCACTCTATTCTAAGCAGAAATAAGGAAACTTTTTAGCCCAGTCAGTGTTAATACGGTAAGTCCCTCCTTAGAAAGTTCTGCTCAATGTTATCATCTGAGAATCAGCAGTTTTGCAGGAATACATTACACTCTTTCCGTTAAAAAACACAAACACCAACAAAACTGAACAGAACAACAAAACTGTTCGCTCTAAACGCAAGGAGCAATCCTGTATTGGACCCTGGAACAGAAAAAGGAGGTTAGTGGAAAAACTGAGAAAATACAAATAAAGTCTATAATTTAGTTAACAGTATTGTATTAATCAATACTAAGATCTTAATTTTGATAAATGTGTTATGGTTATGGAAGATGTCAACATTAGAGGAAGTTGAGAGGAACATATACAGGGGCATTCTGTACCATCTTTGCAACTCTTTTATAAATTAAAAATATTTCAAAATATAAAGCAATCTCAGAGGGAAGGCAGGGGTGGATGGGTGGGAAGAGATTAACCAAAGAACTTATATGCATATATGCATAACCCATGGACACAGACAATATTATGATGGGGGGGTGGTGGAAGAGGTCAATATGGGGGGGGGGGAAGAGTACATCTTTCAACAACAAAGATTTTTTAAATAATAATAATAAAACCAAAGAAAGTATGTTCCCAGACACCAATCCCCTACCCCCATCACACTTCAGTATTAATCGTAAGTGAGCGATGCTTGTTACACACAGTGGCATCATTGTGGTCCACTGACAAGGCTTGATATCAAGACAGAAGAGTTGTTTTTAAAAAATAAATCCTAAAGTCTGTGAATGTTCTTTCTACACACACACACACACACACACACACACACACGCGCGCGCGCACACACAGGACCAAAAAAAAAAAAATGAAATGGCAGGTATGCTTTTTTCTTTAAGTGAATGGTTCTCACGTGGGGACATTTGGCAATGTCTACAGATACTTTTGGTTGTCACAACGGGAGGTACTTCTAGCATCTGGTACCTAGAGTCCAGGGATGATGCTAACTAAATACCCCACAATGCACAGCAAAGCACAAAGAATTATCCTGCCCAAAATGTCAGTATTGCAGAGGGTGAGAGACCCTGCTTTAAGCAATTAAGATTCAAAAGCTAAATGGATGAGAAGAAAGCAGACGAAGGGAAAGCTGTGCAAGTTCCTCTTTTTAAAGGAGTACAGTAACGGTGGGAGAGGTTCTAAGAAGGAATGAGTAGCCAGGGTGGCCACACAGATAACTATACCACAGCACAACTTCTCCACCCAGGATGTCCCACTGACAGCATCTCTCTTCCTGGAATCCCTACTCCTCTTCTTGGGGCTTATCCAAGTCCACTATCCTTGGGAGTCCTTTATATCCTCACTGCCTTAAAATTCACTGATTTCTTCACTGGTTTTCCCATTTTCCAAATTAGAACTTCTCAAGATTATGTTTGATAAAACTTATCACCTATTCCACCCTTTACGTGGTCCACAGTAAATATTGTGTTAAAATGTTACGTATTACTACCATATTTCATAGATTCTGAGATGCCATCAGTTGTAAGATACATCATTATTTTATATACCATTAAAAATAAAAAGATGCTGCCAATTATTACATAAATCATTATCAATTATTAGTTGTATCCCAATAATGCAGACATAAAACATTAAAAAATTTGGTTTCAGAAGCAATGATATAGTTTTATCGCACCTTTAGTCTTTTTTGAAATATATATTCTTATTGATTTCAGAGAGGAAGGGAGAGGGATAGAGAGAAACATCAATGATGAGAGAGAATCATCTATTAGCTGCCTCCTGCACGCCCCCTTCTGGGGATCAAACCCACAACCCAGGCATGTGTCCTTGACTGGAATCGAATCCGGGACCCTTCAGTCTACAGGCCTTCACTCTATCCACTGAGCCAAACTGGCCAGGGCTCCCCCTTTAGTCTTTACTTACTATATATTTTTACTATTCTTGCATGGGACATATCTCTGTCAGCAGTTGAAAATCCCCTTAAAGGCCCATTTTTCCTATATGCCTTTGTTCATTCTCAGCACCAGGACCAACGCCCATAGCACCAGAATCAGTACTGGAAAAACAGAAAAGATAGTAGCACTTTGCATGCCATACACCCAAGCTGCATTACACATTCCCATAAGTATTTCATAATACGAAAAAAACACTATGAAGTAACACTCTTAGTATCCCCATTCAGGAGGTGAGGAAAACGGGGTGATGAATGTGCCCAAGGTCACCCAGCTGGTGAGTGGCAGAACCTCAGATTACCCAGTTCTTGCTATTGCAAAGCCCAGGCTCCCAGCTCCCATGCTGCTCTGCCCTCATTACCTTACAAATAGCTGAGAGCTATAAAGGCAGGTTGAGGATGGGAGGGAATGACAGCGTTATGATTTTTGGTCACACTCCACATGCACTGTAATTTTACAGTAAGTGTTATCATCTTCAAAAACAGGGACAGTAGCCACAGCGACCAAAAATCAAATCAAAATTGTCTGTTTCCAACTTTCAGCCACTAGGGGGCAAGTATTCATAACCCTCAGCCACAAACCAAGAACATGGAATACATATGCTTTGAATGTGATGATGCCTTCAGTGGCCCTCAGAGAAACAGTTTCATTTCAAGTTTGCCCTAATATGAAATTTTGTGACACTCTTTGGATTAAAAGTCTACCAAGCTTTAATTTAAAGATCATTGACAAGACATCGATTAATAATTAAGAAATATTTCCATAAAAGAACAGCACCAAAAAGTTCCATCTCCCTAACCCCCTCCAAATTCTAATGTCATAGTTTTATTCCCATAGGCTTGTTCATTTTATATGTTTGTGTAACGGGTCAATTCATATTCTGATTTTTCACAGGATCAACTCTTCGTAGCAACCATTCCAACTATTATATTAATCTCAGCATAAGATTTTCTCAAGATACTTAGATCGCTTATACTTTGTTTAGTTGAGTTTCCTCCCCTAATGAAATTAACACCGTAACGATTAAGCATTACAGGGGACAGGGAAACTTTTTATTTCTGCAAAATTATTCATTTAGGATTCATCCCTCTAAGTTCGGGATAATTGAGTCAAAGTATTGAACATCTTTATGACATGCTTTATTGATAGTTTAATAGTATAGAACAGAGATACATTGGCCCTTTCCTTGTCCTGAGAAAAGGGGTGAAGGGCAGTAGAGTATGATAGCTAGCGTTAACGCACCTATACTTCTCAAAGCACTTTCACATGAAATAAAATGTTACATCTCCAAGCTGTGCGGACCCGACTTGCTCAGGGGCACTGTGACTGGAGGAGCTCATCAATAACTGAAGTGTGTTCAAGAAAGAATATCGTAAGATAACCAATGTCTGTTACATTAAGAGATGAAATAATGTCTGTCAGGGTGAAAAGAAGTGCCTTTAAATTCTTCAAGTAACATATTGATCTGATTGATCACAGGCGTGCTAAAGGCATCATTACATCTGTCGTGCAAACACCACTTCGTTCATAAAGTATTGAACAGAAATAGGAATTGTTTTCCTGTTAATGAGGCTGTACACTTTGTTTTCAGAGTGGCTCGTTTATGATTTAGTTTATTTCTGAATGCTGGCTCATCAGCAGTCAGCTAAATTGGATGGAGTACCACCACCAACAACAACCTCCAAAGTCAGGCTCCTATCCAAAATACACAACTGAGTTCTCACCAAAAACCAAAACCACACAATTCTTTGAGTCATAAGAAAGCCAATCTGTACTGAAACCCACAAGTTACTATTTCTCTTGACTTGATTTTCATAATATAACCCAGGACTTAAAGTCATCCCAATAGAAGCTTTTTTGTTTTTAAGTAAGATTATAAAATTAACCAAATAAACTTGTGAATCATACTTAAATAGGGCATTCCCATATCTGTTTCCAGGCAAGATCTACAAGGAGACACATTATGGTGGAAGTGCCACCAAAATAATATGACCCACAACGTGGTTTTGCAATGAACCATTCTACAGTGAAGAATGAGCCTTCTCTGGTACTATCTATGCAACATCCCCCCACACCACAGGCTTACAAAAGGCCTTGCTCTTATCCCTTTGTGCCTTTACAAGTTCTGCTTGATCTCCCTAAAATATCTATTCCTGCCAAAACTTGGAAGCAGCCCTAGCTGGTTTGGCTCCATGGATAGAGCGTCAGGACTGAAGGATCCCAGGTTCGATTCCAGTCAAGGGCACATGCCTGGGTTGCGGGCTTGATCCCAGTAGGAGGTGTGCAGGAGGCAGCCAATCAATGATTCTCTCTCATCATTGATGTTTCTATCCCTCTCTTCTCCCTTCCTCTCTGAAATCAATAAAAATTAAAAAGTAAAACTTGAAAGCAACCAAGATGTCCTTTAGTAGGTGAATGGATAAATAAACTGTGGTTCTTCCGGGCAACTGAATATTATTCAGTGCCAAAAAGAAATGAGTTATCAAACCATGAAAAGAAAAGGAGGAACCTTAAAAGCATATTACTAAGAAGCCAATCTGAAAAGACCACACACTGTATGATTCCAACTATATAAGCTAGTCTGGAAAAGGTAAACACTATGGAGACAGTGAAAGGGTTGGTGGTTGCCAAGGGCTGGGGTATAGAGTGTAGAGGGAAGGGATGAATAGGCAGAATACAGAGGACTTTTCGGGCCGTGAAAATACTGTGTATGATACTATAATGATAGATATATGTTATTATACATTTGTCCAAACCCATAAAGTGCACATGTAGTTTCATTGGTTGTAACAAATGCACCAGTCTGATGGGGGATGTCGATAGTGGGAGAGGTTAATGTATGTGGGGTCGGACGTATTCGGGAAATCTCTGTACCTTACACTCAATTTTGCTGTGAACCTAAAACTGCTCTAAAAAAAAATAAAGTCTATATTAAAACAAACAACCTTCCACCACCCCCTTCACCTGGCTAAGTACTGCCTGCCTGTCCTGAAAAGGCCACCTCAGAGCTGTATTGCATTGGCCCACTCTCTCATGCCCTGCCCCCACCCCTGACTTCCAGCACCTGAGGGCAAAGACTTAGCTTTACTTGCCTTTGCACAGGCATACAATAGGAGGTCAGTAAATGTTGGTTGAATAATGTGTAAGAGGAGAAGTCTTTTTCAACCAGCTCGGGTGTTATGAAGAAAATGCCTCTTTGGCTTTAATATATAATAGCCAACATACAGAGGTGTGCTAGGAAAAACAGCAAAATAAAACCAAAAGCTGAAAACCCGCCTAAAAGATGACCCAACATTCTCCCATATCCCACATCCCATATCCCTGCAGGATCACTGCAGTCATAACCCAACGTGTTACCATCCAAGCATCCTATGACAGCTTAAGAAACAGCTCTATGAATCCTGCTTTCACATTGAGCCTCATCATGATTGGGAGGAAGGGAAATCAAGGCTCTTGTTTAAAACAGGTGAAAAGTGCATTCAAGGGCTCCCTCTGCCTGGTTTGCTGCCCACACAGCGAAAAAGTGTGGGAAGAGCTTGGCCGCTGAGAATGCCTCCCCAGGTTCCAGTCACAGAGAGAAAAGAAACGCCCTTGGCCCCGATTTACACATGACAAACCCGGCTTTGCAGGCATAAAGGGCGTACACATGGAGGAGCGAGCGTACGAACCTGAGAGCCGGTTGGCAGAGTGGCATCCGCCTAATGCAGGGTTTGAAGTGAGTAATTTGCAGCTAGGAGGTGGCATTCTCATGAAAGGCACCAGCTATAGCTTCCCTCCTGCTCCTCCAGATAATGGTTTTTTAAATGCTCCAATTTGGGGCAGTCTAGCCTACACAGAAGCAAACAATCAGTTCCTGCAACAGAGCTTTCTGGGTGAATCTGGATGCCACACAGGTGAGGATTGTTTAGCCGTATTTAGATAAGCAACTGGGAAACTGGGAATTCACTTCGTTCTCTTTTTTAATATATATTTTTTCATTGATTTCAGAGAGGAAGGGTGAGGGGGAGAGGGAGATAGAAACATCAATGATAAGAGAGAATCACTGATCGGCTGTCTCCTGCACACTCCCCACTGGGGATCAAGCCCATAACCTGGGCATGTGCCCCTGACTGAAATTGAATCAGGACCCTTCAATCTGCAGGCCGATGCTCTATCCACTGAGCCAAACCGGCTAGGGCTGGGGATTCACTTCTTGTCACTCCCTCTATTATTTATTATCCTTTCTGCCCCAAAGTTCCAACACCTCACCCCCTTAAAGGACATCATTGCTGAGACGAGTCTAGGGTAGAACTCACCGTCTTCCTTTCACTAACAATGGCACCTTTTTTGCAGGTGCTGCAAGGCTTCAAAGTAATGTTGTAAAGTGTGCAGCAGGGATCCTGGCACATAGAAGGTACAAGCAGCAGATGCATAAGAAAGATGGAAGACAGGGCCTGTCACCACTGAGCTGAGGTGGGGTGGTGGCCGGTGGACCATTGGGTTCAGGCCTCCTTTCATAAAGGCCCTCCAATTTAGACTTCTGAAGTCATCTCCAAGTAAGATTATGCATGCACAGAAGTGGAGCAAGAGATGGAAACCAGTTTCTTTACTAACTTTCAAACTGTGCTGCGTAACCAGACCACGTCACCTCTATTGCTCTCTTTTTTTATAAATCCTAAAATTGTCTTATGGCTGGCACAGTACATTATATTGCATATTTTTAAAATCTATTTTTATTGATTTCAGGTAGGAAGGGAGAAGGAGAGAGAGATAGGAACATCAATGATGAGAGAGAATCATTGATCGACTACCTCCTGCACACTCCCCACTGGGGATCGAGCCCCCAACTGGGGCATGTGCCCTGACCCAAAATCGAACCATGACCTCCTGTTTCATAGGTTGATATTCAACCACTGTGCCATACCAGCCTGGGTATATTGTATATTTATATATTAAAATTGTTGATTTACTAAGTATAAAGTTTTGCAATATGAAAATGATAAAGCATTTGTGAAATTCTACTTTTGGCATTTCCCATTTTGTAACTTACTAGGAAGTTCAAAAAAAAATGGAAGTGGCCTGGGTCTCTTATGATCCCTGGGATCCAGGCTGGAGAAGTGTAGATTTGGGGTTTTTTGGGGAAGGATTAGCAAAATGAACAATCAGCAATCTATCAGTGCTGTCCCATAGAAATATAATACAGGCCATAAATATGAGCTGCACATGTGACTTTAAATTTCTTCATAGTCACACTTTACAAAGTAAAAGACACCAGGGAAATTAACTTTAATAATATATTTTGTTAACCCAATAGACTGAAGATATCATTTCAAAACACAATTAATATAAAAGTTATTACTTTTTTTTTTAACCAAGTCTACCTAATCTGGTGTGTACTTTACTAGTATACCTACAGTACATCTTAATTTGGACTAGCTGCATTTAAGTGCTCAGTGGCCACACGTGGCTAGACAAATGACTAGCAGGTGGGACAGCACAGGTCAAGAAGCCACAACTTGCAGAGCCGTCCCTTCAGGTTTGTCTGGAGAGAGTGACATCCAGGCACTTGCCGTTTTAGTGCTTAACAGCGGTATGTATAAGCAGCAGATTTTAAAAGATAGAAGAGATGGCAACTGACACCTAGTGGACCTGAACTGAACATTTTTTAGGAAGAAAATGAACTAAATAAAAATCTATAATTTAACAAAAATGTAAGAAGTATAAATCTTTTAGCATTCCTGATAGTTTTCTCAGGCCATGTCTTCCTCCATGGAAAATGCTCTGAGAAGAAAATGAATAAATTTTTTAAATTTAAAAAAAGAAAACATTTTTTTAAAAGTAAATTCTCTGTGAACATTTCTGCACAAGAAACCTTTGAAAAAGCACAGAGATGCTGAACTGATTGTGCCTGTGGTATACACCAGATAAAGAAAATTCTGTGAAGAAATTGCAGAGTCCTTCAGCAGAGGAAACCTTGTGCTTGGGCTCCTCACCGGATTCCATGAAAGCAGTAGATTTCTATCAGTCTCAAATACGAAGTTTCTGCATCAAAGTTCACTTGCGGCGAGGGAGTTCCTAGTGAGGGGAAAGAGACTGAGAACCATTGACCAAAGTGATCTCTTGGCTAAATGAAGGAAGTCAGACGCAAAAGCTACATATTATATATTTCCAGGTATAAGACATTCTAGAAAAGGCAAAACTATAGGGAGAGGAAAAAATAAGTCAATGGTTGCCAGGAGTTGGGGTTGAAGCTAGGAATGAGGGAGGGAACTGATCACAAAGGGACATGGGGGAACCATATCTTGATTGTGGTGTCCGTAAATTATACTACAATATACCTGGCCCCACAAAATGACCATTCTAAGTCCCCTTTGTCTCGAATAACCGCTGTAAGTCATGGGGCTGTTAGCTATCAGGCAGAATATGTGAAATGTAATTTGGGTATTCAAACTGTCACCCCCATTTCCTTTGGAGAACTGCTTTTCCACTGCATGCTATTTTGGTGAGACTGTCAGTCCAATCCTCTCCTACCCAAGAAATGGGTATATAACCCAGTCTTTGCCAACTAGACAGTCTTTTCCAAGATTTTGAATGTTTATCATAAAGGGAGGAATGCTATTCTTAAAAGAAGCGTGAGTTGGTTTCTGCTATCTAGGCCTCCAAAGCAGCTGTGGCTTCTGTCGTTTTTATTATTTCCTAGCTCAACCCTTAATTTCTATATCAGAGTCTACATAAGGGCTCATCCAATATCATATTTAAGTCCTCTGGCATACCTTTGTGTCCTACAGAGGCTGACAATTGAAACTACATTTCCCACATTCCTTAGTACTGGGGTTTATAAGTGATTTGGGCCCACCAAGCAAATGTGCCTGCAAAAGATTTGGGAGACAGCTGTGAGCTATTTGAGGTGATGGCCTCACACAGGAGATAAGGCCATCTGGGACACCTGGGGTGAAAGTTCTGTCAGTGACAACCAAAAAATCCTACTCATACATCTAAGCATCTATTCACTCAATAAACATTCACTAGACAACCACTATGTGCCAAATATTGTATTAGATTCTGAGGATATAAAGATGACAGCAACAGTATCGTCGTTCTGCAAAAGTTCACAGACTGGTACAATCACTCTGGAAAGTCATTGGTCATTATTTACTAAGCTACTAAAGCTAAGCATATGCCTATGCTATGGCCCAACACTTCTATATTTGTCCCTAAGAGAAATGAGAGCATTCTTTGTACCCAAAGAAATGTACAAAAAAATCTGTGGCAGCTTTTTCATAATAGCAAAAAATTAGAGCTAACATACCCAGTAACAGTCAAATAAATAAATTTCAGCATATTTGGAATATTCATATAATGGAATACTATACAACAATAACAAGACGAAGCTATTGCCATACATAACCACATGGATGAATCTCAAAGATATAATGTTGAGAGAAAGAAGCCAGACACAGAAGAGTACATCCGATATTATTCCATTTATATTAAGTTCAAGAACAAGTCACTTATATTAAGTTCAAGAACATATTTTAGTGGTGCTCTTTTTCCAATCACAGAAATAAATCTATTGTGATAGAAATCAGAAGAGTGGTTGCCTCTGGGATTGGAGTATTAACTAAGAAGGGGCCCACAAGTGCATTCTAGAATGGCAGAAACACTCTGTATCTTGATCTGAGTAAAAAAATAAAAAATCTTCATGCTATACATTAAACATCAGTGCATTTTAGGTATGTTATACATCAATGAAAAGGGAAAAAGAAATGTCAAAAGCTTACTCCCTAGCTGGACAACCAAGTGGCATTTAGAAAACTCTAAATGTAGGTGATAAGTGCTATGGGAGAGGGGCGGCTAGAAGGGGTCTATGGGGGCATAGGAGGAGGTGCCAAGTGGAGAAAAGAAGGTAAGTTTGATTCAACAACCACATGTGCATGGACTGACTGCAGGATTCTCAGAGGAAGCTCAAGTAGGCAGTTAAAAATATAAAGCTGTACTTTAAACAATGAAGAACTAAAAAAATAAATAAACATATAAAACTGGAGTCAGATTGGCCTAATTATTTTGGTTTTTATTCTTACAAAGAAAACAAGAGCTCCTAAAAGTATAATCCTTGGTGTCTTTTAGAATAACTTCTTGATAAACTAGTGTTCCCTTCTTGCTGGGACTTTGTTATCAAAAAATATAATTTGTTTAAAAGGATGGAGATATTCAGTGCTTCTCAGAACTGTCAGCTCAAGGCTAAGTCTTCATAATTCCATACAAAATTATTCATATTTTTTCGAAGGGAACGGCGATGAGAAATGAGATAATATATTAAAGGAAATCAAATAAATTTACAATAAAAGATCATTAGGAAATGAAATCTTGCCAGCCTAGACAAATGGGCTCCATTATTACATTTAAGTCAGACTAAATTACTGTCCATGTATCTATTAACACATTTATAAGTGTCGAAAATCGAGATGTTAAGATCTCAACTGTAGGTGTAAAATCAAAGTGATTTTGATAATTTTAAACAATCTTATATTGTGGAGGAAAATTTTTTAAAATAATATAAATGTCACAGGGAGGTTTTCATAATTCCTTTTTTAAAACACTGCCAATGATTCAGGAGGTTAAAAAAAAAAAGTTAGACACTATTTACACAATTAAGCATGACAATCAAATTATCTTAGCTCCAGATAAGTAATTATAAGATCTTTTAAATTGGCAAAATCTTATATTTCTTTTCTTGAAGAACTAAGAGGAAACTGATGAAATAAATTCAACTTGTTTGAATAAAAGCAATTTGCATTCTCACTTTCACTCTCTCTAGCAGAAAACTTAAGTCATTATTGCTCTGATTAAAATGAAACCCCCCTTAACTAGATTGTCCAACCAGATCCCTTAATTAAGCAATTAAGCAAATATTGCTTACTCTCTCCTGTGTAATAGGCTCTGGTAGGAAATTTGCTGGGGGTGTCTGTGAATGGTTGTCTTCTTTAATAGGACACAAGAAAGGAAAAATTCTTCCTCTCTTCCTGTAGGTACTGCCATGTGAGGATGTGATGCCTGGATCTGCAGCAGCCATCTTGTAAACAGGAGGAGCGAAGATAAGGAAAGTCAAAACACTGACCATTGCACAGTGGAAAGGTGGAAAGAGCCTGCATCTTTGATGACATTCAGAACCACTCAATTGATCCAGGAACTACTCTGCCTCTGGACTTCTTGATATGTAAGCTAATTAATGTTTGTTTGTTTTTTTAATTTAAACCAGTTTTAGGGTACTGAAAACATCCTATATGATACAATGACTTCACAGGAACCTAAACATCTGCAGAAAATTGAACAAAACTTTCTAAGAGAACTGTGTACTCTGCAATGCCTTGCCAAATGCACATATACACTGATAACTCAAACACATTTGATAAAATAAACAAAAACACATTTTTTTCCCTCAAATAAATTGCTAGTACTGGGTGAAAATTGAGGGACATTAGAATTACTCCTTCATGGGAAAAGTCTTGTAGGTTTAACAAATCATTTATTAGAAAAGTTATTGATATGTGAATGAACTGATTCCACCACGACCCTGGAATCTTTATTTAAGGAGCATCTCAAATACCCACTTTAAAACTATGACCCAGATGAGGCCTCCCTGTTTCTGCCCCAAGTCCTTTCTCTTTATGAACTCACTTTTCCCTTAAATATTAAAAAGTATATATGTCCATGGTTTTTCGATCTGAGTGATGGGTAGCAGATCTTATTGTTGTTTTTGAATGTTTTTCCAAATTTCTACAATGAAAACAACTTTAAGTGCCACAACCTTTCAATCCCCAAGACTTGCATGATCAATTCTCACTCTAGTTTTCTGCTCCCACTTGGTCTCACTAAATCGTCTTGTTTCCTGTGTTTAACATCATCCCAAACGTTGGACAAGGCCCCTGTGGCTTAACTTCCCAAAGCCACTTCTAACACCAAGTCACTATCTGTAGCCTACATTTAATAAAGGGATGGGGCTAAACACGTTAACAGTTAATGTAAGGCATCCTTGTTTTTAAATTCCCTTGACCATCCCTGTCATTAATCATCCTTTCTCCTTGGGCCATGACCTCCCAATAGGCTTCTGGGCCCTCTCTCTCACCAAACCGTTTCACAGCTCCCCACTGAGTTCCCTTTCCAGGCCCCGTATGGCCCTCTTTCCTGGGAAACTCAAGAATTCCTCTCACCTATTGAGCACAGCACATTAGCACTCTCTTTGTTTCACCCTCTCCTTGAAGAACAGCTCCAATCACCTTTCAAATCAAAGATGTCCCTCAGGTTATTTTATTAAAAAAAAAAAATCATCCCAAGATGAACTATGGCATTCTCCTTATAAGATAAAAAGAAGCAGAGGCAGGTTTTATAAATAGCAATATTTTTTCCCCACCATGCCAAAATGCAAACAGTTTGTAGTTAATGCAACAGGATATTAACATGGGAGATTTCTGCCTTGATTTTAGGTAAGACCTAATGGCAGATCAGTGCCAAAGCTTGTGGCATTCTAAATTGAAGCTATACCATCTCGGAAGGACTTGCCAAAGGGGCAACCATGTATACTGTGTGGACCCGTAACCAAACCCCTCCTAAAGGCTATCCATAAATTGAAGTTGCAAAAGGGGAGAGAATTTATTTGGAGAGAGTTATTGGTGTTCTGTGCATTCTCTTCCTCCCTCCGTCGGGGAGGGCATGGGGCAGCTTGTGTGCCAGTGAAGCCAAGTGAGAGGGGAAGTTTCATGAGCAACACTCGAAAAACCCAACGTGTCTCTGGGAGGTTAGGGAGCAGGAGGACGGTGCGGTTGCATTGGAAAAACACTGTCCACCAAAGGCAGGGCAAAAGTGCACAAGTGACCGAAACCGGTTTGGCTCAGTGGATAGAGCGTCGGCCTGCGGACTGAAGGGTCCCAGGTTCGATCCCGGTCAAGGGCATGTACCTGGGTTGCGGGCATATCCCCAGTAGGAGATGTGCAGGAGGCAGCTGATCGATGTTTCTCTCTCATCGATGTTTCTAACTCTCTCTCTCTCTCCCTTCCTCTCTTTAAAAAAAAAAAAAAATCAATAAAATATATTTTTAAAAAATGCACAAGTGTGTCTTGTGGATCAGATGGGATCAGATGGAAGAGACTCAGTCCCGAGGCTGGGTTGAATCCTGCCCAGCAGGACTTCCTCAAGGAGTAAAGTAACCAAGTGGGGCGGGGGAGGCGGGGAGGGGGGGGGGCGTGCAACATAAGAAGCCCAGAGGCTGCAGAAGGAATTCTGGGCGACCAGCCAGAAAAGTGGATTTTCTCATGCCGAGGGAACCGTAAACAGGGTTTCTCAGCATAAATATCTCGTGAAGCCCTAGCGGGTTTGGCTCAGTGAAAAGAGCATCGGCCTGTGGACTGAAGGGTCCCAGGTTTGAGTCCAGTCAAGGGCATATACCTCGGTTGCAGGCTAATCCCTGGCCCTGGTCGGGGCATGTCTGAAGGCAACCAATCATGTGTCTCTCTTACATTGATGTTTCAATCTCTCTGTCTCTCTCCCTTCCACTTTTTAAAAAAGTAAATGGAAAAACATCTTCAGGTGAGGATTAACAAAAAAACAAACAAACAAACAAACAAAATCTCTTGTGAAGAACCCATGAAAACATCAAGTGGGAGGTGGGGTCGGGGGGCAAGATCTACCTTGGGAATATTACATAGCCAGCAGGCACTATAACCAAATTACACATGTGCCAATCATTAAAGATGTTTCATGGACCTCACCTCACTTCCTGCTCCCTGGAAGATCCAGAAACAACCAAGTGAGTGGGACAGCAGAGGAAAAAAACAAGGTAGGGATGAGCAGAAGAATTCAGCCACATTCCACCTCCCCATTCCACCTCCCTAGATACAGGTTTGCGAACCTGAAGGAGACGCATGCTGCAGGGAAGGGAGAGCCCTGAACTTTGGATGAGGCTCTGTGTGCTGATTACTACACTGCTGGACAAGTCAGTTACTGAAATGAGCCTGTTCTCATGACTTAATATTGTTAAAAGACCTTTATTCTCTTAGAATAACTACTTAACAGTTCATCCAAGGCTGGGAGAAAAAAGTAGTCCACAGAGGGTTGGACACAGCTGTGCATAGTAACATATGCATAGCTAGATCAGGAAGGAGTTTATAGGATGTGACAAACACACAAATAACAGCAAAGCTCAGCAAATTAGAAAGAATGATAAGGGTCACTGAATTTGGCCTAAAGGAAAAGTTCTATTTTGCAAATATTCTTGGGTTTACTTTGATTTTTGTTGTTGTTGTTGTTGTTTTTTAGGTGTGGTTATTATTCTGTTTTATTCAGTGTTACAAATCCATTGTTCAGAACACTACCTGGCACATAGTAGGTGCTTATTAAACATTTAAGTATATTTAATAGACTCAAGTAAGTTTTATGAATTTGGTTTTTATTTTAAAACTAGTGGCCCAGGGCAAGAATTTGTGCACATTGAAAGGAAATTAATTAGAAGAAATATTTTAATATCGCTATTCGCCCTTTCTCTATAATAGAAGTATCAACCAAATTCACAATCGACAATGACAGATCAAAACACACATGTGCTATTGGCACCAGTGAAAGCTTTATATATATAGATAAACTTGCTTAATTAGACCTGCTTTCTGATTTACCTAAACTTTTTCCAGCCCAGTGAAGCACACCAACTTCTTTTTCAGGTCATTGTCAGCAACACAGCAGTAAATAGCAACACAATGCAGATTATTATTGTAGATCATGCAGGAAGACCAAAGGATAAAATATTTAACTGCAGCAGTGTTTAACTATATTTTGTGCAGGGAGAAAACCTGAAGTCATTTTCAAGGTCCACCATTTCTTACTTCTTTTCAGTCGGTTCAAGTTTCTAACCTTTCTAAATCTCTGTTTTCTGGCTAATGAAAAGAAAATAGGATTCTACCCAGCCTCCTATCTACTTACTCCAGTGCCGGGGTCCAGCCCCAGTGGTCCAGGGGTTCCCAAAGGTGTGGACGGCGTTGGCAAAGAATGAAGGACACGGAGACAGCGTTCAGATGATCAGCATAGTCAGGTTCTTTTTTATTGTCCTGTTACAGGTGTATCTATACTATTTGATTCTATAAGCATGCCTCTATAGTTACATCATGATATGTTTTGGGTCCTCCTCTGACCTTTTACAGTTCCTTGTTTTCTTATCTGACCTTTGCTAAAAATCTTATCTCTATCTAGATCTGTTGATTTTAATCTTATCTATTGTCTATATTTCTACATTCTGGAGGTTAGTCTCTGTGTTTCATTATAAGGGATAGTTTGTTATTTCTATTCCAAGGTCACTATTCTACTGCTCTACTGTTAAGCTATAAGGAAGTAACTGAAGGAGATCTTCCTATTCTATGGCCTAAGTAAAGGTTATGTCCTTTTAGCCTAGCTGGTGGTCTTCCTTGGGACTGCCCTGCTTCGGCAGGTTTTTAGGGGTATAGGCTTTGGTACTTTCTCTGGTGGGTAGACCCCTGGGGATGTGGGCCTAGCAAGTCCTAAATTTATTGCTAACAGTCTTAGTCTAAGTTCCTCATAAGTAGTACACGGTATTTCTGTAACACTAGGGGGTTTTACTGATTTATTCCCTTCCCTAGTCCCGTTAATCCCTAACTCCAGGGAAACATTCCCACCTGGGGAAACAACCTTTCTCGGGGAGGTGGCCCTGGTTAGAATACATAGCGCTAAGAAGGAGAGCAAACATATTAAGAACAGTATGCCATATACGCCAGGTCCCTTGGAACATATGCTGTGCAGATGTTTCGTCCCTGCAGCGACTGTGTCAAACAGCAAGGATGGAACGGCTTCCGGCACTCCAGGACTTCTGTGAGGATCAAATGAGATGAGGCACGGAAAACACTTCACAGACATTTGGTTAAAGTGTAAAATGTTTCCAACTGGCTATAAAGCAAGTCGTGCTCCTGGGCTGAAGAAAGTCCAAGGAGGCTAGTCACTAGGAAGAGGAAGCCAGGCATTGCTACGTGATGTCATTACCCAGCACCCACAGCCACCATTTCCGGGCTAGGCTGGGCTGTGGGCCACATTTTGCACAATCGGCAGCATTGTCTGTGATTTGATGGGCTGTAGCTCTGGGGTGACAGGGCCTGTGTCCCACTTGGGGGAAGCCGAGTATTGCTTTATGGGCACAAGGTCCGCAGTGCTGTTTCTCTGTAAATGGCCAGTGCGCATCACAGCAGCTCCTGCGTTGAGCATCTGCCCCCTGGTGGTCAGTGCACATCATAGTGACCAGTCGGACGGTCGGACACTTAGCATATTAGCCTTTTATATACAGAGATGCATAAAATACAGCTAGTGAATAGGATTATCAGTTATAAATACAATTCCATCTCATGTTGAAACTGTTTTTTTTAAAGTACATAAAATGGATAGACTTATGCACTGCAAATGTATCTGACTCTAGGTGTTCACTTGTACACACCTGGCTGGTGGAAAAATTGAAATTGAATAAGGACAATCAAAATGACCAAAAACATCTTTAAGATAGATAATTAAAACCATCATGTAACGAATGGTCTTATAATTCACTTTCTGACTTAAAAATGTAATTAATGTTGTTCTGAATAGAAAAAGAACTGGGCAAAAAGAAATGGATATTAATAACATAGCAGGGTTTTTACACTGAGAAATAAGTGTATCTAGAAAACACAAATATTAATGATTTTTCAACCTTTGGATTCTAATAATGTAATTTCAACCACCCTCTCCTCTGATGACAACTAGAAAAGCTAAACAATAATAATAAAAAAAAAGATTACTTGAAAACAGATAAAAACTAATAAGGAAGTAAAAGTATATTCTTTTTTTTAAGTGTAAACTGATAAAAAATATAAATAAAATAAAAGCAAAATTTGTTCTTAGATTTAATCTTGTTAAAATTTGGTGTGTAAAGTTTTTTTTTTATATGAATATGTATTTGATTTGCTTTTGCACAGTATACATACTTTTAAATATTTTATCTTGCATCTTCCTTTTAGGTTTCACTGACCAAAATCATGAGCAGTTTTCCACAGCTACATAATCTCCCATCAGGTGGTCATATAATTTATTTAACCATTTATCACTAGACATTAGGTTTCTCTTCATTTTTGCTATAATATATATTGTTTCAGCATTCATAATTCTGGAATGCTTCTTTGATTGTTAAAACAGAATTAAATTCAGCCCGAACTGATTTGGCTCAGTGGATAGAGCATCGGCCTGCAGACTGAAGGGTCCCAGGTTCGATTCCGGCCAAGGGCATGTACCTTGGTTGCGGGCACATCCCCAGTGGGGGATGTGCAGGAGGCAGCTGACCAATGTTTCTCTCTTATTGATGTTTCTAACTCTCTATCCCTCTCTATTCCTCTCTGTAAAAAACCAATAAAATATATAATTTTAAAAAACAGAATTAAATTCCTAGAAGTGAAATAATTGGGTTAAGGGCATGAAAAATCTGGTATATATTATAAACCTGGTATATGTTATAAAATTTACCTCCAGAAGAATAATACTAATATAAACTGCTAGCAGCATGTTCTGAGAGTGCTTCTCTTATTATAGCTTTGCCAACACTGAATGTTAACTGTTTCATCATTCTCAATTAATTACAAAATAATAATGTTCATTAATTAATTAGACAAATATTTATCAAGTGTCTGTCTAAGTACACTGGCAAGCAAAAACAAACCTAGTCTCTAATCTCTTGAAGTCTCTAATCATTTGGTATAAGACATAGATATTGAAGAATTAATTATGCAAATTGAAATATAATTATAAACTAAGATAACCACACAAAAGGAAATTAATAGAATACTAGGAGAGTGGTTTGAGATAAGGGTCAATACATAACTGGGGAGTATAGCATGAAAATAAAATGATTGATTTTTAATTTCTAAAAGTATGCAACATAGAGAATGGATAATTGGACCGCCAGAGTGGATCAGGGGAAACCAGTTAATTGGTAATTGCAAGAAAGAGAAAATGATAGTTCCAACTAGAGTTTTACAGTAGGAAGTTGAAGAATATATCATGAATATTTTAATCTGAATATGTTGATTATTAGTAAGATTGAATGCTTTTCCACGTGTTTATTGGCATTTTATGTCCGTATGTGAGGAGGGGAACCAGTGGGCATGGGAAAGTCTGTGAGAACTGTTCTTGTTTTTTGCTCATTTTCAGTTGATGTTTTGAGCATTTTCTTGATTTGTGAAAGCCTTTTATTGTGACTGTATTTCCATCAGAGTATTCTAAACAACCACAGAAAAGCCAGTGGTTTAAACTACAAGTCCCTATTCCTCCTGTATGGGCCTGCAGACCTGCTGCAGAAGCTCTGCCTCAGGCTGACCAGGTACTGGTCCGGTCCACATCTCTCCTTCTGGGACCAGTGCTGCTCCTGGGCATGCTCATGCCTAAGAGAGATGACAGAAGCACAAGCGGCCAAGCCAACCAATGCAAACATATTAAAGCCTCTGTGCTTCTTTGTCATATCTGCTTTCCATTGGCCAAAGCAAGTCAGGTGGCAGTCACTAGGATGGGGATGTTTACTCCAGCTGTTTTACTTGGAGGCTTCCCAAGTCACATGACAAGGTGGATAATGTGCAATCCTGTTACCGGGAGGAACTGGGAACCATAACCTGATCCACCAAAAAGACATTTGTCATTAGCTCTTTATACATGTATCAATACTTTTTCACAGGATTTTGTTATCAGCCATTTTTTATGACATTCAACAGTTTTTAAGTTTATGTAATCAAAGTTATAGATGATTCCTTTGCATTTTTCTGCTCTAGGTATTGATTTGAAAATATATACCTATTCTAAGATCTGGTAAGTATTTACTTAAATATATTTCTAATAGTTTTCATCATTTCATTTCTACACATAGTTATTTTATCCACCTGAAATTTATTTGGGGCATATGATGTGAGGTAATGATCTAATTTATTTCTCCCAAATAATAAATTGCCTAAAACTATTTTAATGAAAAATTTGTGTACAATATGAAGAAAACTATTTTGTTGGAGGCTATTAATGAAACAAAAATTAAATAAATGAATACATGTGGCATACTCCTGGATAAGAAAGTCAAATATTGAAGATAAATATGAAGTTGTCAATATTGAATTGCCATTCAAATCCAGTAAAAATTCCAACAGATTTTTTTAACCTGACAGGTTAACTAGTAAATGTCTAGAAGAGTACACAGATAAGAATAAGTCATGGAAAGCTAAATGTTTGAATTATAATTATTAAATATTATGGTTTTGATGTCAAGAACAGAAAGACCAGTATAATAAAATAGGCTGTTACCTAAAAAATAAAAGGCCTTTCAAAGTGAGGCAGCATGTCTTTATTTGAGATGGAAAGAATTGCTATTCAGGAAATCACTGATTCAGGCAGAAGCCCAAATAGTGTTTCAATTAGGAGACAAAGGCAGAAGGTATTTATAAGAAAGGGAAGGGGAACAACTACATCAGTAGAAAGAAGGCATTTCTATTGGTGCAGATAACATAGCATAGTAATACTAATTCTAAATGATTGTTTTAATTTTCAGTCTGATAACCATCAGTACAGTAGTTTTAATATCTGCTTTCATGTTATTTTGCACACAGTTCTTTGGGACAGAATTCTGTTTTAGGACTAGTCCAAAGGTTATTTTGTCCTGTCTTAACATTCCAAAGGTTTGGGGTATAAGAGGTGCAAGGCAGTTCCTCTGGGATGGCAGCTCTAACTCCATTTTATATGTTTTTATTGATTTCAGAGAGGAAGGGCGAGGGAGAGAAAGATAGAAACATCAATGATGAGAGAGAATCATTGATCAGCTGCCTCCTGCATGCCCCAGACTGGGGATCAAGCCCAAAACCTAAGTATATGCCCTGACCAGGAATTGAATTGTGACCTCCTGGTTCATGGGTAGATGCTCAACCACTGAGCCATACCAGCTGGGCTCTGACTCTATTTTTAAAGTGACTTCATTTATTACTTTTTGTCATTTTCCCTTTTTTGATCATGCTCTTTTCTTGAAAGCACTGCTGATCAATCATTGGAAAGCAGTACTGGTCAGTTAGTAAAAGTTGGTGACTCATTTTGAGTGTGGCATGCCATTGTGAATCAGGAAAGCTCACTCCTGGTATGTCATGTTCCACATGGAAGGGAAGTGGTTTATGGAAGCCTTAGACCATATTTGAGCAACAAGAACACCAGACCAGAGGAAGCCTTTACCATCATGTTTCTTTAAGGGAAAGTACTTTCTGTAGTTTCTTAAGGATTTTCAAATGAAGTCCCATAGCCCTTAGTGGTCATTTCAAACCATTGAATAACCATATCAGAGTGGTGTCTTTATAACATCAAGCTATGAAAAACAAAGGTTTTTAAAAGCAAAAAATAAATTGTTTTAATTTTAAAGACTTTTTTAAAATATGTCTTTATTGGTTTTAGAGAGAAGGATAGAGAGATAGAAACATCGATGAGAAAAACATGGATTGCTGCCTCCTGCATGCCCTCTACTGGACATGTGCCCTGACCAGGAATCAAACCACTGACCTCTTGCCTCATGGGTCAACACTCAACCACTGAGCCACATCAGCTGGGCCAAAAATTTTTATAATAATACACAAAATACTAAGTTCAACTTGAAGAATCTTAACCAGCAGGCAGTTAGTTAAAGATATTAAAGAACCATGAGGTGTCAATGGACATTGTATTTAATCACTGATTTGTGTCCAGATTTTTAGCTAGTTCTATCTCTATTTCATCAGAGGTGTTTTTTTTAAGTACAATAAGAGATATTAACAACAGAGCAAACTCCACCTTGTTCAGTTAGGATATGGTCAAGAGCAATTCTATTCTCTAATATAACTTATGCAAGAAAATTTAAAGATTTTTCCTGGTTGGCTATTGTTATTGCAGTGATTATAATACCTGCCCAGGAAAAAATATTCTTTTAAATCTGGTACTTTTACTGGGGTTGACATTAACAGGCATTCAGCACCCTTGACTGTGCGTAACCTTTTGCACATTTTGACCTGAGAAGTAGGCTTAAAGATGACGCCAATGTTGATTTTTTTAAAAAAATAATAGGGCCATGGCCAATGTGTTTAGTGGGTTGGGCATTGTCCCATGCACCGTTCTGGTTTCCCAGTTCAATTCCTGTTCAAGGCACATACTGCGGTTGTAGATTTGATCATGGGTAGGAGGTGTGCAGGAGGCAGCTAATGGATGCTTTGTTCTCACATGGATGTTTCTCTCTCCCTCTCCTTTCCTCTCTTTTTTAAAAAAGAAAAAATCCATTTAAATATTTCAAAAATAGAAATAAATGGTGAGAGATCTAAAATCAAGATATAAAATTGTAAAGTCTCAGAACACAATTAATAAAGAGAAGATCTTTTAAACTAAAGGATCAAGAATCCGAATATCAACAGCAGCACTGAAAGGCAGAATATAATGGAGCAATTCTGAAGAAAACATAATTTCCAACCTAGACGCTGCACTGAGCTAAAACAGTGGGCTCATTAAAGACATCTTCAAAATTACAGTTGACCCTTAAACAAAACACCTGAACTGCATAGGTCTATTTATATGTGGGGTTTTAAAATAAACATATGGGAAAATATTTTGGAGATTTGCAAAAATTTGAAAAAACTTGTAGATGAATCATGTAGCCTAGAAATATCAAAAAAAAAAAAGGAAAAAGAAAAAGTTCGGTATGTCATGAATGTATAAAATATATGCATATACTGGTCTATTTTGTACTACCATACAATATACACAAATCTATTATAAAACATTAAAATTTGTCAAGACATATACACACAAACACAGACTGTACATCTATACATGGCGCCATTCAGAGCCAAGAGAAATGTAAACAAATGTAAAGATGAAGTATGAAGTCATAACTAGATAAAATTAACTGTAGTGCCTACGGTGCTGCTGTAATAGTTTTGTAGCTACCTCCTGTCGCTATTGCAGTGAGCTCAAGTGTTGTATCCACTAAAAATGCCATGTGACCCTAATCACCTCCACCTGAGCAGTTCATCTCTCCAGGTAATCATATCACAGTAAAAAAGTGATCTCTTGTACTTCTTCTGTATTTTTTATTGTGTTTGGTACAATACTATAAGCCTTGAATAATACCATGGAACCCATACAAAGTGCCACTGGTCATGCTGGAAGTGCTCCCAAAAAGTGGAGAGAAGTCATGCCATTACAAGAATAAGTTGAATGGCTTGATATGTACTAGTGATTAAAGGTCTGCAGCTGCAGTTGCCTGCCATTTCGAGATAAATGAATCCAGAGTAAGGACCATTCTCAAAAAAGAAAAAAAAAATGGTGAAACCATCACAGTAGCTATACCAGCAGGTGTGAAAACCTTGCACTTTTTGAAAAATAACTTTTTATCTCACATTGAAAATGCAGCTTTTATGAGAGTGCAGAATTGTTATAAGAAAGGCATACCTATAGACTCTAATATGATCTGAGAAAAATTGAAATCATTACATGACAACTTAAAACAAAAGGAAGATGAAGGATCTAAAGCTGGAGAATTTAATGCCAGCAAAAAATGGCTTGATGATTTTAGAAAGAGGTTTGGCTTCTAAAACGTCAAGATAACAAGAGAAGCAGCTCCTTCGAACCCAGAGACGGCAGGTGAGTTCCCAGATGCTATTATGAAAATCATTGAAGAGAAAGGATATCTGCCTGAACAGGTCTTTAATGCAAATGAAAGTGCCCTATTCTGAGGGGCGGGGGGAGTGGGGGTGAGAATGTCACAAAGGACATCTATACTAATAAAGGGTAATATGCTAATTAGGGTGGACGTCTTCCGGAAGATCATCCAGATGTGTTTCCAGACAAAGCCGCAGTGGATGCCTGAGGCTCAGGCAAGCCAAGGATGGTGGCCGCTGCTGCTCAGGGCCAGCCCGAGGCTCAGGCAGCCATGGTGGCCACCGGTGGCAGCAGAAGCACAGTGATGGGAGCAGTGACTTCCCCTGATTGGCCAGGCCGCCTCCAGCAGAGGGAGGCCAGACTGCGGCTTAGGCTGGGGGCCAAGGCAGAGGCGGTTAGGGGCGATCAGGCCAGCAGGGGGGCAGTTAGAGGCAATCGGGCTGGCAGGCAGAGAGGTTAGGGATGATCAGGCAGGCAGGCAGAGTGGTTAGGGGCTATCAGGCAAGCAGGCAGAGAGGTTAAGGGTGATCAGGCAGGCAGGCAGGCAGGCAGGCGAGCGGTTAGGAGCCAGCAGTCCTGGATTGGGAGAGGGATGTTGGTCTGCCAGCTTAGGCCTGATTACTGGCATTCAGACATCCCCCGAGAGGTCTCAGATTGGAGAGGGTGCAGGCTGGGCTGAGGGGCCCTCCCCCTTCCCCCCCCCCCCCCCCCCGGCCATGAATGAATTTCGTGCATCGGGCCTCTAGTTTATTCATAAGGAAGAGAAGCAAGCAAGTGACTTAAGGCAGGAAAAGATAGCCTAGCTCTACTGTTTTGTACAAATGGAGTCGGGTTTATGATCAGGAGTGCCCTTGCCTATAAAGCTGCTAACCCTGAGCCTTGAAGGAAAAAGATAAGCACCAGCTTTCAGTCTTTCGGTTGTATAGTGAGAACACGTTTTCTGGACTGATTCTATTGATGCTTTGTTCCTGAAGTCAGGAAGTACCTTGCAGGTAAGGGACTGCCTTTTAAAGTTCTTTGTCTTTTTTAAATATATTTTTATTGATTTCAGAGAGCAGAGGGGAGAGGGAGAGAGAGATAGAAACATCAATGATGACAAAGAAACATTGATTGGCTGCCTCCTGCATGCCCACCTGGGGATCGAGCCCACAACCCAGGCATGTGCTCTGACTGGGAATTGAACCGTGACCTCTTGGTTCATGGGTAGACGCTCAACCCCTGAACCACACCGGCTAGGCCTGAGGATATGTTTTTATTGATTTGAGAGAGGAAGAGATACAGAAGTAGAGAGAGAAACATTGATGTGAGAGAAAAATATTGGTCATTTGCCTCTCGTACATGTCTCAATAGGTACCAAACCCATAACCTAGGTAAGTGCCCTGACTGGGAATCAAATCACAATCTTTTGGTGTATGGGACATCACTTCGACCATTGACACACCAGCCAGGGCTTAAAGTTCTTTTAACATTGGACAATGGCCCTGGCCACCTAAAACCTCATGAGTTTAATACTGAAGACATGAAAGTAGTGTACTTGCCCCAAATATAGCATCTCGAATTCAGCCTCTCAATTAGGGGGTCATAAGGACCTTTAAGGCTCATTGCAGACAGTACTCTGAGGAAAGGTTTGTCAATGCTATGGAAGAGGCCCAGATACAGAGGACATCACTCTTGTAGAAAAGGCTGTGAAAGCCATCAATCCCAAAGCAATATTTTCCTGCTGGAGAAAACTGTGTCCAGATGTTGTGCATCACTTCACAGGATTTACAACAGAATCAATCAAGAAAATCATGAAAAAGCTCTAGCCGGTTGGCTCAGTGGATGGAGCATTGGCCTGCGGACTGAAGGGTCCAGGTTCAATTCCAGTCAAGGGTATGTGCCTGGGTTACAGCTCGATCCCCAGTAGGGGGTGTGCAGGAGGCAGCTGATCAATGATTCTTTCTCATCATTGTTGTTTCTATCTCTCTCACCCTCTCCCTTCCTCTCTGCAATCAATAAAAATATATTGTAAAAAAGGGAAAATCATGAAAACGATTGTGGATGTAGCAAAAGAAAAGGGGGTGGTGAAGGTTTTCAAAATATGAATCTTGAAGACATTTAAGACCGAACAGACAGAGTGCCAGAGGAATTAACAGACGGCAACTTGATGGAGATGAATGCTTCTGAACCAGGGCCAGACCATGAAGAAGACATCGGAGAAGCAGTGCCAGGGGAAAAATGACATTAAACAATCAGGCAGGAGGGTTCCAATTGTTCAAAACCACCTTTGAAAGAAAATGTTTTTTAATAATAATTTGTTTTTAATTTAAAAAGAAGAAAAAGAGCCTTTGACTTCTTTTATGACACGGATCCTTCTATGTTACGGGCACTGAAACTAAAACAGTGGAAGAAGAACTACATAGAATTTAAATGTTTGTTCATATAGTTATTGTTAAAACTAACTAGCAAGACTCAACTTTGGAGAAAAATATTTGTAACACATTCACCTGGCAAATAAATTGTATTTAAAACATATGAATAATTCCTACAACTCAATAAAAAAATAAAACAATAAAAGGTGGCCAAAAAGCTTGAAGAAACACATAAACTAGTGCTCAACAGCATTACTCATCAGGGAAATGCAAATTAAAACCACAATGAGAAGTCACAATGTATTCATTAAAATGGCTAAAATGAAAGAGATTAATAAAAACAAATGTTGGAGAGGAATTGGAGCTACTAGAATTCTTCATACATGCCAAAACCTGTTTGGCTCAGTGGATAGAGCGTCAGCCTGCGGACTGAAAGGTCCCAGGTTCGATTCTGGACAAGGGCATGTACCTGGGTTGCGGGCATATCCCCAGTACGAGGTGTGCAGGAGGCAGCTGATCGATGTTTCTCTCTCATCGATGTTTCTAACTCTCTATCTCTCTCCCTTCCTCTCTGTAAAAAATCAATAAAATATGTTTTTTAAAAAAAAGAATTCTTCATACATTTCATCCAAGGCTTATTGGATATACAAGACAAAGACTTTATATCTGCTATTTTGTTTTTATTATTAATTTTTTTGATTTTTGATTTTTTTTTTTTTTTACATAGAGGAAGGGAGTGGGATAGTTAGAAACATCGATGAGAGAGAAACATCGATCAGCTGCCTCCTGCACGCCCCCTACTGGGGATGTGCCTGTAACCAAGGTACATGCCCTCAACCAGAATCGAACCCAGGACCCTTCAGTCCGCAGGCCGACACTCTATGCACTGAGCCAAACCGGTCAGGGCTATATCTGCTATTTTAAATATAGTCAACACCTAAAGGAAACCACGTCTAAAGAACTAAAAGTAAGTTAATTCTTTAGAATAATAATGATATCTGATCAAATAGAGAATATTAATAAAGAGAAATTATTAAAAATAAGAATCTTAGAGTTAAAAAGTATAATAACTGAAATGAAAATGTTATTAGAGGGAACTCTCAAACATTACAGTGAGAATGTAAATGATTCTACTACTGTGGAAAACAGTTTAACAGTATCTCAAAAACTTAAACATAGAATTACCATATGACCTAGCAATTCTACCCCAAGGTATATACCTTGGAGAATTGAAACATATATTTACAGAATAGCATATATATCAATGTTCATAGCAGTATCTTACCTAATAATAAACAAACATGTAAATTGACCTTGCCTTCGCTACGCTAACCAGCCAATCTGGAGAGTATGCAAATTAACCTAACATAGATGGCGGTTAATTTGCATACGTAGGCTCCAAGTGGTGGAGCGAAGCCTGACGGCCTGGGGGCCGGAGCAGTGACGGCCAGAGCAGCGAAGCCTCACGGCTCCAGAGCCGGCTCCGGCTGGAGCTCGGCCAGAGCAAAGGCCTGGGTGCCAGGCGCCGGAGGAAAACCAGTGCCAGCAGCCAGGGAAAAGGAAGGCCTATTGCACGAATCTCTTCATGCAACAGGCCTCTAGTTATTCATAATAGCCCAAAAAGGGACACATCCAAATGTCCATCTGCTGATGAATGGATAAACTAAGGCAATATATCCAGACAATGAAATATTATTCGGCCATAAAAAGGAATAAGGTACTGACACCTACTACAACATTGATGAACCTTTAAAACATTATGCTATGTGAAATAAGCCAGATACAAAAGGACAAATATTGTTTGATTCCATTTATAGAAAATGTCCAGAATAGGCAAATCCATAGAGACACAAATAAAATTAGTGTTTCCAGAGGGAGGGGAAAGGGGCATGGCAGTGACTGCTAAAACGTGTGGTGTCTCTTTTGGAGATGATGGAAATGATCCAGAATCAGATAGTGGTGAGGTTACCCAACTCACCACTGAATATACTAAAAACCACTCAATTGAACTTTAAAATGGTGAATATTAGGTGAATTCTGTCTCAATAAAATATTGCAAAGAAAAAAAGAAAGATTTTAAACTAGACAGGCATTGATTTTTCTCACATTGAAAAACCTTGAGGTATGAAGAGTTACAGGGCTTCTTTATACTGTCTTCAATGGCCCTTTACTCTGGGCAAGGACTCATTCTCCTAGTAACAAAATACCACGTGCGGGCGCACACGTACAGTGCGATTGAAACTTTGTGGCCCATGCACATAAGTCGGTATTTTGTGGAAGAGCCACACTCAAGGGGCCAAAGAGCCGCATGTGCCTCGCGAGCCGCAGTTTGCCGACCACTGTCCTAGTTCAAGGTGGCATGCTTCATTCTAGGTAAAAATAATGAAGAAAGTTTCAAAGAAGGTACAAAGAACACATAAACATTGTTTCTTAAGCAAACTTCCTAGAATTTGTTGCATAACATGTCCACTCACATCCCATTGCCCTGAATGTAGCCATAGGGCCCTGTCCAGACTAAGGGAGGCCAAGGAATGTAAGGCTTATTTCTAATGTCAGCAGCTGTCACCAGCTAAAAATATATATATCTGCTAATTTTACTTTTGTAAACCAGGGGAAAAATGGATGATTAAGGATGACTAGTGGACTCTGCTGCAACCAGGCAAACTGTGTATAATGGGAACCCGAGAGTCATGAAGACAAGTCCTAAGACAACAGCTGTGTGTAAGCCTACGCATCCAGTCCAGATTAGAGAAAATGCCAGGAGGATCCAGGGGAGATAGTTTTAAGGGGTAAAAAAAAAAATGGAACTGAGAGATTACATATGTATGTCCCCACCTAAAGGTAATTTATAGATCTGGTGGAGAGTTTTGAAAAGAATTAGTTATAGATTTTTGGAAAACTAAATATATTTTTAAAGGCTATTATATTCCAGAAATAATAAAATAAAATTATATTTCAAAAAGGAAATGCCATATTAGTAACCTGCATGTATTATTTACATAATCATAAAAATCAAACATCAAATAAGGATTAAACAAAAACTGATGTGTTTATATTAAAGAATGTGTATAGAGAGGGGGTGTGAAAGAGTGCTAATTCAACTTCCTTAATTCAAAGTCAATAGGCAATTTCTAAAGTTGAAAGTCAAGAAATAACAGTATAATATTCATATTATAGAAATATGGAGGAAAATGGCAAGAAACAACTGACCAATTGAAAATTATTATATTGAATGGAGAGGAATAGGGAACAGGTGTTTCATGTTATAAGCCTTTGATTTTTTTAACTTTTGACTTTTAAACATATTTAAATGTATATAAGCATTCTTTGATTAATTTCTTTTAATTTGTAAAGGATTAATAGCAGTTTTCATTTATAATAGCATATCTTCTGCTTCCCCAGTTAACACTTTGTAAACGTTAATGTAAATAATAATAATAGAAACAATGATATATGGCTTATATACCAAATCTGGATTTCCTTTAAAAATTTTTCCTCCTCCAGCTGAACTATCTGGCATTAGGGCGAGAGCTGGAGGGGCAGCTTTCTCCCAGACAGAAGTGCTGGCAGAGGCCATTGTTCCTTTTCTGAGCCCTTCCCACAGAACCAGCAGGTGGGTGCCATACCTGAGTCTCCATCAGCCAAGCTATTACCATGTCCAAGCACCACCAATCACCTTCACAAGCAACACAAAGAACCGACTCAGCTGACACCAGAGTCTCACTGACGTGAGTCCTCCATGGAGGGATGGGTCCCTGCACAATTGATTGTCTACAGTGGTTGCAACCAATCCAGGCAGCCGATAGGCCTGGGGGTAAATCCTTCCATTAATGTGCAAACTGCAATCAACGCTCACCTACAACAGGAGGATGTACACAGCCCACCTGAGGGGCACACCTGCAGTGCCCAGCTCAGGTGAATGGGATGGCTGTGCCACTGGAACCTACAGGACACCTACTACCTTAGGCCACTCTACCAAGCCCAGGAGACATAGCAGCTCTACCTAATACATAGAAACCAACACAGAGAGGCTGCAAAAATGAGGAGACAAAGAAACGTGTCCCAAATAAAGGAACAGAACAAGACTCCAGAAAAAGAACGAAGTGGAGACAAGCAATCTACTAGATGCACAGTTCAAAACACTGGTTATAAGGATTCTCGATGAACTTAGGGAAGAGTAGAACTTAAAGAGAATTTCAATAGCATAAAAAGGACATGGAGCCCAGCTGGCATGGCTCAGTGGTTGAGCGTCAGCCTATGAACCAGGAAGTCACAGTTTGATTCCTGGTCAGGGCACATGCACTGGTTGCAGGCTTGATCCCCAGTAGGAATCTTAACAGAAATTGTGCAGGCCAGAAGGGATGGACAATAAATATTCAAAGTAGTGAAAAGCAAGGACCTACAACCAAGATTATTCTGCTCAGCAAAGCTATCATTTAGAGAAGAACATATAAAGAGCTTCCCAGACAAGAGCAAGCTAAAGGAGTTCATCACCACCAACCCAGTATTACATGAACTGTTAAAGGGTCTTCTTTAAGAAGAAGGGGAAAAAAGATAAAAAATATGAACAACAAAATGGCAATAAATATATATCTATCAAGTGATTCTAAAAAAAAAAACCCAAAACACCAAAATAAACAAGCAGAACAGAAAGAGATGCATAGATACAGAGAACATTTTGATGGCTACCAGATGGGAAAGGATTGAGGGAGATGGGTGAAAAAGGTGAAGGGATTAAGAAGTACAAATCAGTTGTTATAGAATAGTCATGGGGACATAAAGTACAGCATAGGGAATATAGTCAATAATATTCTAATAACTATGTATTGTGTCTAATAGGTATGTGATTTATTGGGATGACCACTTAGTAAGTTATATAATGTTTAATCACTGTGTTGTAAACTGGAACTAATATAATATTGTAATATTGACAACTGTAATTGAAAAATAAAACATGATTTTAAATTTTTAAATTAAATTAAAAAATAATAATAATTAAAAAAAATTTCCCCCCTCCAACTATTAAAATCTTTCAAGGTCTCAAATAATAACCTTAGCCTGGCTGGTGTGGATCAGTGATTGTTCTATGAACCAGGAGGTCACGGTTCAATTGCCAGTCAGGGCACATTCCTGGGTTGCAGTTTCGATCCCCAGTGTGGGGCGTGCAACAGGCAGCCAATCAATGATTCTCTCTCATTATTAATGTTTCTATCTCTCTCTCCCTCTCTCTTCCTCTCTAATATCAATAAAAATATTTTTAATAAAAATAAAAATAAATAACTTTAGCTATACAGAAGAACCTTCATTTAACATTTGTATTTCCTTTACTGTCTTAAAGTTGCCACTTTATTTTTTTAGATGTCTTCCTTAATTGTCTCAAGTTAAAATTTTCCATTGAATCAAAGTCTATGAATAATTCATAACAGCTAACTACATGGGATAAGGGCTTCTAGCTCTCAGAGTCTACAAATGTCACGGGCAGGGAAGATGTCGTTTTCCAATGCCAGTCCTCCAGGAATAGCAATCCAAAAGTTGCAGCCATGGTTTTCAGGCTCCTTGATCCCATAGTTTTAATATATATATAGGTCATGTCATCAAACAGGATGTCACCTCGCTCATCATGTCATCTGGCTTCTTCCATGTCCCAGCCCTTGCCCTGTCATCACCTAACCTACAACTTTATTTTCAACAGTCACAGCCCTAGAGTCTCAGATGCTTTGTAAAAACAGCCTCATTATCTGTAGTGTTGTAACAGCAGTTAGAAACTGAATGACATTCAATTAAAATGATATTAGCAGCTCAGGAGTGATTTTGTTTAATTTACTCCTACTCAGATGTAAAAACATTAGCGACTTTTTTAATTGGAACTCATAATGTCTAACTCCTACTCGAATGCAATGAAATTAAAGACTTTGGTGCCTAAATACCGCTTAATTTACTCCTACCTATCTATAATGGCATTAAAGATGCTTTAGGGTAGATACTGTTTCCAATCAATTTTATTCAAAAGAAATCTGAGCTCACAGGTACTATTATTAAGCATGTAATAAAATAACATAAGAAATATATCTTTACAATTGGGGATAGAGTGGTTTTCTGTAATATTAAAAAGTAATCATTTTCATTTTAATGCAAGGATATTAAAAAGTAGTATCTTAAATACAAGATGTTGTAACGTTTTCAATTGTTTCAAATATGTGCGTCACAGCCTGTTAAACAAATGTACATTATTACATATAAATTTGAAATAAATTTTATTCAGTTATAGCATGTGATTGGCTCATGCCTGATAAAAATATTTTACCTTAAACATGGCTTAGAGAAAAGCATTTTTTAAAGCTAATGTTAATGATTTTTTTAAATTGTTTTCCCACCATCAGTTTAAATATTTTTTTTAAATCTTCATTTTCCCCAAAAAGGCTATTTTTAAACACAGCAGAATTTTGAGTCCATATGTACTTGGGACAGAATAAGTATTCAATAAATAATTGTGGAGAGGGGCAATAAAAACTATTATAAACTAGAGGCCCAGTGCACAGATTCATGCACCGATAGGGTCCCTCAGCCTGGCCTGCAGCCTCTCACAATCTGCAAATAGCAAATATTTATAAAGTCCCTACTATGTGCCACACATTGTTCTGAACACGTTAAATGTACCCACTTATTTAATCCTTTGAATTAAGTAATACTAAGTAATATTCTCGGTTTACAGATAAAAAGAATAAAATGATGGATGTTGCTGTTAACATTCTTTAGGCTGCCTTTAGCTTGGAAAGTCTTTTAAGAACTTATAAATTCTTACCCCATAATTCTCCCCCATACAATTAATTAGAAAAATTATATGTAAAATTAGAAAGTGAGCAATGAGTCCACCAACACCCATACACATATACATACATATATACACTATTTCTGCCCAAAAATACAGCTTAATTTACTTGGATAACCAAGAATAATTTCTCAAAATGTATCCTTTGAGGGAGGGGGGAATGGTAATGTTTTAAAAGACCTAATGAATAATATTGGTGTATCCTAGTCACAGTTTCTGGTCGTGATCACTGATGGTGACAGAGTTAGAGGATAGACATCTTAGTCTCTTCAGTAGTACTGCTTTGGCTGAAATGCGTGGCTCCTCCCAGACAGGTAGGCAGGGCCTAAGGTTAAGAAATGTTTTAATAATAGATGTCAGGGCAGTTATGTAACTGCCTAGGTTTGAATTCTCACTCTGCCACTTGTTGATTGTTTGATCTTAGGCATGATATTTAACTCTCTAAGCCTCAGTTTTCTTATCTGCCAATGAGAATAATAAGCTCCATTGTTTTTCCCCAAAACACTAGTTACTTCATATTTCCTATTTAGGTGAATATCACTCAATGCATTTGTAATTTTTAATCCAGACTCTTAAGAGTCATCCTAGATTGATTGATATCTTTCTCTCCCTTTCTTCCCACATCCAGTGAATCATCAAGTCTATTTTATCTTCTAAGTATTACTCATTCAAGAGCATCCTAGTTGCAATGAGACACAGTAGATATTCATGGTAATAGGATAAATACATGAACATTCATTCACCAAACATTTATAGAACCCCGGGTTTTTGCCAGGAGGTGCTAGGCTGCCAAAGATGCAGAGCTGATAATCTTTGGTCTCAAGGAGCTTCCTGTTCAATAGCAGAGATAAACAGTAAAATCCTGTTTGTAATATGGTATGGCAGCGCTTTACAGCACTCTGGGAATTTGGTCATGCCTTATTGCAGACAGTACCGATTAGGAGTGCATCTGGCCCAGAAATCCCAGCTACAGTGATTACACCAAATATGGGTTTATGGGAATGGCAAACACTTACAATCGAAGGGGTGGTTTGGAGGGAATCAGTGGAATCCAGAATCTGGATAATAAATACTGATTTTTCTTTCTTTCTTTTAATGTTCTAATTCCAGGCATCAGTCTGCTAGTGAAAATTTTCACTCTCCTAAATTATCTCTCACATGACTTTGCCAATGAGCAGCACACCTCTTGCTCAGTCTACAAAGGTATGAATTCTAGGTTGAAGCTCGACCACTGGGCCATGCCGGCCAGGGCAAATTCTAATTACTCCTCAAACCACACCTTGCCAAGAGAATTTTAGTCAATTCATATCAGTCATACTCTCCAAATTTTATGGGAATCCAACAACCCATTTTCACATAAACCAAAAAAATTCACAGAAGCAATGTTCTTCACATAGATGAAAATGTATGTTGCGGTAAAGATAAAATTTTAAAATAGCCAAAAAATAATAATTAGAAAAATCAAGAATTAGTTTTGGTTCTTTTAAGAGTAATGATTTATTATTTTTTTTAAAAGACCATGACTAAGAGTGTCAACATAAAGTACTGATTGAGCTTGACATATCATTTTCAGTGATATACCTGATATAATTCTGTAAGTCAATGTGTTTCCCTGGGCCTAAACAGACAAAATAATAATAATGACAAAAAGAAGAAGAAGAAGTAGTAATTAGTAGTAATAGTATCAGTTATAGTAACAAGCCACCATTACTGTAGGAACAGTATTTCTCCATCTCTTAGCTCATTCGTTATTTTGGTACCATCAGCACTCCCTGGAAAGTTCCACCACAATGATTTCTGGGTGTCCCCAAGAGGTTCTCACAAGCTCTTAGCTCTGGGGGGGTCACCTTCTATTTCCATCCTGTTATGAACTGAATGTTTATGTCCCCCAAATGCATATGTCGAGGCACTAACATCCAATGTGATGGTATTTGGAGGTGAGGCCTTTAAGAAGCAACTAGGTTTAGTTGATGTCATGAGAGTCAAGTGCCCATGATGGGATTGGTGCCCTTCAGGTGCCTCCTGAAGTCAGGGTCAAACTCTGTCACAGGAACCCTACAGCAGGGCTCCCATCAGACCATGACGATATTTTTCAGACAGCCTAGTTACTTTTGAACCACAGACCCTCTCCCTAAGAATCAGGCACGAGTCCACACAGGACAGGCTAAAGAACATGGTGCCTTGCTTCACTTTGCTCAGGTAGACTTTAGTGTACAGAGCACTGTGGTTTCCCCAGAACTGTCCAAATACTCTATAGAAGGTCTTTGATACAGTAAGTGTTGGTGGAATAAATGAACACACAAGTATTCCTTTCTTTCATAGGCGATTTCTTGGTCCCTCGTGTAAGTAACCTCCTGGCAGAGAATTATGTGTGAGGTAGGAGGATGTGTTATTATTATCTCCATTTCCTGGATGTAAAAACTGAGATGCAGAAAGGTTTAGTAACTTGCCTAATAGCCCACTACCTACCTATATTTACTAAGTACCTCTCATAGATTTTGTTTTTTATTTTGTTTTAGCTTATATGAGTAATGCATCTTGCCTTAAACAGCTTTGTAGCTCAGTATTTATTCAGGGAAATGGCCGAGGAAGGGGGAACGGGGACTGGAAGGGGATTAACAAATAAATTCATGATGAAAAAGCCCAGTTTCTGAAAGTCTGTGATCACACTCCTCTCAAAGAATGCCCAAGGGCACTCAAGCTATTTACTTCTTCAAATAAGAAGAGTGTGAGCCTTTAAAAATTTCCCACACTGCCTGACCCAGCAAGCTTTGGGGAGGAAAAAGGAACTCTCTATTAGCTTCCAGTCTAATTTCTATGCTTCTGCTCTGAATGTTCAATTGTCAGGCAGGATCCTGGGGTGTATGAGTATATAATTATACTGCACAGTCAAAACCAAGTAGGTCAGATGTAGGGATAGTATCTGTTTTTATTATGATCCTCAATTTTTAGTCAAATAGTTTAAACTTTGGATTTCTTATGCTTTTTGGAAATATAAATTTTACATTACCAAATCTGTCCTCATATAAAGTGTTTAAAAAGGGGGATGATTTCAGTATTTTATTTTACAATTTTACAATTTTATTTTCCTATGTGATACAAACAACTGCATTTTAAAATTAGCCTCAACAAATATTTTAATAGGTATATTTTTCTATAAGCACATAGCACTTGTGTAAATATCAGACATTTAAGAACTCCAGGAGCAACTGCAAGCAGCCTCACTAGTGAGAAGTTCTCTTCCCTTCTATTAACAAAACCATTTACAACAATATGGATGGATCTGGAAAGTAGCATGTAAGCAAAATAAGTCAGACAGAAAAAGTTAAGAACCATATGATTTCACGCACATATGACATATGAAATTGAAGGCAACAAATGAACAAATGAGACAAATAAACAAACAAAAACTCATAGACACAGACAACAGTATGGGGGTTACCAGAGGGAAGGAGGGTAGGAAGATAGCAAAGGATAGAGGGGGTCAAATATATGGTGACAGAAGGAGATTTGACTTTGGGTGGTGGGCACACAGTGCAACACACAGATGATATATCATAGAATTGTACACTTAAAATCTACATCATTTTATTAACCAATTTCATCCCAATAAATTTAATTTTAAAAAATAGACTTTCATATTTTACTGTCAAATGTAGTCCTATATTGCAATGGGTTTAAGGAGAATGCTTTGGTCAGAGAGTTGAAAAAAGGATCTTCTAGATATATATTATCTTCAGAAGTTATCACTTGCTTGTAAAAGACATAAACCAAGAAGGAGGGGTGGACAGAGGAGTTAATGTCATCCAGGCAATGGCATTTGTTAAGCTGGAAGTCGTTTTCTGACTCTTTGATCCATGTTATGGGGACAAAATTTAGTGACTATTCTGGCACGCAAAGACATTATGTTGACCTGTATGATAAATATAATATATATCATAGTGCTTCAGTACTGTGAAATACTAAAGTATTTAGTATGAAAAGTCTTATTTTCATAGTTACCCCATTTGAAGTTATTGTAGGTCGATGGCCTTTGGCCTCCTACTGTGGGTCTTCAGAGTCCTCCCACGCCCTCGCTTCCTTTCTTTTCATCTCCTTCCTGCTTGAAAGTCAAAACCCTCATCTTTGAAGACCAGCACTGGCACTATGCTGCCCGGAACCTCCGACTTACAAACGCAGAGAGAGGCCAGGAGGGAGCAGCCAGGAGGCAGAAGACTGTCCACTGCTCAAGCTGGTCAGGAGAGCAGTTGGGAGATCAGATGTTTGGGCTTTTTGGACTCATGGAGATAAAGCCACCAGCAAACCATCCTTATGCTTTTGTGGCAATTACATCCCCTTCATGACACAGCCATTTGTACATGTTGTTGACTGAAATTCCCTGGGGGAAGGCACTGGAGCTTTCAAACCTTTGTGCTCCCACATCGCCAAGCCCAAGACCATATTCGTAAACGAAAATGAATAGTTGATGAACTGGGGTTTGCTGATTTGCTTACAAAATATGCCACCTGAGCAGTAACCTATGATTTAGCAAAAGGGTCTGTATTAAGTGCGGAGAAAAAAAAATATTAACTTATGGATTTAAAAACTAACTAGTTCAATAAAGGAAAAATACCACATGATCTCACTCATTCATGGACAATAGAGACCATTATAAACTTTTGAACAATAATAGATACAGAGGCAGAGCTGCCTCAAACAGATTGTCAAACTGCAGCGGGAAGGCCGGGGAGGGTTGGGGGGCAGGAGGTAGGGGGGTAAGAGATCAACTAAAGGACTTGTATGCATGCATATAAGCATAACCAATGGACATAAGACACTGGGGGATAGGGGAGGCTAGGGGACTGTCTAGGGCGGGGGGATAAAATGGATACATATGTAATACCCTTTGTAATACTTTAAGCAATAAAAAAAAAAAAACTAACTAGTTGTGTCTGGCTGGCATGACTTCGTGATTGAGTGTTGACCTATGAACAAGGAGGTCATGGTTTGATTCCAGATCAGGGCACATGCCTGGGTTGTGGGCTTGATCCCCAATAGGAGGCAAGCAGGAGGCAGCTGATCAATGATTCTCTCTCATCACTGATGTTTCTATCTCTCCCTCTTCCTTCCTCTCTGAAATCAATAAAAATATTTTAAAAAAATAATGAACAAAACAGTGGTTTACCTGAAAATAGGGCTCTTAGAAGAGAAGAATTTTTTAAAGTCTTATTTGCCCAATAATCCTGAGACAAAGGCGATCAGAATTTCTCATAAACATAGATTAGTGTAAAATTTCTTTTATTTTAAGCTACTAGTTTCAAAGATTTGTAACCTTCTCAATGGCAATTAACTTCCACAGTGAGGAGCTTAACAGTCATGACAGACATAGTGGGGACACTTGCCTGGAAGAGGGTTCTCAGACATTAATGTGAATGCACATGGCCCGAGATCTTATTGAAATGCAGGTTCTGGTTCAAATGATTGGGGGAGGGGGAACAGGGCTGAAATTCTGCATTTCTTTTTTTTTTTAATATATTTTATTGGTTTTTTTACAGAGAGGAAGGGAGAGGGATAGAGAGTTAGAAACATCGATGAGGGAGAACCATCAATCAGCTGCCTCCTGCACACTCCCTACTGGGGATGTGCCCGCAACCAAGGTACATTCCCTTGACCAAAATCGAACCCGGGACCCCTCAGTCCACAGGCTGATGCTCCATCCACTGAGCCAAACTGGTTAGGGCTGAAATTCTGCATTTCTTACAGGTGAAGCCCACACTGGCCCACCAACCACACTTTGAGAAGCAAAGCCCTAAGGCACAAAGTACTTACTTCAGTGACTTCACCTGTGACCAGCGGTGTTCAGGCACTAACTGCAGCGCCAGGCAGCTCCCAGTGAGGGCCACTTCTGCCGGGAGCCGGTCCATCCTTGCTGTTTCAAGGGACCTGGCATATATGGCATACTGTTCTTAATATGTTTGCTCACCTTCTCGGCACTATGTGTTTTAACCAAGGTCACCTCTCTGAGAAAGGTTGTTTCCCCAGGTAGGGATTTTCCCCTGAAGTTAGGGAGGGAATAAAACCCCTTAACTAAGTGCCAGGCGGGTAATTAATCACTTTAACTACGAACAATCATGCTTACGCTACATAATCTTTACTCCCTGGAATGGAGATAAGAAAGGCCCTAACCTTTGGAATAGAGATTGATAGGATTGGAATCAACTGGTATAAATACAGATGTAACAAGACAACAGGAGACAGAACCTAGACACAGAATCTAGACACAGAACCTAGAGACAGAAGAACTTCGCTGGAGAGAACATGGCAAAAGATCCTGGACAGAAACTGGCCACAGAACCTAGAGACAGAACCTGGCTACAGAACCTGGATAGAACATGGCAAGAGAACCTGACTAGAACCTGGTGACCGAACCTGGCTGGAGAACCTGGACAGAACCTAGCAAGGGAACATGGCTACAGAACCTGGCTGGAGAACCTGGAGAACCTAGCAAGAGAACATGGACATAGAACCTGGCTGGAGATCCTAACCAGAACTTCGCTGGAGATCCTGACCAGAACCTGGCTAGAGAACCTGGCTATGATGATCAACTGAACTCTGCCTCCATGTCCTTCCTTCTTCGCCGACTCCGTCCACACCTTTGGGGACCCCTGGACCTGCTGGGGTTGGACCCCAGCACACTTCCTAGTTCACTAGATTAGGATTAGGGGCCCACGATCCTCCAGGGGCATTGCCATTATGAAGCTGTCAATCGGGCAGACACAATGACAGAGGGAAGCCGGAACCCAGAGACAAATCAAAGTTTAGGAGGTAAAAACACAGTCGATAGAGATCCAGAAGACTGAGGATGTCTAATAGAAAGGTCAAAAGAAATAAATAGTCGCATGTAGGTATAATGGGGCAATTCTAAACGAATCCTGTGTTCTTTAGATCTCCATGGGGACACGAATTTTATGTGCCGTTTACCGTATTTCTCTTACTAATAGCTTTTTGAAAGGACTCCAGCTAGGTTAGACAATAGTGTGGGCGTAACCTGGGCAGTACAAAATACTTATATAGGTTTAATGAAATCATTGGGGCCAGGTGTTTTTTCAGAATTTAAACTTTTTTGGATTTTGTGCTTATAGTGTATACTACTTCACATCCCCAGCAGGGCCTGGGGAAAACTGCCCCCCATAATTGAACCCATTAATATTCTGCAGCAAGACATATGGACATTCAGTCACACTGAGTAGGGAAAAATAAGGAATCTAAATAGTGTCACATCCTTTCAGGACAGGTTTTGTTGCCAAATGATTTACTAAATTAATCTTGTGGTTTGAAGATGTAGGAATTAACAGTTTAAGGGAATGTGGACATCTTTACAACCCCTCAGCATCCTATTTGGGGTGTTCAGTCTTCTTCAGATAGACTGTGCCTATATTTTCCTTACCTTCTCAAAATAAACTTCTTGATGTCTTCTCAATTATACTAAGGTGTAAGTGACTAATAGCCAGCTCAGCTATACTTGCACTTTAATAGGGATTCCAACCATGAGTTGGAATTTCAGGTATTAACCAATAATTACTTTCACCTAGGAATTTAGAATCCAGGAAAGTCTAATTAAGTGGGAAAGGATTAAGTAGTTCAATTCAGCAAAATAAATTTTACCTTACCAAAAATTGTTCTCTGCCTTTAGCTTAATTGACTTTGAGCTAATCTTTTTTAATTTACTATACCATTCACTTGCATAGGGCTCCACAGATTTAAAAGTGCTTTTGTGATCATTATCTCATTCCATGTGTATTAATCTCTCTCTCTCTCTCTCTCTCTCTCTCTCTCTCTCTCTCTCTCTCTCCCTCTCTCTGTTTTTTTTAGTTGAGGAAACAGATTCAAAGAAGTGACTTGTCCAATGTCACAGCATTGAGAAGTAGCTGGAAATCAGGCCCAGAACTTTGATCAAATTAGACCATCTCTATAAAATATTGGTTAGAAAATAAGGTGGCGGTGTTCGTTTCCTCCCAGTTAGTGAAATGCAAATGTGATCTCCGGTGCTGAAGATTCACTGTAGAAACAGTAAAAGACATAAGAGAGACAATACATGTGTTCTTTATTAGAATGATCCCATTTTATCTGATAGTAGCTCATAGACGAACTTTAAGCAAATGGCCAGCCTGATATTCCTTGAGGTGTTACCATCTCCTTGGTTTCTAATAGCCACAAGGTCCTGGACTCTGGGTCCCCAGACCAAATTTGTTTAGTTCACATTTATTTTAACTCTCTGACACAGGAAGTCTGAGGTGTCATGGAAATGGCACCAGATCAATTCCACCAACATTTATTGCACACACTGCCCAGCTAACAATAAGCACTCAATAAATGTTAAATGAGTGAATAAATGCCCTGTAATTACAAGATGCCCTCCTGTCATTTTGGCTGAGTCAGTAACTCCCCTCCCTCCACTGCCTCGGTAGATACAATTTTCCCTAAAACAAATGTCTGAATCAAAGCGTGGGAGGAAGGTTAATTTGCTTCAAAGAATGGATCGGGGAGTTGCTTTAAAAAATAATGCGACTATCTCTATGGGAAAAGCTTCAAGAGAAATATAGCGTGTACACAAGCGAAATGGAAGCTAAAGCATATTGTATATTTATCTTCTCTAGGAAATGTCTTACCACTCGTATTTTACTTTCTCTGGGAGAAAGGCCCCCTTGACTACACCACTTGCATTCCTCTTTTACGCCTCGTGTGGCATGTTGTAGTAAAATTTTGCCAGGCTGCATGCCTCATTCTCAGCAACGATATTCCTTTCTATGTTTCACTTAACAAAAGGTGTCCATGAATCAGCTCGAAATCTCAGTTCATATTTAGATGACGCATTTTCTTCAACGAACAACAGTCCACAGTTAACAAATGCCAAACAGGAAGGGCACATCTGTGAAAAACAAGCTGAAGCTGGAAGAATGAATAATGATGATGTGTGGGTTGTGCTTTCTATACAGCAAACTCTGGGAAGACCTTTCTGTGAACAGCCATCTGATCACAATTGAAGAGGCTTTGTCCTACTCACCTCCCACACCCTTTGTATCAGCAGCTCCACGGGGGTAAGGAGATCGCTGGTAAAGATTCCTTGGTCAGTGGAAACTCAGGTATCGGTTCAGAATCTCAGAAATCCCAGGGTGGAGCGTCTCTTTCTCATCACTTGTAGCTCTTAGTCGTGAGCAAATCCTAGAGATGAGTGTTTTCTTCGGGGACAGGAAAGCTGTTTTCACTTTGTGTTTCAAATCCCCAATAGAAGCTTCTAGGTAATGAACTAGATACTTAAATAGAATACTGGTTTAATTGGCATTTAATTGAGGTTTTTCTTATAAGACAATTTCATTTTTACTATAGAAATATTACATGGGGGCTCCCAGTTTTAGTCAGCATAAATTCCTATCATTTTGGAAAATGTCTAAGTTTGCTTCTGGTTTGAATTGTGTGTGTGTGTGAGCGTGCGCACATATGTGTGTCTGTGTACCTGTGTGTGTCTGTCTTTAACTAAATAAGCTCTGTGTTCAGTAAAATGATAAAATTTGAGTTTGATTAGGAAGTCATCAAATTAGCATATACTTTCTTGCAGTTTTTGATTCTTGGTAACATTTATAACTAACTTTTCTTTACTATATAGATCCTTCTCTGTAACTGTCATAAAATTGCCATCATCATAAAACCCCTCCTTTCCTTATGGAATTCCATTAACAGTTTGGCTGTTTCATCCATCATGAGAAGAGTTTGCTACTGAGGAAGAAGCTAACAGTATTAACCCTGGAACCTCCCACCTCCTCTCCCCATCCCCAAACTCAATTAAACCAGCATCACACCAAGACACACACACAAAAACTGCCGCCTATTTACATAACACAATGATCGGGTAATAAATCAACATTAATCATGAATGTTGCAACAAGTCACTGAAAATGATGTTTGACCTCACCGTGGACCAGGCTCATCCATCCATGAGCAGCATTCACTTCCAACTGGGAGCAACTTCCCACTCCCAAGGACAGGGTCAAGCCTTTCGGATACATACAACAAGCAGGTCTGATCTTTCCTTCCGGGTATCACTTTCCTTTTTTCCTAACTCAATTACCTCCTTCTTCTGAATGAATTTTATCCTAGACATGATTCCAATTCCAGTAGCCAAGAGGCCACGTGTCCATTTTCTTTAAAGCCCTTCTTAACATCTACTTTCTCATGGTGCATTCCCTGCTAAAGTAGAGTTTAGCTATAATGAATATCATTGTCCTAGGCTCCCTGATTCCATCTACAATTACTCTGTACTACATTTAAAAGAAAAATTAAAGTTTTGGGCTAGTTTCTAGGTAGTGTTTTATGAGTTACAATATTAGGAGAAGGTCTTCACATCTCTTACAGTATGAGCTGCATGGCGTCACCTCTGCCTGTTGTCCCATACTCTTGTCTTCCCTGTAGGTCTCTAGTTATAAAACTACCCCTGTCCAAGGCTGGTCAAACAGCAACAGCCTCACCCTAGAGCTCAGAACGAAGTCATAGTCCCACATGCAGGATCCTGATGCAATCTTGACATCACATCACACTTTTTAGTATGTATTACCTAGATAAAAGCAGGTTTGTGGATTTCTCTTCTCAAAAATGCTTTCTCAAGACTCTGAGCCTTTGCACATGCTGTTTGGATTTTTTTTCTAGAATCACCCGCTCTCACCCCTCACCCACATCCCCACTCCCAATGTGTATCTGGGAAACTGTTATTTACACCTCCAGTCTTCACTGAGGACTGCAGCCCCGGAGAAGCTTCCCCAGACCCCCCGCCTGGCTCCACCTCTCTGCTCTGTGCTCCTCTCTTTGTTCAGACTCCATTTTGAAGCCCATCCCTGCTTGCATCTGGGTAAGCTTCTGCCATCATGAGATTGTGAGCTACAAGGAACCAGGGACCATATCATTTCATTTTTGTAGCCCAGAACTCAGCCCAATGTCCCTTATGAGAAGTGTTCGATAAAAAGTGTAATGAACTGCCGCCGAAACCGGTTTGGCTCAGTGGATAGAGCGTCGGCCTGCGGACTGAGGGGTCCCAGGTTCGATTCCGGTCAGGGGCATGTACCTGGGTTGCGGGCATATCCCCAGTGGGAGATGTGCAGGAGGCAGCTGATCGATGTTTCTCTCTCATCGATGTTTCTAACTCTCTATCTCTCTCCCTTCCTCTCTGTAACAAATCAATAAAATATATTTTAAAAAAAAAAGTGTAATGAACTGCCAACAGACGAGGCTCAGTGGCTGAGCATCGACCTATGAACCAGGAGGTCACAGTTTGATTCCCGGTCAGGGCACATGCCTGGGTTGTGGGCTTTATCCCCAATGTGGGGCATGCAGGAGGCAGCTGATCAGTTATTCTCATCATTGATGTTTCTATCTCTCTCTCCCTCTCCTTTCCTCTCTGAAATCAATAAAAACATATTAAAATATTTTTTTAAAGTGTAATGAACAAATGAGTAAATGAAGTGCAATTCGACAGAACTTTTAAAAGGGAACAAGTATGAGGATGTTTCAATAATCGACATTCCTCCGTTAAGTCAAAATTAAACCATCTTGCATTAAGTTTTTATTGTATTTAATTATTTCTCCAAATGCTTACTTCTCTTGAACAAACTTGATGAGCAGAGTTAGTAGATGTGTTTATACACCAGTTGGTCTTTTATTAGTTGACTAAAATGGAAGTATTAAAAGAAACAAGTTGTGACTAATTCAATGTTTTAATAAGAAAAGAGAATTTTTGCACACAAAAACAGCCTGTATCAAACATAAATTATGCATCATCATCATACTAATTACCTGCTGTGGTCAGACATAAAAGTTGAAAATAAAAAAATAAAAAGTTGATAATAATAAGAATAATGGATCTGGCTGCTGTGGCCCAGGGGTTGAGCGTAGACCTATGAAAAACAAGGTCATGGTTCCATTCCCAGCCAGGGCACATGCCAGAGTTGTGGGCTTGATCCCCAGTGTGACACATGTGGGCTGCGACTGATCAATGATTCTCTCTCATCACTGATGTTTCTATCTCTCCCATCCTCTCTGAAATCAATATATATATATTTAAATGACATGATTTTTTAAAAATATATATTTTATTGATTTTTTTTTTTTACAGAGAGGAAGGGAGAGGGATAGAGAGTCAGAAACATTGATGAGAGAGAGGCATCGATCAGCTGCCCTTGACCGGAATTGAACCTGGGACCCTTCAGTCCCCAGACCGACGCTCTATCCAGTGAGCCAAACCGACTAGGGCTAAATGACATGATATTTAAATCAGTATTTTACACAGTCATAGGTTAAACATGTACTATTTCCCCCATGGCAAGCTTATTAAATAACTTAGATAATGTTTTAACACACATCATTACACAAAAAAATTAGAGTAAACTATGAATTATTCTGTCAACTTATGATTCAATGGAACAATGTATATTTTTCACAGTTATTAATATTTAGTGTCTTTAAGCAAATTAAAAAATCAAGCTTAACAAAGGTTAAAAATATCTGATGATACATAGATAATTGTAAAAGTAATATATATTAATGAAGCTTTGTATGACGGATTTTTTTTCTTTTTTGGTTAATCACTCATAGAATTATGTCAAACATATATCAAGACTTTGGCTCCTTTTTCATCCAACCTTCCAGCATTTCATTACTATAGTTACCTGATTAATGGATGCAATAATATATATGGCATGATATGATATGTTCACATTAAGTTTTAATCAAATATTACTAAATTCAGAAAACATTAAGTAAATCATGACTGATGAGGCAATATTGCTGTACTGTCATATTGATGACTCTCAAACTTCACTACTGAGAGTAACAGATTAAGCACAAGAAGTGAATTTTATGAGGAAATATAAGGATCTCAACTTCCACAGTTGTGTTTGGTTAATTGCTTTACAGCCACCAGAGGAGACGTTAGATCCATCACATCTACTATTGGCACAGATCTTGTAATTCCCTTTTTCAGTTTCAAAATTCATATTTGCATTGAAAGACAGGTCCATTCATTATCCTTGGGGATTTCTTGCTTTCTAATCACAGTTTTAAACTAAAAGTTGTTGTTCCACTTACATGCGGTATCACAAACAGTCAAATTAATAGAAACAGAAAGTAGAATGGTGGTTCCCAGGGGCTGGGGGAGGGGGCAATGGGAGGTTGTTGTTCAATAGGTATAGAGTTTCCATTTTACATGATTAAAATATCTGGAAATGTGTTGCACAACAGTGTGAATATACTTAACACTATTGAACTGTACACTTGAACATGGTTCAAATGGCAAATTTGATGTTGTATATTTTTTTTTACCACAATCCTTTAAAAAGTCATTACATTGTAAATAGAACTTAGAGCAGTATTGGGTTCATCCATCTTGCTAAGGAGGGAAAGAAATGAGAAATATCATTTGTTGGGTGACAGATACACATAGATGGATACACTGTCAAACCACAGCAACCTCACCCTAAGGCTTGGAACTAAGTCCTAGTTGAGCATGCAGCAACCTGTAGTAATCCTTGACATCTCTATCATACCATGCTTTTTTTTCCAGATTAACTAAATCCTATCTAATAAAGAGGTAATATGCAAATTAACCATCACTCCAACACACAAGATGGCAGCCCCCATGTGGACACAAGATGGCCACCACAAGATAGCTGTCAGGGGAAGGCAGTTGTGGGCGATCAGGCCAGCAGGGAGGGCAGTTGGGAGGGACCAAGCCTGCAAGGGAGAGCAGTTAGGGGTGACCAGGCCAGCAGGGGAGGGCAGTTGAGGGTGACCAGGCCTGCAGGGGAGGACAATTAGGAGTGACCAGGCCTGCAGGGGAGCAGTTAGGCATCGATGAGGTTAGCAGGGGAATGGTTAAGGGTGATCAGGCTGGCAGGCAGAAGCGGTTAGGGGCAATCAAGGCAGGCAGGCAAGCGGTTGGGAACCAGCAGTCCTGGATTGTGAGAGGGATGTCCGACTGTCCGTTTAGGCTCTATCCCAGATCGGGCCTAACCGGCCAGTCAGACATCCCTCAAGGGGTCCCAGATTGGAGAGGGTGCAGGCTGGGTTGAGGGATACCCCCACACACAAACGAATTTCATGCACCAGGCCTCTAGTAGATATAATAAAACCCTGAGTACTTTATATGTAATATCTCATCTAACCTTCCAGCAAGGCCACAATATGGGCATCCTTATACCAGGGTCATGTGAGTGGCAAGACAGTTGGGTTCCGAGATTTGTGTTCTTCTTATGGTAGAGATTCCCAGGCCTCATCCATATCCAGTTCTCCTCCTTTACCTGGACTCCCAGAGGAAATCAATCCTGGCCCTTCTTGCACTAAACAAGTTCATATGACCCATGCAAGTTACATTGGGGCTAGGGGAGTGAGACACCCCTGTGTGACTCTCCAGGCGATCTTCTTCTGCTGTGACAACTCTGGCAACAAGGCCACAGATGGGATGCCTGAGTCACCTTGAAGGAAGATGAACCAACTTAACTACAGTAGGCTTTGTGTGAGGGAGAAGTCAACTGGTATGTGTTAAGCCACCAGAACTTCGAAAACTCGTGTTATTTTGGGATTGCCTAGCTTGGCTTGCCTATGACACTGCTGTAGATGAAATATGGCTGGTCAAGGTTAGAACTACAAGCTGAAAGTATTGGTTTGTATGATAATCAAAATTTTTTTCTTACCTTAGCCTCGTTAACTGAAATCCATGTTTTACAACTACCTAGCCTCCTATTTACCTAACTTCTACTCCTTCTTTTCTTTCTCCTCTCTTTCCCTCTACCTCCTCCTTCTTTTCACAAGAAGAATGGAATACTGAGTCTCATGTCAGAACAATCTGAAATCAAATCAGTTTAAACCTCCTCTCACTGACACTGGATGATGTTCTTGACCAAGTGGGTCCTATCCTCCAAGGCCCACATACCATATTGCAGTTTTCCTAAAATGTGGTATTCCAAATTCTTTCAAGTGCTTCATGAATTAGCACTTGTTATTTTATTTGCATACTTTATTTATTTTTTGGCAGTTACATATTTTATTTGAAAGTATATTAGAAAACATCAAACTGGTGACTTCATGGACAAAGCTAAAGGAGATATTGATGTTTCAAAAGTAGGTAGATGTTTTTAGAAACTCACCAGTACACAGGGAAACCTGTTGCCCTGGTATGGCAAAAATAATGAAGCTGAGCCCTAGCTGGTTTGGCTCAGTGGATAGAGCACCGGCCTGCAGACCAAAGGGTCCCGGGTTCGATTCTGGTTAAGGGCATGTACCTCAGTTACAGGCTCTTCCCCGGCCTGGGCCCTGGTCAGGGCTCATGCAGGAGGCAATCAATCGATGTGTTTCTCTCACATCGATATTTCTCTCTGTCTTTCCCTCTCTCTTCCACTCTTTCTAAAAATCAATGGAAAAATATCCTCAGGGGAGGATTACAAAATAATAATTATAATAATAATGAAGCTGAGAAAATGCTGCTGGATGGTGCCCTGAGCCACAGTGGGGACCCTCCACGTAGGGTTAGTGCCAGTCATGCCAGGTGGCCAGCTATGCCTCCTCCCTGCCAGCCTTTGGACAGAAGGAACACACCCAGTGGTGTTTCCCACACTGCCGGGCCAGGTAGGCATGCCATCCATCTCTGCCCAAGGTTTTCCTCCCAGCCTCAGTCAGCAGTCAATGAAAGTGCAAGAGGCCTTCAGACAGGGCTAGGAGTAGTGTTTGATAGCTAATTTCCATCTCCTTCTTTTCTTATTGGAGCCCAAGATCACATTATCAGAAGCAGATCTGGTTGCTAGTAGATGCCATAAAGGACCCAGCTGCTCTGAGCTGGCAGGAGGAAGAAATAAAGGGGTGGAACCCCGGCAGGGGCGGAGCCTCTCTTGCTCAAACAGTGCTGTCATGTTTAGCCTGGGTCCCTGCCAGGTTTTTGGGAGGGGGCAAGTCATTCAACTGGGTGCAGCCTCAGCACCTGGGTTCTCTGGTAAAAGGTGGTGTAGAAATGCAGAGATAGGCAGATTGAACCAGCCTCCCACGTGCTTAGGTGTTCAGCATAAACTGAAATACATGAATAGCTTGCCCTGATCGGAACTCCAAAGACTGCTTTAACGTTAGTATCACTGCTATAGTATCACTGTCTATGCTGTACTATATTCAGATAAAGGCTTCACCTTACTTTTTTTTGCTTCTCCTCATCCTCGTTTTTTCTGCATCCTTCCACCTTTAGTTTGACCCAAGGTAATTCACAGTCCATTCTGGTTCTTATCTCCTATAGAGGGAGTTGCAGTTTTCTCACCACCCTTGGGCATGTTGCCTCCTCCCTCAGCCAGGGGATTGTCACGTAACACCAGGCTGAATCTTGGCTCCATCTCCCTTCCTCTGGTCTCCAATAACAATTCCACAAATTATCCTTTCTGTGGCCCTAAATCAGTTATCAGGCCCAAATGGAGAAGGGGGAATGGAATCATGGGTGTGGGACATTGATTTCCTCTCCTCTGACACCAGCCTGGTCCAGAGCATGGAAGACAAGGCCAATTACCTGGGTCCTCAGGATGGGATGTGGGCAAGGAGGTGAAGGTGTCCTACCCAAGCTACGGGACATGACCCAATGGTTATCTGCCATCACTTGTACAAACCATCTGAGGGCCAGAAGAGTCCACGAGAGGGGGGGAAGGGAAGCAAGGGACACAGCAGAAACCAGAGACGTTTTTCCAAAGAGATTTTCTAAGAACGGAAAAAATGAATAAAAAGCACACCACTAGACCGCTTGGGAGCCTAAAGCTGTTGTGAAGGGAGCTATGTAAGCAAGGAAATTTTCAATGTACAGGTGAGTTAGAGGCCAAGGAGAGAACATGTGACCCAAAGTGGGGGGAGAGGGGGAGAGACAACAAATAGAGATGTAAGATAAAGAGTTGGAGCGCTGAGCCAGTTTAGACGACTGATGGAAAGCCCCCTGCTCCCAGCTAGTGTTTGGGCCTGCCGGGGCAGCACAAACTTCTGCCCAGGCCCTCGGGGACTCTCACCCAGCACCCTGCACTGCTGTGGGACATGGGTTGGGCCTCCTATTGTTGTCTCAGTCTGCACAGCAGAGCCTCTGTGGGGAGAGGGAAGCCAGCAGAACGTGGGCTGACATGCTGAGGAATGCCAGGGGGACACGGCTTCCCCTTGGCCTCACACGCCAGGGACAACTCACTCGGTTCCCACCTGGACTTGGGGTGACAGGGCAGATTATCTGAATTAACTCATAATACTCCAAGCACTAGCCCCGTGGTCGGCAAACTGCGGCTCGTGAGCCACATGCGGCTCTTTGGCCCCTTGAGTGTGGCTCTTCCTAAGCCTTAGGAGTACCCTAATTAAGTTAATAAGAATGTACCTACCTATATAGTTTAAGTTTAGAAAATTTGGCTCTCAAAAGAAATTTCAGTCGTTGTACTGTTGATATTTGGCTCTGTTGACTAATGAGTTTGCCGACCACTGCACTAGCCAGACCTATTATTACGTTGGATGGCGGTCTACTTTGTTTCTAAAACACAGTTAGTCTGTTAACAAACCTGCAATTGCATCTTTACAACTTGAACTTTTAAATGATTTGAAGCCAGAGCCTAGACATCCAAGAGTTTTATTTATTTCTTTGCAACACATGGCTTCATAAGTACAAATAGCCCTCACTCTGTGAGCTCTGCCCGATGTGGTGGGAAAGGAAGAATCGTCAGGCGCACCAGCACATGGGGGAATCCCTTTTGTTTAAGAAATGCTTCTTCAAAGGAATTGGCAGCCCTGCCTCCCTTTGAGGATGTGGCTGTGTGGGAGGCTCTGTCGGTCTCCCTACAATGACAAAACTGAGGAGCCTGTCTTGAGTTGGTGCTTCCTCAAAATGCACAGTCTGGGCAAAAAATACAGACACAAAGCATGCACAGAGGAGAAGTCAGTGCTGAGCAGAGTGTGGGCTGAAGAATCCTGCCTCCTAAGGAGGTGACAGTCAAATGACGCTGGCTCATCATGTGTGTCAAAGGCAGCGCTAGGCAGGTAAATAGCAATTAAGCATTTCCCTCCCACTCACAAATTCCATGCTGGAAATGCTGGTTTTGCAGGAGCCTCTTCCACTATTGGGTCCATTCATATCCAAGCTCTTTCTGAGGAGGAAACAAACAAGCTTCTGATGCATCAGGCACTGTTTCGGAATGTTTTTAACAGGAACCACAGGAAGTCTCTAACCTTTCCGTCATATTCCCTGGCATTTAATCACTCACACTTGTTTTATTTTGTTTTCTATAACGTGAAATGAAAAGTCAATTGTCCCGTGGTAAGCACAGAATCAATGGGCAGTGACTAAATTTTTATTATAAGATATCTTAATTGAGCAAGACTTCACGTGAGCAGGACATGTGCTCCCCTAAGCTTTGCATTATTATCTAACGCTTTTGTGTTCAGAAACACAGAACCAAAGTACTCTCATTTGGACAAAGTATGAAGCTATATAAAATCCTACAAATAAGTGGATTCTATGAGGTAATATCAAATAAATTAAGACTATATATATGATATAGATGTATGTGTTATATACATCTATATCATATATATATAATTTAAAACAATTTCTATCAAGCAAGCTACAACTATATATAATTAAAACTGTGATACATTTCAAGTGGTAGCTCCTTAAGGGAAGAAACGAAGAGCTGAAGCAACCATGGGAGGCTTTGTCAATGAATGATGAGCAATAAGGAAGACCTGATACAGAATGATTTTTATACAGGCATTGCTTTCTAACTTATCCTTAAAATATAATGCAAATAATACTCCGAGTGAGTAAAAGATGTACCCAGATTTGACAAGTGGTTCATCAACCCATGCCACCTAAAATGCTGTCTTTCAAAGTTGATGCCTATGTCAGTCAATGATATGCATAACTATGTTACCCAATGTTATGACCTGTGGGAAAAATTAGCTTTGCCTGTGTAGGCTCCTATCTCAGATAATGTTACCTCTTATCACAGTAAGACAACATAGTAAACAACCTTCTCATCTTCCAACTACACCAGGAGTAATCACTGCATTTTTATGTAAGCCAATTATGCTCTGGGATCATCTACTAGTATGAGGGAGGGAGGGAAAGAGGAACAGTGAAGATAGTGATACAATTAAATAAAACAAATTGTGGTTTGTCTGGGGTTTGGGTCTACAACCTGCCAGGAAGTGAGTGAAGGAGAAGTCATTGGCAGGTGCTAGATCTTGGAAGAAGGCTTCTCGGCAGGCTGGGTAAGTCAGTACAGTGCCAGCCTTATATGTAGGCAAGAAGGGCAACCACCTACATGGCATAATTTGAGACATACAACAAGGCCCTCTGGCCGTAACATCGCTCTTCCACTAGCTTGCAACAGCCAGTATTCTCCTCAATCAACCCGTAGTAACCACTAAGTATAGCACATATGTAAAATCATTAACACTTATTCCATGCCCGATGTTTGCTGAGCACAACAGCAAATACGAAATATTGTCCCTGACTTTTAAGACGTAACAATTAGGTAAGAGAGACAAAAATAAAGTAGATGAGATAATATCAAATACTTTAAGACATATAATTAAAATTTTGTGATGTCCTATCCGGTTTGGCCCAGTAGATAGAGCATTGGCCTGCAGACCAAAGGGTCTCAGGTTCTATTCCAGTCAAGGGCAAATGCCAGGGTGGTGGGCTCAATCCCTAGCAGGGGGTGTGCAGGAGGCAGCCGATCAATAATTCTCTCTCATCATTGATGTTTCTATCTCTCTCTCCCTCTCCCTTCTTTCTAAAATCAATTTAAAAAAAAATATTTTTAAAAAGTGAAAAAAATATAAAAAAAGAATAGCTGTGACCCTGGCCTGGTGTCCTGCAGCAACTTGGAGAGCAGCCAGGGCATCAGAAGGTATATAAGAACTGAAAGGTTAAAAGACGTGAGGAGTTATTGATGAAAGTCTGGAAGGAGTTCTCTGTGAAGGGAATATCACTCAAGAATGTCTGCACTTTAATTAGACAATTGCAAAACTAACTCAGTCATGATATAGTTACCTTTTCATTCATAGGATGACTTCATCCGAAGAGCTGAAAGGGCGCTGGGGATACTTTTAATCAGCTATCAGCCTTCAGAGAGGTTTTTCCCCAGAGTGTTTTAAACTAAAGGTAATCTATTCTCATTTTTAAAGTGCAGAGAGGTAAAACTACCCTGATTTACTTTCAATCATAAAATAACTTTTTGTTTTCAAGAAACTATTCCATGACTCAACACCCCCAAAAAATCTAGCTTTGACTGAGGTGCATGCCTATCTGGGTATTGTTCTAAAACGGATTTGCAGAGACCAGACCCACTGGGCTCTGTTCTCATAACCACCTTCAAGTACCAATTGTCTTTCCCGAGAGGTTCCTGGCTTCCTTCTGAACTCAGTCTCTTCTTCTCTCTGCCCCAGGTCATATGGGAAAGCATTTGAAAGACATGGAGTCACAGAGGACAGGAAGCTTAAAATCCCACCCTGTCCTGCATGGTGCAGGGCAGCTGGCTACTTTTGTTTGTTTGTTTGTTAATCTAACTCAAACTGCTATCCCATTCAACCCAGTTCCAATTTTTATGGATCATATGAGATCAAGAGCTATAGATTTATAAAATCCCTAAGCTTGACTGAACAATATTTTTCCAAGTTTTCCATTTTTTGCAGTTTTGTTCAATAAAGTGGGTGAAAAATTGCCTCTGCATTATTCTTTATCATATACATAACAAGCTTTTCGAATATACCTATCTTCTGTGTGTGAAGCAATATATGAGAGTTTGAAAAAAAGCACTTTGCAAATGACTAAATGTGTGGGTATTGTTGAGAGCCATGGTTCTCATTTTGGAAGACAGATTATACAAGTATGAGATGAGAGAAAACCAGAAAGAATCTTGAGAAGAGATTACTGGAATTAGAGATATTGGTGTGAATTATGATTTCTAAAATATGTATGTATATATGCATGTACTTATTCATATCTGTGTGTATGTATGTTATAAATACATGTATATGTGTATGTACATGTATATAAACACGTATATATTTCTTAGCTCTATACACTAAAAGGACCACGAGGCAAAGATCCTGCAGAAGCAATGAGCACACCTAGATCTCATTCTCTGATACCTTTTCCCACTAAAAGTAACCTGGGGTTCTTGGAGAAATGTCTGATTCCAGGAACAGAACAGGATTGATACCAAAAAAAAGGCCTGTAATAGTTTGCTGTGCCAGAAAGAAAGAAACTGCTCAAGGAAGAGGGTATATTACAAGGACACAGGAGCCAGCAGGAATGGGCTGCTCCTGGCCAAATCTGGGACAATTTGAGCATCAATGTCCCAGCACCAATCATGAATTATAAACCATCCAATAAATAGAAATTCATAGGTCCATTCCAAAAACACATAGACAGATGATAATGGTGATTATAATGATAGAGAAGTAGATAGACGGATAGATAGATAGATAGATAGATAGATAGATAGATAGATAGATAGATAGATAAGAAACAAGGTCTCTTGCTTCTAATAGAATGCAGAGGGCCAAATATGTAGTAGATACAGAGGTAGTTGTGCTGGAGTTAGAAAATTGTCATCTTACAACTATCATGTTTATAATTCATCTAAGAAAGAACTGTCAATGAATGCTAAATCTAAAGAAAAAGTTGATGAGTTGTGCATATTTGCATAGTTCTGTCAGTTGCAAGAGAGAGACAAAAGTAAGTATATAATGGAAAAAATCAGACTATGCCTTAACCAGGATATAAAAAATCAATATCGCCAACAAGAGACAGATAGATGGGCATTGTGTGCTTCTAGATGCAATGTCCTGGGAGGACACATCACCTATGTAGTAATTTCGTTGAGAATGCACAACCTCAATCTAATCACAAGGAAACCTCAAACACAAAAATAGCAATGCTATATTTATTTTTAAAAGGGGAGGGGGCAAGTTATATATATATTTTTTAATGTCAGTATCAGACAAAACAAGGAAGAGTTGTAGGATTTGTTCCAGATTAGAGGAAGCCAGAGAGACTTAACAACTAAATGCAATACCTAACCTTAGACTGGATCCACTGGAGAGGAAAATCTATATATATTTAAGCCAAGCAAGCGGAACGCCAGAACGACTAGTTGCTATGACGTGCACGGCAGCGGCCAACTAGCCCAATCAGGGCCCCAATCTGCCCCCACACCCTGATCAGGGGTGGGGATGGTCACCAACCTCCTGCAGTCTCCCCCCCCAATCGGCCCCCCCGCACCCCTCTTCCCCGGCCCAGCTCAATCGGCCCCTATCAGGGTGGGCCTGCTGGACCCCACTCATGCACTGGGCCTCTAGTATACTATAAAGGACATCACTAGATTACTGAAAAAATTGAAATATAGATAGTAGATGAGAGGAAAGCCTTGTATCAATGTAAAGTTAAGAGGTAAATCACCATATAATCATTCTTAGAAAATACACACTGGAGAATTTATGTGTAAAAGGCCATGATATTTGTAGCTTTCTCTAAAAGAGTTTAGAAAAATATATATAGAGAGAAAAATGAGTTCAAGGAGCACAAATGACAGAGCAAATGGCATAAATTTTAACAACAATAGGTTAATCTGAATAAAAGGTCTAGAAGTGTTTCTTGTAAATATTTTACTTCTGGAACTTTCTTATTATAAGTTTAAAAATTTCCAAATAGGAATCTTTATTTTTTAATATAATTTTATTATTGATTTAGAAAGGAAGGGAGAGGGAGAGAGAGATAGAAACATCAATGATGACAGAGAATCATTGATCAGCTGCCTCCTACATACCTCACACTGGGGATCGAGCCTGAAACCTGGACATGTGCTATTACGAGGAATCGAACTGTGACCTCCTGGTTCATAGGTCAATGATCAACCAGTGAGCCACGCTGGCCTTGCCAAATAGAAAGCTTTAAAAAATGCTTTGATATCCTGTAGCTCTAAGAACACAAAAATAAAGGAAGTGATTTCATGGAATGCTCTATTATCTTTTCATTATAATTGCAAATTAAAGGTCTTGTTTACTTATTTGAATGTAAAAACTTACCTGGAAAATATTTGAAGAAACCTTATTTGAAAGTGACATTTTTAGGTGTTGCAAACCTCTGCTGGGTCATCAATATCTTGGACTAAGTGTCATGGAGCCTTGCAGGTAGAGTCAATAGATCTTCCAGCTTGCAACAAAAACTCCCTACCCCAATGCACATTCCCTCCACTCACATTTATCAGTGTCAAATCTCACATCGCGTCCCCCTCCTCAAACTCTTTCCCTTAGCCTTAAAGAACACTATCTTCCCACCTGGGTTATTTTTAGACTTCTTCCCAAGCTCAAACCTGTAATAACAAAGAAAAACAGCTTCCAGTTCGGAGCTCAAAGCCTGACAAACCAAGCCCACTACAGAATTTGCTTGGACTCTGTCTTTTGTGACAACTCTAATTTGCATAATACAGACTAGAGGGGCATATCTCGATTATTACACCTTTTATTTCCTAACAGTATCTCCCACCACCAGAGATGTGCTTGCTTTGCCCCTCAGGGTTTTGTTTTTGTTGTTGTTTTTTTGTTGTTTGGTTTTTTGGTGTGTGTTTTGTGTTTTTTTTACAATTTAATTTAAACCACTTATGTTAGAAGAAAGTTTCCTTGAGCAGTCACATTGTAGAAATATGAGATCAGTATTTTACCTAAAATGAATGTGACATATTTTTTAAATGTTTAGAGAAGATGAATGTGAAAAGTTGTTTTTTTTGATATTTAGAAGTATTTATTTGCACAAAAGACAGACATGGACTCCAAAAGACTTCATTCTAGATTATCAAAATGCTCTAAAGAAGAGATTGAAAAACGTATTCTTTCACGCTGAATACCTCGCTTGAGGCCCACGTGCACAAAAATCTCCCTGAATGCTGGTCACTGAAGACACCTAGAGGACTTATTTAGAAACTACACAGGAACAGGACAGCAAGTGTTCGGTGGATCCTAGTGTTTAAGGAGCCTGGTGGGGAGGAGGGGAACGGAATTGGGAACCAGGCCTTTGGTACTGAAAACGGGGAATTAGATCCTCAGCACATGCAGGAGGAATGTCTCTCGATGCTTAATGTGCTACACTAGCTCCCTAGGGCATGTTCCGTGATATTCCTGTTGAATAGATTAAGAATGGCTGCCATTGACTCAAACAGAAAATCAAATATCCCTTAAATGTGGAATCTAAAGAACAAAACAAACAAATTAGAAACAGACTCATAGATACAGAGAACAGATCGATGGCTGCCAGAGGGGAGGGAGGTTGGGGGGCCTCGTGAAAAGTGGAAGGGGTTGAGAAGTACAAACTGGTAATTACAAAATAGTCCTGGGATGTCAAGTGCAGCACGGGGAGCTGTCAATGACATTGTAATAACTGTGTGGCGCCAGGTGGGCACTAGAGTTATCGAGGGCATCACTTTGTAAAGTATGTAATTGTCTGACCACTATGTTGTACACCTGAAACTAACTTAAAATGCTGTTGAATGTCACCTGCCCTTTAAAAATAAAAATTTTTAAAAATAATAAAAAGAAAAAAAAATCATCGAGAACCTGCATTGTGGTTGATAGCGGTTAAAGAGAGCAGAAGATACTTTGCTGCCTTTGCTCTGATGTCTTACTTGTCTTCTTATTGCTTAGTGCTGCTTGTACCTGTGGATTACGTAAACTTTAAAAAGTTATTTTAAGGGCACATACAGCTCCCCTTTCACTTACCGAAAGCCCGAGCTTTGTCTGCCCTGTGGGAGAAAGGAGCGATGACCCATCTTATCCCTTGGCCCTTCGACCTCCCAGCGTTCTTTCCAGTTAGGAGGAGGCTGGCGGAGACAGTGTTTTCCTGCTTTGGGAACCTGGACTGTACTGTCTGGGTGGGCCACAACGTGCAGCTACAGCAAATGTACGGGTCTGTTCAAACACCGCTACAACTATAACAAGAACAACTATTTTTAACACAAAATTCCGTGGCCCAGAAAGAAGTTTACACGTTTCAAACAATTATTTATTACAAGAGTGCAGGCCGTGTCTAAAACTCCTTTACGGTGGAATTTAACCAGGGCCCTCCGGTGGAGGTATCACATTATTTTATGAGAAATTTACTTTTCCTTTGTTATGAAGGGATCAAACTACATATTGATCAAGGGTATTACTTCAGGAACAGCTGCTTTATTGATCCAATTATTGATTACAAATACTTGAGCTTTCTGCCTGAATTTTTTCTTCTTTTTTGGGGGGGACGTTGTCTGGAAGTACTTACCAACAACAAACCCAAATGTGAGGCTGCATTTTTATGTCCAGACAGGGTGTGGTTGGACAGAGACTTGGAACTGGGGGAAATGTGCATTTGGCAATTTTCAATGTCTTTTTCAGGGAGGAAAACAATGAATAAATTTGTCCGTTTGACCGAGGTCAGGAGGAACGTTTGTTAGGACATATGGGGCTGACATTATTGCTCGATCTTGCTGGAGTGCCTATGTGGAATGGGTAGGATTAAGTTGTGTGAATAATTGTGATGTCCATACATAATGTACTTCAGTCTGGGGCTTGAATGATACAATTCATTTAAATCCATGTGAAAAAAATAAGCACAATGAATGGTGTTGGATGGTTAATTAAGAACAAATGCTATTAAGAGATTTTGAATTACTAATAAAGTGGAACCAAGTGACTATTACAGGAATATTTAATATAAACACAGTGATTCAGAAGACTCATAAAGGTAGAAGAAACAAAGGTTTATTTCAAAGAATTAAGCTAATAAAAAAAAAATTTTTCCTTAAAAAGTATCCTGCATGCCTAAAGCAGCTAGGATCATAGGTGCTGTTTTTTTCTCTTTTAAGTAGTCTAAGGGATTTTCTCAATTTTAATTTACTTATTTTTAAATACTAGATACTAGATCATCATGAGTTCAAATTTTTGGAAAAAGAATAAGATATGCTATAAAAAGTTTTCCTCCCATTCCTGTCCCTTAACAGCCAGTGTCCTGATTCAGAAGCAATCAATGTTATCAATTGTTTTTTTCTGTGGTCATGTTTTTAGCCATGCTCGGCCATTAGTAAATACTATCACTGCTTTTTTTCCTCCCACTATTGCCATAAATAAAACCTACACTCCTACTTCCTGAACATTCCTGAGACTTTGTAACCACCACCTCCACCTTAGGCAGCCTCTTGGGTAATCAGGAAGATTCTCCAAACCCTCCATGGAGCTTGAGGGAAGTAGACTAAGCTCTAACAGCACTGGCACACACTGCAGACAGAAATGGAAAACCCCACCAGAGATGGCGCCCTGATCACAGGCCTCAGTGGCTTCTGCTGTGGACCAACCTTGGCTGGGTGGTGTCAGCTGTGTTGGCATTGAGCCTTGGTAGGCAAAGACACCATGCATCAGAGCCTTGATATCTGGGATCAGGGGCTGTGATAAAAATCTTATTGGTCAGCACGCCTTTTTGTAAATATCTCAAAAGGGAGGCACTATAAGAAAAGGGAACACCTTAATAGTTCATTTTTCCATAGGTTTACTATATGTCAGACGTCACACATATAATTCATTTTAAGTCTCACAACTCTAATAAGGGAATATTATTATTATCATCCTTATTTTTTTATCCTCCTTATTTTTTAATTGGGGAAATTAAGGCACAGAAAGACTAAATTATTTGCCCAAGGTCACACAGCTAAATAGTAGAGCTGGATTTGGACGTAGGTGATCTGAATACCATTTAGGAAGCATGTCCTATACCAGCTCTCTTTTAGCATGTGCTGGTGGCAAAGTTGCCCCTTTGGCCTTGGCTGTGCCTAGAGACATCATCAGAGAGACCTTAAGATGAAAACTGACAGAAGAATTAAGGCAGGGAATTAACTAATAAGAATTAGTTCATATAAACATTTTGTGCAAATAAAATATGTTCCCTCTAGCTGGACCATAATCCTAAGACTTAATGAGGAGACAGTATTTGTGTGTCAATTATGAGAAAGCACCTCTCAAAGGAACCCTCGTGCACTGTTGGTGAGAATAGAGATTGATGCAACCACTATGGAAAACAATATGGATGTTCCTCAAAAAATTAAAAATGAACCTGCCTTATGACCCAGCGATTCTACTTCTGGGTGTATATCTAAAGAAACCCAAAACACTAATTCAAAAGAATATATGCACCCCTATGTTCATTGCAGCATTATTTACAATAGCCAAGATATGGAAGCAATCCAAGTCTCCATCAATAGACAAGTAGATAAAGATGTGGTACATACAATGAAATATTACCAGACCATAAAAAAGAATTAAATATTCCCATTTGTGACATGGATGGACCTAGAGCAGCCGTGGGCAAACCACGGCCCGCGGGCCGGATCCGCCCGTTTGGAATGAATAAAATTAAAAAAAAAAAGACCGTACCTTTTTATGTAATGATGTTTACTTTGAATTTATATTAGTTCACACAAACACTCCATCCATGCTTTTGTTCCGGCCCTCCGGTCCAGTTTAAGAACCCATTGTGGCCCTCGAGTCAAAAAGTTTGCCCACCCCTGACCTAGAGGGTATTATGCTCAGTGAAATAAGTCAGAGAAAAACAAATAGCATATAATTTCACCTATGTGTGGAATTTAAAATACAAAATAAATGAACAACCAAAATTGACTCATAGATGTAGAAAACAAACTAATAATTGCCAGAGGGAGGGGTGTGAGGGATTGGGTGAAAAAGTTGAAGGAAATACTGGTAAGTGCATATTGGCAGTTACTAAATAGTCATGAGGCTGTAGGGTAGTACAGCAGAGGGAATATAGTCAATAATATTGCAACAAATATGTATGCTGCCATGTGGGTACTGGAAATATCAGGGGAAACACTTTGTAAAGAATGTGATTGTTTGCCCAGCTGGTGTGGCTCAGTGGTTGAGCATAGACTCATGAACCAAGAGGTAACAGGTTCCATTCCGGGTCAAGGCACGTGCCAGTGGGGGGCATGCAGGAGGCAGCCAATTGATGTTTCTTTCTCATCAATGTTTCTATCTCTCTATCCCTCTTCCTTCCTCTCTCTCTAAAAAAAGTCAATAAAAACATAATTTTTAAAAAAGAATATGACTAAATAAATAGAATAGAATAGAATAGAATAGAATAGAATAGAATAGAATAGAATAGAATAGAATAGAATATGATTGTAGCCCTAGCTGGTTTGGCTCAGTCGATAAAAGTGTCGGCCTGCAGACTGAAGGGTCCTGGGTTTGATTCCAGTCAAGGGCATATGCCCGGGTTGCTGGCTGGATCCCCAGTAGGGGGTGAGCAGAAGGCAGCCAATCAATGATTCTCTCTAATCATTGATGTTTCTATCTCTCTCTCCCTCTCTCTTCCTCTCTGAAATCAATAAAAATATATTTTTAAAAAAATATATGGCTCTAACCAGTTTGGCTCAGTGGATAGAGCATTGGCCTGCAGACTCAAAGGTCCCGGGTTTGATTCCGGTCAAGGGCACACCTTAGTTGCGGGCACATCCCCAGTGGGGAGTGTGCAGGAGGCAGCTGATCGATGTTTCTCTCTCATCGATGTTTCTAACTCTCTATCCCTCTCCCTTCCTCTCTGTAAAAAATCAATAAAATATATTTTTTTAAAAATAATATGATTGTTTAACTTGAAACCAATACAAAATAATATTAAAAGTAAACTGTAATTTAAAGAAAACATCAAAGAGAGAAAAAAGAAAAAATACTTCTCCAGGCAGAAGAAGCCCATGTTAGGGCATAAGGTTTGGCAAATAAAGCAAGGGTTGGATTTCAATGCCCACAGGATCCCTCAGCTGTGGGCCCTTAATATTCACAACTACATGTAGCGGTTCCAAATTAAAGGCAAGAGAAAGAAACAACACAGTTATCATGTAGCTCAATACTGTCTCATAAAACTATATTTACAGATTATGTCCAAGATCTGGAGGAATTAAAATGAGGTCATGTGCCTTCAATCTGTACCTTGATTGCCCCATCAGACTATAAACACAAGAAGAGGTCAAAGTTCATTTTGATGCTCAAATGGCCATAACTCTAAATACACTCTCCCAGCCCTGCTCAAGAAGAACTTATCTGCCCCCAACACAAGTAGTAATTTCTGGAAAGCCCCAAAGGGGAGCCTCACATGTGCCTACAACCCAGATGGCAGTTCTAGGCACCACATGGTGCTCCAATACCACCTCCTCCTCCTCTGGCTCCCATTTGCCAACGTTATTGGCTTCTCCAAAAACTGCAGAAGAAGCAAGCCTTGCCAAGATTTTTTGGAAGCCACCAAAGCTACCAGTCCTCGGAGTGCCAGAAGAACACTGGGAGGGTAGAAGAGTGATCTCCTCCCAATTCTGCACCACATCTTCTCACCTGAGCCCCAAACAGCTCTGTCTGCATCCAGAATCCCCCTCCCTTAAAGTCCTTACCCCATGCTCAGAATCTATTTAAGCTTTTCTGTCAGTCTTCACTTCTTAAGTTAGAGGAACTCAATCAAATCCAATCTGAGGAGCTGAACAGGAAACAGACACTATCAGCATCCTCTCCACTTCATCCATCCATTCCTTCATCCATCCATTTGATTAACATTGATTAAGGCCAAGTTGCTGCCTGACACTGCTCTAGGCACTGAGGATAAAACATCAAATAAGGTCACTACTCTCACAGAGTTTGCATTCTTGAGTGGGTAAGCAGAGAACAATAAAATCAACTAATTGATTGATTATTAGCTAGTGCTGATTGCCATGATGAAAATAAAGCAAGGTGATAGGATAGGGAGAAAGTAGGGAGCAACTTTGTTTTAATTTAATTTAATTTATTTTTATTTTTCAATTATAGTTGACATTCAATATTATTTTATATTAGTTTCAGGTGTGCAACATAGTGGTTAGACATTTACATAATTTAAGAAGTGATTTCCCCTCCACCCCAGTAAGTCTAGCACTCACCTAGTACCATATGTACTTATTACAATAGTATTGTCTATATTCCCTATGCGGCACTTTACACCTCATGACTATTTTGTGACTGCCAATTATACTTCTTACACCCTTCACCTTTATCATCCAGCCCCCCAGCCCAGTTTATATCTGTCAACCATCAGTCCGTTCTCTGTATCTATGAGTTTGTTTCTGTTTTGTTTATTCCTTTATATTGTTCTTTAGATTTCACATATAAGTGAAATCATATGGTATTTGTCTTTCAAAGCTACTTTGGATTAACTCAATATTTTCCAATCCTATCAAACCCAACAACCTCTATTCATAACAAATATAACAGCATTTATGGTTTTAAAATAAAATTCATAGCCCTAACCGGTTTGGCTCAGTGGATAGAGCATCGGCCTGCGGACTCAAGGGTCCCAGGTTCCATTCCAGTCAAGGGCATGTACCTTGGTTGCGGGCACATCCCCAGGAGGGGGAGTGCAGGAGGCAGCTGATCGATGTCTCTCTCATCGATGTCTCTAACTCTCTATCCCTTTCCCCTCCTCTCTGTAAAAAAGCAATAAAATATATTTTAAAAATAAAAAATAAATAAATAAAATTCATAGATGACACAGTCTACCTTACACATTATATATATTCCTAACTGTAAGAGGAGAAGTAAAAGGATGTAATTTATAATAAAATATGCATTTCAATATTGAAATGACTGAGCATGACTATACTTGAAAACATAATGGGGCCATCAGATGTTTGCTTCTATACATTGAGTCATCATGAATACAATAGCCACAATGTCCACTGATTATAGGAGTGTTACAAGTGACTCAAATTTTACAAGTGATGTTGTCTTTGGTGACATGATTTATCTAAATCGGGAACAACTCTGGGTGATGCTTCAAACAAAACAAAGGAAACAGGCCTCCGGAAAAACCTGCTAACACCTTGATCCTGGACTTTTAGCTTCTAGAACTCAGGGAAAATAAATTTCTATTGTATAAGTCACCCAGTCTGTGGTTCTTTGTTAAGGCAGCCCTAGAAAACTAACACACTCCCTTTTGGAGTTGGCCTGAATTAGCATGGAGCCAGGTCAATAGGCTATCCTGGTAACACACGCCACACCACACTTTGGGCCACTTCTCCCCATGGACCACCAAGGCTTGTTACTCCTAAGTCAAATGTGTTTTGTCTGGATTCTCAGGAGACTACACAGCCCCTCGTACACAGAAACAGCTACAAGATCTTCAGACACGCTTAGATGTGTAAATTTAAATCTTAGTCTCAAGCTGCAATTACATTTATTGGGTGGGGAAAAAAGGATGTGATAGGAAGAAGAAATTAGAAACACTGAAAATGAAAAGATTAAACTTATAGTTATTTATTGTAAATATTTTGATAACCCTGCAAAAAATCACATGTTATTTTATTAATTTACTATTCATCCAAAAATATTTATTGAGTGCCTACAATGTGCTAGCTACTGTGTGAGGAGCTGGTGCTACGCTGGGTAACAAGGAAGACAATTTCTGCTCTTGAATGCTTCTAGTCAGAAAAGGAGGCAGAGAGCAAAACAAATGATTACAGTATCATGTGATGAAGACTGTTAAAAAACAAAATTCAAATGAGATCATTTGAAGAGCTAATTGGCTTTATAAATCAATTCATGAATCAGGCTGCATCCCATCTAGTAACTAAAAGAGAGCTCCCAGGTGTTGTACAAAATAGAGGGTTTTTACAGGAAAAAAGGTAGGGCAAGAGACCTATGAAAAACTGAAAAAAAGACTAGCCTGGTAGCTCAGTGGTTATTGCAGGCCTAGTGGATTAATGCATATCTCCCCTCTGTTTCCTCACAGCATGCTATCGCTCTTTCATTACAGTCTTGTTATGAGAAAACCACAGGCCCAAAATGGTGTCACTCATGCTTTTAGTCCAAGATACCAAACCTAGACTTAATATCTGATCTAATCATTGCAATTTCAACCTTTCCCAGAAATAGAATCTTAATGAACCAGTCTGGAATTTTCTGGTCAAGCACCAGGATGGTCATCTGCTACATGAGCCCTTTCCAACCTCCCTCTCCCAAAGACAGAGGCAATCTGCATGATAAAAACACTTCCTTCCTCTTCAGAGAAAAATATGTCCAGGCCCCCAAATAATTCCTTCTTTTCATTTTATTTTTTATTGATTGATTTTAGAGAGAGAGAAATGTGGATTTGTTGTTCCACCAATTTATGCATTCACTGGTTGATTCTTTTTTTTTTTTTTTTAATACTCTCTGGAGGATATTTCTTCCACTGATTTTAGAGAGTGGAAGGGAGGGGGGAGGGGAAGAGAGGAGAGAAAGAAACATCCATGTGAGAGAGCCACATCAATTGGTTGCCTCTCACAAGTACCCTAACCAGGGTGGGGAACCTACAACTGAGGTTTGAGCCCTTGACTAGAATTGAACCTGAAACCCTTCAGTTTGGGGGCCAGCACTCTAACCACTTAGCAACCCTGCTAGGGCATTGGTTGATTCTTTTTTTTTTTTTAATATATTTTTATTGATTTCAGAGAGGAAGGGAAAGGGAGAGATAGAAACATCCATGATGAGAGAGAATCATTAATCAGCTGCCTCCTGCACTCTCCCAACTGGGGACTGAGCCCACAACCCAGGCATTTGCCCTTGACCAGAATCAAACCCAGGACCCTTCAGTCCACAGGCCAATGCTCTATCCACTGAGCCAAACTGGCTAGGGCTGGTTGATTCTTATATGTGCCCTGACTGGGGATTGAACTGCAACCTTGACATATGGGGATGATGCTGACTTCTTCCTGTGTTTTTGTTTGCTTGTTTGTTTGTTTTAATATATTCTTATTGATTTCAGAGAGGAAGGGAAAGGAAGAGAGATTTTAGAAAGCTAATATGGTACTTATAGTCTATATTATAGAACAGGGGCTGGGCAGTCTCTCATAATAAATATACACATTAATAAATCTCCAGTGACCCATGTGACTATATCATTAAGTGGGATAATGAATAGTCTCATGACCATTAGGTTAGATTTTGCCACCAAATTAGTAATATAAAAACTCAGTGTATAGAATATACTGGATGTTTGGAACTGTGAATAAAGGTGTGCCTTCTAGAATAATGTAATGTCATGGAAGTCAAAGGAATAGTTTCATGAAGAAAGTGGTCAGTGGTGTCAAATGTTACTGTGAAATGAAGGGCAAGATGAAGAAAAATGATTGGACTTGGAGGTCAAGAAGTTTGTAGTGATATCTTCAGGAGCATATCCATTACCAGTATAAAGTAATGGTAACACGAGCCAACATTTAAGGAGTTAAAGAATAAGACAAAGTATGTAATGGATAAAATGAAAAGATAAAAAATACAAATTATCGTCAACAATTTAGAGCAAGTGGAATTTTTATTCATGGCCAGTGGTAAAGTGACATAAGCATTTTGGAAAACTGGAAGTATCACCTGAAGCTGAACACATGCATAACACATATCCCAGCAATTCTAGCTGTAGATACATGTTCAGCAGAAATGCATGTATATGTACTCCAAAAACATGTGCCAAAATGTTCAATATTAGCTTCATTTTGGAGTAGTTGTGGGTTCATGGTTGTGCATTATATTGTAGATAAATTAGTTACAAATAAATAAAAAGTGTCATGCGTGGACCACTGAGGACAGTTGATCATGAACCAAGAATTATAATTAATTCAAATCTGTGCACTGAGGTCCTTAAGAAAAGGGAAGAGGTGTAAGTTGTTCATGAGAATGGTGGCTAAGTATACATACCTCCTCCCAAGCACACTGATGATAGAAGCAATAGAAGGGTAACTGGAGGAGTGACCTAGAGATGGAAACCATGTGACTGCATGTGCAGTGGAGAGAGAGCTTGGGCTACCACTAAGAATCTGCCAAGCCAGAGACCTGGCTAGGTAGCTCAGTTGGTTAGAGCATCATCCTGATAAGCCAAGATTGTGAGTTTGATCCCTGAGCAAGGCACATACAAGAAGCAACCAATGAATGCATAAATAAATGGAACAACAGATCTATGTTGCTGTATTTGTTCTCTCTCTCTCTCTCTCTCTCTCTCTCTCTCTCTCTCTCTCTCATCACTAAGTAAAAGTTAAAAAAAAAAATCTGCCATGTCAGGCCTGGACTGCCCTCCTCTAGAATTCATATATAGATTTCTGTCTTGCTGAAGCCATTTTTATTTTGTATATTCTATTACATGTAAGAAAATACAACTCATAACTAATAGATTTCTATTAAATTCCCCATTTGATTTAACCAAGTCAAGGTTGGTTTCTGCTATTTGCAAGAAAAAAAGTACCAACTAAAATATATGGTATAGGATTTGTGGATACAGAGTCAAAATTTGCTATTCTGTATTTTAATTTAAGGCTTATTGAAAGTGAATATGTGAAGAAAGCATTTTAATATTTTATCTATATCAAATTATTTTATAAGACAGTATAATCAATGGTTAAAAATAGAGTGGAGGTGGGACTCTTTCCCCCTCCCCACGTGGGAGTCTGAGCTGTGAGATTCCTCCCCCTTCCCCATTTGGGAGTCTGTACTTGTTCCTCAATAAGTTTCCACCTTTGCTATACCATCTTCAAAAAAAAAAAATAGAGTGGAGCCTGGCCGGCTTGGCTCAGTGGTTGAGCGTGGACCTATGAACCAGGAGGTCACGGTTCGATTCCCTGATGGGGTACATGCCCGGGTTGCCAATCAATGATTCTCTCTTATCATTGCTGTTTCTGTCTCCCTTCCTCTCTGAGGAAAAAAAAAAAATAGAGTGGACACCTGTCTCTTCCACTAGTAAATTTCATGAAAGAAAAAATGAAGAGTCTAGATTAAAAGCAAATTAAAAGAATTTAAGAGATATAGCAATCCATGCAAGGTGTGGACTTTGATTACATCTTGATTTGCTCCAATTTTGGCAATTTGGATACAGTTGGGGAGTTTGACTATGGGGTATAAGTTGATGCTAAAGAACTAGTGTTAATTTTGTTATGTACAGATCCTTTCATAGTTCATAAGCGTAATGATTAGGTGTTCTCGCTCTTGTGTGAGATGTGCCTCCATCAAACCTTTAACAACTTCAGCATATCAACCATGTAATGTGAAGAAAAAACAAAACACCACTTTTTAATGTACAGCTAAGGTGATATAGTAAAGTGGGGAAATTATTCTAATTTTTTAGATGAATACTAAAGTAATTAGAGGCAAGTAAAGTATTTCTAATTTACTTAAAAATTGTTAGTAAACAAATACATGGAGAAAATACGGCAAAATGTAAATAACTAAAAATATAAATAACTATAGGGTTTAGATACATGGATTTCATTCTAGTGTTATACTTTGGATGTATTTGAAGGTTTTTGTATGTGTCTTCTTAATCTTTATTATTGAATAACAGATGCACCCTTTTTTTCCCCTTTGCCCCCCTCCACCCGCCTCAGGCCTTTACCACTCTATTGTTTGTGTCCATAAGTAATGCATATATGCATATATGACCTTTGGTTTGCCCGCCCAGCATGCTCAGTGGTTGAACAATGACATATGAAACAGGAGGTCACGGTTTGATTGGTCAGGGCACTAGCCCAGGTTGTGGGCTTGATCCCCAGTAGGGACAGTGTGCAGGAGGCAACTGATCAATGATTCTCTCTCATCATTGATTTTTCTGTCTCTCTCTCTCTCCCTTCTCCTTCCTTTCTCTAAAATCAATAATAATAAAAAAATTTTAAATTTAAAAGTATTTTTTAAAATGCAGCCACTAATTATAATTTAATCAAGGAGGGTATTTGTTCTATTGTAACCAAACAATCAAAGGGTCCAGGCTGCCTGCCACTACTTAAGCCAAGTAAGCAGAGACAGGGTTGAGCCGTATATGAGCTTTTATTCCAATACTGCCAGCAGTATGGGAGAGCAGCAGGTCATCCACAAAAACCTGCTCTCCCCACCCCACCATAAGCCAACTGCTTATATTTAGTAGAAGGGCAAAGATTACATGGGGAAGTAGGCAAAAGGGTATGCCAAATGGGCAGCTTACAGGTAAACCGGGCTGGAGATTTCCAAAGGCCTGAGCATGCAAAGGCTGGGGTCTTCAAAGGGCTGGCAGGGGGTCTTCAAAAACTGGCATCTCTGGTTTCCGCAACAAGGTTGTTAATCTTTCCATGATAATAGGCAGCTCCTGGATGGAGAGGATGGGCCGCATTTCCAGGTGAGCTTCCAGGTCCCACGTACAACTCCCCGCCAGGTTACAATGTGCCTTCTTTTTTTAAAAAAATATATATATTTATTGATTTCAGAGAGGAAGGGAGAGGGAGAGAGATACATCCATGATGAGAGAGAATCATTGATTGGCTGCCTCCTGCACACCCCCCACTGGGGATTGAGTCAACATGTGCCCTGACGGGGAATTGAACCAGGACCTCCTGGTTCATAGTTGGCGCTAAACCACTGAGCCACCTTGGTCAGGCACAATGTGCCTTCTTTAATCAGAACAAAACAATCACGGTTAACAGAGCATGATTAACAGAGTGCGGAATCTCAGAGGGAAGGCAGGGGAGGGTGGGTTGGTGACAGGGAATCAACCAAAAACCTTGTATGCATATATGCATAACCCATGGATGCAGACAATAGGGTGGTAAAGGCCTGGGGCAGAGGGCAGTGTCAGGCAGGAGGGGGTTAATAGGGGGAAAAGGGGGATATATATAATACTTTCAACAATAAAGATTTTTTTTTAAAAAAGCAGGATTAATATTTCTAACAATTATAGCTGGTCCCCAATATTCTATTTCTGCCCCTATCACTGATAATTGGAGAATTCAAAATAATTCTATATTATTTCAATTTTGTGACCAAAAATTATCCAATTAGTCTTTGCCCAATTACTTTGCCTGCCTCCTGAAAGTTGAACTGGAAAAGAGTGTGATAAACATGGCAGTCAAGCTGTAAAACAGTCAGAGTCCTAAGGACTTTAGAACTGGAAAGGGAGAATTCAGCGTGAAATAACCTAAGTGTCTGGCCAAAGCTGAAGTCTGGCCAGCCTCCACGTACACTGTGAAAATTCTTTGGCCACAGTCCTGATGTCCTAACATCTGAGGTTGCATCATACTTCCCACAGTTGCTTCTGGACCAAATGTCAACAGTAAACAAGTCAGGGTAGCGAGTATAAGGTGTCTATCATACTTTTTTTTCCTTTCTTTTCTCTCTCTCTCTCTCTTTTTCCTACCTCCTTTTCTTCCTTTCCTTCCTCTTCACCCCCACCCCAAGGATTTTTCAGTTCCCTGAAAGGTTTAGAAGGACTTGTGAAAAGACCATCTTAGAAGTAAAGAGTATAGTGAAAGTGAGAAGTAGAAGATTAGATCAGTGGTAAATTTCCATGTTTTTTCCTAGCAGCTCTGCTGCTCCTCCCTTTCCTGAAGCCCTCACATGGCTTCACAGGACTCAGTCAGGAGTCTCCTGTGCTTCTGGTGAAATGACAGCAAGGGGCATGGAACACTGGTACTGAATAGATGAGCAATGGACTTAAGAACCTTGGCAACTGTGTGCTGTAAGCAGCGGGAATGGCACCAGGTGTTAGATCAGTGGGGTCAGATGGGACCTGGGTTCAGCAACCTCAGTACTTGAGTTCTGGCTAAGATAGAATTCAGAGCCAAGACCCAAACTATAAGAGAACATCTACTTATAAATTCACAGAGGTAGAATAAGTAATTCCTAGAAGAAATGGGTTTAGGAAACAAGTTATAGAGGCAAAGGAAGGGACCTTGGAGCTTGGGAGTGAAGAAGCCTATGGTAATACTAGAGGCCCGGTGCACGGGATTCATGCACTGGTGGGGGGCACGGCCTGCGGGGATCAGCCTGCTGTGGGAGCTCTGCTCATACCAGCCAAGCAGCTGTGGACCTGCCCTCTGAGCGGCTGCTCCCTGGCCTGGCATCTTCTGTGGAGCCAGAGCACTCGTCTCTCCAGGGGACCCGGTCATGGCCGGGCCCAGGGACAAAAGCACTGAGAGGCAGTGGAGTAGGCCTCAGTCCCACAGCAGCCATGAACCTCCTCCCAGCCTCCAGGAAGCCGGAAGTGGTGCTGCATGGCCTGCGGGCATCCGGAGGAGGTGGCAGGGAGCGAGGAGGAAGAGCCTGGGGTGAGGAGGCAATGATCACAGCTCGGGTTCCTGCCCATCAGCCTGGGATTCACAGTGGGAGCATCTGCTCATCCTGGTCAGCCAAGTGGCGCTCAAGCTCCTGTGTTGAGCATCTGCCCCTGGTGGTCAATGCACGTCATAGCACCTGGTAGACCTGTCGTTCTGCCGTTGGGTCGCTGTGCTTTTATTATATAGGATGCCTGGGGTAGGGAGGGGAAAGGATGGAGATTTTAGGGGAGTTCCCAAGGGAAGATCTCAACAGAATATTCAGCAGCTTTCCTGGTGTGTCCTTTCAGGATTGTGGTCTCCACTGCTTGATTGGTCAGGGCTAGGGCAGGGGTCATTATCCAATGTAGCTGGTCCTTAGGTCAGTCATGGGGTCTCTGGTCGGGTTTTGTTGCTTTTCTGGGCCTGGAGTTGAAATATAACTGAGTGTGGGGTTGGGAGGGGCTATGGGGGGATAAGGACACATATGTAATACCTTAATCAATAAAGAAAAACACAAAACAAAAGAAATACAACTGAGGCCTAGATGTTATCTCTAGGGAGGAAAGGTCAGGGGATCCAAACTGCATGACCCTTGATATGCTAGGAGAGGAAAGGTTACCCTGGGGGCAAGGTCCCACCCTACAATTGTCCTTTGCTAGAAAACTGGGGCTTTCGTGACCTTCTGTTCTTAACCCATTGTCCTTGCTCTGCTAAGATCTGTCTACTGCCTGCCACATGTGGAACATACTTTTTAAAAGGAGGCTGGAGGCAAATCTCTCCTAGAAAATTTAAGGAAGAACAGTCTCTGCACTTCTCGCCTTATAACTGCAATCATTTCTTCCCTGCTATTCAGTTTCTAAGAAGAGTCTACATTTATTTAAGGGTAATCAAACCCTCTCATCTTCCCATGTTTCAGGATTCCCTTGATCCCTTCATAATATGTATGTGACCACCCTATTTGAAATAAAGTCTAGATGGACTAGCATTTTGCATCAAAGGGTCAGAGCAATAGGCAGGGCTGAACGTGTGGGGTCCTGTGTAATTGGGGAAGGTGCATGAAAGAGCTGAAGAGGATTTGATTGGGGCTGTCTCGTGTTCTGAAATGCCCAGAAAGAAAATATAGGTGAAAAGGGCTTCCTTCATGCCTGACCCAGTGCAGATCAACAGGTAAGTTATTTTTTTTATAAATGGAAACAGGCAGCCTTGCTGGTGCACTAGCAAATATGTGGTTCTGTTGTAGGCAGTAAGACAGACTTGAACAGAGCAAGGACAATGGGCCAGGTACAGAAGGTCACCAGCATAGAAAGCCTCAGGTGCCTAGCAATGCACAATCATTGTAGGGTGGGGCCTTGCCCCCAGGGTGACGTTCCCTCTCCTAGCATATCGAGCTGGTCCTGTGGTTCGGATCCCCTGACCTTCCCTCCCTAGGGATAACATTTAGGCCTCAGTTATAGTTCTGCTCCAGGCCCAGATAAGAAACAAAACCAGGCTTGGCTGACCTCAGGACCAGCTGCACTGAATAATGACCCCCTGCCCTGGTGCCGGCCAATCAATCAGTGGAGACCGCAACCCTGAAAGGACACCCCTGGAAGATTGCTGAATGTTCTGTTAAGATCTCCCCCTGGGACCTCCCCTAAAATCTCTGCCCTTAAAACCCTTAGGACTGAGGACTTAGTGCGTCTCCCTCCAGAGTATGCCCCTGCCTTCCCCTTTCCCTTCCCCCTCTCTGCCCCAGGCACCTTACCATTAGCTTCCCCACTCCCAAGCTCCAAGGGCTCTTCTTTTACCTTCAATAACTTGTTTCCTAAACCCATTCCTTCTAGGAATTACTTCTTCTACCTCTGTAATTTACCAAGGAAATGTTCCCTTACTTGTTTGGGTCTTGCTGTGAATTCTTTCCTAGCAAGAGCCCAAGTGCTGAGGTGTTGAACCCAGCTTTGGTCTGACCCCACTGGTCAGACACCTGATGCCCTTCCCGCTGCCTACACCAGTTCAAGGACATTTGGGATTCTGGAGAACTCTCTTCTGCTCCCTGACTTGTGAAACACTGACCTAATACAAAATTGATTCCATCATTGCTTGTCTGCCTTTATTTGAATAACTTCCCCCAGGTGTCAGCTTACTGGATAAGAAACCTGCCCTGAATTTCTACTTTCCTTGGCCTCCCCTCTGTTGAGCTTTGTTGAATAGAATGCCTGACTCCTGCCTAACTTGGCTCTCTTCATCCTGGCTCCTGCTGAAGCAACTGGACAGCTTGGCTCAGAGTCCAAGGAGTTAGAGCCTGCGACCTTACGCCAACCCCTGCCCCTCCTCTGTGCCTGCCCAGTCTGGTTTCTGAATAGTTCTTGGCAAAACCCCCAGAGGAGAACAGAGCCACTAACAATAGCAATTCCCTTTTTAGTATGAAGCTCTTGATACTCAGGACTATGAATTTAGGAAAACCCAAAATAACCTATGTAATTATAGTGGGTTACCCTGACAGTCTATTTCTGCTATTACCAACATTAGAGTCACTCCAGTAGATATTTAGCTGCTTGTAGTGGAAAGAGCACTGGGCTTATAGCCAGACAGACCTAGATTCAAGACCTAGCTTGACTATTTACTAATTGTATGACACTGGGCAAGTCACTAATTTGAGTCCGTTGAAATCGAATGAGCAAATGTACATGTAAGTGGTTGGAAACCTGCAAAGTGTTATACAAAGTTGAACTATTGCTATTGAGGGATGAGGATAACGTAAAGTTTCAGAAAAAGGAGAAATTTAGGTCTTCAGCCCTAGCTGGTTTGGCTTAGTAAATAGAGCATTGGCCTGCGGACTGAAGGGTCTTGCATTCAATTCCAGTCAAGGGCACATGCCCAAGTTGCAGGCTCGATCCCCAGTAGGGGACGTGCAGGAGGCAGCTGATCAATGATTCTCTGTCATCATTGATGTTTCTATCTCTCTCTCCGTCTCCCTTCCTCTCTGAAATCAATAAAAATATATAAAAAGAAAAAAATTAAGTCTTCAAGGAACACTTGAATCAACCTGGAGCAAGATGTTGAACACCATGTCCAGTCTTAAAACCAAATGATTTAAAACTATAGTTTTCATTTCAAGTTAAAGGCTGTTTTCCTTTTGTTCATGATGAAATTGAATGGAGAAGAATTTAGTGGTTCCTTTCATGTTAAAAAGAAAAGTTACAGGCCAAAATGGAGTCACTTGTGCTAAAAGCCCATGATACCAAATTTAGATGTAATACCTAATCTAATTGGAGTTTCAACCTCTTCTAGGAGTGGAATTTTACACCAGTCAGTCTGGAATTTCCTGATCCATACTATTGAGGTAATCTGCATATAAAACCCCACCTCACCCCCACCCGTGCCTCTCTCCAGGGCAGTGGTCGGCAAGCCACATGCGGCTCTTTGGCCCCTTGAGTGTGGCTCTTCCACAAAATACCACGTGCAGGTGCGCACGTATTGAAATTTCGTGGCCCATGTGCAGAAGTCAGTTTTTGGCCTGGGCGAGTCTATTTTGAAGAAGTGGTGTTAGAAGAAGTGGGGGGTGTCAGTCAGTCTTGTGACAGGAGACGGGGCGCAGGAGGGCCTCGGGATACGCAGGCAGCACGGGGGAGGCGCGCAGGATTCATTCATGAGTTGAGTGAGCCAGTCAGTCAGCAGTCTCATTGTGCAGTGGTTAGTGCTAGTCGCGCGTCTGCAAATCATGCACGGGTGACAAAAATACCTACTCGAAGCATAAATTTACCTGTATTTTTCCAACCAGCTGCAAATCCTACAGGTATTTTTGTCATCAATTTAAGAATTGTAATTCTTTTGTGCTGGTGGCTTTATTATTATAAAATGAAACATTTTTTTAGGTGCCCTGTTTGAGATGGCTACAAAGAAGAAGCAAAGAAAAACAGAAGACGAAAACCGTGAATTTAAAGTTGAATGTACCTACCTATACAGTTTAAGTTTAAAAAATTTGGCTCTCAAAAGAAATTTCAATCGTTGTACTGTTGATATTTGGCTCTGTTGACTAATGAGTTTGCCGACCACTGCTCTAGGGCACTTGTCCGTGCCTTACATATCTACTCTTAATTTTGTTTTGTTAATCCTCACCTGAGGATATTTTTTTTCTATTGATTTTGAGAGAGTGGAAGAGGCAAAGGTAGAGGAAGAGAGATAGAGAGATTGGTTGCCTCCTGTATGCTCCCCAACCTGGGCAGGGATTGAATCTGTAACCCAGGAACGTGACCTTGACCAGAAATTAAACCCCAGACTTTTGATGCTTCGGCCAAAACTTTGAGCCACACTGATCAGGGCTCCACTCTTAATCTCTTAGCTACATCTTCTTTCTGCCATAAAGACCTTCCTTCCATTTTGTACAATCTCTAAGAGTATCCTTCTATTTGCTAGATGGGACGCTGCCTGATTCATAAATCACTTAATAAAGCCAAATTTACTTGGCTGGATTTTGTTTTTCAACAACATCAAGAAATGCTATCACCAGAAGGTAAGTCCTCATATTAGTAAGTACAGGAAAGAGGGTCATCTGCTTACACGCTAACGGGTGGTTTTCCCTGCAGTTAAGCCATTGTTTTTGTCCCTGACATTTTTTTTAATATATATATATTTTTTATTGATTTCAGAGAGAAAGGGAAAGGGATAGAGAGAAACACCAATGATGACAGAGAATCATTGACCGGCTGCCTCCTGCACGCCTCCTACTGGGTGGGGATCGAGCCTGCAACCCGGGCATGTGCCCTTGGCTAGAATTGAACTCGGGACCCTCCAGTCCGCAGGCTGACACTCTATCCACTGAGCCAAAATGGGTAGGGCTGTCCCTTACATTTTTATTTTACATATAGTGAAAGAGAAAATTCTGCCTCTGGATTTTACCCCTGAAAGGGTCTGCAATCGTTTTCTTTGCCACATACCACAGAATCACAAATGTAGTGACCTAAAACAACACATGTTTATTATCTCACAAGTGACATGGGTCAAGAGTCTGGATTTTGATGGGTTTTCTGCTCAGGCTCTCAAGAGGCTGCAATCAAGGCATAGGCCAAGGTTGAGGGTCTCATGTGACTCAAATACATTATCCTTGAAGCTATGTAACTCATGGTACCTCTATCACATCTCCCGGTTCCCTTCACAGCATAAATCACAATTATTTTTTATTGTCAGTGAATTCCTTGACAGAAAGAACCCAGCACAGTGGTTTGGCACATAATTGTTAAATGAGTCAAGTATTATATTTGGCTATTTGTGACCCATATTATTTTCTTTTATTAGTTTGTCAGCAACTTGAGGTCAGAGCACTGAAACATTCATGTTTGTCTCCGGGAAAGGGGGTGATCTAGTCCAGCAGATGGTTTAGCATTGCTCAAATCTGATTTAAAAATAAGCCCAAGCAAGATAGACAAAAAACCCCAAAAAACAAAAAGTAATAAAAACAAACAACAAGTAAAAATAAGTCCAAGCAGAGTGAACTTAGGAAAAGTCAGGCTGGAGGGAAACTGGAAGAAGCCAACAGCCACTAAACTCCCAACAACCTCACGTGATGGCAGAAGAGACAACAAAAGCTGAAGATAAGCATCTCGCGAGAGGAAAGATAGACCGCGAGAAAGCGCACGTCAGCCCGTGACCCGCCTTCCCCGAGCCCCGCCCACAACCCGTCCTCACTCCCACCTTGAACCATCGCATGTGATGTCATGACGCGTGCGTGGCCCCGGCGCAGGGGGCGGGCCCGCGGCGCCGGAGGAGGAAGTGGCGCGGTGGTTGCTCCCTCTGCTCCCTCGGCTGGCTCCCGGGGCGCGGAGAGGAGCCGCGGTCCGGGTCGCTGCCTCAAGCTCCTCCGCTGCGCTCCTCCATGTGCTTCGGCGTCGTCGCTCCCCTCCCTCAGGCCGCCTCTCACTCCGGGGTCTATGGAAGTAATGGAAGGACCCCTCAACCTGGTGAGTGGCTCCCAGAGGGTCGCGTCCGCCCTCGGCTCCTTTGCCTCAGGAGTCGGGTCTGGTCCGCTGGGTGCGCCGACCCTCCATGCACGGGGCGCGGGTTCGGCGGGGGTGGTACTGGAGGCTGGGGGGCGCCAGCGGGCGTGGCCCACGGCGGCTCCGGGCAAGCCGTCCCGGACCATGATCCCCTCCGGGATCCCCGGCAAACTCTCGAGTCCGTTTCCCGCCGCCTCCGTGCGCCCCCTGCCGCAGGGCCTGCGCGGGGGGCGCCCACCCGCCGGGGCCGCCACCTCTCGAGGCCGGAGGAAATGCCTCCGAGCGCCACGTAAACACCTCCCCGCCGCCCGGAGCGGCACTGACAGCGGCCAGGGCAGCGGTGGTGTGTGATGCTGGGTCCGGCTTCTAATCCACAGGGTCTGGAGTCTGCGCCTCTCCACTTCGGAGAGATGGGTTCGTACCCCTCCTTTCCCCTCCTGTCCCCCCTCATTCCGTTTCTCATCTATATTCAGATGCATACACGGAAAGTCTCCCCTCTCGAGTAAGTTGGAGACAGCTGGAGGAAAAACAAAAACAAAACACAGGGTTGTCCTTGTTAGCTCCGGTTCATCACTTGAGGCATCACGAAAATTCGGTAAATGTTTGCCTTTCTCAGAAAAAGTACTGATTATGTTTTTAGGCTTTTCAGGTGTCGAGGTTTAATAAGCAACCGCGAGGAAGCTGTGCTTTCCTGCCTGGCCGCTGCATCCGCTGGTTTCCCAGAGAGAGCACCTGTTTTGGATACTTGAGGCTGTAGAGCGGTGGTTCTCAACCTTCTGGCCCTTTCCATACAGTTCCTCATGTGGTGACCCCCAACCGTAAAAGTATTTTCGTTGCTACTTCATAACTGTCATGCTGCTACGGCTGTGACTCGCAATGTAAATATCCGATATGCAAGGATGGTCTTAGGCGACCCCTGCGAAAGGGTCGTTCGGCCGCCAAAGGGGTCGCGACCCACAGGTTGAGAACCGCTGCTGTAGGGAAACAGGAGGCACTTGTAAGAGGCACACGTTGGAGATGCAGTTGCAGCGGTGGACACAGGGCGCCTTAGTTCCTCAGGTTGGGACTCTGCACCCTGGAGTCGTGGAAGGGCCCTGGGCTGGATCTAACCCACTCCGTGGAGAAGCAGCAGAGCCTGGTGGTTTCAGAGAGTGTGTATCCTGGGGCTAGACTGCTTGAATGTGAACTCTGGCATTGTCACCCGAAAGCGAGGGTTAAAGGAACTAGGCGGACAGGGCTTAGAGCAAACAGCGTGTGGTACATAGAACTGTGTAAGAGTTAGCTATTATAATAACCAAGAGTTAGCTATTATAATAACCAGAGCATAGACCCTTAATTTAAATCTCCCTTGTAAAATAAAGATTTGGGCTTGGTGAGCTTGGAAAAGTTTAAAATTCTAGGGCTGGAGCTAAAAGCGGTGGTTCCCAAATGACTGGTGCCAGGCTAGCTCCTCTGCGAGGCGCCTCCCAGTTTTATTAAGTCGATCCCTTCCCCCATTGGTAAGAGTTGTTTACACATAAAAAGAATTTGACTAGATTTGTGAGTTTAAAAAAAAAAAAAGCAAAAACAAACCAGGAAAATGTCTTGCCCTTTTCTTGTTTTTAAGGTGACATATAGTTTGCAGTGAAATATAATGGATGGTTCAACGTTTAAACTTAACAGGAATATTATTAGAAATCACCAGCAGTTTATAAAGTGCTCCAAAGTTCGTGTCCTTGCAAAATGACCATTGGTTCAGTGCCAGTTAGCTTTACTTTATTTGGCTGCAGGCTGCAGCAGAACCGCTGCCAAACTCCCACTGGTCTGTGGTAGCTTACCAGGAGACTGGAGTTGGGTGAGAGTTGTAGATGGAGCAGGAGAATCGCCAGTTTAGGAAAATTTAGTTCAGTGGTGGTAATAGTATTATCTCTTTATAGAGAATTTTTGAATCCAGTCTTGTTGAGCAGGCTAGCACAATTTGGTAACTTTGTAGGCAAGTATTAGAAATTTGGCATCTTGAATTCTTTTTTTTTTTTTTCATTTTTTAAAAATTCTTTATTGTCTAAAGTATTACATATGTCTCCTTTCCCCCTCATTGACTTCTCCCCAGCCACCCCCACTCCCTAGCACATGCCCTTACCCCCCTAGTGTCTGTGTCCATTAACTATGCTTATATGCATGCATACAAGTCCTTTGGTTGATTTCTTTTTTTCTTTTTTTTTATTATTAGTTAAGGTATTACAAATGTGTACTCATCCCCCCCATTAACCCCCAACCTCCCCCCCACACACAAACTCATGCTCCCATCCCCCCGTTGTCCGTGTCCATTGGTTTGGCTTATATACATGTATACAAGTCCTTCTGTTGATCTCTTCCCCTTACCCCTGCCCTCCCCTACTTTCCTTCTGGGGATTGATAGCCTGATCGCTGTTTCTCAGTCTTTGGGTCTGTCCCTTTTCATCAGTCTATGTTGTTCTCTATAATCCACAAATGAGTGAGATCATGTGGTATTTATCTTTCTCTGACTGGCTTATTTCACTTAGCATAATGCTCTCCAGTTCCATCCATGCTGTTGCAAAAGGCAAGAGTTCCTTTTTTTTTTTTACCGCAGCATAGTATTCCATTGTGTATATGTACCACAGTTTTCTAATCCACTCATCTGCTGATGGGCACCTAGGCTGTTTCCAGATCTTAGCTATGGTGAATTGTGCTGCTATGAACATAGGGGTGCATATATCCTTTCTAATTGGCGTTTCTGGTTTCTTGGGATATATTCCTAGTAGTGGGATCACTGGGTCAAATGGGAGTTCCATTTTTAGTCTTCTGAGGTAGCTCCATACTGTTCTCCACAGTGGCTGCACCAGTCTGCATTCCCACCAGCAGTGCAGAAGGGTTCCTTTTTCTCCACATCCTCTCCAACACTTGTTGTTTGTTGATTTGTTGATAGCCATTCTGACAGGTGTGAGATGATAACGCATTGTCGTTTTGATTTGCATCTCTCGTATAATTAGTGACTTTGAGCAGGTTTTCATATGTCTTTCGGCCTTCTGTATGTCCTCTTTCGAAAAGTGCCTATCTAGGTCCGTTGCCCATTTTTTTATTGGATTGTTTATTTGAATTCTTACACCATTTGAGATTTGAAAGTTCTGGGTTCTAGCTTAGCTTGTTTTTCAGAAGATAACAAGGGAAAAGAGATTAACATTTACTTGAATCGTTTAAACCAGTGGTTCTCAATCTTCTGGCCCTTTATACAGTTCCTCGTGTTGTGATCCAACCATAAAATTATTTTCGTTGCTACTTCATAACTGTCATGTTGCTACTGTTACGAATCGTAATGTAAATATCTGATATGCAGGATGTTCTAAGGCGATCCCTGTGAAAGGGTCATTCTACCGCCAAAGGGTCGCGACCCACAGGTTGAGAACCGCTGGTTTAAACTGTGCTGTTAAGTATCAGTGACAGGCCTCTGAATTTGTTGTTACTCAGTTTTACATGACTGGGTTTTTTTGTTTTGTTTTTGAAGACTATCACATTCTTTTATGGGAGTAGATATCCAACTTTTATTCAGTTGATTCAACATGAGAAATAGTTCTCAATGCTTTGATTAATGAGTGCCTTTGAAAATCTCAGTAGTATATACAAGCTTTTTCTAATGATATAGGGTAGTCCAAATTCACTGTATAAAGACTATTACAGTACATAGGTTTATAATCATGTGTCCTCAGAGCATCCTTGGAATTTAGGAAGAACTGCTTCCCCGTTTTACAGATAAATAAGCCTAGGCTGAGAGAAATTAAGTAATTACTTAGACCAGTGACTCAAATACATTATAGATCACAATTTTTTTTGATATCACATTAATGTACTCATCATTTTCATTTCACTATGGCCCTTATCTGTATTGAACTGTATATTCAGTCAACATTTATTTTTTTTAAATTTATTTTATTGATTTTTCACAGAGAGGAAGGGAGAGGAATAGAGAGTTAGAAACATCGATGAGAGAGAAACATCACAATCAGCTGCCTCCTGCACACCACCTACTGGGGATGTGCCCGCAACCAAGGTACACGCCCTTGACCGGAATCTAACCTGGGACCCTTCAGCCTGCAGACCAACTCTCCATCCACTGAGCCAAACCGGTCAGGGCAGTCAACATTTATTTAGTGCCTCTGCCTCTAGTATTGATTCGTTTGTTAGGTTTGCAATAAGGGCTAGTAGGCTTATTTTATCACAGTGAGTTTTTAGGATATGGAAGAGACCAGTCTGAAGTAGTCATGATATACTGTATTATATCTTTAAATTTTAATTGATTTTTAGAAAGAATAACATCGATTTGTTATTCAACTTATTTATGCATTCATTGGTTGATTCTTGTATGTGCCCTGACCAAGGATCAATCCCACAACCTTGGTATATCAGGTTGATGTTCTAACCAACTGAGCTACTGGACCAGGGCTGAAATAGTAATATGTAGTACAGATATTGTATTCTAGTTCTCTGGTTTTTGATATTGGTCAGGAGAACAATAAGATAAATCGTATTTCCATCGAGGGAAAAATAGGTAGTCCTTGCACTCTAAGTTTTGTTTTACCAGCTTTTTCTCTCAGTTTTTAATATGGAAAAAATTATAACAAAAATTAGTGTATATTTAGGCATTTCCTTTGATACATTTAATTTTGGTATTGTGAGAGCTGGTAGCAAATGTCAGAACTTGTGAGATAATTTCTAGTTCTTTGGTTTGTTTGCTGCCTATGTAGGAAGTGATGTCAGACCTTAATTTATACATGACTATTGCTCATGCTTTGCTTACCTACTCTGCACACTCAAAGGTATAATACACAATTATAATACAGAATATAATACACAATTGTATTATGTGTGTTTGGCCCTTAAGAGTGCTGAGAATGTGCTTGTTGAGTAACTTAGCTTCCCTCTAGAGTGGTCAGTTTTTCTCATCTAAGAAAAGGAATCAGATAAGGTCCAAAGAATGACCTTGTACACACCTAGAATCTTTGTAATTATTCCATGTTAATTATATTGGCAATAAATTTTTTGCTGTTGTTAATCACCTCTTTCCATTTTTTATTTTTTTATTATTATTTTTTTTAGAGAGAGTGGGAGGAAGGGAGTCTGGGGGGCAGGGAGAGAGAGTGAGAGAGAGAAGCAAACATCGATGTGAGAGAGACACATCAATCCGTTGTTTCTTCCGGGGCTGGGGATTGAACATGCAACCCATGTACCTGCCCTTGACCAGGAATCGACCCTTCGGTGCGAGGGCCAATGCTCCAACCATTGAGCAACACTGGTGAGGGCAGCAGTAAAAAGTTTTCCTTGTTGCGCTGGAAATTTCAAGGAAAATTCATCCTGTGTTACAAGCTAGGTTGGGCTAATGGAAGCAGTCTGGGGAAAAGACTAGGACTAGGATAGAGAACTAGGACTTACCCTACAATTACTAAGGGCTGGGGTTGGTATCAGACACTTTGTTATTTATTTTGTTTTTTAGTACTATGTGAGATATTCCCCATTTTATGGATGAAGACATTGAAATGCAGAGTAAGGGCCCTGGCCAAGTAGCTCAGTTGGTTAAAACATTGTCTTAATACATCAAAGGTTTTGGGTTCAATTCCCAGTCAGGGCACATATAAGAATCAACCAATAAAAAAAAAATCAACCCAGTCCACATGGCTCAGTGGTTGAACCACGAGGTCATGGTTCGATTCCCAGTTAAGGCACATGCCCAGTTGCAGGCTTGATCCCCAGTGTGGGGTGTGTAGGAGGCAGCCAATCAATGATTCTCTCTCATTATTGTTTCTCTCTTCCTATCCCTTCCTCTCTGAAATCAATAAAAATATATATTAAAAAAATCAGCTGATGAATGCATAAATAAATAGAACAAATAAATGTTTCTCTCCCTCTCTCCCTTCCCCCTCCCTCACTTCCTCTCTCCCTCTCCCCCTCTAAAAATAAATCAATAAGTTAAAAAATTTTTAGTCTTAAAATACACACTGCTGTTTACTTCTAATTTAATCTTTATTCTTGAAAGTATTACATATCTCCCCCCCCCCCACCCACACTACTGTTTAAGAATAAGTGTAGAGTAAGGGATAACAGTGGGATTTGAAAGGAAGTTTCTAAATAAAATACTGATCTTTCTATTAGAGCAGTGTTTGCCCATTTGTTTTGACTGTGAGTCACAGAAAGAAAATTTTCATAATGACTAGTACACACATATGTGCATATTACTGCAGAGTTGCTGCCTTATGAATGTATCTCCTGGAATTGTGTAAAACGCAGGGATCCTCATAAATCTCACCCAAAACATAACAAAAAATTGAAACTATATGATGCCATATATGTACATAGACACATACACGTGTGTGCATGGTGCTATATTTGATATACTCTAATATTTACTATTGGATTTAAGAAAATGCTGTTAACCCACTAAATTGGTTTCACAACTCGCTAGCGGGCTGTATCCTGTAATTTGTCTTCAGAGCAGATGGTGGTGGTTATGGAAAAAAGCAAGCTAAACTGGAAACATTAAAAAAAAAGATGCAGCAGAGCTGTGTTTGGGAAAAATTGATCCTTAGACTTAAAATCAAAAACAGGTGTTCTTGGACTTTTCTAACACATGAGGAGTTATCTTAAGTATAATTGTATTACTTTACTTAGGCATCCAATTCAGTACCTAACTTTTAGGAGCTACTGCTTGCCAGTATGAGACTCTGAATTGATTGAGAAAGGGGGAGTGAATGAGATTTCTCCTTCACTGAAGACCCTACCTACCCCAAGGTTCAGGAGTACATTAGATTTTCCTTTGCCACCTTTTTTGGTGTTCTTTTTCTTTTCAATTTTACATGCAGCTTTTCCCTAGGGACACAAAAATATATGAAAAATAAAATAAAGTAATACTGTTTCCTTTGGGAAAGAAGACAATATAGAACCTGTATTTTTTAAAAAAATAGATTTTATTGATTTTTTACAGAGAGGAAGGGAGAGAGATAGTCAGAAACATCAATGAGAGAGAAACATCGATCAGCTGCCTCCTGCACATCCCTCACTAGGGATGTGCCCGCAACCCAGGTACATGCCCTTGACAGGAATCGAACCCGGGACCCTTCAGTCCACAGGCCAACACTCTATCCACTGAGCCAAACCGGTCTCGGCTAGAGCCTGTATTTTTAAAGCAGTTAGCATATAGAAGTAGAATGTACTTTTTGGTGAGGGCTGTCACTTAGTTGTAGTTAGGATTTTTGTCAGTTGCAGGTGATAGAAACCCACTTCAAATTTGCTGAAGTTAATTTGGGATAATTTATTGGAATCAAAAGAAAGGTGCAGGAAGGTAGGGCTACAGTGTAGGCGGGTCTAAGGACGTATGGGACCTGGGACTCGGGACTCAAAGATAATCAGATTCTTCCTCTCTGTAGATGAACATTTTCTACCTGGCTAACTCCTGGATATTACATTAGTTAAAACCACTTAAAACTTTCCTGACATACTCTCTAGTCCTAAATTTGAAAATCTGATGGAATAGAATCTTTAGGTGTTCAGAGGACAAGGTAAAGAAGAATTTGGCAACTCCCACAGGAATGTTAATCTGTTATCTTGAAAGAAGAGCAGTTCACGGAGAGGAGTGTGGTGTGTGGAACGTACTGGTTGTTTCTGAAGAGGATTCACCAAGGGAGAAATTTGTACAGGGTACACAGACTAAGACATTACTAAATCTGAAGCTGTTTTACTTTTTATAAAAGTTTTAGAACATTTTGTGGTATTGTGCCTTCACTTTTACTCGAGGGAGTAGGAAAATTCTGGTTAAAATGTCCTAGAGATTGGATGGATTAAATAGTGAATGAAGTTAAGTGCACCAATGATTGACTCTCTTTCCCCTTCTCCCTTCCTCTTTCTTCCCTTCCCTCCCTCTGTGAGTGTCTGTGTGTGTATATATATGTTTGTGTATATATAGTTATTTATTTTAGATTTTGATGCAGAGTTTTATTCTCACTTTTTTTCTGAAGTACAGTAACGTTCTGTTGGCATTTACCAATCTTTGATTTTGTTACCAACCCTCAACACAACTTCTTCCATTCTTCCATCTAATTAACCAACAAATATTATGTGTAATTACTATATATCAGGTACTGTTCTAGACTTCAAGGATTCAACAATGAATAGGACCAAATTCCTATTCTTACAGAACTCTCACCCCATGACTTTAGTTTTCTTTTCATCTATTGTGTCCTCTTTCTGTTTTTTTTTTTTAAACCATCTTAAGCATAGTTACTTTTAGTTTCTTTCGTGTTAATTCCAATATATGGATAATCTCTGAATCTGTTTCTCATCCTTTTCTCTATGTTAGTTACTTTTACCTGCTTCGCATGCCTAGTAACTTTATTGTATGTCACATATTGTGGATGGTATGTTGTAGAGACTCTGAATTGGTCATCTTCCTCTAAAGAGTGTAAAGTTTTGTGCTGGCTGGTAGCTAGAATACTGATAGATCACCTTATCTAGTCTAGGTTTAATTTTAGGTTTTATTAGGGTGGGTCTATTTTAGTTTTATCCATAATGCTTAGATTGTGGTTCTTCTCTCAGGGTTGGTCTTCCTGAGGTCTCAGGTGAAGTGCCAGGTTTTCACCAAAGTTACTCTGTCTAGGTCCAAACTGTAACCTGTCTTCCTAGCACTATGTGGCTTCTGAAATCTCTGCTCAGAGCTTCTGCTTGGACTCCTGGATTGTGCTCTGTTCTCATGCAACTTAGGACGTCACCCAAGGACCTGGAAGATTTTTTAATGTATATTTTTAAAGTGTCTATACTGCAGTTCCGTCCAATCATGGAGTCTCTTCAAATTCTAATCTTTTGGTTCCAGTCTTCATCACGTCTGCTCAGTGAGATACTGCTTGGCTTTTATTTTCCTGCACTCTATTTTGGAAAACGCCCTCAGAAAGAAAGCTAGGATGAATGTAGGTCTCATAACTTGTGCGTTTTCCTTTTGAAAATGTAATCTGTTATGTTTACGTTCAGTGTCTGTTAACTCCTGTTTTTATATTTATAACTGAAGGGTAGACCCGGGCCACCTGTTCCATCATAGGTGGATCAGAAGTACAAATTTCCATGAGAATGTCCAAGAGATTTTTAAAACAAAATTAAATCAGATTATTGTAAACTCTGTCAGAAAGTACTTCAATGTGAGATGGTGATGTCACGGAATCTAATATTCATTATTTAAGTGATAGGGTGTTACAGTCCCATGAGGATTGGTCAATCACTGCTTTCCTGTGTAAACAAAATCTATTTCCCAATAGAATTTGAGGCACCTGAGAATGAAAGAGATGCTACTATTATATGTTATCTATTGCTACATAGCAAATTATCCCAAAGTTTAGCAGCTTAAAACAACACACATTTGTTATCTCAGTGTTTCTGTGTGAGGAATAAGGGCATGGCTGAGCTGGGTTCTTTCCTTCAGGGTCTTTTCACTGGGCTACAGTGAAGGTGTCAGCTGGGGCCACAGTGCCACTTAGAGGCTTCACTGGGGCAGGAGCTGCTTGCAAGCTCACTCAGGTTTGATAGCAAGATTCAGTTCCTTGAGCGCTTGTGGACAGGATTTCAGTTCTTTGCTGGCTGTTGGCAGGCTACTTTTCTTCCATGTGAGCCTTTCTATGGGGCAGCTCACTGCATGACTGTTGGGGTCCATTAAAGTGAGTAAGGAAGAGAGTACTACCAAGATGGAAGTGACAATCTTCTGTAACCTGATCACGGACGTGACATCCTGTTTCCTTTGCTATAGTCTGTTTTTTTAGATGCAGTTCACTAGGTCTAGCCCACATTTGAGGAAGGGTGATTACAAAGAACATGGCTCTTTCAAGGCTCAGGAAGGTAAAGGTACCCGCAGCTTTACACCTTTTAGTTCTTTTTTCCCCCTTTACCTAGAACCTTTTTGATTGAGTGCCACTTGTTTTAACTATATTATCCAAAAACATTCCTTAGAAAAATCATAGTGATCATAACTTAGCTTTCTTCATAATGTGCATTGTCTTCCTGAAAGATGTGTATAATTTCTGGGCACTATAAAATATATTGCTATGTTCAGAACATATTTTTTGCTCAATCTAAGACTCCAGGGTTAAAATTATTTTAGGCGCTCAGTCATTTATTGTTATCCATTATTTTTTTTTAATTGGTTTTTTACAGGGAGGAAGGGAGAGGGATAGAGAGCCAGAAACATTGATGAGAGAGAAACATCGATCAGCTGCCTCCTGCACACTCCCCACTGGGAATGTGCCCGCAACCAAGGTACATGCCCTTGACCTGAATCGAACCTGGGACCCTTGAGTCCGCAGGCCGACGCTCTATCCACTGAGCCAAACCGGTTAGGGCCCATTATTATTTTCAGAAGTAAATTGAGACTTAGAGAACAAGATTTTCGTCTCAATTGCAAAAGTGATTCTCTGAAGTATTTTTTTATGATGCATTAGTTGCACATTTTTTTGAAAAGTATGTTAGATTATTCACTTTACACCTGACAAAACATTTTGCTTTTTTTAAAAAAAAAAGTATTTTTATTGATTTTAGAGAGGGAGAGAGATAGAAACATCAATGATGAGAGACAATCATCTATTGGCTGCCTCCTGGACATGTGCCCTGACCTGGAATCGAACCGTGACCTCCTGGTTCAGAGGTCGACACTCAACCACAGAGCCATGCCAGTCGGGCCAGATTTTGCTTTTTTGAGTCTGTAGGCTGACGCTCTATCCACTGAGCCAAACCGGTCAGGGCTCAGATTTTGCTTTTTTAAAAAGTAAATTGAGGTAGAGTACGCATAACATAAAATATACTATCTTTATTAAGTGTCCAGTCTAGTAGCATTAAGTATATTTAAATTGTTGTGAAACATCTTCAGAACTTTTTCATTTTGCAAAGCTGGAACTAATCCTGTTAAACAACAACTCTTCACTTTTCTCTCTCCTCAGCCCTTGGCAGCCACCATTCTACTTCTATTTCTAAGAGTTTGAATACTTTAGATATTTCATATAAGTGGGATCATACAGTTTTTTCTTTTTGTAAGTGGTTTATATTTCATTAACTTAAATATCTTCAAAGCTTATCCATGCTGTAGCATGTGTCAATTTCCTTTAAAAAAAAATACACACACACACACACACACACACACACACACGAGAGGTCCGATGCACGAAATTTGTGCAAGAGTATGCCTTGCAGCCCCGGCTTCGTCCGGAAGGTCATCCAGATGGTTGTTCCGCTGTTCGACCGTTTGTTCGATTTGCATATTACGCTTTTATTATAGATTTTTATTGATTTCAGAGAGGAGGGAAGATGGAGAAACATCAGTGATGAGAGAGAATCATTGATTGGCTGCCTCCTGCATGCCCCCTGTTGGGGATCGAGCCTGCAACCGGGCATGTATCCTGACCAGGAATTGAACCATGACCTCTTGGTTCATAGGTTGACTCTCAACCACTAAGCAGCACTGGCCAGGCAATTTCTTTCCCTTTTAAGGCTGAATAATATTCTGTTGTATGTATATACCACGGTTTATTCATTCATCTATTGATGGACATTTGGGTTGCTTCCACTTTTTGACTATTGTGAACAGTGCTGCTATGAACATGGTAGTACAGTGCTTTTCACTTTTTATTTTTTTTAATATTTTATTGATTTTTTACAGAGAGGAAGGGGGAGAGATAGAGAGTTAGAGACATCGATGAGAGAGAAACATCGATTAGCTGCCTCCTGCACATCTCCTACTGGGGATGTGTCCGCAACCCAGGTACATGCCCTTGACCGGAATCGAACCTGGGACCCCTCAGTCTGCAGGCTGATGCTCCATCCACTGAGCCAAACCGGTTTTGGCTTCACTTTTTTTAAAGAAGTTTTGCTAAGTCATCTGTGAGTTTGTTAGTGAGGAAAACATTACGTAGCTGGAAGACTTGTTGATTATTTGTCTTTCTCCTTGCCTGCTAACCATTTAACTTTATGTAAGATATACCCATCTGGATCTGTTGGACCTCTTAAAGAGAAGGAAACACATTTACAAAGTTGTGGTAAATTTTAAAATGTAACAGAGGGTAAAGAGCCCAGTGACTACTCATTTAATGCATTTACCTTTCATCTGGGGACACTTTAGTCATTTGCTTTCAGAACTTTTGAGTTTGTCTTTGTTGTTTTGGTGAAAAATCTCCATCATAATATTAAATATAGGTATTGTAATTACTCAACTGTACGATGTACACATTTTATATTTTAAAAACAAATAGTAACTTTAAGGTTGAGAGGGAAGAATGAGTTACAGAAAAGAAGCAATTAGAAATGTTTGTCTTCTAGGCTCATCAACAGAGCAGACGTGCAGATCGTTTATTAGCTGCGGGGAAATATGAGGAGGCTATTTCTTGTCATAAAAAGGCTACAGGTGAGTATTTTCTTTAAGAAGAAGTACTGAGTCTAAAACTGTAGGGCAGTTCTTTCCTCCAGTATTTCTCAACACTTTATTTGGAATGAAAATAATAGTAATGATGTGCTGTGACCCCACTGACCCCCTGGAACATCAGCTTGCATTATTTTTTTTAAATATATTTTTTATTGATTTCAGAGAGGAAGGGAGAAGGAGAGAGAGAGATAGAAGCATCAATGATGAGAGAGAATCATTTATCGGCTGCCTCCTGCATGCCCTTTAGCGGGGATCAAGCCTGCAACACAGGTATGTGCCCTTGACTGGAATCGAACCCGGGACCTTTCAGTCCACAGGCCGATGCTCTATCCACTGAGCCAAACCAGCTAGGGCAGCTTGCATTATTTTTTGAGTGTGTTTGATTTCCCAGCTCCTCTCAACCCAGATTTCCTTCCTTCCTTCCTTCCTTCCTTCCTTCCTCCCTCCCTCCCTCCCTCCCTCCCTCCCTCCCCCCCTCCCTCCCCACTCCCCCCCTCACCTTATTTTTCTTTCTTTCTTTTCCTCCCCTCCCCTTCTTACCCCCCTGCGCACAAAGATTCACGCAATAGGCCTTCCTTCCCCTGGCCGCCGGCAACAGGTTTCTTCCAGCACCTGGGACCCAGGCCTTTGGTCTGGCCGCAGCAAGCCTCTTCAGTCTTCACTCCGGCCAGAGCCTTCTGCCTTTGCTCCATGCCTGCATATGCAAATTAATCACCATCTTTGTTGGGTTAATTTGCATAGTCACTCTGATTGGCTGGTGGGCGTAGCGGAGTAACACAATTTGCATGTTTCTCTTTTATTAGTGTAGATTGATTTCAGAGAGGAAGGGAGAGGGAGAGAGAGAAACATCAATGATGAGAGAGAATCACTGATCAACTGCCTCCTACTGGGGATCGAGCCCACAACCTGGGCATGTGCCCTGACTGGGAATCGAATCGTGACCTCCTGGTTCATAGGTTGATGCTCAACCACTGAGCCATGCCGGTCAGGCCAGACTTCTTTCTAAACCATGAAAATTATACATTCCATATTGGTAAACGATTCCTGGACACGGCTTTCTGAGCCCGATGATCCCTAAAGACAGAAGTGATGGCCAGATGTCTGCCAGTATATCTTGGTTATATTATAGAAAAGGAGTCTGGATTTCAAAGTTAGCTATTTTGGGTTCTGAAAGTAATAATTAGTTTGACTCCAACCAATTAATTTGCACTGAGTTTCTGTTTTCTAAAATCTTGATAATGCAAGATGCATCAAACTCCTGTGGTTTTTCTTTAGCTTCTCTTCTGAATATTTCATCTATATATTCATGCTTGTAATATTGTGCTGTGATAGCTTTTTTTTAAGGTATAAAATTTATAGAGTAACTGGCTTCTTATCAAACACTTAATTTTTATCCCAATCAGGCATACAACCTAGCATATGTTGAACTCAGAAATAGATCTTTGGGGTGTGTTTTTGTTGGATGAATAGCATATGTAAAAGCTTTGGGGAAAGGGCTGTTTTACTCATGCTTCATCCGAAATGGTATAGCTACCTTTCTTAGAGCAAACCTTATCACCTCTCTGCTAGAGGAAGTTACTCTCCTTTTCCTCTAGGCCAGTGTGATAATCCGAGCCATGTTCTTTCCTGGTAGAGTCTGCCTCTCCTGTGTTACCTTACTGCTGAAAAACAGACCACATCGTGGACACTGGTTTGGATAAGTCCTCTTATGTCAGTGATTTTTGCCTGTAAATCAGTGATTTTCAGAGAAAATTTCAACTCATTTTTTTTTTAAAGAATTAGTTTTGCTACTGAAGTGTACCACTTCAGCTATACAGCTGAGTATAGTATATTGTACCCCATAAATCTTTGTGAATTTTTATGGTGAGTTTTATAGGGGCTTAATACAACATTAAACTTTGTAGCTAGTTCTCTTTAAGTCTTTCATAAACCCTACTAGAGGCCCAGTGCACGAAATTTGTGCACGGGTAGGGTCCCTAGCAGCTGCTGGTTGCCGGCCGGGTCCTCCCTTCCCCTGGCTGCCTGCCACTGATCAGGGCCTCCCTTCCCGCAGTTGGCCAGCCAGCCCCAGCCCCTGAGTTGAACTCCTGGTCTAACTCCCAGTCGAGGGGACAATTTGTGTATTAGGCTTTTAATATATAGGATTTTGTTGTGAATCAAATTGTTAAATTTGTAGTCACTATAAAGAAAAGATAATGTATTATATACTATTTAAGAAAACCATGTTGTAGATGAATGCCACAGTGAAATGACACCTTTAGTAAAATAACCCAGGGTGGTCATGGTTACACATCTGTAACATATTAAGATGGAGTGATTAGTATATGTTAGGTGTTGAGCAGTAGGACATTCTGAAGAAAATGTATATAAAAGGGAGAAAAGTATTTTTCATTCCTAACCTATATCCATGTCTTTATTAGAAGACTTAAAACTAATGTTGGGCTTTAAACACCTCTTCCCCCTTTGTCTGTATCTAAATTCTGTGACATTCTCAGGAGTCAAAAGATAAAGGCAGCCTGTTGGATCCCATTAACTTTAATTATGGTGATAGAACTTATGAGCCAATTTGGGAGTTTAAACTTGGTTAAAAATAGCCTTGTAACTTATATACTAAATGCATAGCCCATGGACACAGGCAATAGGATGGTGAAGACCTGGGGGGAGGGGGTTGGTAGAGGGTGGGAGGAGGGAGGTCAAGGGGGGGGGTAAACAGGAGACATCTGTAATACTATCAACAATAAAAATAGATATTAAAAAATAGCCTTGTGTTGCATTTCTGAGTGGAGTTGTCAATGTAATACTAGTTTGAAAACTGACATGGTTGGAATGACCTCAATGTTTTGTAAATTGACTGACATTTAGGGCTTGTAACAGCAGTGTTTTGGGAGGTGTGGATGTAGATGTATTTTGAGAGGAGGGAATTTAACATTTGGAAATCATCTTAAAGATATGACAGGGAAAGGTTTCTCTGAGAAAGACTCAAGAGGAAGGAAAGCCTGAACTGAGAGAACTTAGGGCAAAAGAAGGGGACTCTGTTCAGCTGTCAAAGATCAGAGGAGATTCTGAGACTAAAAATTTACCTTGAGATTGCATAGCTAAGGACTCAGAGCCTGTATACTATATAGAGTTTTGATAGTGTTTGTTTTGTAAATGTGTTGAAATAAAGCGGTAACTTGATTTCTCTTTCCTTTTTGAGAAAGGTATGATCTACTCTTGAGGTGGACAGTAACTGAATTAGATGAAATGAGTATATGAGCATTCATTGGACAGATAAACTGAGATACCAAATCTCAGGAAGAAAAAAAGCTGTCTAAACGTGGCCGGAGGTGGAGAGAAGTTGTTCACATTTTACCATCTAATATGAAAAAAGGAAAGCTTAAGAGGCCACAAACTCTTGTTAGAAAAATCTATTGCCTTGAACCATTGGTTCCCAACCTTCTGGCCCTTTAAATACAGTCCCTCATGTTGTGACCCAACCATAAAATTATTTTCGTCACTACTTCATAAGTGTAATGTTGCTACTGTTAGGAATCATACTGTAAATATCTGATATGCAGGATGGTCTTAGGCAACCCCTGTGAAAGGGTCGTTCGACCGCCAAAGGGGTCATGACCCACAGGTTGAGAACCACTGCTTTAAACCCTTGATTAACAGTTGTAACTGGATTGGTGTAATTCTCCTTTATTAGCTTTCTGCAGTCCAGTTCTCTAAGTGCATTTCATTTCTTTCACAGACAGCAAAAAGAGCAAAAGCTTAAATGGGAAGTTGATAATATCCATTGACAATGCTTAGAACTCAAAAAATGAACATTTGAGATGAGCAGACCTCAGAGTGCAGTGTTTCTGTGTATTTGGTTGAAAACAAGTCTTTTTTTTTCTTCTTTTTTTTGGCAAGGCACATATCTTTACTCCTGCAGGAGGGTGCACACGCACATGGTCTGGGAGCACACGCACACTGAGCGGGCAGTCTGCTCGACTTTTTATTCTTGGCTTTTTATTCCTGATGCACCTGACCTGTCCCTTACTCTTGGAGCTTATGCTCAGTCTTTCGTGATTGGCTAACTTAAAGGAAGGGGTTGACCTTTGCCGGAAAACAAGGCTTGACCTACCTTCCCATTAGACTGTGGTGACGTGAAAATGACTCAGAGTAGATTAGTCTTTGTCATTAAGAGGTAATATTTTGCTCTGTGTGCCCCAGATAAGTTGTACAATTTGTACTTTGGTACCAGATTCATGATAGAATAGTAAAAGATGTTATTTTAAGAATTAATAGATTCTTCAGATTTTCATAGTTCCTTTCCCCCATCATTTGTTTAATATTTACTTTAAATATTAGCCTAGTGTTGTAATTGAAGGAAGCATTTTAACCAGATTTGTTAGATTTTTGTGAGTAAATGTTTCTTAAATTTCTGCCTTGGTGGAGCTGGAGCATTTGTTCCTTTTGTGACTCTGGAGTAAATCCATGACCATGTAATCAGATTAAAAATTTTTCCTTTTAAAATAAATTTTTTTAATAAAATATATTTTAATTGATTTCAGAGAGGAAGGGAGAGTTAGAAACATCAGTGATCAGCTGCCTCCTACACGCCCCCTACTGGGGATCAGGCTCAAAACCTGGGCATGTGCCCTTGACTGGAATTGAATCTAGGACTCTTCAGTCCACAGGCTGACATTCTGTCCACTGAGCCAAACCAGATAGTGCTAAAATAACTATTTTTTAAGGCCCAGATTTAAAATCTGGGAAATACTTTAAGTCAGCGGTCACCAACCTTTCAGACCTCACTACCGCTGCTTTAAATGACAGTGTGACTGCTGTTGAATTCTTTGTGCTTTGGCAGCTCAGTGTCCTTGGGTATCCTTTTCTCTCATGTTACAGTTTTAAGGTTCAAAGGGAGGCATTCCAGTTAAGTTTGGTTTCGCCAAATCGTTCCATTTGTTAAGAAAGCAGATTTAAAGCAAACTGTAGTTCAGACAAGGAGACAAATATATGCAGACATAATGGGAGGGATGTCTAGGAAAATTCATCCACACCATCAGAGCAATAGATAGAATGTCTCAACTGAGTTAAACATGAACAGAAGGAAAAGAAATAGTCTTTGTGCACCCATACACATTTAGCATAGGAATAAAAGAAAAAAATGGAGGAAAAAGGTAAGTATGGCTGGAGCAAAAACTGTATAACCAATTCTGTGCTTTTGTTACCAGCAAGACCATGAGACTTTGGATCTTGTTTTCTCAAAGGAAAGATTTCAATCGAGAGACAGTATAGAAAAGCAAAAGCAAGCAAGCATTTGTTGACCATAGCAAAAACACATTTAGGCCAGTGAAACAAGGAAGAGCAGAGAGGGAGCCTCAGGAAGTCAGAGAAAGGGGACCTTGGAGACAAATTCAGGGGGTTAGCCTGGGATAAGTTGCTGCTGCCCCATTTCTCCCCTGGTTGCAAGTCTTGTGGGGTCCCTTGGCGTTTAGGAGGTAGATGCCTGTGAGGGAAGACGGGAAGGAAGGGAATGGCATGGGTATGCTCTCTGGAGCAAGAGTGACGGGGACCTTCATTCTCAGGGTTTTTGAAGCTGGGCATTTAGAGGAGGTCTTAGGAGAGGATCAATAGAATGTTCATCAGCTTTATGCTAATATACTAAAATGAGATTTATTCGCTTAATTTGTCTATCCTTGGGTGTGATTGGCAAATGACACTAATTGGATTTCTGTTATGTGTCTCCCTGAGTAGGGTGATTTAAGCTATTTACCTTTAAAGTGCCAGCCATTTACTTTTCTGTATTTTTGGTTTAGGGATGATAGGATTCACTAGGTGGCTGCACACTGCTATTTAACTATTTGACTTAGTTTCCCTATTCCCACGTGTCCTGGAATTTTCCTAGCTTCTTACTTCAGAAGTTAAGAACCGAGGTCTCTTCCGTCTCACTGACACACTTTCTGTTGGGGTGGGGGAATCCAGTTAAAATGTGTCTTAAATACTGTGGCAGAACCTGGCAGACAGCTGTTCTAAGTCATGGACTCTGAAAATCATTAACATATTTGGATTAACACCAGGCAGAAAGCAGTGCCTTGTAGTGTTGTAGGCGGTGGGAATGGCACCAGGTGTCTGACTGATGGGGTCAGACTGTACCTGGGTTCAGCAACCTTGGTACTTGAGTTCTGGCTAGGAAAAGAATTCAGAGCCAAGACTCAAACTTGTTGGAGAAGATTTATTAGGCAAGCAAAGAGAAAGGAAACTCAGAAATTTCCAGTGGGCAGCTGAGAGAGTGGGCTAGGGCTCCTTTTAACTCCACGGAAGGAGTTAACTGCTTTCATATTCAAGCTAATCTATGGGGTCTGTCCTGCCATCTTGTGTCCTTGTATGGAGTTAGATGGGGCTTTCCTCCAGCCCCCTTATTCTCTAAGGGTGGGGGCCTACCACATGACAGGGAAGAAAAGGTCAGGAGAATCTGACCTGCGTGATCAGAGGCTTTCTAGGGTGTTGAGGGTGTAGGGTGTCTTAGGGGTGAGGTATTTATTAACAGTACTTACCTCCAATATCTGCTCTACCAGTGTGTTTTTTTTTAATATATTTTATTGATTTTTTACAGAGAGGAAGGGAGAGAGATAGAGAGTTAGAAACATCGATGAGAGAGAAACATCGATCAGCTGCCTCCTGCACATCTCCCACTGGGGATGTGCCCGCAACCCAGGTACATGCCCTTGACCGGAATCGAACCTGGGACCCTTCAGTCCGCAGGCTGACGCTTTATCCACTGAGCCAAACCGGTTTCGGCTGCTCTACCAGTTTTATTCCATTGCTAGGTGTCTAGCAGTTCTGTCCTGGTGATCTTTTGTAACTGGCCCATTGTCCTTGCTCTGCTCATGTTTGTCGAACTGTCTACCACAGTAATATCTGAAAAAAAGGCAAAAGAGAAACTTAATGTAGAGGTGAGAGATGGTGAAAAGTTTATAGTAAGCAAGAAATAAAAAATCGCCCTGACCGGTTTGGCTCAGTGGATAGAGCGTCAGCCTGCAGACTGAAGGGTCCCAGGTTCGATTCTGGTCAAGGGCATGTACCTTGGTTGCGGGCACATCCCCAGTAGAGGGTGTGCAGGAGGCAGCTGATCGATGTTTCTAACTCTTGATTCCTCTCCCTTTCTGTAAAATAATTCAATAAAATATATTTTAAAAAAATAAAATAAATAAAAAATGGAGATTGAGTATGATCTATTAATTTTGTAAAAATATATTTTTATTGAATTCAGTGAGGGAGAGAGAAAGATCAATGAGAGAGAATCATTGATCGGCTGCCTCCTGCATGCCCCCTACTGGGGATCAAGCCTGCAACCCAGGCATGTGCCCTTGACCTGAATCGAACCTGGAACCCTTCAGTCTGTAGGCCAATGCTCTATCCACTGAGCCAAACCAGCTAGAGCTGATCTGTTATTATTAATATTAATACCTCATCTTGGTCCAGACAGGATATAGAAGGCCTTATACCAAAATATAATATGTAATTAAACATAAGTAGGTGAGAAAACCTCCCTCTCTTCTACTCTCTAAAAATTAATGGGAAAAATATCCTCAGGTGAGGATTACAAAAAAAAGCACTGTGGGTTCTTGCATATTTGATAGAATTTGGCTTTAAACTTGCTAGCAGTCAGGTCAAAGAGGAACATTATGGATTTTTACAGTGACTATTTTAAGATCAAAGAGAAATTTATTAAGTTATTGCCCATTTATAGTCTTTGTCAATGACACAATATGTTTGACAACTTGCTTACAATAAATGTCAACAAGGGTTTTAACTCCCTAATTCCTAGCAGTCTGTTGGCATAGCTCAGAAACAAGTCAGAAGTTCTTTAGGAGGCCCAAATGATAGTCCAGATGTTTATGCCAGTAAAAAAGTCATTGATAATCATCCTATATAATAAAAGAGAAACATGTAAATTGACCTTCCCTCTGCTATGCTCACCAGCCAATCAATGCAAATTAACCCGACAAAGATGGTGGTTTAATTTGCATACACATGCGCCAGGCAGAGAGCAGAGCAGGAGAGGTGGCAGCTTGGGGGGACATGGCTCCTTTGGTCGCTCCCAGTGACCAAGGGAGCCATGCCCCCGCCCCCCCCCAAGCCGCCAGGCGGAGAGCAGAGAGGGAGAGCTGGTGGCTTGGAGGACTTGGCAGAGTGGGAGGCTGTGGGACGGAGACAGAGCAGGAAGGGAAAACCAAGAGCGCGGGGAGCACCAGGAATTCTGGGAACAGTCGTTCTGGTGGCAGCCCCAGGACCGGAAGCAGAAGCCCAGAGCATGGGGAGCACCAGGAATACTGGGAATCGTAGTTCTGGTGGCAGACGGATCTCCTAGACACTAAAGCAAAGTGAGCCTGGAGCAAGTTACTGTGCGGTGGGGGATGGAAGGAAAGCAAAGGTGAGAGACATAAGTAAAATCAGAGTGTCTAGGAAAAATTAAAGGGAAGATATCCTAAAACTTCCAGGAAATCTTCACCAATGAAGCAAAGAAAAAAAATGCCTCTATTATTCTGTGAGCAACAAACCAAACTGGGTTGGGGGTCTCAGACAATTCACTCATATGACTGCAAAGACAGACAGAAACTCCCGGATTGGAGAGGACTCCTCTGAGGGCTCCCAGATTGGAGAGGGTGCAGGTCGGGCTGAGGGACCCCCACACCCCCCAGTGCATGAATGTCGTGCACCGGACCTCTAGTATCTTTATATTTTTGTGAGCATGAGTAATAGGGTTTTGATGGGTTCTTGTTAAATTTTCATCCTCAATTCTATTTTCTTATTGGGCCATCTTTACTTCCTTAATTGTGAAATCTACAGGGGTTTTAAACAACAAACTCTTCAATCCTGGCTGGTGTGGCTCAGTTGGTTAGAACATTGTCCTGCACTGAAGGGTTGCAGGTTTGATTCCCAGTCAGGGCATATATCCAGGGTTGTGAGTTCGATCCCAGTTGGGCACGTATGGGAGGCAACTGATTGATGTTTCTCTCTCACATCGATATTCCTTTCTCTCTCTCCCTGTCTCTCAAATTAATTTAAAAAAGAACAAACTCCTTCAAGATGAGGTAGGGAATGGCTACATTTGATTCCCACTGACATATTTTTAAATTCTCATCTTGTTTCTTTTCAGAAACAGGATAACTATATAATAGCAGAGTTGCTTCTAAGATCATTTCTCTCTGTCACATGAGGAGTATTAAAACTCTTCCTTTGCCCTGTTACTTACAAAATGACAACACTCATATTAATGTGCCTCTTTTTTTTTAAACCAGCATATCTTTCTGAAGCCATGAAGCTAACACAGTCTGAACAGGTGAGACATTTTCTTAATATTTACAACAAGGGTTAGAAGGATTTTCTTGTGAAGAGTTGACTTGTGTATAAAACCAAGCATTGGGCACCTCTCAAAACACTATAGTCAAAATACAGTATGGGGCGAAAGTAGGTTTGCAGTTGTTCATATGAAAAATAATACAATAATTAATAAAAATGCAAGAATAAACTTTTTCGTGTACTTTCAACTGTAAACCCACTTTTGCCTCACCCTGTATATAAATGGGCAAAAGAAAAGTATTGTAGAAAGGAAATGATAACTAAATGAACTGCTGTTGATTACCAGACACACCAGACATGTATGCAGAAACTCCTATCCTTCTTTCCTAGTGGTTACTTACAGATCTCAGAGTGCCACATGTGTCCTAGAGGGGCCTCGTAGGGCCTTTCCTGATCATTAGCTCATTTGACCAGGAGCTCACAGTAAGTAAGCTGGCCTGGGCAAGGGGACCTGTTGGCCTTCCCTTTGCTTCTCAAAGATAATTTAAATCTAAACTTATCTTTCCCCAAATTCCTAAGCAATTCTGGTATTTGTTTTTAATCCTTACTCGAGGATATTTTTCCCATTGAGTTTTTTAGAGTGAAAGGGAGGGAGGGGACAAGGAGAGAGAAACATTGATGTGAGAGAGAGATATAGATTGGTTGCCTCCTGCTTATATCCCGAATGGGGCCGGGGATCAAACCTGCAGTCAAACCTGTGACCCTTTGGTCTACAGGCTCTAACCATTGAGGAACAGGCCAGGTGTTTGTTTGTTTTTTTTAAGTTTTTCAGGTAGAAACCCAGAAAAGGGATTGCTGGGTCATATGGTAACTCTATTCTTAATATTTTGAGGACCCAACATACAGTTTTCCATAGTGGTTGTACCAGTTTACATTCCTACCAGCAGTGAATGAGGGTTTCTTTTTTCTCTACAACCTCTCCAACACTTGGTACAGGTGTGAAGTGGTATCTCATTGTAGTTTTTTTTCTTTTTGGTTAATTCTCACCCGAGGATATTTTCCCATTGATTTTTAGGGAGAGTGGAAGAGAGAGGGAAAGACAGAGAAACATTAATGCGAGAGAAGCACATTGATTGGTTGCCTCCTACACGAGCCTTGATGAGGGCCCGTGCTGGGGAGGAGCCTGAAACCAAGGTACATACAGGACCCTCTGGTCCACAGGCTGTTCTACCCCTGGAGCCAAACCGGCTAGGGCTGGTTCTGGTACTTTTTAACTTGGTCTCACCAATGGCTTTAAATTGTTTTCTGTGTTTGGGGAAGGCTTCCCTAGGTTTTTAAATTACCTTTATCCACAGATGATTTCCTGATTATACAAGTGGTAGGTACATAGGAGGTGATTGGTAAACGTTTAATTGAATTAAGGAGATCCCTTTCTGTGAGGAGATACCAGTGGCAAAGAAAAAACACAGAGTTCCTCAAACTGAACCAAGAGAACTGAGAAGTTGTGTTTTATCACACGCACTTCCCTTTGATTATAGAACTGCTCATGTTAATCCTGTAATATAGATGTGCACTGAACCTTCTGAACACCCTGTCAGTGAAAAGACTTTTTAGCTAGTTATGGAATTGATGTCTAAAGAGGAAGATTTTCTGTTTTTAAGCCGAGTATCAATGGCATTGCAGAGAGTTAAGGCACAGTTAAAAAAGGTCTGATTCAGTATGTGGATTTGGAATAGTACTTCTGACTTGCTGAGTGAATGGTGTTCTGTTTATATTCATAAGTTAGCGTAAGTGTTAACTTACCTAGAAATAACTAGTTATTTTGAAAAACATTTGAGGTTTAATTGAATCATAGACATAGTATATAGATTTTTAAATGTTATCGGGCTATTCAGAAAGGAAGGTCTTGGAATAGTATTTGCTGGACATTACTAAAGAGACTCATAATGTAAAATTGTTCCTTTCTTTCTGTGTAACAGGCTCATTTATCACTGGAACTGCAAAGGGATAGCCACATGAAACAGCTCCTCCTCATTCAGGAGAGGTGGAAGAGGGCGAAGCGGGAGGAAAGGTTGAAAGCCCAGCAGAGCACAGACAAGGATGCCGCTGCCCAGCTTCAGGCATCTCACAAGCCCTCTGCTGAGGAGGCAGAAGGCCACAGTCTCCTTCTCTCTCAGAACTACAGCCCTTCCACAGAGAAACACCTGCCTGAAATTCAGAGGGTCTTTGATAGGGATCCAGACACACTGCTATTTTTACTTCAGCAAAAGAGTGAGCCAACAGAACCATGCATTGGAAGCAAAGCCCCAAAAGATGATAAAACCATTATAGAAGAGCAGGCAACCAAAATTGCAGATTTGAAGAGGCATGTGGAATACCTTATGGCTGAGAATGAAAAATTAAGGAAAGAAAATAAACAACTCAAGGCTGAAAAGGCCAGACTTCTAAAAGGCCCAGTAGAAAAAGAGCTGGATGTAGATGCTGATTTTGTTGAAAAGTCAGAGTTATGGAGCTTGCCACCACAGTCAGAAACTGCTACAGCCTCTTCAACCTGGCAGAAATTTGCAGCAAGTACTGGGAAAGCCAAGGATATTCCAATACCCAATCTTCCCCCCTTGGATTTTCCATCTCCAGAACTACCCCTTATGGAACTCTCTGAGGATATTCTGAAAGGACTTATGAATAATTAAAATGGAAGGCCATAGAAGAGGTGAGAAGAGGAAATAATACAGTTAATCCAGAAGAAACAAAAAAGGGAAAAGCACATACAAGGGTAATCCTGGAAACGCTTCATTACCTGGCACCCGTGGAGAGGAGGCAGCGCAGGACTCGGGAAGCGGTCACTGTGAAATACGCCGAGTATCTGACTTCTGACTCAAGCTAATGATTCCAGACTTGGCAGACACTAACCCCTCGGAGGTTCACTTTCTCCTAATACAAACCAAATGGCTACCTGGAATAATTTTTTCAAGCAACAATTATTTTTCTTATCTTCAGGGTTAAAATGTATAAAAGTATGTTATGTGTAATTAATCTATAATGCCATAAATGATAATGCAAAACAAATAATACGGTGGCCTGGGAGGCTGCCTTGTATTTGAAACATGCTTTCTATCATGCATTGACTGTATGCATTTTGTTATGCACATTTCATTTGTTTAATAAGGTGTGTAAGACACCTTTCTAGATGAAACTCTGTGTGCCACACTTTGCACTACTCATAACATAATGATAACCTCAAGACTATCAGGAGAAATATTTAAATTTCCATTTTATGAAGAACCAAATTATTAGTTATGCTTTTTTAAAAAAATTACCAGTTTACATAATTAATCAGGGTGCATTTAAGTTCTAATTTTTTTTGTTTATTGTATAATGCATCATTTGAAAATACCAAGGAAATAATCCTTTTGTTTTTAATGATGCACGAGTGGAAGTAATGCTAGTTGGCAGTATTTGATTGTAAGAAATCAATAAAGTACTTGTGTTTTATACCTTTGGTGAACGTGGTTGGTACTTGAAAAGCAAGTTTTATATGGTTTCTATGTTGTAAATTTTGAATATGATTTTGAAGAGATTCTATCAAAGGATTACTTTGGTATATTACAAATTTCCTTCAGTGTTTTGTAGTTCGGTTCCTCTCTAGGGAGCAAGAACAAGGAAGTTCCTGAGTCCTAAACGTGTTCCCAACCTTTCCTTGTCCTCGCACACATGAAAAATGCTCAGGTGGAGCTGCCATTCCTGGGCACCTGCCACCAGCTGGAGGGAGCGTGGCGGTGGGGAAGCGCCCGCTGGGCCTTCTCTTCTGCAGAGCCCAGGTGCTCCGGGATGAGAAGGCCAAGGGGGCATAGAAGGGAAACACGTGTGAGTGTAAGCACTGAGTTTGTTCAAAGCATAGACTTGGTTTATTGTGTGGAATTGAGGGAGTGACAGAAATAAGGAGGAACAGCAGACTGCCTCCCCTGAGGAAACCAGGGACAGTGGGGCCGAGGGCTAGGGTCTGGCTTACATGTTTAGTGGTGAAGCTAGCAGAAGTAGGATGACACGGAGTGACCATTCAGAGGTCATGTTTTTTTCTTGTGTTGTCTTGCTACAGATGAAACCAAAAGTAAACTAACTTCTTAAAAGAGTTCCACTCTGTTAAAAGTTATATTAATTTGCCCACCTCAGTGTTGTTGAATATTTTGCTTGCCTAGCCTTCCTTATAAAATTTCAGATTTAACAAGTTTGTGCCAAAAACAAACTATTAGCCTAGCCACTTCTCATTTAAAAAGGAGATTTATTAGGGCTGACATGAATACTTTCAAATCACATTCCTTTTCTGCCACCACCCTCTTCCTCCCCTCCCCTGCCCTCCCATGACTGTTGGCAGTGATATGCATTTTGCAGGACCTTGCTCTGTGCGTTTCCACTAACAGCTGCACGTTAAGTGAACTAATCTTTTTCATTGTCTTGGAAGTTCTTTTCCCCACTATTTAGTACTCTTGTTATATCTGGTTTTTAAGTTTCGTGTTTGCGTCTTGATAGAATGTATGTGCCTTTTGACCAACATGACATGGCATCCTTGTAACATCCTAGCACGGGGTCTTCTGTAGAGTAGATTCTTAAAACAAAAAAACACCTGTTTTACTCAATTGTAGGACCTAGCCTCTGGGCTTGTGGCCCATCTCTGATTTGGGGTTTTTAGGTGTTCTTGTGTCCTCTCTCTCTAGTTTAAGGCACTGAAAGGGATTTGAGAATAGCTTGCTTCCAGAAAGGAATGCACTATACATGCATAGGAAGTTTAGCAGGTCTTGTCTTTCCTTACTGAGGGGTGGCCTCTTGCTACTGAACCCAGATAACTAGCTGGGCATTAAAGAAGTTCAGGAAGCCTAGTCCTGAGTTCTTATTTTCGGCTTTTCACAGAAGGACAATAAACACTGCTTTCAGAAAGTAAGTGGTATGTAAGAATCTGGGCTGTGCCGCTGTGGTGACCACAGTAATCCATACTTCCTTGAAACCAGGCTTAAGAGAAAAGGAAATCAGAAGAAGGTATTTTCAAAATAGTCTCTTCAAAGCCATTGTTCACATTTTATCAAGGTTATTGAAATAAAATATTTTGTCTCTAGGTGAATCAGTTCAAAATGTTAAATACTTTACCTTTCTGCTTTTAACACTTCCTAGGTACTTTTTTGTTTTAATGTATTTTGGATCTCATAATTTTTAGGGCCTTTAAGACCTATTATTTTACAAAGAAACAAATTTGAGTCTCAGAGAGTTATGTGAAGTTTTATACCAGACTGAGAGCAGAGCCAAGAGGAAGGTGTCTGACTAGCAGTCCCGTGCTGTTTTTACTGGGCTACACTGGAGCTGAATTGTCTAGTTTTCCTACTGTGGCCAAGGGAACTGGTCATTCAAGTTTCTCCTCAGGCACACATTATACCACTGCACCTCAACTACCGATCATCTGGGGAAGTTGAGTTCATCCTCACACTCGGCTGTAAGAGGATAATGTGCATTTTCTGTGGTGTCCCTTGTTAATCCTTACCCCAGGATATTTTCCCATTTGACTTCTTTTTTTTAGAGAATAGAAAGGAAGGGGGGGAGAGAGAGAGGGAGGGAGGGAGGGAGGGAGGGAGAGAAAGAAATACCTGTTGATGTGAGAGACATCAATCGGTTACCTCGGGCACGCATCTTAGGGGAGGCAACCAGTTGATCAAGGTACGTGCCCTTGACCAGAACCAACCCTGAACTGGGTCCTTCAGTCCTCAGGCTGACGCTCTATCCAGGAAGACAAACTGGCTGGGATGATAATCCCTTTTAATTTGTGGGGAGTTGAGATTCAAGTTTTGTTTTCAAAGATGAATACTGGTGTGAGGCAGTCTGCCATCGGGTATTTATAACTTATTGAAGGGTCAAGACATGAATTGTAATAATAGCTAGTTATTGAATCATTTTAGACCGGTAGGCTTTATATGTAAAGATCAAAGTGACCTTTATCATATTTTTGTCATAATCTCAGTGTTTTGGAGACCTCTGTGGGAGTAAAGTGGCATGGCTGTTTAAAAAAGGTTTCTTCAGTTTGGTCTCTTGTCCCAGATGGACTCATGTCCTTTTAAGAGTCACGGATGATGAACAGTGCCATCTAGTGGGCAGTGAGGAATTTTTTTGGGTCAAAGGGGGTTTGGTGGGGCCACAGAGTTTAAAAGTCCCTAGTCACTAATATTTAAATACTCTAGTAAATATTCTCATATTCAAGAGTGGTTTAGCGACATGTATAGACAAAAAAGATCTCAATTAAAATCAGTGTAATCTGGTTAATGAACCACCATCTTCTGCTTCTAAAACTTAGTAAGTATTGCCCTAGCTGGTTGGCTTGTGGATAGAGCTTTGGCCTACAGACCGAAGGGTCCTGAGTTTGATTCCAGTCAAGGGCACATGCCTGGGTTGCAGGCTTGATCCCCAATGCGGGACATGCAGGAGGCAGCCGATCAATGATTCTTATTGATGTTTCTATCTCTCTCTGAAATCAATAAAAAATATATTTAAAAATGATGAGCGAATCATTGATAGGTCGTCTCCTGCATACCATACCCCCCACTGGGGATCAAGCCTGAAACTCGGGCATTTGCCCTGATTGGGAATTGAACTGAGACCTAGTTCACAGGTCAACGATCAACCACTGAGCCACACCGGTCAGGCAATACTCGGGTAACTTGATAAGAACTGAGATTTTTAAAGAAGCAAACAGTTTGAGGTTGACTCTGTTTGTGGTCATCCCTGTTTACCTTTTAAATAAACCTTTCTCCCCGAAGTTCAGTTGCCAGTAGTGGCTCCTACCTCACTGAGCCCACAGAAAACACCAGGAGCACTAGTCATGAGGAGGAGTAAGTATCTCACTTTAAAATCTTGGTAAACTGCTACTGGTTGGAAAGGTCGAAATGGAATACTTAGAACCAAGCGCGGGCTCCCAGCTCAGAAAGCACTGCGGTGTACCAATATGTCCTGTGTCGTTCTTCAAAGTTCCACTCACCAGGGATGAAGAGCAATTTCCCATGACTATACAATTTCTAGAGTTTGTACGCTTTAGAATATTTAACCATTCGTCGTGGAGCTCAATGTAAATGAACTGAATTGCTGTTTTCATTTCCCCTCTGGGAGGATGAGATGATGGATCAAGTCATATGATAACCAACAGATGTGCCAAATTTTTAACGTCTTAGAATTTGTTTGTGAAATCCTATGCTCCATTGGCTTTAGAAAGCTTTAATTTGAAGAATCTCTGGTATAGTTCAACTGTAACAGTTGCTTTGAAAAATGTAAATTTGTTCCAACATGATTAATATGTAGAGAACAATTTGAACATAAGAATTTTGCATTTGCTTAAGGAGCAATTTTGTCTGCAAGAAAAACTTCATGCAGAAAACTGCACCACCTTAATCCTCATGGTGGTGCTGAGACACACCCATCTACATCTGGTGTTACAACTTTCTAATTTCAGACAACCCTCCTTCCACCACTTCTCAGTCTGTCACAAGCTGCAGTCCTGATGCCCACGTCCAGAGCAAATGTCAAGGTAAAGTGTCATATTTATTTGTAGTGCTAATCCATTGCTTAAACATGTAACATGTAAAACCACTATTGTTTTGTTTTTGTTTTTAATGCATTACTGATAATTTTTCAATGTTGGGCCCAAACCCTGGCTTGTCCCCCTTTAAGTGCTCTGGTGTTTATTGGACTCTGCATAGTGCAGTGATTTTTTTAGGAACCAACTTAAAAAAAAGGGCAGCGTATACCTTTTCCTTCCCCAAAAGGTATAGGCTGGCTTTTCCCCTTTATACCTGGAAAAAGTTTGCTAACACAATATTAAAAGTTTCTGTTCAACATAATTAGTTTCTGCAGAAAGTTAATTATAGTTATTATGTTACTATAATTACATAATTATTAAAAAATTTGGGTAAAGAGTTCCCCATATATGCCACAAATGGTTACCCATTTCCAAAAACCTAGAGGACACAAATATATTAGGTTGGCTAAAATTTCATTTGACTAAGAAAAGCACCTCAAGCTATCAGTGTCTCTAAATCAGTGGTTCTCAACCTTCCTCATGCCGCGACCCTTTAATACAGTTCCTCATGTTGTGGTGACCCCCAACCATAAAATTATTTTCATTGCTAATTCATAACTAATTTTTCTACTGTTATGAATCGTAATGTAAATATCTGATATGCAGGATGTATTTTCATTGTTACAAATTGAACATAATTAAAGCACAGTGATTAATCACAAAAACTATGTAATTATATATGTGTTTTCCGATGGTCTTAGGCGACCCCTGTGATAGAGTCCTTCGACCCCCAAAGGGGTCGCGACCCACAGGTTGAGAACCGCTGCTCTAGATGCTGATGTAAAAATAATTTGCGCTCTTCATAGAGTATAATATACCTATGACCTACCCTGTAAGCCGTCGGTTGAACTTGATCCTGGATAGGGATTTGTCTACTTCACATTCCTTCACCTTTCATAATCCTCACCATGCTGGCAGGGGACTTTCCTGACTCTCCTTCGGAAAGGAGTAAGTCCCCAATAGTTCCAGCAGCTCCTCCCCTTCCTCTCCGCTAGGGCCAGAGTTGAAGAGTGAGTTATTTTGTAAGTCACTTTCGAAAGTGTTGGAAGTCTCAAACAGCTGAGTCCATGGAAAAGGTCTAGAAGGCAATTTAAATATGTCCACAACATTTGTTGTCCCGTTTTTTTTCTATTCCTTGAAGGGTTGTACAAATACTGCCTCTCTGAAGCCTTCCCTAACCACAGGCAGTATGTATGCATTACATTCTCTCTGTATTTTGTATATACTGGTTGCATAGTATTTATCAATCCAGAGGTTTCTTTTTATTTTATATTTTTATTGATTTTTAGAGAGAGGAAGGAAGAGGGAGGGAGGGAGAGATAGAAACATCAATGATGAGAATCAGCCTCCTGCAGACACCCCCCCCTCACCCCCCCGGGAATCGAGCCCGCAACCTGGGCATGTGCCCTTGACCGGAATCGAACCCAGGACCCCTTTAGTCCGCAGGCTTATGCTCTATCCACCGAACCAAACCAGCTAGGGCAATCCAGAGGTTTCTGAGGGAAATCTCGTCACCAATGAAAACATAAATGTTGAAGAAATTGTAGAAAGGTAGATGTGTCCTGCAATGATAATCCATATTGTAAGTCTCATGCTTTGTGAGGCATATGGCTGGTGCAGTGATCCCTGCGTGCCCTTTGTCATCAACTCCTACTGACTAAACCTGCATGACCTCCCTTGGTCCTATGCTGTTTTCCCTCTGTTCTGTACTAGTTTGAAAGGACCTGTGTGTCAGTTACCATCCTCACCATGCCGGCAGGGGACTTTCTGACTCTCCTTGGGAAAGGAGTCAGTCCCCTTCCGTTTTGCACTTCATTTCGTATTTGTTCACTGAACCAGCTGTTCAAATCTTTCTTCATCTCTCTAATCTGGAGTCATAGTCTAGGGGGCAGGAAAGCAGTGACCCACACATCCTTGCTATATACCTTCTTTGACCCCAGGGCCAGGTGCCTTTTCACAGACCAGATACAGGAGATAGGCAATCCTCCAGTGTTAGCTGCAGCTGGTTGGCTCACTTACAGAGAAATGTGTGCAGCTGAAATCAGCTGTGAAACACTCCCCACTCAAGAAAGGGAGCTCACTTTGTATGCAGCCAGTGACCCCGAGCTTGCCAACATTCTGTTTTTATTTCAGACACTGCTTTCATGAAAAGAGCCGGATTGCTGTGAGAGCCAAAGCACTTCGTATACTACTAAGTTCCTGTATCTTCGATACGGTTTCAAGGTGTAACTATCGAGGTGTCATAGCTTTTGTAGTAAGGAGAAGTCTGAGTCTGAATCTCGGGGGCAGACCTGTGGCCTATGGCTTTGTATCCTGGCCACTGGCTATGCCCGATTCATAGTGCATAGTACACTGAATAGCTGTAGAATGCTGATTAAGCCATTCTTTTTCCTCCCCCGGCTGACAGTCCTGATCTGGTATGAGAGCGCCTCTGTGATAGGTTGGTGTTGAGAAATAGAACATTCTGAATCCATGACTGTAGATGTACACACACAGCGAAGTAAAGCTATGAGACCAACCTCTGAAGCTCACTAATCTTACCCAGATAACGTTAACAGGAAACTAGATGATTTTTATGGGTGCTATGATCCCAAAATGTGGCAGAAATGTATTTAGACATATAATTTTTTATTTTTTTAAAAAATATTTTTATTGATTTCAGAGAGGAAGGGAGGGGATGGCTCCTGCACGCCCCCTACTGGGGTCCTACAACTAAGGTATGTGCCCTGACAAGGAATCGAACCACGATCTCCTGGTTCATAGTTTGGCACTCAACTACTGAGCCATGCCGGCCAGGCAAGTTGGGGCATATTTTGAAAAGTGGTATAAAAAAAGTGAAAAACTGGAAACTTTCGAAAACACTCAGTGATGAGAGGTGGAGGGCTGCACACATGAACACACTCCTTTCTGCTTCCGTACACCTGTGTCACCTGCACACTAGCTGTAGAAAATGGTGAAAGAAATAGCTGTTTTGGAGGTCAAACCCAATGCCATCCAGGAAAAGTGAAAAAGACACAGGAAAATGGCTTTGAAGTCCCACCCTGATAAGAATCCAAATGGAGAGTTTAAACAAGATTTCCCAAGCTCAGAAAGTATCTTCTGATGCAAAGAAAAGTGAATTATATGACAGAAGAGATCATTAAAAGGTGGAACAACATGGACATCTTTGATACGCTTTTTGGAGAGAAAGAAGAGGTAGAAAACAAATGTGCATCAGCTCTCAGTAATCTTAGATTTATTCAAAGGTGCAGCTAAAAAACTAGCTCTGCAAAGAATGTGGTCTGTAAATGTGAAGGCTGAGATGGTAAGAAAGGAGTAGAGTGCTGTCCCTATTGCAAGGTACTGAAATGTAAATGAAAATTCATGGCATACGACCTGGAATGTTCAGCAAATTTAGTTTGTGTGCCAAGACCATGGGGGAATGGATTAAGTCCTGAAGATAAATGCAAAAGCTACAATGTAAGGATAATAGGTCAACAGAAAATTCTAAAAGCTCTTATTGACAAAGGCATGAAAGATGGCCAGAGGATGAGATTATATGGTTAAGGAGACCAAGAACTAGGACTGGAGCCAGAAGGTATCAGTTTTAGATTAGGACTATGCCGTTTTCCCTCAACAAGACTGACCTTTTCATGTCTGTGGAAGTACTGTGTGGCTTCCAAACCAAGCAGTAATTATCAGCTCTCATACAGGTCAGCCTGTCAAGTGTGGAGATATCTGGTGTGTGCCACAAGAAAAGGTCATGTAACCATTCAATTTAAGGTAAACTTTCCTGAGGATGGCTCTCTCCTGATAAACATTCTTTGCTGGAAAACCTCCCTGAGAGGAAAGAAGTAGAAGAAACTAATGAGCCCTAGCTGGTTTGGCTCAGTGGATGGAGCGTTGGCCTGCGGACCAAAGGGTCCCAGGTTCAATTCCGGTCAGGGGTACATGCCTGGGTTGTGGGCTCAATCCCCAGTGTGTGACATGCAGGAGGCAGCTGTTCAATGATTCTCATCACTGATGTTTCTTTCGCTCTCTCCCTCTCTGAAATCAATAAAAATATATATTAAACTAGAAATCAATAAAAATATATTTTTAAAAAAGACTAATGAAATGGACCAGGTAGAACTGGTGAACTTTGATCCAAATCAAGAAAGGTAGCACCATTACAAGGGAAAAGCATCTGAAGATGATCAGCGTCAGACCTCTTAAAGGGCCAGTGAATAACACTCAAAGCTGGCATTTCATTACAGTAATGTGAGTGGATGACTATAATTATACTCACTACTTGCTGTTGTTTTCAATAGGCAAATACAGGAGTGTTTTGTTTTTTGAATTATTTAAATTCCCACTTTGTTTTTACTTATCTAAGTTTTTTTGTTAATAATGGAAGATGTTTTTTCCATTGATTTTAGAGAGTGGAAGGTAGGGAAGGGGAGAGGGAAAGAGAAACATCAATATGAAACACACATCCATTGGTTGCCCATGGCATGCAGGACTGAACCCATAACCCAGGTACGTGCAGTACCTTTGACCAGAATCGTCAAACCCATGACCCTTCAGTTCATGGGCCGGTGCTCTAACCACTGATCATGCCAGCCAGGGCTACAGTAGTGTTTTAAGTGAAATGAAGAATAAACTAAACATTTTCTTCCCATGCCTTTCTTAGGTCATACCTTGAGTTGTGTACATGCAATAGCTTAAATGCTAGTTACCTGTATTTACTTCTATGTATGAACCTTAATTATTAAGCTCCTAGAGGCCCGGTGCACAGATTTGTGAACCAGTGGGGTCCTTTGGCCTGGCCTGTGCCCTCTAGCAATCTGGGACCCCTCGGGAGATGTTGGACTGCCGGTTTTGGCCCAATCACCGCAGGCCAGGCTGAGGGACCCCAACGGTACACAAATCTGTGCACTGGGCCTCTAGTATGCATATAAGATCTTTGGTTAATCTCTTCCCGCCCTCCCCCTTACCCACTTACCTCTGAGATTCATCTGTCTGTTCCATGTTTCCATGCCTACGCGTTGTCCACCTCCTGGTGGTTATTGCGTGTCATAGCTGTAGAACGGTCACTTAGGCTTTTATATATATAGAACTAAAATATATATTTAACTGGCAATTGAAGAACCCATTTTATAGAGCAGTGTTGAGCTGTATAGTTGCATTACGTGGGATTCATTGTAATGCCTCTGCTTTATTCTATTGCCTCAATTGTTAGTTGAGAATGCATACTGTATAACTTAGCCTGTGGTATCAGTGACAGAAGTAACTTTCTAAACAAGAGGTTTATCAAGATACGCTGTTTCTTGCCCTAGCTGGTTTGGCTCAGCGGACAGAGCATCGGCCTGTGGACTGAAGGGTCCCAGATTTGATTCCAGTCAAGGGCACATGCCTGGGTTGTGGGCTTGATCCCCAGTAGGGGGCGTGCAGGAGGCAGCTGATCAATGATTCCCTGTTATCATTGATGTTTCTCTCTCTCCCTTCCTCTCTGAAATCAATAAAAATGTAAAAAAAAAAAAAAAAGATATGCTGTTTCTTGAGGGCTTGCAGCACTGTTTTTTTAGGTGTTGCAACCTTAAACCATTTAGTTTGTGCTCCAAAGTAAATGTAATATGTTGGTAGAATAGCAAATTATGATGAATAGCTTTAAAGTAATGTTCAAAAGCTTAAAAATAATGTTTAAAAGCTTAAATTGGACATCAGAATCCATTCTTGGAAAGTATGAATGTTTCCTTAATATACTGATCACAAAGCAAAAAAAAAAAAAAAAAAAAAAAAAAAAAAGTTTATAAAAGGTTGACATCCTCAGCCCATTTCCTCCCCTACCAAGTAGTTGTCATCCATCCCATTCACCTTGTGCCAGGTGGGACATTACTGTGACATGTGATTGCCCCATTCCTGGCTGAACGTTGCCTGGAGTGGAGGGCGGTGTAATAGCCTACTGGGAGCTAAAAGTTGGTGGACATACGAGGATAAAAACTAAGCAACCTGCAAGGTAACAATGTGGGTTTACCACTTTTTTCTTTTAAAGTACGTACTTTCCAGTTGGGAAGACAAGGCTGTCGGAGACTTGACTTGGGGTGAACACAATGCATTGTACAGGTGTGTTGTAGAATTGTGCACCTGAAACCTGTATAATTTGCTAACCACTGTCACCCCCAATAAATCCAATAAAAAGGGAAAAAAAGGAAAGGCTGTCCCTTAATATTCTGCTGGTGCCAGTGGAGAGCTACATATTTCCAATAAAACCCAAATAGGACTATGTGAAACTCAAGCAACTAAGTGATTAATAGTCACCTATTAAAATCAAGACTCCAAATCAAAGCAAGTTATCAGGGTCAAACAGTAAGTAGAATTATATTCTATCCAGTGAACTGACTTCAGGCTCTTCTAATCGCCAACAGTTACTGGCAGCAATCTCTGCTATGAAACTTATATTTGAAATTGCATACTTTTGCCCTGGTCAGTGTGAGTCAGTTGGTTGGGTGTTATCTTATGTATTAAGAGATTACTGGATTCCAATGCGGGGTGTGCAGAAGGCAGCCTATCGATGTTTTGTTCACACATGGATGTTTATCTCTTGCTCCCTCTTTTCCTCTCTAAAAATTGTAAAAGAAAAAGTTGCATACTCCTATAATCATAGCTTTTAAAATTCATTTATGGTTTTTTTTAAATAAGTGTGTTATAAGTAAATGATAGAGTTACCTGTATTCCTGTTTTGTTGGGACAAGTAAAGCTGAGGCACTAGTTTCTAGAGGCCCAGGGCCCAAAATTCATGCACCGGAGGGGGTGGTGGTGGTTTGTCCTTCAGCCCAGCCTGTGACCTCTTACAATCTGGGACCCCTTAGGGTATATAGCAGTGTGCCAAGTGGCAGGTGGCCAGGGAGGAGCCAGAACTGGGGCTAGGCACTGCGACACTTGCGCTCATTCTGGCCCACTGTGCCTGCTGCCGCTGCTCAGTAGTGCTGCTGTGGGGTCGGGAGAGCCTCCTGCCACCGTAGCTGCGCTCACCTGCCGTGAGCCCGGCTTCTGGCTGAGCGGTGCTCCCCCTGTGGGAGCACACTGACCACCACGGGGCAGCTCCTGCATTGAGTGTCTGCCCCCTGGTGGTCAGTGTGTATCATAGCAACTGGTTGACCGGTCATTCCACTGTAATGGTTGCTTAGGCTTTTATATTTATAGATAGCCAACAGAGTTGGAAGAAAGCTGGAAAAAAGCTTACAAGGATAAAAGGTAAGGGGGAAATGTTTTAGAAAAGACTATCACAAGAAAATGTTGTTAATCACCTTGATGAGGAAGAAGCAAGCCAGTTTTTGATAAAGTCCTTTTAATGGAAAATGTAAAACCCCTTTCAACTTCAATGTACAAAGCCATATGTAACACTTGCACTTAACAAATAAAAGCAAGCCAATGTTTTAAAAAAATACATCATTAAATGTATATATGTATATATTTACATAGCATATTAAGTTTAATATTTAGCTTTAAAAGTCACATAAATTTTACCAAAATGAGACAATTTTAAATAAATTACACCTTTTGAAAATGTTTAATTGTACAGTCAAGAACTTCAACAAAATATTGAAGTGTCTGTATTTAGTATCTGCTTTATATACTTTATATTTTACAATTTTTACAATTATTTGGCAGTAATTTTCTGATTATGACATGAATGCTGTGCGATTCAGCAATTTCCCAAATGCAGGCAATAGCTGGTGTTTGTGTCCTATTCTCACAGTAACTGTCTCAAATGTAGTGAAAAATATCAGTTATTTTAGTAAACTGTACAAGGTCACATTTACACTTGATCAACAATATAGCATAGAATTTTGTATTTTTTTCCAAAAATAAATACATCATTTTAAATCTGGCATTTTCACAAACATCATATACACTATAATACAAAAACAGCTATGAAGTGCTGCTTTTTAAATGTAGCTTGTTTTAATAACTAACATTGAATCATAGGAGCTGTGACTTATGCTATACCGCTGTGATGTCAGTAACAAGTAATTACTACAAAGAGAATTTCTTGGCACTGATGGTTTTATGAAGCTTAAGTCAGTGTGCATACATATCATCGTTCAAGAGCAAGTAATCCCACTTCAATGGCCTAAAAACAGCAAACTGGAACACACCTAATTTTCTTCCATATCCTCTGCTTCATCTTCATGTATTTTCAAAGCTCTTACCACTTCCTTGACTGCATGATACAAGATGTTTTTAACCTGAAACAGATGTTTTGGAATTATGCTAGGATTTCTACTCCAGCTGGAGATAAATTAACAAATATTAACTGCTATATTAAAATAATTTTTAATGGAAAGCCAAATTCAAGGAAAATAAATGTCAAAGTTAAAAAATGTCCAAGTTAACAGCTTCTGGTTGTTAAACCAAAAGTTAAAATCAGGGCCACTAAAAGTTGTACAGTTACGTGCATAGTGGGGTTAATATCTTTCATCGTTATCCGAATGTGAAAAACTAGGCCATGACGGCCTAAGCTGTTATGCATGTATTAATATTTCTGAATATAAAAAGTCTGCAGAACAGAAGCTAGTCAGAAAATTAATCTCTTACCTGTAATTTATCATCATAATTGATTTCATCCTTCAAAAGTCTCAGTTCCTGTGTTAAATGAAATGATTGTACGAGATGTTCTGGAGACACAAAGTCTTCAGTTACCTGAATACAGCTGTGAAAATTCTGGACCTATCCCCAAAACAAAAGCAGTAAAATGTAAATTTTAGGAAGTGAGGATAGAGAAAAGCGAAGTTGTCTATTAATAATAAACGCAAAGGACAATTCACCAGAGCACTTATTTTCTCCAAAATACCAAATGCATTTCAAAGCGGAAGACCACACTTTCTCAAAAAGTTCTGCCACTGAACAACTTCATGTAAAGTGACTTTGTAACTGGAACATTTTTAAAAGATGAAAAGTTTTCCAGGAGTCCTTCAGAGAGGCTGGTAATCAGATCTTAAATCACCAATTTTGTTAAGGCAGGTTTTGGTGTTACTTAAAAACAAACAGTGCAGTCAATCTGGATGATTGTTGCTGCTCCTTTGGCTGCTAGCCTTTTCATCACTTCACTGTTAAGTTTGAGAACAGAGAGTAGATTAAAGAAAATGAAACTTAGTTTATTTTTTAGGAACTGGGATGAAAACTGTAGTTTCAGATAGATATATTGACAAGAGTTTTAGAATTATGCTAGTATTTTGTTGATCTGTGCCCTCCCCCCCCCCCAAATTAACCAATTAAAAATATCCTTCAATCTTTGATGGAATCAGTATAACTGCCTTTCAACAGTTGTCTCTCTTGACTAAATTGTTTTCATAATAACCTGGTAAATGTTTTATTTGTTCAACATGTACAAAGTGACTGCACACACTTCACTATTTCATAGAACTCCTTTCTATTAAGGATCAGTATAATGACAAAGAAAGGACCAAGTTGATCTAATCTTGATTTTGTGATGTTTCTCGGTTGTCTTCTAAGTGATATTAAAAGATGTAAGATTCCTGGGAAAGAAAAAATAAATGAGAACTGAGCACTTAAAACTTATTCAATTTTTTTAAAGTATAAAAATAAATTTAATTAGGAAGAGTGAGAAGAGGGAGATAGTAAGAGTGGGGAATAGAGATTGTGGAAAAAATCTAATTGATGATAGGGTAATGGAATTCCAATTCCTCCTCTGGGCATAATGATCACCTGAATAGCTGCTGAAGTTTGCAGAGTTCTTTAAAATCTAGCACTGTTCCTCTGTTGGTAGCTAGATACCATATATTTATGTGTAGATATGAATGAAACATGCTCTTTTTAATCAGTAGGTTGCTGGTTCCTCTGGAGGATGAACATAGTGGATGCCTCACATTTTCAGCATTGCTGTTTAGTCTCACTACACCTGCAATATGTGTCTGTAGAATAGAAGCTCTATATTTCAGAGCATGAAACTAGGGATAAGAGGTTCAGTACCTGTTCCAAGATTTAAGTATAACATTTTTTTTAATCACAGATGAAATTTGCTCTCTATAATCTAAGTGAAATTTCTACATATTTTAAAACACGTTTTCCTATGTTCTTATGTGTACAATCAAAACTGGAAGTTAGCCTAGCTGGTTTGGCTCCATGGATAGAGTGTCGCCTGCGAAGTGAAGGGTCCTGGGTTTGATTCTGGTCAAGGGCACATGCCTGGGTTGCAGGCTTGATGGGGAGGCATGCAGGAGGCAGCAAATCAATGATTCTCTCTCATAATTGATGTTTCAGTCTCTCCTCCCTCTCCCTTTCTCTCTGAAATCAATAAAAATATATTAAAACAAAAAAAGCCTGGAAGTTAGATTCCATTCTAGGTAAACATTCTAAAGTAGCCAAAGACACATAAGGAATAGGCCAAAATTTGCATGTTTGTACAAAGCACACACACACAATATATATAAATGGAAAGTCACAATTTTGTTTTCATCTGTATTTGTGTAAAAACCATGTTGTATTTTTAGGCCTTCAGGCCTCACAAATACTTATGTGCATTATTCTGGGTAAGAGAGAGAGCAATAAAAAACAACCCAGAAATCCCTGTCCTCATGAAACTTATACTCCAGTGGAGGGTTAAAAGCCAATCAAGAAAGTGAAGTAAAATTGTGAAGCATGTTAGAAGGTAATGACAGCAATGGAGAAAAACAAAGCAGGGATGATGACAGTAAATGGGGGACATAATTTGCAGTTTTAAACTGGGGTATCAGGGAAGACCTTACTGAGAAGGTGACATTTGGGCAAAGCCTTAAAGAATGTGAAGAAGCAAGTTTTACAGATATCTGAGAGGAAAAAGAATTTTAGGCCAAAAAATATATATAAATAAATACAGTGGCCCTGGGGTAGGAACATGCTTGGTGTATGTGAAAACCACAAAGAGGTCAAGGTGGCAAGAGAAGAAGAGCAGTGGGAGATGAAGGCAGTGAGGGGGATGTGTGAAGAGTGTACCCGTGCGTGTGTGAAATAAGATACACGTGCAGATCATTTAAGGCCTGTGAGGCCTTGAGCAGAGTGATATGTAAACTAAAAACTATACTTTTTAACAGGATACCTTTGCCTACTATTTTGAAAAACCCTGGCTCTTCTTCCCGCCCCCCCCAAGGAAGTAGGTCCATCAGAAAGATGTATATGCATGGAATCTCCATGTAACAGTGGTTGCCTCTGGAGGAGAGGCACTGCAGGCAGAATTGAGAAAAAAACTGAATTTTAACCGTGAACTCTTTTGTAATGTTTGAATGTTTAAAAATCATATAAATGTATATTTTCAAAAAAAATATATTTTAGAACTGAATGTTCATATGCAAAAAATTTGAATCTTGATCCATACTTTATACTACATAGAAAAATTAATTAAAAATGGACCATATAGAAGAATTTAAAATGGACCATAGAACTAAATGTAATAACAACAACTAGAAAATTTCTAAAAGAAAATGTAAGAGAAAATCTTTATGATCCTGGCTAGGCAAAAAATTTACAAACAGTAATACATAAAAGAAAACTGAGCAATGAACTTCAAAATTTAAAATCTGCTCTTTAGAAGACACCATTAGGACAAGTCACATATTGGGAGAATATACTTGCAAAGCACGTAAGTAGAGTAGATAAAGAACACTCAAATCTCAGTAAGAAATAAGAAAACCCAATTATAAAAATGGACAAAATATTTGAACACAAATTTACCAAGATAAATACAGATGGCAAATAAGCACAAATGAACAGATGCACAACATATTTAGTTATTAAGAAAATGTAAATTAAAACCACAGTGAGATACTAAAGCACATTTATTCAAATGCTGAAAAGCAAACTGACAATAAGTAAAGGAAATGTAACTCACATATACTACTTTGGGGAACGGAAAATAGTACAACCATTTTGGAGAACAGCCTGGCGATTTCTTATCAGTTAATCATACATTCATCATGACCAGGCAATCCCACTACTCAGTATTTACCGAACTGAAACAAAAACTTATGTTCATACAAAATCCTTATGTGGAGGTTTATAGTGGCTTGTTTTATTATTGCCCCAAACTGGAAACAACCGACATGTTCTTTAATTGGTTAATGACTAAAAAAACACCGTGGTACATTTATGTAATGAACAACTATACCTAGCAAGAAAAAGGAAACAATTACTGATTTACACAATATGGCTGAAACGCAAATGCATTATGTAAGATGACTCAAAGGCTACATATTATATGACTGCAATTATGACATTCTTATATAAGCAGAACTACAGGTAAGTGGTTGTAGGAATGTCAGGTGGGAGGAAAGGTTGACTAAAAACATGCAGGAGGAAATTTCTTGGACTGATTGAAGTGCTCTATATTTTAACTGTGTTGTTACTCACCTATTTATCTGTCAAAAAGTACAGAACGCTACACTATTAAGAATCTATTGTATTATATACAAACTTGAGGCCTGGTGCATGAAATTCATGCACTGGGGGTGGGAGGGCTATGTCCCTCAGCCCAGCCTGCACCCTCTCCCAGTCTGGGACCCCTCGCTCCTTACTGCCCGCCTTGCTCCCTACTCCTTAGTGCTGCTGCAGAGGCAGGAGAGGCTCCCGCCACCGCCGCTGCGCTCGCCAGCTGTGAGCCTGGCTTCTGAGTGGGGCTCCCCCTGTGGGTGCGCACTGATCACCAGGGGGCAGCTCCTGCATTGAGCATCTGTCCCCTGGTGGTCAGTGCGCATCATAGTGACCAGTCATTCTGCCGTTTGGTCGATTTGCATATTAGGGTTTTATTATATAGGTTTGTACCTTAAAGAAAAAAACCAAGAAAACCAACCTGCACCCTCCAGTTCAACACTGAGAAAATGGACATATAAGAATTTAAGGAAACTTGTATTATCAAAGAATTATTCCTACTTAAGAAAAGATTTATTGTACTTTTATCTTAAACAGGCTACTCCTTTGAGAGCATTTTCATTTTGAGTACTGAGTAGCCATCCTATATAATAAAAGGCTAACATGCAAATTGTCCCCTGGACCGGGAGTTCGACCAGGGGACAGGGCCGGCTGGCTAATCTCCACGGCCCCTCCCCCTGGCTGGCCCAGCCTTGGGCCTCTAGTTTTCTGATAAGCGACAACAAAGCAACAAAAAAACAAAACAAAACAAAAACTGTATGTGGGGTAATCCCAATTAAACCCGAATCATAAATGATCCAACATGTCTGAGCTATTCATGTAAGTCCAGGGGAAATAAAACAATTTAACATAAATAAGACATTGATTTATTAATGCATTAATATATTTCCCTCAGGAAGTTAATGTAGAGAAAAAGCTGTATGTATTTATATTTTATCAAAAATGCTATTTAAACAACAAGAGTGATAAATCTAAATCTAACCTTGAACCTGATCTCTTAAAAACTAAGCACCCATTATAATTTAAGGAATATTTACTTGTGCCATTACAATAGTGTCACAGATGCTAAACAGACACTAGTAGCATATATAGTTATAGGAACTCCTTGGTAAAACTACACATGATATATATCCCAATTACCAGGTGGTGGAAAGGTATGGAATCAACTTTGAGGCAAACTAGCTTTTGGGGTTCTTGGCTTCCTTTGTACACTTTTGTTACTGCATGGCCTAAATTGGTCTGTGGTAGCTCGTTAGTTATGGAAGCCTACTGGATGCTTCCAATCCAGGCCTCCATACCATCACCATCTGTTTTGTACCTTTCTTCCAGGTGCCACACAGTCCAGCCACAGAAAGAAGTATGTGTTTACTTTAGTTTACAAGTCTTTGTGGATCAATAGCTATAAAATTTATATACCATCTTTCTTTGGATGTCATTGCTATGTTGGCAACCTCAAGAGGTAGGAGGGACACTGAAAGCTTGAATTTGCAAATAATCTAGCCAATAAAATTCATGCTACTCATACAGGGCGTGTTAAAAAAATGTATGACCTTGCCCAGCTGGCGTGGCTCAGTGGTTGATTATTGACTTATTAACCGGGAGGTCACAGTTCGATCCCGGTCGGGCTGTGTGCCCAGGTTGTGGGCTCAATTCCCAGTGTGGGGCTTACAGGAGGCAGCCGATCTCTCATCATTGGTGTTTCTCTCTCTCTCCCTTCCTCTCTGAAATCAATAGAAATATATTTAAAAAACTTGATCTCTAAGATTTAATACACACTCTTCCCCCCTATTAAGTTTCAACTATTAAGAACCAACTATATAATACAGTTAAGTCTTGACTTAATGTTGTCAATAGTACTATGACTTTAAAAGTGAAACCACATATAATGAAACCAATTTTACCAGCCTAGTTAATATAAACAAGAGTTAATTTCCTATGGCATACGAAACATTACTTGAGGACCTGCTGTATCTCTTTTTTCCCCTAAGTCTTAAAAATTAGATTTCAATCCACTAAATCAGAGATAATACAAAAACGGAAATATCACTAATGTTTAAGCAAGTTAAAAGTTTGTCTATACCTGATGAAGTGTTCCTGCTGGTAAGACAATGGCATCACCAAGGAACTGAACAAGAGTGCAGGTTCTAACTCCATATTCCTCAAGCAGTCTTTGGCGGAGCTTTTTGTTCACATACCAACTTTGATCACGTATTGGATCATGTTCTGGTAGAACTTCAAGGCCTTGCTCTTTTGAAATCTGAAATATGGATTGTAATTAAAATAAGCACCCCAATTTCAGTAAGGGAAATGGTAAATTCTGTTCCATTAAATTTCAATTTTCTTTACAATAAGTCTTTTGTTCTCACAATCGTATGGAATGATTGAGCTTAAGTTAGAGAAAATATTCTACAACCATTTGAAAAGCCAGAGGATATTAAAACACTGCACACTGATAAAGTGAGGCACACTCCCTTCTCATCTCCTTCCACTGTGAAGTTTATATCTATTTGGTTCCTTCCTTATAACTGTTACAAGAGTACAATGCACAGATGAGAAAAAGCTTAGTCAAATAATTCATAGGTATGGACTTCATAAATATTTTCTGATCCTGCTTGTCTCTTAAGGTAGGTACTTTTTACCTTTTAAGATAAATACCTTTATACTATTAACCTCCTAACCCTTGACAAATCAACTTCAAGGAACCATTTATTAATCACTGAATAACCTGCTGTTTAAAAAGCATAACTTGTAATATTTTAAATTAAAATACTTGTAAGTATTCTGGTATAAGATAGTAGGTACAGGGTTTTAGCCCTCTGCACTGACCAGAGACCTATGTCCATTCAGAAGGAAGATGTTCCTTACTATAAGAAAAGCAGCAATGATGGTACCCTAAAAAAATCTCTATAATTAGAAAATTTAGAAAATATTTGAACAAAGGGTTTTAATCATTTATTCAGATGAATATGTCACATTCATTTAGAATGTCTAACAACCAAAACAAAGGTACAATTACTAAAAATTTCAGTCTATTCAAAGAAGTGTATCTCAGCAATCAGATATGATAGAGTAGTACTCCCCAGGTCAACAGCAAAAAGAAGTCAATAAAAAAAGATCCTACATTATTTAATGACTAGAAGCCTGGTGCACGAAACTTGTGCATGGGTAGGGTCCCTAGGCCTGGCCGGTGATCAGGACTGGCCTGGGGGGCGACCAGTGGGGCGATCTGGGGGCCCCTGCTGACACTTGTCTTGGCTGGCCTGGGGTCTGCAGGCTGGGAGCAGCTCCTGCATTGAGCGTCTGCCCCCTGGTGGTCAATGCGCATCATAGCGACTGGTCGTTCCACCATTTGGTCCATTTGCATATTAGGCATTTATTATATAGGATCTTATTCTGAATGCCAAAGAAGTTACATTAAAAATTAGTCTTTGCTTAAGGTGAAGAGATAAACAAATTTGCAAACTAAATTATACCTTCTGAAGAAATTCCCTTATCTTGTCAACATCTTTCCCAGCATAAATATGCCACAGAGCACCAGGTATTTCACTTGAGTCCTTCAATCGTTTTCTTAAAATGTCATCCAAATCTTCTTCTTCAAATTTCTTGAGTATTCCTAAAACACCAGAGAATATTTTCAAATTGGTCAGCAAAGACTACCAGCAGAAAGCCAAGACTCCTAAAAATGACCTATTGGAGGCAGCACAGTGCTTGATAGACTGGGACTTTTAAAGAGGAGATAAACCTCAAATGTCTTCTAATTCCTGGGAGATCTCACATATTATTAATCTGTAATTAAATGCAAATGCCCTACATACTGTGGTTTTGAGGAAACATCAAATCGTTCCTTTGAAATGTTGGCAAACCAAAAACGGTACACACACACACACACACACACACACACACACACACACACACGTCTGAACAGGAAAAAAAAAGTTAACTATGGTTATCTCTGAGTCTTCTTTTCCAAATTCCCAGTTTCACTATACTGAAACATTTTAAAGAAATGTTCTTTGAAGAAATCTATTGCCTGCTACAATGAATACATCAGATGTTTCCCAATTTGCAACAGTAGAAATAAAAGCCTTTTTATCTTTAAAATTATCTGTAAGGATTTCTTAACTCAAACATTTATTAAGTGTTTACAATGTGCCAGACACTGTCCTAGAATGTTGGGGATTATAGTTAAGAAAGACAGTCAAAACCTCACAGATAAAAGAGGGTATTAATAAATGTAGACAAATAAGAATATCACATAGTGAGTGCAGTCACACAAGTACAAAAAAATTCCAAAAGATGGGTTCAGTTCTCAAATATAATCCCGATAATGTATGTTTATAAAATGCCAGTTGATTTTTTTTAGTTAATCCTTACCTGGATATTTTTCCATTGATTTTTTGAGAGTGGAAAGAAGGGAAGGAGTGGGAAGGAGGAGGGAGGAGAAGAGGGGGAGAGAGAGAAACACAGATATGAGATAGACACACAGGCCCTAACCGGTTTGGTTCAGTGGACAGAGCGTCGGCCTGCAGACTGAAGGGTCCCAGGTTCGATTCCTGTCAAGGGCATGTACCTTGGTTGTGGGCACATCCTCAGTGGGAGGTGTGCAGGAGGCAGCTGATCGATGTTTCTCTCTCATTGATGTTTCTAACTCTCTATCCCTCTCCCTTCCTCTCTGCAAAAAAAAATCAATAAAATATATTTAAAAAGAAAAAAAGAGATAGACACAGAGATTGGTTGCATCCATTCACGTCCCAACTGAGAGTCAGGATTGAACCTGCAACCCAGGTTCGTGCCCTTGACTGGGAATCAAACCCTTTGGTGTGTGGGCCGATGCTCTAACCACTGAGAAAACTGACCAGGCCCAGTTGATGGTTTTTAAATGTAGTTTTAAAAAATAACTATTGAAAATGATTTTTAGTGACAGAGAGGGAGGGAGAGAGAGAAACATTGATTTGTTCCACTTATTTATGCATTTACTGGTTGATTCTTTTTTTAAAAAAAATACATATATTATTGATTTTTTACAGAGAGAAAGGCAGAGGGATAGAGAGTTAGAAACATCCATCAGCTGCCTCCTGCTCACCCCCTACTGGTTTATGTGCCTGCAACCCAGGTACATGCCCTTCCTGTCCTGAACCTGGGACCCTTCAGTCCGCAGGCCGACGCTCTATCCACTGAGCCAAACCGGTTAGGGCTATTGGTTGATTCTTATAAGTGTGTGACTGGGGATCACTGCAACCTTGGCTTATCAAGATGGTGCTCTAAGCAATTGAGCTACCTGACCAGGGCTAATGTATTTTCTTTAACAAAATTATAATTTAACAACCTTAGATAAAAGTTTTTCAATTACCGTTCCTTTAACTTTTATTGCTCTGTAAATTAAAACAACCAAATCATAAGGAAGAGAAAGTTTATACTGTTTAATGAAGATCTCTAGTGGGAGATGATAATATGAGTTACACTTTGAGGGATAAACAGGAATTTGCCAAAAAAGAGATAGGAGGGCCATTGTAGATGGAAGAAAAGAAAAAGTGCATACTTTTTAGACCACTATTTCTTAATGTGTTTTAAGCATTATTATATCCCCAAAACATTTTTTTTAAAAAAATAATATATATATTTTTTATTGACTTAGAGGAAGGGAGAGGGAAAAATAGCAACATCCATGATGAGAGAGAATCATGGATCAGCTGCCTTCTGCACGCCCCCTACTGGGGATTGAGCCTGCAACCTGGGCATGTGCCCTGACCAGGAATGGAACCATGACCTCCTGGCTAGGCACCCAAAACATTCTTTACTTTTTGTGACCATCTATGAAAATTGGCAAAACTTTAGATAAAAGACAGTCAAAGAACTAAAATATTAATGTTTTCTCAAAGATAAAAAACTATGCTATAAATGAGATGGGAGGTATGTAGACACAAAGGCAATTAAGAAAGTTCCAACATTTAAGCACATGAAAGACTAGAGAAAAACAGGCGTACCCTCTATATTGCAGACAAATTGCTATAGGGGATGATTTGAAAAAGAGTACAATGAAGTAGCCTTTGCCGGGTTGGCTCCATGGAGAGAGCGTCAGCCTGCAGACTGAAGGGTCCCGGTCAAGGGCACATGCCCGGGTTGCGGGCTCGATCCCCAGTGGGGGGTGTACAGGAGGCAGCTGATTAATGATTCTCTTTCATTACTGATGTTTTCATCTCTCCCTCTCCCTTCCTCTATGAAATCAATTAAAAGAAAAAAAAAAGAGTACAGTGAAGTACAGAAGAGATAATTAAGCCTGAGGCATAACAGGCTTTGAAAGGAAGTAATCTCAACCACAGGTCACATTTCTGTGCTAGAGCTGGGACTATAAACTGTCCCTGACTCTTAAATCCTTGGGTGTAGGAGAAGCAAAGGGTTTTTTTTTAATCTATTATAATCAATAATCAATAGCAAAGGGACCTAAGAAACAATGTACAAGTGAGTTTCTATAGTTTTGGGAGAATTTAGTGTGGGTATTATAGAAGCTGTCAAATATACAGAAAAGTTGAGTGAATCCTGTAATGAAACCCCATATCCTTGGCAACTAGCCACTAAGCTGTACAAGCATTCTAGGCTCCAGATATAGATATGACGATCTAAGTGATACTAGAAAACGCAGACAATTAAGTCTATAACTCTATGAACAGTATTAGGAATCAGGGAGTAGTTTCACAGGAGCCAAGGCCAGTATCTGAAGGTGACATAGTGATTAAACAGTGCCATTTATTTACAGATGTGGCAAGTAATGAAAGGGCCAGGAAGAAACCATTAAATTACCCAGTTGTGAGAGCCGTAGCACAAGTAATTTCAGTGGGGTAGCAGGTACAGAGCCCAACCTTATTCAGATGAAATGTGAAAGGGAGGTGACAGACACAGCAAAGAATTTGGTATGAGAGCAAGAGTATAGGATGATGGCAAGAAAAACATGGTTTGAAGGAAGTTTTCTTTTGAAAAGGAAGGAACAGTCCAGAGTGCACTCCTACTCTGAAGAAAAGAAGCTAGTTAGTGGAGAGGGAAAATTTAAAGGCCTATGTCTATAAAGAAGGGAATAACGGATGAAAAAGGTTTCATGGAATCTAAAACCTATACACTGGATAGAAACGTTATTTCTACTTTAAAAGAAAAGGCCCCTTGCCTTGGCTGGTGTGGCTCAGTTGGATGGAGTGTTGACCTGTATACCAAAAGGTGGCGGGTTCGATTCCAGGTTGGGGTATGTGCAGAAGGCAGCTGATCAATGTTTCTCTCTCTCTCTCCTCCCCCCATGTCTCTAAAACTCAATAATAAAAACTATAAAAAGAAGAAAAGGTCCCTTCTAAATGATACTGGAGAAAAAAATCATCTTCAGAGTTCCAGGGTCTACGGTCTATTCTTCAATAAATGTTTATAAGTGAGCTTTAACAGTCTATTTTCATTAACACAATATTTAATGAAAAAAGAGCAAATAAAAATATCCATTTTTAAAATTAAAATTCCTATTATGTAAAAAAACGCCACATGGGTAAACAATCCCTTTTCAAGTAATAAAGATTAAAATATCCCTATAATCATTGTAATTCTTTCTGTAATCTTTGCTGTTAACTCACAGGCTGACATTCTGGATAACACTAGTGTGTGTGGTTGTTCAACTGTTATTCCAAACATCATTATTCTTTAATTTTTTTTACCTGCTTTTGAGAGAATGCCATTTCCTTTTGCTATGCCAACATAGACTAGAATATTTACAACATCAGAAACTTCAACATGGAGATTTGTTGTTCCTATGTCATGATCTTTAGCAGCAGCTACACCTGTGTATGAAATAAAATTTTACTTGACTAATTTACATATCCCAAACCAACTCTATGAGGAAAATTTAATTGTTTTACTCTCCATGATTCAAAACCTCCCCCAAAAAGTCACAATCCTGAAATGTTCCATAAAAATTAAATCAATAGAAAATGGAAATATTTGCAAGGAATCAGCAGGTACTTATCTATATATGGGATATTACTTCCTACTATATTGATTTAGAAAAATATTTCAATGGATTATTAAAAGAACATATTTAGTGTAACCTAAAAATCATTAGACAATTTATCTATGGAGAGAAGTTAGTTAAAATTCCATAGAATTCCAAGTTGATGGAAATGCAAATATATACCTACCATAGGCACTGCACAACCTGGGTCCTAGATCAGGGCGCACAAAAAATGCTGGCAAATGAGAGGCCAAGTTGAATTTTCCTTCTGGATTACAATATTCTGGCAATGGCAGGCTTTTTAAAAAATCTTCATATCTGAAAAATAACATTGGCTTCTTTTGAATAAAGACATATTTTTAAGTGCTTCCAAATATGCAATTTTCAACTTGTTCAAAAACATAAGGCCTTTGATAGGTAACACTTTTCCTGACTTCATTAAAAGTTTAAATGAGTGCATAATACATCCACAAGCAAAGAACAGAAGCCATACTAAAATGGCAATGCTGCCTAATCGTGACATTTAAAAACGCCATGAACAGGGAAGTCCCAAAGAATGTGTCCTTGACATGAGCATTCTTCCCTTTACTGTCCTAACATGGACTCTCCCCTGCTGAGACTACAGAAATTCAGTCTCTTTTCTTTCTTATTTATTTATTTATTTATAAAATCCTCACCTGAGGATATTTTTTTCCATTGATTTTTAGGAAGCGAGTGGAAGGGATAGAGACAGAAAGAAACAACGATGTGAGACACATCAATTGGTTGCCTCCCGCATGTGGAGATTGAGCCTGCAACCGAGGTACATGCTCTTGACCAGAATCAAACCCACGACCCTTTAGTCCCAGGGCCTATACTAAACGACTGAGCCAAATTAGTTAGTGCCAGTTTTGTTTTTTAGTTTATTTTTAATTGAGGAAGAAAATGCCTAACATTCATTTTTGTTGTTCCTTATCTTACTTCTGGGTATAAATCTCAGCTCAACTTCAAAAAGCTAAGTCAAAAAAAACCCCAAAAACAAAAAACAAATTTTAAAAGATATACCTGGCTGGCATCATAGTCTTGAATTCTTCTCCTGAAGGGCAATCTTTCAATTTTAAAACAACTGTTTCTCCACTTTTCGTTTTTTGCCGTTCTATAAAGAATACAGTTAATTACAAAAAAAGTAATCTCTGCCTTTTAAATTTTTATTAATGTTTGAAGAGGAAGAAATGTAAAAAGTGAATGAATAACTCAATTGTAGCACAGTAGGTACTTAATGAATGCGTGCATAATTGGCTTTTATTTCTTATATACTTAGGTAGTTTTAAGACTTTTGTTCTTATGTATATAAATTCTTTTAAAAATATTCCTATTTTTATTAAAATTACTTTTAATTTTCAGTGTTTTATATAAATTTTATAATTCAACTTCCAAAGGTTTATGGGGTTGCCAAATAATATTCCTCATGTGATATAAGTAACCATAATTAAAAGACTTGTTTATGGCCAAAAGAAATTAGATGTGGAGACAAGAATAGGATCCAGTCTCCTATTTCCAAGCACAGATGGTCAACTCAACCATTTTTTCAATGGTGTGAAAACCGGCATTCAGTAGAAACTGTATTTCTAATTTTGAATTTTCTTCTTTTCCTATGCTAGCTATGTGGCATTTTGTGGGTTTTTTTGCCCACTGTATGTAAGCTAATGTAATATTTAAGGTAGTCTAGGCTAAAAGCTTGACATTCTGTACGTTAGGTGAATGCATTTTGACACAATAATTTCAACTTACGACTTTATCAGGATGTAACCAATTTTAAGTTAAGGAATATCTGTATTTGTTTCTTTTTATTAGACAACAAAGTAATATAGAAGTTTAAAAGATTAAAAACCTGGTAAGTTGTATTTACAATTTATTGTTTTTGGGGAATACTAGTATGTTTAACAAAAAGAATGAACAGACAACAAACAAACCAAAAACCAACGTACTTGAAACTTCTTCAAAACCATCCCAGAATTCTTTGACATTGCCATTTGAAGTAATGCTGTCTTTACAGTTCAGAAGGTCAGCTTGGTGGTCTCCAAAATCAAGACTAATTGATTCTGACTTCCATAAGCTCATGTTCATTTTCTTATGTACACCAGAAACCACTGCAGGCTTATAAATAGATAAATAAAAGGTGAAAGATATATGGACACTTCCAAAATTTGACTTTATAAGCACATACAACAAATGTTAAGTTTTAGTACTAATGACAACTTGTGAGAATACGAGGCAATCAAAAATAGGCCCTGACTTGGAAAGATGTTCACAATACAGTATATTGTTAAAAAGAAAAAGGGATGAGAATGCTGTGTAGAGTACATTAAAAATTTCATTTCTAGACAGTATAAATATGCTTTTTTGGTTCCTTTATTTACAGATTAATTTTTAGACACAAAATAACCTACTCATTTGTTTGTATGTATGTAATGTTATGTATTAAAAATTTTAAAGTAAATTATATAAAAACTCCTTGAGCTTAAAAGTTTATATACATTCTGAGTTTCCATTACTTAAAACACATACCTACATTTTTTACCTTGACAAGGATCATAATAAATAAAAATATTAAACTAGGCATAACATTAAATTTCAAGCCTAATCACTATTCTCTGAAAGTGAACCTCTCCTTTGAAATCCTATGAATTAAAAATCCCTCAAGGCTCTCTAAACTAAAAACCAACAACTCAAGTTTTATAGCTTTTAAAACTCCAATGGTGATGTTTTAAAAAAACAAACCTCTTAGGCAATCTGATGTATTATTCTCAGCCCCCTCCCTTGCCCCCACCTTAATTCCTTTATTATAAATGAAGTTGAAAGTCTAAAATATAGAGAACACAAAGTTGTGACTTAAAGTCTTCTGTAAAAGATACTAAGTACACTTAAACTTCATAAGATAATTAAATTTAGGGAACCATAGAATAACCTCAAGCTAGGGTTCTTATAACAATAGTCATCTCAAAAGCAAAGAAAATAAAAAACCACCCTAAAATCTGGTTGACTACATGGATGACTGCTCCATTAAACTTACTTTCAATGGGCTTAATGACACGTCCAACTATTATTAAAACATTCAACTATTAGATAATTAACTACTGTTGGCAATTCACAGCCCCAATTATGCATATTCAGTAATACTCCTTATCCAACCCTATGCCATTCTATTTGATGGTAACCAGCAGCTTAGGAAAAGAAGGATTTTTAAAAATTATAGAGGCAAGTTACTTAGAATATTCTGAAGCAGAACCCTTTGACTATCATCATCATCTTCCCGAAATACTGAAAACTTTGACTCCATGCGTCTAGTCTCATTCCCCTCTAATTCAACTTTCAATCTGTTTTGCTGTCACTTTAAAATGTCCGTTTACTTTGATTACTGAATTAAACCTATTATCTGTAGGATACAGTGCAAACTTTTAAAGTATGATATATAAAGGCCACTCATAATCTGAAAAATCAGATTCATAATCATAACTCTAACTCCCTCATTTCTTTACCATTACCCCATAGAACTCTTACATCTGTGTTCCAGACAAACAAAACTACTTAACACTTCCCCCCAAACCTGATGCTCTTGTTTAAAGCATCTCCAACCTATTGTCTACCTAGAAAAATTTCACTTAACCCCTAGGGCATTAATTCAGATCAGCCTTTTTGAATTAGTACTCTAGCTTAGTCATTCCCTATTTGGAGTTTCTATAGTTACTTTGAACAAACTTCTTAGAATATTTAACATGTTTATAAAAATATTTATGTGACTATTTCAAACCCACACAAAATTAAGTGGTCTAAACTGTGACCCAGCAATGGTATTGAGCTTTGAGAGCCAAGCCCTGCCCCTCAAAAAAAAAAAAAAAAGGGAAGCTAAATATTGTGTGCTATCAGCCTTCTTTATCCATGGCTTTATCCATGGCTTTTCTGAATTAGCAGATTCAACCAACCATGAATAGAAAATAGTAGGAAAAATAAGAGATGTTCTGTTGTTGCTGATATGTACTATGTAGTTAAGGCCTACGATGGTTTCCTTTGTATGAAACACATAAATACAAATTTATCTTGTCATTATTCCCTAAACAGTATCATATAGCAACTGTATACATAGCATTTACACTGCACTAGGTATTATAAGTAATCTAAAGTATACAGGATGTGAAATATGGCTTCAAATGTATATAATGTACAGGTATGTATTTTTTCTGGGGAGAGAGAAATTAAACTGTCATCAGATATTAAAAAGGATTAGTGACCTAAAAAAAGATTAAGAACTGTACTAAAACAGTTCTTACTCCTATCTTACTAATTTTTATATAACTTAGTCATTTTCATATCCTTTGTGGCAAGCATAAAGAATGGATTTTATTAAGTGCTCAATAACTATCTGAGGAATGAAGAAAGTGAAACAAGTTGTTTGCCGAAACCGGTTTGGCTCAGTGGATAGAGCGTCGGCCTGCGGACTGAAAGGTCCCGGGTTCGATTCCGGTCAAGGGCATGTACCTGGGTTGCGGGCACATCCCCAGTGGGAGATGTGCAGGAGGCAGCTGATCGATGTTTCTCTCTCATCGATGTTTCTGACTCTCTATCTCTCTCCCTTTCTCTCTGTAAAAAATCAATAAAATATATTAAAAAAAAAAAGAAACAAAATAGCAATGATGTTTTTCAGAAAGCAAGAAAAAACTGAAGGTGGTAATCCTAAATCATGCAAATTCTTAATTTTGTTCATAATTTGTGCATTGATGTCATATACTGCCATCTGAAAGGTGTACCAAACATTACATCAAAACTTTGTTCAAACATTTTTATTTGAGAATTATATAATGGAGTTTGTCATTCAAGACTTGATGAACTGAGTTAAAAATAGTGCATGGGTAAACATTAAAGGCAAAAAACATCTATACTTTTCATCAGTTCAAGAAAAAATGCTTCTATAATTAACACTTTAATAGCAGATATGAAATCTATTAATTGGACTAAAACAGAAGTGTGAGAAAAAGGAGGTACCAAACTATGTAAATGCAATGGCTTTTTAAAGTCTGCTGACTGATTAAAAAATCAGTGCTTTCCTAAATTCATATAAATCTGGCCAAAAATAAGAATTCAGAAACAATCAATCTGGTAATCTTTTTATCTTACTTCTACTCCAAATGTGTTAAGTACTATCCCTCCTTTATTTTCTATTTCTAAAAAGAAAAGCATTTTGCCTCTTTAACTCGCTTCAGTTCCTCTAAGAGTGTGTACTAAAATCAGCTTAAAATACTCACTTGTCCATGTTTCCAACACTCTTTGAAAAGCTTCCAATTATTAGTATTTTTATAATCCTTAAGCCAAAGAATATGCTTCTCACAGATCCAAGAATGTGGTATATCATTGAACAATTTGTTTTCATCCATGGCAGATTTTCTGCTTTCTCTAGGCTCTTCTTTAAGGTCTGGTTTTACATTTATCTTAGTGGCTTTATTTGGTGGAATTTTGTTTTCAACAACTGAAGCAATTATGTCATCAAGAATGTTTGGCATGGTCCTTCCAGTTTTACCACTCTATAGGGGGGGGGGGGGGGGGAGAAATTATATTTTGAGAAGAAATGCATACAGTTTTAAACTCACTTTTTTCTTTTTCTTTTTTCCTCTTCACCAAAGGACATGCTTAGAGGGAGAGGAAGAGAGGAACAGAGGAAGAGAGGAAGCGAGGGAGAGGGGGAGAGGGAGGGAGGGAGGGAGGGAAGGAGGGGGAGGGAGAGAGAAGGAGAGAGAGAGAGAGAGAGAGAGAGAGAGAGAGAGAGAGAGACATTGACATTGATGTGAGAGAGAAACATCCATCAGTTGCCTTCCATAAGTGCCCCAACTGGGGATAAAACTGGCAACCTTTCGGTGCACAGGATGACGCTAACCAAGTGAGCAACTCCAGACAGAATAAACTTTCATTTTGATTTACTACTAACATAGCAAACAACTAACACAAATAATTTACTTGCCCTCAAGAATATGTGAATATGGATCTTTAGTCCCTACACTGTTCCTGCCCTTAGAGGTGGGAACCAGAATTTTGGTGGTCTCCATGTGAGGCCAAGTCCGCAGCAACTGGAAGTATGGCTTCCCTACTTTTTATATTGTTTTAGGATTGGAGCAGAGCGCACAAATAGGTAGAATTTCCAATATACTTTTAATGGCCACTAAAAATGTATGCTTATCTATACAATTATCTGTATTTTTCTCTGGAGAATAACGAAAGCAAAATTGATTTTTGAATATTTTATTTTAACTAACCAAACATTTACCTCCATGTTCTCCCCCTTCCCCCATTGGATATATGGTTTTCAAATTCTGAAGGAGTGTCTTAGGGCTCCTTCTGGCATCAAAATGCCACTTGCCCAACCTTATTCATTCACCTTGGAAAAACCAAACTCTCTAGCTTTCAAATTATGAGTTATAATGCAAACAGGAACATGCCAAATAATTTGGTGTATTTTATTTGATCTGACTCTATTTATTATGTAGTTCAAAGCTGAGTCTCCAAATCTTCTAAACTTAAGGCCAATATAAAGGTAAAAAATCTGGCATCTCACTTACTGGGGTTCCCATTGAATATACTGGTGCAAAGGCAATGCCAGCATCTGTAGAACCCACACGTAGCTTGCCCGCTGTTGTGGTCAGTAAGTCCCGTAAGGTTGAGCCTTGCTCATTACTCTGGGGGCCTGGAGGTGATGCTCTGCTATTTGGAGAATCAGGACTGTCTTGTTCTCTCTCTTCTTTAATTTGCTTTTCAAGGGCAAATTCTTTATTTTCTGAAATAAAACATTTTACAAAATTCAAATAAAATTAAGTATGCTGCGAAAGTACAGACAAAACTGGCACTCTGTATTTTATAGTGAGACATTAAAACTATACACTAGTGATTTATTCACCTGAACACACACCAGACGATGGGCTAGATCAGCCCTGGGCAAACTACGGCCTGCAGGCCAGATCCGGGCCGTTTGAAATGAATAAAACTATTGAAAAAAAAGACCGTACCCTTTTATGTAATGATGTTTACTTTGAATTTACATTAGTTCACACAAACACTCCATCCATGCTTTTGTTCCGGCCCTCCGGTCCAGTTTAAGAACCCATAGTGGCCCTCGAGTCAAAAAGTTTGCCCACCCCTGGGCTAGATCCTTCAAAATGGAGTCAAACGGTTTGAATATGAAAAGGCCTTCCTCAAAATCTTAGGCATGAGTTTATACCTGCCACAAATTAAACACTCTAGCGAAGACAGGAAGAAGTACTGGTATATGTGAGCAATAAATCTACTGCCCTAGAGGCTTTATTAATATGCTCATCCCAGAAATGGTTCTACAACTAATTCTGATGCAATCACAGGGAGGTAAGTTCCTAATAAGAGAAGACAAAGGTTTTACTGAACCTAAGCCATAATGGGAGCAAAAGACAAAAAGTAAATTGTTTTATGTGAATAGTACATTAATGTATAAAAGTATATTATTGTTTATATTATAATACTCTATTATACAGCTGACCCTTGAACAACATAGCTAGGGGTGCCCACAATACCCCATGCAGTCAAAAATCCACATATAACTTTTGACTTCCTCAAACTTGTCCTTTGATACTTGTGGAAGATTGGTCCCAGGACACCCCCAACCACCATGGATACCAAACTCCATGGATGCTCAAGGCTCCAATATAAAATAGTGTAGATTAATGCATATAGTTGGCACTCCACATCTGTGGATTCCCAATCATGAATCATAAACAGTACAGGTATTTATGGGAAAAAGCCACATATAAGTGTACCCACACAGTTCAAATCCATATTGATTAAGGGTCACTGTACAGTTAGATAATTAATGACATTTACCTTTTTTTTCCTCTCTGGACTTTTGTTCTGCAAGATCTGCTAACCAGTGTAGTGGTGACTGGGATTCTGGGGGACTTAACTTGCTGTCTGTGCTTACATCACTCCCTGGACTGCTGCTGCCATTGCCCTCAGACTTCTGAGGAGTATTCTGCTGCTGAGACTCAGGCATGCACAGAGAAATCTTATTACTGTGATTAAGAACATTCTGTAAAACCTGTAAGGATAGAACAGCAGAATTTTAAAAATTCTATCTCTTCAATTGATCACAGTTAAAAGAAGTCAGATTTTACAGTAACACAGAAACAATTTAAAAAAGTAAGTCTTAAATCGGATATAAAATATCAAAGCTAATTAATTAACCATGCATTTTATTTAAATAATTAGAAATTTATACTCACTTGAGATACACCATTCATTGTAGAAAAATTACCAACTTGTATATTCTGTTTGTTAGTACAATGACAATGGGATTTAATACCATACTTTTCTCTAAGAGTGTGCATCACATCTAGAAGATCTGTCAAAACTACAAAATATAATAGTGGTTAATTAAAGTTAAAACTAATGTTAAAAGATTATAAAATTTTTCCCCCTTTTTTGGGTGCCATTTAACTTTTATTTTTTTCTTCAATCCTTCTATCTAGTATAGGTTTGATCATTAAACCAATTTCATGTTCTCCATTCTTTTCTATTAAAAATTCAGTGTTTAAAAAAAGTAGAATAACCTTTCATTATAAATCTAATAAATTTTTCATTAAACTCTGGATTTCCCCTTCTAAAAAATAGTTCATCTGTGGTTTATACTTAGTCATGGGGCTGGGCTTGTTAGCTTTATTACATGGAGAATTCTAAGAATGGAGCACAAACAATTTAAGATGAAATATATTGCTCTGGCCGGTTTGGCTCAGTGGACAGCATTGTGGACTGAAGGGTCACGGGTTCCATTCCCAGTCAAGGGCACATAACCTCGGTCGTGGGCTCAATCCCCGGCCTCATTGGGGTGTGTGCAGGAGGCAACCAATGGATGTGTGTCTCTCACATTACTATTTCTCTCTCTGTCTCTCCCCTTCCCTTCCACTCTCCTTAAAAATAAATGGAAAAATATCCTCCATTGAGAAATAACAAAAACAAAAAAACACATTACCTCTCCATTCCATTTTACTCCTACATATGCCCAAATTATCTTCAGCAACTAAGTGCTATTACACTAAGTAAATAATCTATATTTATACTTACCAGAACTGGGTATAATTTGAGTTGGCATTAAATGTTTGTGATCATGAGGCTGTCCCTTCACACACTTTATCCAAGCATACAGTTCTTTATCTGTAATATTGCAACATATGTACTTTTATATCACTCACGGTTATACAATTATACAATTGATGTCTTCTATATAAAGACCTTAACAATTATATAAATGTCAATGGTAGGATTCAAATGTATGGTTCTTAAAAATAAAAAATAAATAAATCCCACCATTATAAGAATTTTATAAAAACAGGATATAAAATTGATGTTAGCCTTTCCTAAAACGACCATTCTTTATTACCATTAATGTATTAGTTACCTCTTTCTACGCTATGATTCTACCTTCTCTGTAGCTAATCTCCTTTGATTGTTTTCTGTGCCAAACATGGCTTTTGCCCAATCTTAGTACATTAGACTGATATACGTTCATCACTTACTAACTCATTTTCCTTTTATGCTTCAAAGACATGGAGAGAAACCATCATGAAACATGTGAAAAAGCCATGACTTGATAGATAGCTACAGAAGAAAAACTGTGATGTACTAAATTACAGTGCACCAGAGAGTAAGATAAAGAGACGAGTAATTAACGAGTTAATAGCTGTGGACCAACTGACAGACTATTCACATTTTGAATGTAATTGGAGCTTTGCATCAATTTCTGTACTGATCAACAGCTGCCACTGCATCCTGCTTGTGTATGAATTTTCAGAACTGTTGCCGGTAACCAATCAAAAGGGGTAACTATTTCTTCTTTACAAAACATGCACTTTAAACTGTCACCCGGTTCATCTTCCCCTGTCCCTTATCTGTAGTCAATGTAAATTCTTTCAAAACAACTTACATCTTTCTTCCCCCCAAAAATAATGTACAGAAGAGCCCTTCCACTCTAGAACGGTGGACAAGTTTGTCACTTCTATCTAGCCCAGCTGCCTGTGGGACCTAGTCATTTCCAGCTAGCATTTAGCTCAAACCCTTTCTTTCAGAAAAGCTTTTGGTCATGAAAGGTCTTTGTTTAACAACAGTATTTAATTGCTACTATTGCCTTCAAACAAGATTCCATACCTGGAGTTGTAAACATATTAAAGCATAGCATAAGGCATATTATACACAGGAAAACTATTTAATACCTTGATCTCAATAAGATTTTCTCTATAAATTTAATGACAAAGATAGCTACTTATGATGTGATTTTAGAGCTTAAATGAATATAACAAAGCTCATTAAATTTAGCATAAAAAATCTAGAACTATTATTCCATAAGTCCGATACAAAATAAAGTCAAATCCAATCTAAAACTTTTAAAAAATGTTTTCTGACTTTCTGCTCCAAAGCTTACATAGTAACTTATAAATGTTTTCTAATTTCTTGTATTTTAGACGCTTATGTTAGTTATCACTATGTAAAGTGATAATCTAGTCAAGTGTGTTTATTATAATATTTAACAATGAAATAGGAATAGGTAGAATATAATCAAGGCATATAGATTATAAAAAAATGATATGGTGCCCAGCCAGTGTTGCTCAGTGTTGAGTGCCAACCCATGAACCAAAAGGTTCACTGGTTCAATTCCCAGTTAGGGCACATGCCTGGGTTGCAGGTTCAATCCCCAGCAGGCAGCTGATGGATGATGTTCCTCTTTCATCAATGTTTCTCTCTCTCTCTCTCTCTCTCTCTCTCTCTCTCTCTCTCTCTCAAAATAAAAATTTTTAAAAATCAATAAAAACACATTTTAAAAAATGGTATGGTGAATGACAGACTATACTTTCAAAATTAACACCCTATTCTTTTTTGTTATTTTTGTTAATCCTCACCCAAGGACATCTTTTCGATTGATTTTTAGAGAAATGGAGAGACAGAGGAAAAGTAATATTGATGTGATAGATACACATCCACTGGTTGCCTCCCACACATTCCCTGACCAGGACGATCGAGACTACAAACGAGGTATGTGCCCTTGACTGGGATCAAACCTGTGACCATTAAGTCTGTGGGCCGAGATTCTACATAGCCAAACTGGCTAGGGCTAATACCCTATTCTTGTTCACAAAAGGATTCAAGTATATGTATGTGTGTGTATACACACACACACACACACAATATAGCAAAATATAATACATTAAAATTAACATATGAAACCAGAAAATACAAATGAGTGTCATGAAGTTTTATAGCAGTGTAGCTACTTCTATCAACTGAAAATATCCAAAAACATTTTTATGGTTTTGAAGATATTCCTTATCATGGCTTTGCATTTTACTCATATATAATATGTTATTCATATCACAGAAACACCAAGGAGTAGATGTTTGGAGATACTTCCCCAGTTGCTCAGGTCTCTTTGTTAAGTGATGATATATAAGAAAAAAGGTTAGAAAGAATGAAGCTTAGTACTCCTATCAGCAGAGAAGATACTGATGGCTAAATCATGTTCATCTACCTGATATACTACTCTGAAAAAAAGTTGACTGAAATGAAAAATCTATCATAAACATGATTTTACCACTAATACTCCCAGTAACTTGAATCGTCTCATTTTATTGAAGACCTATTCCAAACAAGTAACTCAATACTTTCAAGGTTATCATTATTAGGTAGCTACTTCTAAAACTGACTTGGATAACGTTTCTAAAAGTATCTCTAGTTGTTATTAAAATGCAGAACACTGTTTTTGTGCCATTTTATTTATCTAGAAATTAAAAATAATAGTTTCAAAGGCTGTTTTCACATATAATGAAGATTTCTTCTTCTGTAAAAATTAGGGAATAAGTAGTAAGTGGCAGCATATCCTTGGACAGGTTGATTTGAACTATATGGATCAATATTTAGAAAAATCAAGTCATACTAGTAAGTGTTAAGTTTCGACTTATGCAATGCCCTAGTAAATTTGGGTTACATTAAGCAATTATTTGCTTGAAATGAGGGGTGAAGAGTGAATATACTGATCAGGTTAAACAGATGCAGCTTTATTCTAAAAAAATACGGCCCGAGCCCGTTTGGCTCAGTGGACAGAGCATCAGACTGCGGACCACAGGGTCCTGGGTTCGATTCCCGTCAAGGGCACGTACCTGGGTTGTAGGCTCCTCCTGAGCTGGGCCATGGTTGGGGAGTGTGCAGGAGGCAACCAATTGATGTGTTTCTCTCACATCGATACTGCTCTCTCCTCCACTCTCTAAAAATCAGTAGAAAAATATTCTCGGGTGAGAATTAAAAAAATAACAAAATAATTTTTTTAAATGCTTAAAAAAATCTGGCCATTAATAAACTGTGGTTACTCCTTTAAAAAGTTCCTAATGGTAATGTATTATGGAAGATCGGAAAAATACCCACACATATCTAATTTCCAGATGCATGATCCTAGAGAAAATAAACATTATAAAAAATTTAACTTAAAGAGATCAACCAATGAATATGCATATATGTATAACCCGTGGACATGGACAATGGGGTGGTAAGGGCTTGAAGGTGGGGGAGAGGATGGGAGTGGGCTGGAAGAGGTTAATGAAGAAAAAAGGAGGACCTATGTAAAACTTTCAACAATAAAGATTTAAAAAGAGTTTTAAATTTATATGAAGTTATGAACCGACCTCTAGAACTCTTCCTTTCCTTTGCCTTGTAACAATCTAAGCAAACCACAAATCCACATTTTTGGCAGACCCAATGGATGTTAAACAATGTTGCTTCACATGCATCACACATCTCTCGGACTCCTCGCACTGCTCTTTTCCAGGCAATTTTGGCTGAAATACAGAGAAATAAAAATCTAAGGGTAAACATACTCTTTTTCATGCAATTTTTGCTGAAATACACAAAAACAAAAATGTGAAGGCAAACCAAGAACATTGAAGGATATACAAGGTCCCAAAAACTATATACAAACTTTACAGCTGATAGCTCAATTGATGTTTCTTTCTTTTCAGATTTAACCCATTGAAATTAATAATTAAAAAATGTGCATAAGTTTTTTTGGGATACCCTATATTAAAAATCAATATAGCAGATTCCTTTTAAAAAATATTTTTGATTTTACAGAGGAAGGGAGAGGCAGACAGAGAAACATCAATTGGTTGCCTCCCATATGCACCCCAACTGGGAGCAACCCCGCAACCTAGGTAAGTGCCCTTATTGGGAATCAACTGGTGACCTTTCAGTGCATGGGATATGGGACGATGCTCAATCAACTGTGATGCACAAGCCACACTGGCCAGGCAATAGCAGATTTCTTGAAGTAACTAGTCATCAATCTTGACACTTTCGTTATTTTGGACTACATACAAAATTCTCTATTGTGGAGGATTATCTAGTGCAGCGGTCGCCAACCTTTTGGACCTCATGGACCACCAGTGGTCTGCAGACCACCGGTTGGCAACCGCTGATCTAGTGCATTGTAGAATGTGTAGTGGCACTGTGGCCAATACCGATATGTACTGGTACTCTAACCCCAGTACTTTTCAATTACTGAACCAAAAATGTCTCCCGGGGGGCAAACCACTGATTTAAAGGAAGCCAAAGAAGCTAACATTTAGAGAGCTGTTAGTATTGTAGGTACTTTACATAAGTAAACACAATTAACCTGAGACTTTCTAAACGAATCTATAAAGTAGTTATCATTCCTATTTTATATTCATACAGTTAAGCAGGGAGTAAAGTTGAGTTTCAAATATACACCTAACTCTAAAGACTATGATGAACCACACTAGATTAAAAACTTAAATAACTGGGATGGATTATGTTTTCATATGACAAATGTTATAATTTCCCAATTTCACATCTAAACTGTCTTTGTCATGCTAAACTATGTCATAATGGCAGAAACAGTAAAATGCTCTTGTGATTTCACAAACTGCTAATCCATTCATTTAAACTTAATTGGAGAATATATTTTTTTTAAAAAAATGTATTTTTATTCATTTCAGAGAGGAAGGGAGAGGGAGAGAAAGAAACATCAATGATGAGAGAGAATCATCTATCAGCTGCCTCCTGCCTGTCCCCTACTGGGGATTGAGCCCAAAACCCAAGCATGTGCCCTGACTAGGAATAGAACCTGGAACCTCCTGGTTCCTTGGTTGATGCTCAACCACTGAGCCACGCCGGCCGGACTGGAAAATATCTTTTACCCTAAGTATGTATAGGTGCACTTGTACACAAAAAGTGTTATTATCAAAATTAAAAGTCAACAAAACTAGGCAGGATTAGGGACTTCTCCCAAATAAAACATACTTCAAATTCTTAAAATCAAATTTATACAATTTCATGTTCTAAGTATATAATTTCCTTACCATCCTTTTTCACCCAGGACAAAGCTGTTTTTTCAGATGTTACTAATTGACAGAACTTATCACCTATTATATCCAAGATATATTTAGAAGTTTCTATGTCTAGTTCATCATCTTCATAATTTTCATGTGTCCATAAATTCATAGCTTCATCATCATATTGGTCAGGAGAAGAGAAACCATCTATTCTAACAACTCCATTTTTACTAAATGATAATCTGAAACATTAAAACATAAAAGAATTATTCACCCAAATAGAAGAAGTCCAGTTAAAGTTGTACATTTATAATAAATTTATATTTTTATATTAAATATAGATTATATTTACAATTTAAAAAGAAAACAGGGTAGTTCACACACACACACACTTTAATTAATTAAATTTAACCAACTTAGATGACTCCCATAGTGTTATACAAATGGCAATGATAAGCAGTACCAATTTTAGATTATTTCAAAAGATTTTCCCTATTACTATACTAAACCACTTAACTCTAATAAAACGAAAACTATGTCCAAGTATTTGATGAGAACAAGATTTAAAATGTTAGCTAAATGCTTCCTACAGCACTGCTGTTATTTTATACAAAATCTAAATCAGGAACCTTTAAAGTTGAGAATGCTAGAAATCCCCTTATGATCTTAACTTGGAGGATTAAAAAAAAAAAGCCAAATACCTACGCAGGGTGGGGCAAAAGTAGGTTTATAGTTGTGAGTGCATTAAACGGTCTATTCTTGTACTAATTATTGTATTATTTTCCATACAACTACCTGTAAACCTACCTTTACCCCACCATGTACATATTTTTCATTAATTAAAATGACACTTTATTAACTTGATTTAGAGGAACAAGGGTGAAACTCTTAATGTTTATTAGGAACCCATTAGTGTGTTCCCTGCCTTTAGCTTCTGGCACCCAATTAATATAACTACTGAAACTATTCAGTACAGAGAAGTTTAGGGTAAATGGAAGGCAAAATTGCTTTTTTTTAAATAGCTGGTGGGGATTATCCAATTCTCTTTATAATTAGTCTCAAACATGGGATACTGAAAGTTCATTACAAGTCATTCTGTACTTTTCAAGTGGATACCAACAACATCTTTACTTCTTTTTCACAATCCTTTCTTACCTTACCCTTTTCCCTTTTCAAAAGCCAAATATCTCCCTTTGTTTTAACCCGTCACCTTATTTCAGCTGGGTATTATTATATTTACCTGAATATTACTTTCCTTCAAACTTTCTAAGACTTTATCTCTTCAAACCACTTTCCTTTGATTTCTTTTACGTACTTTCATGTGTATTATCATCTATAACTATTTTGGGGGGAATTATTGGCTAGAAAGACCATGAAGTAAAGAACTAAGAAATAAACTTGTCTTCCTACAAGTACATACTTTGGGGATCTCCAGTGAGCCACCAGCACAGAATATTTGCCAAAGCAAAGTATCTCCTAACTTCTTAGGAGGAGGATGCTGATGATTAGGAAAATAACTGCAGCTAACATTAGTAGAGTATATCACATGTGCTTGGCATTACACCAATAACTGTGTACTTTACATAATCTTCAGGAACCCCTCTGAAGTAGGTTACCACTATCATTCATATTATGCAGATGAGTCAGGCTTAGCTATAGTCCTACCTACCACAATAAATCATACAGGAAATAAGGAAAAAATGATTCTGGAATCTGAGACATTAGTCTCCTTGCTGTAGTTAACCAGCTATTCCTCATTCACCTCTGACAAATTTACCTGTGAGATTCAGTATTAGGGTATTATTTGGTAATGTTAATATTACCGTTATATGTAGTTTAGTTACTTATATAGTAACTAGGGGCCCGGTGCACGAAATTCGTGCACTGGGTGTGTGTGTGGGGGGGAGTGTCCCTCAGCCAAGCCTGGCCCCTCTCACATACTGGGAGCCCTCAGGCGTTGACTCCCATCACCCTCCAATCGCAGGATCGGCCCCTTGCCCAGGCCTGACGCCTCTGGCCTAGGCGTCCGGCCTGGGCAGCGGGGACCCGCAGCTGCAGCAGCCCCACGATCATGGGCTTCGCTTTAGGCCCAGGCAAGGGACCCCTAGCTCCTGGGACTGCCAGCTTCGACCGTGCCCAGCTCCCATCGCTGGCTCCACCCCTACTTCCTGCTCTCACTGGCCAGAGCGGCAAAGGCACCTGATTCTCCAATCATGGCTGGGGGGCAGAGCCGCCTTTGCCCTGCCCCCCAGCTCTTAGCTCCCCCGTGGGTTGCCGATCACTGTCAGTGGCAGGGGGCTTCTTCCTGCTTTCCCTTTCGCCTCCCTGCATTGTGTCTACATATGCAAATTAACCGCCATCTTGTTGGCAGTTAACTGCCAATCTTAGTTGGCAGTTAATTTGCATATAGCCCTGATTAGCCAATGAAAAGGGTAGCTCGTACGCCAATTACCATTTTTCTCTTTTATTAGTGTTGATTACACATTAATAGTAACTATACCAGGTGTACCGGTTAATAATGCGGATTTTGTGATCAGTGAAAACACGGTAATTTCAAGAGAAACATCGAAAGTGCTTTATTCAAAAAAAAAAAAAAATGTGGTTACACATTTCCTCCATCTTTCAGGTAATTTGTGGATACTGTCCCAATAGAACTTTTCTTGTTTTTGAGGCAAACCATTCAGAGACCCAATCTTCCACTTTTTCGTATGTTTTGAAGTGCTGTTCAGAAAGTGCAAGTGCCATTGATCAGAACAAGTGGGAATTTGAAGGAGCAAGGTCTGATGAATACAGCGTGTGGGTTACTTCTTCCCAGGCAAGATCTTTTAACATGTCTTTAACTGGTTTTCAAGTGTGTGATGGCGTGTCATCATGAAGCAAAATTACTTTGCCGTGTCTTCTGGCACATTCTGGTCGTTTTACAATCAAAGCCTGGTTCAAATTGATTGCAATAGGTCCTCGGTTATGTCGGAGATCCGTTCCTATGGCATGATGTAACGCGATTTTCACTGTAAGTTGGAACCCACCTACATAAGCACCTATGTCACTCACATGGAGCACAAACACAGCAGTAATGAAATGAAACAGTGAAACAGCAAAAAATTTAAAAGATAACAATTCCTGACCTTTACTTGTGGTAAATAAATAATAATAAATATAGAGCACATATGTCAAAATGACAGAACTTTTTTATAAATAAACTAGACGCCCGGTACACAAAAATTTGTGCACTCAGGGGGGTCCCTCAGCCCAGCCTATGCCCTCTTGCAGTCTGGGACCCCTTGGGGGATGTCCACCTGTTGGTTTAGGCCCAAGCTGGCAGTCAGACATCCCTCTGGCAGCCCGGAGCCCTTGGGGGATATCTACTTGCCAGCAGGGAGCAGGCCTAAACTGCAGTTGGACATCCTTAGCACTGCTGAGGAGGCGGGAAAGGCTCCTGCCACCATCACTATGCTGGCAGCCATCAGCTTGGCTTGTGGCTGAGCAGAGCTCCCCCTGTGGGAGCACACTGACCACCAGGGGAGAGCTCCTGCATTGAGCGTCTGCCCCCTGGTGGTCAGTGTGTGTCATAGTGACCAGTCATTCCCAGTGGTTCTGCTGTTAGGGTCAATTTGCATATTACCCTTTTATTATATAGGATGGGGAGATGGCAACGTAACCACAAAACGATGTACATTGGACTCAACCTAACCCGAGGACTGTCTGCATTTGTTGTCAGTAGCGATCAGTATTCACAGTTTCACCTGGTTTTAGAAGCTCATAATACACCACACCTTCCTGATCCCACCAAATGCAGAGCATTGTCTTCTTTCCAAAGCGATTTGGCATTGTAGTTGATGTTGATGGTTGACCTGGATCAACCCATGATTTTGTGCATTTGGGATTTTCAAAATAAATCCGTTTCATCGCCAGTCACAATTCGATTCAAAAAAGACTTTCTTTTGTGCCGTTGAAGCAACATTTTACTTATGACTTTTGGTTTTCCATGTCTTTTGTTCAGTTGATGTGGGACCCATTTTCCTTCTTTTAAAATCTTTCCCATTGCTTGTAAACGATTGGAAATTGTTAAGCAACATTTAATATTTCTGCAAGTTGTTTTTGAGTTTGACATGCATCTTCATCCAATAATGCTTGTAATTGTTGGTCTTCAAACTTTTTCAGTTGACCTGGATGTTCTTCGTCTTTCAAATCAAAATCACTTTTAAAGCATTTAAACCAGTCTTCACAAGTATCTTGAGATGGAGCATGTTCACCATAAGCTTCCCGAAGTATATAATAACTTTCAGCAGCACTTTTCTTCAAAATAATGAATTAAAACTTCCCGCAAATGCTTTTTTTGGCACGAAATTTGACATTTTTAAGTGTAAAAATACCTATGATGTTAACACCTTCAGAAAATTTGACATATGAAGTTTTGAAGCTTGCTCTCAATACCACAAAATAGCATACATATCAAATCGCATACATATCAACATATGTGTAACTCCATCTATTGAAAAAATCCGCATTATTAACCAGTACACCTGGTAAATTGGTTTTATGTTTACACTACAAAACTTGTGAAATGATACTAATAATTCCTTTCTGTCATATTGTAACTTATAATTTTATAGCTACATATGGTTAACAAGATAAAAGTATGGGTATTCCAAAGTAATGCACTGACTTTAATATCTACATTATTTACCTAGATTTATACACTATTTTGATTGTTGGCTAATGCACAGATATAAATGCGACATTGTTTTGGCCAAAGTATAAGCTAGTAAATATTTAAAAAATCTTTATATCACACAAACTGCTGTTTCCTATCCCTTTCTAGAAAAAATACTAAACATTTCTCATTAGGGAAGAATAAATCTTAGTAGAGAAAGGCCATGAATACATATAGCAATGTAAATAGGAATTTAGTCCAATAATTAGCCATTGTTAAATTCAGTACTAAAGAAGTTTAATATCCTATATAATAATCCTATATAATAAAAGGCTAATATGCAAATCAACTGAACTCCTGGTCGCTATGACATGCACTGACCATGAGGGGGCAGATGCTCATCACAGGAGCTTCCCCTGGTGGTCAGTGGGTTCCCCAGGGGGAGTGCCGCTCAGCCAGAAGCCCTGAGCTGGGCTCACAGCTGGTGAGTGCAGCGGTGGTGGTGGTGGTGGTGGTGGGAGCCTCTCCTGCCTCTGCTGCAGGTGGGCAGTAAGGAGTGAGGGGTCCCAAACTGCGAGAGCCCCGGACTGTGAGAGGGATCCCAGACTGCAAGAGGGCGCAGGCGGGGCTGAGGGACCCCCCCCCCAGTGTACAAATTTCATGCACTGGGCCTCTAGTTCTACAATGTTTCAGGAACAAGGCGGCTCTTGTCTCCAAATGGGATCCTCAGAATGTATAATTTCCAATATCCAATAAACGTACTTTCCCACAATTACATATTTTTTCACTTACCGTCTAAAGTAGTAAAATCTACAAAATACTGGTGAATGGGTTGGTTCTTCTTCTTTTTTACTCCGAATAAGTCTACATTCTCGGCACTTTTGCAAATTAGGCCCTATCTCACAGCAGGAGTCATCCTGTAAAAAGGATTCCCCAGTTTGCTTCAGTTTCTTGACTTTACGCCAATCTTTTAATACTGAACGAGGGATGCCAGCTGTAAAACCAGTAGGAAAGTATTAGCAAGATACTTTAGAAAGGTATACTCCTTGAGATAAGATTCAAGTCAATTATACAATTGTGATAATATATTAAGATTGTAGAAAAGCAAAGAGATTACAGTTATACTCTTAATAGCTAGAAAGTCCAGAGCAACACTTTATATTTATTTTGTTAGTATTCTACTAACCAAATGAATTCTTCTGCCAGTATACTCTAAATGTAGATCTGAGTAAATTCTCTAGCTGATTCGTAAAGCTAAAAATACAGCACTTCTACACAAAAAATTTCGCATATGTAGAAGGAAGCTCCTTTAACATCCACAGAAAGAACATAAAGACTAAAAGTTACTCCCTCTGTCCCATAATAATAGTAGCAAGTGAATATTTAAAAGGGAATTATTGGCGAATGCAGCTGTAAGTTATGTTGTAGTGCAAAATTGCGAGCCTTCAATCAAAATCTGTTTCATGACATCTGTCATTTGTTTTGACACATCTTTCAATTTTTAGGTTAATCTAATTATTACGAATTATAACTTTTTCTAATTTCATCTGCTAATCGAAATCAACTGTTTTATTTCAGTTCAATATCAACCCATTGTAAAAGATGAAAAAAAGAGAGTTTTCAAGAAAAGATCGAGTTGCGATTGTCCAGTTCTTGATCCATCAAAAGAAAAAGGAAAAGTTGCAGAAAGGTGCAATTACGTTAGCTGCAAAACGATTTAAGTGCAACAGAATGACCATATCAAGAATTTGGAAACGTGCTTCCAAAAATAATTGTCAAGGAGAATCTTATGCTAATGTTGATACTTTGAAAAAACAAAACTGTGGACGTAAATGCAAAGATTATGGAGAAAAACTTGAAAAACTTAGACATATTCCTCTTAGGAGAAGAGGCACCATATTAGCCTTGATAATATTTCTCCCGAAATACTGGATAATACGTTTCTGTCATTTCAACAAGTAATGCTGGAAGCAACGAAGAACGATGGCTCCAATGATTTTAAGCTCACGCATACAGGGAAAGAAAAGCTTCGCAGCCAAGGGATCCTACCTACAAGTTTAAAATGCAGTAACGAGATTATTGAAAAATCCAGAAACTATCTGAACACTCAAAATAAAAATTAGGAGTACTATTTTTAGTTTATTGTTTAATTTAATCTAGTTTTTGATAATAAATGTTGTGTTCTATATTTATTTTCTTTTGATACTATTATTATGGGACAAATCACATTCATCAACTGCTACTATTATGGGACAGAGGGAGTAATACTTTTAGAAACAACAAGCATACTTAAGTTTTTGTGTGTTTTTTAAAAATCCTCATCCAAGGATATTTTTTCCATTGATTTTTAGACAGAATAGAAGGGAGTGAGGAGGGAAGGGGAGAGAGAGAGAGACATGGCATGTGAGAAACACATCAGCTGGTTGTCTCCCGCATGCGCCCCTACCGAGGCTGGGAAACCTGCACCCCAGGTCCATGTCCTTGACCAGGAATTGAACCCACGACCCTTCAGTCCCCAGGTTGATCCTCTAACCATTGAAAACCAAACCAGCCAGGGCAACATACTTAATTTTTGCAATAATCTGATTCTCAAAAGTAAGTGTGGGTCATTAAGTCAGGAAATGGTGATTTTGTAATACCAATATTTAGGAGAAGAGGCACTAAGTTATTCTTCCTAATAGCTCTCCCCTTATTATAAGGTCCTCCATTTGTTATCAATGTATTAGTGGAAACAGCATCTTGTAGAAAAAGAATTGAAAGGAGAAAAAAAAGCCAACATTAATTAGCTATCTTTTTTTATCATGACAGAAAAAAGGGTACCACAACCCTACAGAAAAATAAAACTGCAGAAAAAATATAATCTTATTATAATATATATTGCTGATCCACCATTTTTATTAACTTGAACCTAATTGTTGTAATAAACACTGGCTCAAGTAATCAATTATCTGTAGAGCAGGAAGAACTCAAAACATTATATTATATACTAATTAAAGCCTGCCTACTTGCCTATTAAATTTTTACAAATCTATTAATTTAAAGGCAACCTATGTTGGGACAAGCAGTATTTGTTGACTCTTATGTGCTTTTACTGCCCATATGCATAATGTAACTATACATCAGAAATGAGATTTACATAGTTTACTATTTCTATCATAGTAAAGAAATAAATTTGGCCGAAACTGGTTTGGCTCAGTGGATAGAGCGTCGGCCTGCGGACTGAAGGGTCCCAGGTTTGATTCCTGTCAAGGGCATGTACCTGGGTTGCGGGCACATCCCCAGTGGGAGATGTGCGGGAGGCAGCTGATCGATGTTTCTCTCTCATCGATGTTTCTAGCTCTCTATCTCTCTCCCTTCTTCTCTGTGGAAAATCAATAAAATATATTTAAAAAAAATAAATTTGATTTCCTATCCTTATGCTTTCTAATCATGCCTATTTTGTGAATCAGAGGCAGTACAACTATTCTGAGACTATATACTTCTTTCAGAAACCTGTAGCAGAACTCTCGTCCTGAGTTCCCACTACTGCTTACCTGTTAACCTCTACTGTTATCAGTACAAAGCAAGACCACACATCTTAATATAGGAAGTATTGTGTTTATTTAAACTCCAGGACAGCACATTTAAAATCAGCATGTCATTAAGCACTTCTACGATTGATGCCAGATTCTTTTCAAGTTCTCCTCTCTTCTATCTCTAATTTAGAGCAAGGAGCAACTTGACTTAATCCACTAGACAGAGAAATGCATGTGTGTGCACATATACCAATCATGGAATAAAATGTTTTCCAACAGGCTTGTATAAAAGGTTTGTTATTTCCTCCACTGTGTATAAGACAGATTTGTCCTATGGACTGTATAAAATATTCAGAGCTTTAAGAAGTCAGAATGAACAACAGAAATGCTACACTGTTGATAAATTTTTATTTGGTACACTTGCTTCCAATCACTTACCTTTTTTTTTCACTTATTACATTAGAATAAACTAAGTGCAATCTACTTTTATTCTGACTGGAAAATAACTATTAACCAATATGCTTTCTTTTTGTTGCGTAACAACAAAAAGAGGATATTTTTTCCATTGGTTTTTCTTTTTTCTTTTTAGAGAAAGTGGGAAGGAGGGAGAGAGAGGCAGACAGAGAGAGAGAGAGAGAGAGAGAGAGAGAGAGAGAGAGAGAGAGAGAGAGAGAGAGAGAGAGAGAGAGAAACAACCATGCCAGAGAGACACATTGCTCTGTTGTCTCCCCGAACATGCCCTGACCAGGAGAGATCAAACCCTCGACCCTTTGGCATGCAGGCTAACACTCTAACCTCTTAGCCACATCAGCCAGGGCCCAATATGTTTTTACATTCCAAGTAATGGAACAGTTCAGAGTATGGATAATCATACTTTTGTGAACAACTTAGATAGTAAAGACACAAAGATCCAGGTCATAAGAAGAGTTTTTTGTATTATAATTTTGATTATACTTAAGCCACTGATTTTGTGCATCACAGGACTTAGATATATTTAAATTTGATTGGCAATTTCAGTTCATAAATGGTTGTGTTTAAAGGTACATTATCTACTCAGGTTGAGAAATTAGACTTATAAATTCCCAATTTAGAGAACTGTTTTAGATAGCCCAGAATAATAGCAAATCAACTCTGCCCATAATTAAAAGATGGCATTTAACAGTCAAATGTAATTTTACTTTGGACTTGGGAATAAATGGGACTTAACATAGCCTCTCTAATACTAAGTGGGGGAGATTTCACTAAGCCTAACAAGTTGGGGTGGAGATAATGCTGATTCCAGCCTGTGTCTTAGAATTCTTACATGGGAAACAAGTACATTCAGTCTCAAAATGAAACCAGAATATGTACTTCATTAAGAGTTAATTTTATAAATTTAATTTCATTAAGAGTTTTCTATGTGTTAAAACCTGGAAGGTTCCTCTTTTTGTTTTTTGTATGTTTAACTTAAGTATTTGACTACCTAACACCAAAGTAAATGTTATATGAAGGAAGAGAAACAATATTGATCACACTAAGCCTCTTAAGAATTAATTGGGGGAATTAACTAGAACACAGGAGAAAGAAAAAGCAATACTATACAATCCAATACTCAAATGGCAAGTATTCTGTGTTATCTATTTCCCTATCTTTCTTTTGTCTGACTATATTTGCATTTCAGTCTCTCAGCCTCTCTGTCTCTAGTTGAGCTAATTTTCCTTTCTTCTCTCTCTTTCCGACTGTCCTTCCTTTTCTATGATTCCATTCTCCTGTTTTTCTCTCCTTCACTTTGCCTCTGATTTCCACTCAGGCATGTGGGAAAACCTCATTCAGTGAAAAGACCCAAATAAGAGCCTTCGAGCATCCAAATGCTTGTGAAAGAACTTCTTGAATGTCCACATAGTCACAGATATTTCATATACTGTATGTGGGTTAATACATGAATACAGTGAGACTATTAAGTGCTTTCTGCATTGTGCAACATACCAAAAAATAAATAAGCAAACTGAGAAAAACTATTATGAGAGTAAAAACATATAGAAACACTTTATAGTGATTTTATTAGTATCACTTATTTTGCTGTTGTATCCACAAATGAAACAAACATCAGCTTTGGAATTTTTACTTATTATGCATGTTCTTCTTGAATACAGAAAACCATAATGACCCTCACACCCCACTTTTAACTTTTACTAAGAACTGCTTGAATGAGTAGCATTATTAAATAGAAAATAATTTCAGTACACTTTTAATTTTGTCATCAGTGAGAGAAGCGTTAAGAGGCCACATCCACAGTACTCTGAATTCTCTTCAAAATATGTGACTTAGCCCAGCCAACGTGGTTCAGTGGTTGAGCATTGACTTATGAACCAAAAGGTCACATTTCAATTCCTGGTCAGGGGACATGCCTGGGTTGCAGGCTGGATCCCGTGTTGGGTGTGCAGGAGGCAGCCGATCAATGATTCTCTCTCCTCATTGAGGTTTCTATCTTGCTCTCCCTCTCCCTCTCTGAAATCAATAAAAATATCTTTTTAAAAATGTGACTTAAAATATATGTAAATAGGATTTCTTTTTCAACTATGTGTATCTTGTTATAGGTAAATACTTAATATTTGAAATCCACTTTTGATGTGGCAGCTATAAATACATTTTGACAGTTTTTAGAAATGTTCAAAATTCTGAGTAACTGCTAGATTACACATTAATTTTTTGTCAGTATAAGTGCTAGGTAAAACATATTTCTAGAAGACTCTTCAAAATGGAGAGATACATTTTCTCTCATTTCCTCTTATAAAATACTTATGAAATGTAGAAATGAGCTCAGTGAGCACATACATAATGCCATACAAATAAAGTAAAAAGATGCTTTTAAACTCACTAGTCTTTAGAAAACCACACAATTATTCCAAGAACATACAGCATATTTTATGAGATGTTAGAAAAATAAATTTACTTACCACTACTATTGCTCTGCAACTTCAATTTACTTTTTTCTTTGGCACTCCTGCTGAGAATCCCATTGGGTTTTAAATCTTCCTCTATTTCACCTTTTCTTTTCTGCAAATCATTTTGCTTCTTTTTATAAGTTGGCTTAGGTTGCCTTTTAGTCCTTTGTTCTGACTTGCTTTCACTTTCATCTGAGTCTCCACTTTCAGAACCAGATTCATAAGTTCTTTTGGCTTTTCTCCTATTGACTTTATCATCTTTTACGTATTTATCAACTATGATCTTACTATCTACACTATTTTGTATATCATTAGATGTAGAGGCTATTAAATTAACAGAACATGGCTTAATAATTTCTGAAACAGAATTCCCTGAATTTTCCATTTTATTAGTATTTTTATCTTCTTCTGAATGTCTAGTAAGCCAGGCTTTTTTAAGTTTAGTATGGTAGTTTGGTTGATTTGTCTGGGATGCTTGCCCATTTCCTACAGAGTTTGCTTTGTTTATTGTATTACAGACTACAGTGCTATCCAAGACAAGGGAGGCTGAAGATGTCTGATTTTTCACAGCATTAGGCTCAATCTCACTAGCATTACTACTTTTATATTGAGCTGCAGCCAATGCTGCCTTGTGCTTTTTTAAGTGAATAAAATCAGTTGTGCCTGAGAACCCAGAGCTGGGCTGAACAGCACTTCCTGTTTTACTACTGGCTTGGGTAACTGGAGATGTGGTGCTGACCTTGCATTCCTGTGTGTGAGCCACTGAATGACTGACACTTTTTGAAGAGGTGCAGTCTGAGGATTTAGAGGGCAAAATGGTATTTGATAAAGAGTAGATTATTCCGGAACCACTCCAGCTGGAAACACTGGTGGTAGTGGCAGCAGATGTGAATATATCCATTTTGGTGTTACACATTGTATTTACAGCAGACACAACTGAACTGGGAACACTGCCCTGTGAGACTGCCTGAAAGTTTTTTGCAGATTTTATGTGAGCACTGTCTGAATTCACACTTGGCAAAATTATTCTTCCAATTTCTCCAGCTTCTGCTGGTTTGAGACAATCTGTTTGATTTGCCTCAGTTGAAGATCTTTCGCTAACTCGATCTTTGGATGTTAACTGCATTGCCGGCACACTGTCAAGTTTTGTACTGGAAGGTGGACGTACAATGACAGATGCCATAGCAGCTTGTGACTTTCCGCTGCTTTTCTCTACATGCCATTCAGCTTTCTCTTTGCTGGGGTTATTATTAGATTTCCACATTTCTGTCAAACTCTGTTCAGAAGAACTCTTAAAATTTGCCTGAGATTCTTTTGGCTCAGGAATTAGAGTTGGAGGCTTTTGTGATTCTTGAACTTTCCCACCAGCATTTACAGGCATCACTGGAGTTAAAGTTGGAGGGGAAAGGCTACTATAGCTGCTTTCCTTTCTATCCAGGCTGTGATGAATTGGTGGGTGAAATACTGGTGCTCTATGTAAAGCAGGCATACTCCGAAGTGTATTTGTAGAAGAAACTGTCAAATGGGTAGGACTTCTACAATCATTTCTGAAGGTTGTTACTGAATGAGAAGCAATTTGATGGGAAAGGTGTTCTGGTATTTTGCCTACTAAACCTTCAGTTTCCGGTTGGTGTTTAATCAAAGGTGGTGGCTTTGAAAGAGATGATATAAATGAAGTTAGAGTTTGAGGATTAGTGGCCGCTACAAGGGTATTATTCTGTTTTTCAGTGTAAATATTTGAAACTTCTTTGGATGGGTATGACCTTGGTGGTTCATTTACCACACTATTAGACAATGTAGTGAAATAGTTACTTTGGGGCAAACTCTGAGGCACTGAGTGCTTCATTTTATAAAGATCTGATACTGAGCATTCCATATCTTTGTCTTGTTTGATGACATGGCTTTTAGGGCTAGAAGATGACGATGCTACTCTGGAATAATTATCTCTCTCACCCTCAAGCCCCTTGATTTTAGTTGTAAATGGAGCAACATCAATACTTTCTTGAAGAATTCGGCGGTGTTCCTCCTTATATTTGTTTAGTCTCTCTCCAGTCTCCTGGGGTGGTCTCTGTAATGGATTCATCACAGGATCCACAAAATGTCTATGCAAGTTACCATCTTTTCCAGCCTGTGACCTAGTTAGCTCCAGGTCATTTTTTGCTGATGTAGATGTAATAGAACGTAATGGTTCAATGAAAGCTTTCCTCTCCAATTCTCTGTAAAGAAAATACACAATGACATGGTGTCAGATAGGTACTAGTTTTATTGGGGTGATCATTTCATAAATTGTATAAATGTCTAATCGCTGGGTTGGGGGTGTGCGATCTGAAACTAATAGTGCACACATCAACTATAACAGAAAAGTAAAAAATTATCTTAAAAATAAACAAAGGTTTCTGTAACCACTTTTTTTTGTATGATATAAAGATAGCTTCTATGCAATATAATCTAACCTAATAAGAGAAACATGCAAATTGACCGCACCTCTGCTATGCCCCAAGCCACGCCCACCAGTCAATCAGAGCAACTATATGCAAATTAACCCAACCAAGATGGCGGCTGGCAGCCATGGAACTGGAGCAAGCAGAAGGCTTGGTTGCCCCGGCGATGGAGGAAGCCAAGCTTCCCACCTGCCCTGGCCAGCTGTGGCCTCCGCTAAAGGCAACAAAGTTTCAATTATAGAAGATAAATAAATCCCAGATACCTGCTTCCAGCCAGCCTCCACTGGGAGGTTGGGTGGCGGGGGCCGTGGCCAGCCTGCAAACAGCCATCAGCCCCTCACCCAGATGGCCACACCCTCATGGGGTGAGGGTCCCTGCTGGTGGGCTTGGCCAGCCTGCAAACAGCCATCACCCCTCACCCAGACTGGCCAGGGACCCCAGAAAGACCCTCCACCCTGAAGGGCGTGTGGCCAGCCTGCAGATAGCCATCAGCCACTCACCAAGGCTGGCCACACCCTCATGGGGTGAAGGTCCCCACTGGGGGGCTTGGCCAACCTGCAAACAGCCATCAGCCCCTCACCCAGACTGGCCAGGCACTCCAGCAGGACCCCTGACCCTGAAGGGGGTGTGGCCAGCCTGCAAACAGCCCTCAGCCCCTCACCCAGGGGGGCCAGGCACTCCAGCGGGAACCCCCACCCTGAAGAGGGTGTGGCCAGTCTGAACACGGCCCTCAGCCCCTCACCCAGGCTGGCCAGGCACATTAGCAGGAACCCCACCCTGATCCGGGACACCCTTCAGGGCAAACCAGCCGGCCCCCACCCATGCACCAGGCCCCTATCCTATATAATGAAAGGGTAATATGCAAATTGACCCTAACAGCACAACCACTGGGAATGACTGGTCACAATGACACACACTGCTCACCAGGGGGCAGATGCTCAATGGAGGAGCTCTCCCCTTGTGGTCAGTGTGCTCCCACAGGGGGAACTCTGCTCAGCCACAAGCCAGGCTGACGGCTGCCAGTACAGTGGTGGTGTGGGAACCTCTCCTGCCTCCTCAGCAGCGCTAAGGATGTCTGACTGCAGCTTAGGCCTGCTCCCCGCTGGCAAGTGGACATCCCCCGAGGGCTCCTGGTTTGCCAGAGAAATGTCTGACTGCCAGCTAAGGCACAATCCCCCTGGGGAGTGGGCCTAAGATAGCAGGTGGTCATCCCCCCAGGGGTCCCAGACTGTGAGAGGGCACAGGCCGGGTTGAGGGACTCCCCGGCATGCACAAATTTTTGTGTACCAGGCCTCTAGTCTATAATAATAAAAGCATAATATGCTAATTAGACCAGACATCCTTCCAGACGACCTTCTCGATGAAGACAGGGCTGCGAGGGAAGCCCGGGTCCTGGAGGGAAGAAAGGCCTACTCTTGCACGAATTTTGTGCATCTAGTTCTATTATACAAGTGAAACACGAATTTCCACGTATTCTAAAATTATCAAGTAAATTATAGAGTGTATCAAAACTGAAAGAATAGTACTTATTCAAATCCCAGTTTTAAGAGATTAACTTAAAATAACTTGCTTAGAAAATGAATTAAAAAAACGATAAAAGACAAGGCATTTGTAAGTTTTAAGCACTGGTGAACTTACTCTTTATGATGGTCTACTAAACTTTTTGCCAGTGGTGGACTGGAATGTGTTGTAATTTTAAGAGGCCGATGAGGCTCTGCACTGGAAGGTCTGACAGGAATGTGACTAAGTAATCCAATACCATCTGCTGAGGTCACAGGGGTGGGTTGATGTAACCAAGAGCTGGGAGAATTCTATTTAAGAAAAAAAGTCAGACTTCAGTTACTAGGAAAAGCTAAAAACAATGTCACAGTAGGACTAAAATAATGATATACCTATGAAGCATGTGACTTTTTCTAAATTCACCTAATGAGAAATATTCAGACAAGTAACCAAAATAACTATATGAATATTTCCATATGTCAAAAGTAACCAGCATTAAACTAGTAATTTCTAGAAATTTATTTTATTGAATGTAGATTTTGAAATTATTGCCTTTAACGTATATAGAGAACACAGCTTATAAGATTGCCTAAGATTCTATTAAAAGAATATACTTCTAATAAAAAACACCAGGATTTGTTATTCCTAAAATACATTTCATCACAAACAGAAATTATAATCAAGTTCATTTGCCAATTTTGTCACGAAAATTACATTTTTAAAACATTGTATGCGGGAAACGTATTTATACGTTTTACGTATTTATACGTTCTACCAGTGTAGTAGAGCGCGGGACACGTATAAATACGTTTTTTATAGACTAGCGGTAGAATGCGGGTAACGTATAAATACGTAAACTAAAGTTATCGTAATTTTACCAAAGGTTGCCATTTGCGCAAAAAATTAGCAAAAATGGCCCGCGCCACCTATTGGCGCGCGATAAAAACTACCCGCAAACAATGTGTTAAGACTCAATTATACTCCATTTCACTATAAGCTGTCAGTTGTTGGGTCATTAAACCTGGACATGTGGCGGTATAAATAAGTTATTTTTTGGAGGACAACCAAGACGGTAGCATAGGTAAGCACCTGTAATTACTGCCTCTCACAACCACATCAAAACTCCAAATAAAAGACAAAACAAATATCATCAAGAACCACGGGAAAGCTGATTGAGTGGAAGTTCTACAACTAGAAGGAAAGAAAAAGGCGCATTGAGACTGGTAAGAGGTGCGGAGATGCGCAAGTGCAGAGGTATGAAGGCGCGCGCGAAATGGGCTGGCAACTGGGTGCACTGTTGTTTTTTTCAATCGGGAGGGAGACACAAGTCCCGATTGCTCTGAAGTCCAGTACCAGGTGAGACTCTGAGGACCCAGACTCATACGGGGAGAAACTGGACTATCTGACATCGGGCCGGAATGCAAGGGCCACTTTCTCTCAGAGGAGCTTGCAGCGATCACTGTTCCTGCACGGGGCTGTGGAACACAGAGATCCGGGGACTTCCCGGGGCAGGGCTGACTGGCAGCCATTGCTCTTTGCTCTGCCCCGGTGACTCCCTGAGACCCCGCCCCACCCAATTTACAACCCCACCCAAGCTGTGCGCAGATTTTGCACATGAATGGCCTGTCATTTTGCAACCTAAAACCTAACAAACTGCAGCTGGGTCAGAGAGCTCCAAAGCTTCTAAAAGAAGGCCTAAGGCCCTGCAGCAGCAGCCTGCATTGCTTCACAGCTGGGCCTCATCTGGGCACTTCCAAACCTCAAACAAAGAGGAGGAATCTGCAGATCTCTCTGTAGCTCCAGCTGGGTGGCCTCAGGCAGTGGCTGACTTTGCACCTCCTTGAAGATCCAAGAGCCAGTGTACCCAGTGGTCAGTGTGAGACCATACCGGATCACAACTCTTCACATCAATAAGAGACACACTCAAGGGGCAGACTCACTGAGCACCAAAGCCCCACTGAAGCAAGTCCTGCCCCATAAGGGTGTCTCCAGCACAGCAGTTCTCCCATTGTAGACACAGCTGGTCCTCATAGCCAGTTGGCCTGGAAGTCAATTCCTCCCAGTGAAACCAACAGCAATCACTGCTTAACTACAGCAAGACTGTACACACAGCCCACAAAGGGGTGCACCAAGAGTGTCCACCTCAGGTAATTGGGGAGGCTGAGCCACTGGGCCCTATAGGATACCTAGTACAGAAAGCCACTCTATCTACAAAGGGAAGCAGCCAAAATGCAGAGACAAAAAAACATGTCACAAATGAAAAAAATGGAGGAAAGCAAACTACTGGATATAGAGTTCAAAACCACGGTTATAAGACTACTCAAGAATCTTCTAGAAACCTCCGAGAAATTTAGTGAGACCCTCGAGGATATGAAAAAGGACCTACTAGAAAGTAAGCATACGCTGACTGAAATAAAGAATTTTATACAGAGATCCAACAGCAGACTAGAGGATCCCAAGAATCAAGTCAAAGATTTGAAATACGAAGAAGCAAAAAACACCCAACCGGAAAAGCAAAATGCAAAAAGAATCCAAAAATATGAAGATAGTGTAAGGAGCCTCTGGGACAACTTCAAGCGTACCAACATCCGAATTATGAGGGTGCCAGAAGAAGAGAGAGAGCAAGATATTGAAAACCTATTTGAAGAAATAATGACATAAAACTTCCCCTACCTGGTGAAAGAAATAGACTTACAAGTCCAGAAACTGCAGAGAATCCCAAACAAAAGGAATCAAAAGAGGCCCACACCAAGACACATCATAATTAAAATACCAAGGGCAAAAGACAAAGAGAAAATCTTAAAAGCAGCAAGAGAAAAACGTTAGTTACCTACAAGGGAGTACCCATACGACTGTCAGCTGATTTCTCAACAGAAACTATGCAGGCCAGAAGGGAGTAGCAAGGAATATTCAAAGTGATGACTAGCAAAAACCTACAACCAAGATTACTCTACCCAGCAAAGCTATCATTTAGAATTGAAGGTCAGATAAAGAGCTGTGCAGATAAGAAAAAACTAAAGGAGTTCATCACTACCAAACCAGTATTATATAAAATACTGAAGGGTATTCTTTAAGAAGAGGAAGAAGAAAAAGCTAAAGATAAAAATTATGAACAACAAAGTGAGAACAAATACATATCTATCAACAAGTTAATCTAAAAATCAAGTGAATAAAAAATCTGATGAACAGAATAAACTGGTGAATAGAATAGAATCAGGGCACAGAAAGGGAGTGGACTGACAATTCTCAGGGGAAGGGGGTGTGGGAACTTCGGGAAGATTGGAAAAAAATCTTACACCTATGGACGAGGACAGTGGGGGGGGGGGTAAGGGTATGGGAGGGGTGCGAACCAGGTGTAGGGGACCTATGGGGGGAAAAAAGAGGAACTGTAATAATCTGAACAATAAAGACTTATTAAAAATTATTTTTTGTATGTCAATATGCTGCCTTTCTCATACTGAATATGTGGTGACATTGATCTCTATGTTAAGAGTTACAACTATCAAAAGATATACAGTGGGGCCTTGACTTACGAGTTTAATTCATTACAAAACTGAGCTCGTTAAGGAGCTCGTTAAGGAACTCGTTAACTCAAATTACTCTGTCAGCTCAATGCAAAAAATCTGCTGAGAGACAGCTGGTATCTCAAAAAACTCGTTAGTCAGGACACCTGTAAGTGAAGGCCCCACTGTACTTAGAAATTGATTTTATACTATAACTCATTGGCATTTCTTCCAGAACATGATTTGTTGAGTCAAGATACTGGGGAAATACAATCCTTTGATTTTAATGGAATAAATTTTGCATCTCTAAATGATAATGCAAAAGCAATATAATATAATGCCAAAGATATACTGCTGTCAAATTACTTCGATTAAAAAATATTATCCTAGCCCTAACTGGTTTGGCTCAGTGGATAGAGCGTCAGACTGAGGACTGAAGGGTCCCAGGTTCGATTCCAGTCAAGGGCATGTACCTTGGTTGTGGGCACATCCCCAGTAGGGGGTGTGCTGGAGGCAGCTGATGGATGTTTCTCTCTCATCTATGTTTCTAACTATCACTCTCTTTTCCTCTCTGTAAAAATAAATAAAATATATTAAAAAAATATTATACTATATAATAAAAGCCTAATATGCAAATTGTCCCCTCAGGCAGTCGTTTGACCACTCACTATGATTTGCGCTGACCACCACGGGACGGCGGGGAACATGGCGGGCGTCAGTGACGCAGTACTGGCAGTGGAGGCACTGCCGGCCTGAATGGGCCCTGAGGAGAGTGGGACCGTGGCAGGATGGTGGAGCAGATGAGTGGGCGGAGCCAGGCCAATGCGGGTGCGAGCGGAGGCCTGATCACCCCACAGATGGTGACCAGCGGTGGTCCTGGCCCCGGTCCCGGCCCCAACTGATCATTTCAGCTCCCAGGCACTGAGGGAGCCTGGCGGGGGGCCTGTCCCTGATCAATTGTCCCACAGGCGGGATGGTGAAGCAGTTGAGGGGGTGGCACCAGGCCAAGGCAGGGTGCCAGGTGGGGCTGCAGGGCTTTGAGGCTGGGGGTGTGAGCTGGGGCCTGATCTCCACAGGCCACCCTGAGGGAGCCCACCTGTGCACGAATTCGTGCACTGGGTCTCTAGTAAAATTATAAATCATAAACCTCATAAGAGAAAATACACACATATTTATTACACAAGCACATAAATATTCAAATGTTTAAAGGCCTCAGTTCTCCAAGATTCAGAAACCTCAAGTTGCAATCAATTATGGAAATGATAAGTTTTTTTACTATAACATTAAAATGTATTACCTAATTGTTTCTCCATTTAATTTACAATACTAGGTTTAAGATATCTTCACTTTTGCTCAAAATGTTTTACATAATAAATGAAAATCTGATATGCTCATTTTTAATATAACAAGTTTATGACCAGTTAATAAAACATTTTATGCCCTTACAAACGTTAGTGTTAAGTTTTCTAGTACACACACTGAGAGATGCTCCTACTCAAGCCATTTCTAAACAGTTACACATATTTGTTTTCAAGGGTTTGGAAGTTATGGGAGAATAATCTCTTGGTTCTTCTACCCAATCAGTTGCAGCTACATTCAAGGCATATGAGAGTAAAGGGTCAGTGTAAAAAATGTGGATGTATTGGGCACTTGGGTCATCAGGGCTGCTTTCAATTCTGGTAAATATATATAGTTAATCCTCACTCAAAGAGTGAAGATATTTTTTCCATTGATTTTTTCTTTTCTTTTCTTTTCTTTTCTTTTCTTTTCTTTTCTTTTTTTTTTTTTAGGGAGGGAGGGAAGGAGGGAGAAAGGGAGAGAGGAGAGAAACATCAATGTGATGGAGACACATCGACTGGTTGCCTCATGCATGCACCCTGCTAGGGCTGGCAAACAGTATACTGAAGTGATTAATGACTCTTCATTGAGTTTGACTAAGTAATGTACGCATTCTAGAAAGATTCCACCTGCTCCAAGTTCAATGGAATAGGAATGGGAAACTTATGATCAATGTAAGCACAATACTTTTAGAATTGAGATCCTGCCAGTATCAAATATAGGGATGTTCAAGAATAAACCGTGCAGTTTACTGGTAACTTCATTAAAGGCTGATGCTCATATAAAACTGATGTTTATAATGGGAATAAACCACAAGAAATATCCTTTGAAACTGTTAGAACTATAATTCGCACTGCTTATCTTGAGTCCCCTTACCACCACTGTCAACTATCACAACTCCTAAGATTAAGAAAGGATTCGTGGCCAAAGACCACAAGTCACTTGAGACATTTAGCTGTGCAGAGATAGGAGACAAGACAGCTATTGGAGAGAACAATGATTCTAACCAGGGCCTTTATTATTGAGAATCTGTAAGCACCTAACATTTACTAGTGTTTTTCAACTAAATGGCCACGGGTGCATATAACTGCCATGGACGAGAACACTGAATACCAGCACCTCCAGATTGGTGGCAAAGGTTGTAACTGAGAGCATGTTACTTATAATGGGATGGGCAAGGTGCGCGAAGAAGAGGTGATTTGAATTGAGAGGGGCTTGTTAAAGAAACATGCTGCAGTGAGGAGCATGCCATGAAAACCAACTGCTGGCAGCTAGGTTTGGCTAATCCAGCCGTGGGCAAACTACGGCCCGCTTGAAATGAATAAAACTAAAAAAAAAAAAAAAAAGACTGTACCCTTTTATGTAATGATGTTTACTTTGAATTTATATTAGTTCACACAAACACTCCATCCATGCTTTTGTTCCGGCCCTCCGGTCCAGTTTAAGAACCCATTGTGGCCCTCGAGTCAAAAAGTTTGCCCACCCCTGGGCTAAGTGCATGATACCTGCCTCCATCAAGGACCCAATAAACTCTCCTGTGATTTGCAAAAAGAGGAAGGAAGGGAGGGAGGGAGGGAGGGAGGGAGGGAGGGAGGGAGGGAAGGAAGGAAGGAAGGAAGGAAGGAAGGAAGGAAGGAAGGAAGGAAGGAAGGAAGGAAGGAAGGAAGGAAAAAAGAAAGGACTCATGGCCACAGGCTAATGTCATCATTGCTATCCAGAATTTACAGTTCCTATAACAAACTTTTGGCAAGAGGAACACTATATTTGCACCTACTGGTGTTGACATGGCTCTATGTAAGCAGTATTATCCCTAAAGTAAAGAAGGGCACTATTGTTGTCTTCCAAATTCCTACCCTAACATATCTATTGTGGATTTTGGCCAACTTGAGAAAGGTGTCAAAAATACCCATGTCCAGTGCAGCATTATTCATAATAAGCAAGGAGTGGAAGTAACCCAAAAATCCGTGGACATATGGTATAAAACTGTGGTATAAAAATAAAATAGAACCCTAGCTAGTTTGGCTCAGTGGATAGAGCGTCAACCTGTGGACCAAAGGGTCCCGGGTTCGATTCCAGTCAAGGGCACATACCTCGGTTGCAGGCTCTTCCCTAACCCAGGGCACTGGTCAGGGCATGTGCAAGAGGCAACCAATCGATGTGTTTCTCTCACATCAATGTTACTCTCTCTCTCTGTCTTTCCCTACCTCTTCCACTCTCTAAAAAAAAAAAAAAAAAAAAAAAAAAAAAAAAAGACTGTACCCTTTTATGTAATGATGTTTACTTTGAATTTATATTAGTTCACACAAACACTCCATCCATGCTTTTGTTCCGGCCCTCCGGTCCAGTTTAAGAACCCATTGTGGCCCTCGAGTCAAAAAGTTTGCCCACCCCTGGGCTAAGTGCATGATACCTGCCTCCATCAAGGACCCAATAAACTCTCCTGTGATTTGCAAAAAGAGGAAGGAAGGGAGGGAGGGAGGGAGGGAGGGAGGGAGGGAGGGAGGGAAGGAAGGAAGGAAGGAAGGAAGGAAGGAAGGAAGGAAGGAAGGAAGGAAGGAAGGAAGGAAGGAAAAAAGAAAGGACTCATGGCCACAGGCTAATGTCATCATTGCTATCCAGAATTTACAGTTCCTATAACAAACTTTTGGCAAGAGGAACACTATATTTGCACCTACTGGTGTTGACATGGCTCTATGTAAGCAGTATTATCCCTAAAGTAAAGAAGGGCACTATTGTTGTCTTCCAAATTCCTACCCTAACATATCTATTGTGGATTTTGGCCAACTTGAGAAAGGTGTCAAAAATACCCATGTCCAGTGCAGCATTATTCATAATAAGCAAGGAGTGGAAGTAACCCAAAAATCCGTGGACATATGGTATAAAACTGTGGTATAAAAATAAAATAGAACCCTAGCTAGTTTGGCTCAGTGGATAGAGCGTCAACCTGTGGACCAAAGGGTCCCGGGTTCGATTCCAGTCAAGGGCACATACCTCGGTTGCAGGCTCTTCCCTAACCCAGGGCACTGGTCAGGGCATGTGCAAGAGGCAACCAATCGATGTGTTTCTCTCACATCAATGTTACTCTCTCTCTCTGTCTTTCCCTACCTCTTCCACTCTCTAAAAAAAAAAAAAAAAAAAAAAAAAAAAATCAATGGAACAATGTCCTTGGGAGGATTAAAAAAAAATTTAATGCAGCTTACAAAGGGAAATCCTGTTACATGCTAACAACATGGATGAACTAACTTTAAGATTACGTTATGTGAAAAAAGCAGCCACAAAAGGTCTGCATGATTCCAATCAAATGAAGCATCTATCTAAAGCAGTCCGAATCATAGAAACAGAGAGTAGAAAAGTAGTGCAAAGGACTGGGGGGATAGTGAAGGGGTATAGAATTTCAGTTTTGCAAGATGAAAAAATTATAGAGGTCTGTTGCACAATAATGTGAATATACTTAATAGTACTACTGTACACTATTGTTAATGGCTAGGTTGGTAAATTTAATGTTGTCTTTTTACCACAAAGTAGGTACGGAGGAAGATAGCTAGATAGAAAGAGTTAAAAAAAATTCTGGAGTATTGCTGAAGAGCATCCTGGGCTGCCCCAAGGACTAGTTGTCTCCTGAAATTTAACAGGGACTCCCACTCCCCCATTTTTTACATTGGGGCTGGTAATGCCCTCAACAATTTCTTAGTATAAAAATGAATTTGGATAGAGAAACCACATAGTCCATGAAAGAATAAAATCATTATACTATTATCTTCTGCAATACTCTATTAGGTAGAAAGAATCTAAGCCCCTACTTTACTGCCAAATATAAGGACCCTTTAACTTTGGCTCCCTTTAGAGAACAAGGAAATTAGAGTCATAACTTGTAATATAGCATCAATGTAATGTATACAGCTGGGGAATAGAACAATTTGTCTTTTAAGAATAATTGGATAATATATATAAAAATCCTAACAACTACATATAATTTTTAATCCAGAAACTCCACTTACAGGAATTTAGCTGTCAAACAATTATGGATATATACCATAATTAATTATTGAAGATAGTCTTCATAAAACGTATATTAGAAACAATCTAAGAAGTTTTACTTTAAATTGGCTTCCTAAAAAACAAATAGGCTTCGAGACTTCAGATTTCATGGCTCTAGTTACTGTAATTGGAAAGTTTCATTATAATTAGAAAAATAACTTTAAAAATGTTAATACATTATATAAAGAAATCTAGAAAATTAATGAACTATTTAAAAAGCACTTGTACATATGTAGATTAGTATGTATATGGATATGTGGCTAACTACAATATAACTTACCCTTCTTAATGAAGATTCAGCATTAACTGCATTTTCTGGGTGAACCCACTTGGAAGAAGGCAGACCAAGTCCTGAGTATGCATGTGTTCCATTTGGATATTGCCAAATAATTGGATAAAGACCAAGCTGACTATACGAAGCAGAAGGATGGGCTTGTCCAAGAAGATGAGGTGACTGGTGCTGTAACAATTGTTGCTGTTGTTGGTGTGCTAGTGCTAAGTGGCTCAAGCTGCTGGCATGAGCAGTCTCTAATCGTGGGTGGCCACCAAGTAAGGAGGCAGTAGGCACTCCAGGTAACACAGCAGGTAGTAAATGAGGGTGATGAACAGAATGATGTGGACCACTAGTCAGAGGGTGAGAGTTAATGGTAGGCAATGGAGTTTGACTGGATGATCCGGCCAATAAGTGGGTTGCAGGAGTTAAGGCAGGGTGATGGGTACCTGGATTTAAACAGGTTCTATGAGATGAAGAATGAAGAGAAAAAGGATGCTGGTTTAAGAAAGGTGAAATGTGATTCGCTCCTGTTTCTGAACCAATAAGTGCAGGATCTCTATAAACTGTGAAATGCTCATTTTTATCAATAATAAGAGGGCTCTTCGTAGTTTCCAATGTACTGCCTCGAGTAGGAACTGGATGAAAACTGCATCTTGATAACTCATGTTCTATCTTATTTGCCAGTCTTCTTTCACCAGTGGTATGGCTGTTGACATAAGTAGCCTTAGACTTAACAGAATCAGGAGAATGGGTAATTTTAGGTTTAACAACTTCAGGTGAGGGATTGGATTTTGTCTTGTGACCATCAACTGAAGCATTAAGTTTAGATTTTATAATCTCTGGAGGCGGACTTCGCTTACGCACCTTATCATCCATCACAGAACCTGAACTTACAGAAGACGTGTAAGAGGCATACTGATTTTTTTCTTTTTCCATATTCAAATGATCATTTCCTGAAGGAGCATTCTTAACATTTGATTGGGTTAAATCTACTTTAACTATATCACTGATCCAGCTATGGTCAGAATCTTGTTTCGATGCTTCCAAATATTTTGCATTTACAATAGAATGTTTTGAATCACTAACATTAGAATCCATTTTCTGAAGTGTCTGAAGGCCAAAGGTATTTGAATTTTCCTGAACCATCTTTTCAGAATTAGTGTCATTTGTAATATCAATAACACATTTCGGTGTGGATGGTCTGGATACAAACTGCTCCTTTGGCAATTCCACTGTATGTATTTTTTCCGTATTTTCCTGAAGAAGTAAATCATTAGGATTATGATCAGAAAGTGTGGTCTGTTCTGATGAATGGATAATCATTTTTTCTTGAAGCTGAGAGTCAACAAACTTCTGCTTCTCCATTTCTTCATGTTTTTTATCTCCTTGTATTTGATCCCAGGGAGGCTGGCTATCTATGAGTGTCTCTTCTCCTGTTTTCTCATTATTTTGGAATTTTCCTTCTTCTCCATTTATCTTCGAAGTGTTTTTATTTTTCAACTCATTCTCTGGTTTCTGCTCTAAGGAATTATTTATTATCCTCTTATTTGAATTTTCTGAGTCACTGTTTTCAGAAAAGTCTGAAACATTGTCGGTTCGTAGTCTTTTCATATTTAGCTTCTTTTCATCCTCCTCAGGTTTCCTTCTTTTGTTCACCAACTGTTTGTTTTTACCTTTAGGATTTTCTGCAAGATTAAAAAAAAGAGGTTTTATTTTTGATACTGATATTAAATAAGTATACTTTAAATGTATTTTTATTTGTTCTCATCCCGCACCCCACCCCCCCAAAAACAGGTCCTCCTACCTCCTCGCCCTATATAATCATATTTTTCCTCCTTCATCTTCTCTTCATCTGGTATGCTGCTATCTGAGCCCTTCCTCTTATTTGAACGAATATTTCTTTGTTGCTGGTGTGTATTTTGTTTTGGTACAGCAGCTTGTGAGTTCATTGTTGGTCTGGGACTATTTGCCTGGGCACGTGTATAATGACCCTAAAAAAAAAAATACACCAATTAACAATGATTTGTTTACTACCTGATCCTAAGTAATCCAAGGGAAATTTTTTACAATAATCCAGAACTAACAACATACATACGTGAACAGCGTTGCTATTTTGACTAGCACGAGACCTTCGTCGTGATGTAATGCCAATATTTTCACCTTTTAACAAAGAGTGAACAACATCATCTAGAAAGGTCATTTGAACCATAGAAGGATCGACATTCTGTGGTTCTAGTACCTAATCCATGACACAAAAAAAGAACAAAAATTAAATCCAGTCCGATAGATGTGTTATTTAGGCACATTCGTCAATGAGTAGAAATGTCTAGAAATCAGTTTGGAATTCTTAATTTATAAGATACTGCTATACTTACAATAAGCTAATTTTAATCATCATAGAGAAAATTATTGCAACATTCTTCTGAGATCTACTATTGTATCTGCTAGCCAAGAATTAAAAAACAAATATATCTATTGCAAGTACACCTTGAAAAACAAATGAGTATGATGTCAAGTCATAAAATAATTTTTAAAAAAAGGTATAAAATAAAACTAAGAAGATAGAGCTTAGAGGAAAAGGACAAAAGTGTAAATAAATAAATAAATAAATAAATATAAGATTTAAAAGATAGGTTAAAGAAATAATTTTTAAAAAACCTAAAGGCAATTTTGTTCTTCACTGAGAGGTGCAAGTTCATCACCTTTACAGGAAAAAAATACCATTTAAATAATAGTATTTTCACAAAATTTTAACCAAAGCATTCAAATTGTTTATAAAGGGGCTCTCATTAATTCAGTTACCCTCTACAACTCATATAGGTAAGATGGTGTAAATATCTATTTTTTTCAAGAAAACTACAGCTTTAAAAGATCTGAAATTAAGACTTTTCAGACTGCTATTTACTTATTTATTTAAAATGTTTATTGTTGAAAGTATTACATATGTTCCCTTTCCCCCCCCATTGACCCCTTCTAAGTCCCGCCCCTCTCTCCCCTCCACTCCTCCTTCTTCACCACTTTATTGTCTGTGTCCATGGGTTATTCATATATGCATACAAGTTCTTTGGTTGATCTCTTCCCACCCACTCTAGCCTTCTCCTCTGAGATTCTTCAGCAGACTGCTATTTAAAAATTCCATTTGAAATTTGTATCCTTAATACTCACCATAAAACTTAAGGGAGCATACCAACTCTGAAATTTCATGTGAAAAGAACTACAGCATATATTAAAAGTTTTCATAATGGAAGAGAAAACATTTGGGAAATATTTTTATTCCTGGAGAGACGGGAAAGCTGACTTTACAAAATATTCTGCTGAACTAAGCATTAAAAAACACCCCACACTAATCAATTAAAAGAGTCTGATGTCTCTATTTAACAGACTGATTTTATCAGTGTTGAAATAAATTTGGCATCATTATCTCCCTGTGACCTAAAGAGACCTCTATGTAACATCAATATATTTAAACTTATTGGGATTATATGACTAAAATAACAGATGAAAATTACATAGTGTCAGCCTATTGATCCATTTTTGGGGAACAATGAAAATTTGAATTATATATATCTGTTTCCAAAAATATTAGTTGTACTATTTACCTGATCATTCATAACGATCATGGTGCGAGTGAAGAGATCATGATGAGTAATTATGCCAGTAAACCACTGGGTGGCAGAGTCTTGTCTATATACTCTCACTCTGTATCCATTTAAGGAATAAGGACCTAAAAAAACAAAAAAACAAAAAAACACAAATAAAAATAAAGAATAACCCAAGAAATAGGGATATCTTAAATGGAGAGATTTTCATTTAAAAACTATCTTTTAGGAGAAACATGAGTTATGACACAAATGGGTAATACTCACTTGGATATAGGTAAGTATATATAAAAGACAGATCATTATCAAGTTATTAAACACACTCTCCTAAACACAAATACTTTCTAACTCAATGGAAATAAAGTAACTAAGTCAGAAAGAATGTCTCTGGGATCATAAGTTAATAAGAGGATTGTACAAAATGTAAAATTATAGTGGTCTAGAAAGTAGTAAGGTTACAAAGCTACTTAACAAGGTTGGGGTACATTAACTACATGGCTAAAATGGAAAGGGTAATGTGGAACTTGTTGCCTCAGTCTCCTAGTTACCACACTTCACTATAAGAAACTATAAATTTTGATTTCTCTGTGATAGCTAGGAAAACGTGCCAAAAATCTTAAAACATGTAGAGATTGTCTAGTGAATTTATAAATATGGCACTAAAATGCTCTATAAAGAAATATGGCATACTTTTGGATTAAATTCACTTCTTAAAAAGGTTATCTACATATAGATATACCATGTCTATATATAAGTAGGCCTATTAAAACAAGTCAATCCACAGAATATACAGGGTGGGGCAAAAGTAGGTTATATTGTGAACATATGAAATCCAAATTGTTATTTATTAATTACTAGAGGCCCAGTGCACAAAATTTGTGCAGGGGGGGGTGGGCTGGGGGGAGGAGGGGGGTTGTCCCTCAGCCCGGCCTGCACCCTCTCCAATCTGGGACCCCTTGAGGGATGTCCGACTGCTGGTTTAGGCCTGATCCCACCATGTGACGGGCAGTAGGACATCCCTCTCACAATCTGGGACCGCTAGCTCCTAACCGCTCGCCTGACTGCCTGCCTGCATGATTGCCCCTAACTGCCTGATTGCCCCTAACTGCTTTTGCCTGCCAGCCTGATTGCCCCCTAACCACTCCCCTCACAGCCGGATCGATGCCTAACCTCTCCCCTGCCGGCCTCATGGCCCCCAACTGCCCTCCTCTGCTGGCCTGATGACCCACAACTGCCCTCCCCTTCTGCAACCCATCTCCTCCGCGCAAGGCGGCGGAGATGCCAGGACCAGGCTCCTCCGTGCCACGCAGAGCCGCGGGACTCCCAGGCCTCATTGTACAGAGTGGCCGCCAGGCTACGCTGTGCGTGTGGCCATCTTGTGCCGGTGTGAGGGCATGCCGCCACCTAGGCTATTATTAGTATAAATTGCATTATTTTCCTTATGGACAACTGTAAACCTACTTTTGCTTCATCCTGAACCTGTATAATGGAGATAAAAATTTCTCCAATTCACAGGTTACCAGTGCACTTTAGAATAACTCTAAATAATGACCAATTTTCAATTCCCATTAGCACATCATCTTAACTACTTGTTCCCACAACCAAACAATTTTGAGTTAGCCTCACTTTTCATTTTTTATAAATATTATGTTTTAAAAATTGATTTAAGAGCAAGAGGAAGGGGGAGAGAGGGAATCATCAATGTGAGAGAGAAACATTGACCTGTATTATGTGCCCTGACCAGGAATCAAACCAGCAATCTTTTGGTGCAAGGGATAAGGCTCAACCAACTAAGCCGCACTGGCCAGGGCACTGCCTTAATATTTTCACCTCTAAGAACATGATAAGGAAGAAAGGTTATTAAAAAATATTAACCTGGTTTCTCCATTGAATAAATTAGAAGAAAAAAGGTAAGACAGGACATAACAACCAATCAATTTGTGGACTTTTTTTGATCGCCTGAATTTCAATCAATTCTGTTAAAAATAATTTAAGACATTTATGAGACGAATGAAAATTTTAACCAAGTATTCAGTACTTGATATTAAGGAAGCTTTTTTCCCCCAGTATAATAATGATGTGATGTCTTTAAAAACAGATAGGATGTGGTGATGTCTGAAATTTTATAAAAGTAAACAGGAGTATGGATGTGACAGAATCTGACATGGTTTTATAATTCCTGGGGCTTGGATATAAGAACATAGAAGTTCACTGAAATATTATAATACTGTTTATGTTTCAAATTATTCATATTAAAAGTTTAAAAAGTATTTAGCTTAAGAATTTAGTAAGCAGATGATCTGTTGCCATACCTACACAAAGCAAAACAGCCACAACTTTGGGATTATCTCTCTTAATACTTAAATGGCATTGAAGTTGAGAACTGAGATAAATATGGAAATTTGACCACAAAATTCCATTTTATAAAAATTAGACCTAATATCAATACTTCATGTCACATAGTCCCTATTTTAATTTAATTATACAAAAAGCTGTACATTTACATAATGATATTACTGACAAAAAGAAATCACTAAGATTTATAAAACCCCACTGATTTAAAAGTCACATGTTGTAGACAAACTTGTTTCTAGGGGGGGAAAAAAAGAAAGAAAAAACTAAGACTAGTGTTGTAGTAATCACTGAGGAAGGCAAACTGAAATAGACCACTTTTATCAGATACCAACAGCATTCTTCAAAGGAAATCAATTGTGGCTTTGGGCAACCCTCTACTGCAAACAATGCTTCCTTTTCCAGGAAGGACACACCTAAAGCATTCTGTAAATATGGAAATTTTTCCTATCAACAAAACATCTGTGTGGCGATAATTTCATGCCAGGCAACTATCTCAAATTGGTTAACTGGTGAAATTATCAACTTTCTATTAAAATTATTATGATTTTGCTATTATTTTTCCTGGACTGTATATAACTCAAAATATTAGACTGGGCTTTCTATTTATATTGCACATAACTGAAACAACCAAAACCTAACATGAGAAAATGTTCAGTTTAAAAACAAAACAAACCCAGCCGGCATGGCTCAGTGGTTGAGCGCTGGCCTGTGAACCAGGTCATCAGTTCCATTCCCATTCAGGGAACACGCCCAGGTTGCACGTGCTTGATCCGTGGGAGGAGTGTGCAGGAGGCAACTGATCCAGGATTCTCTCTCATCATTGATGTTTCTATCTCTCTCTCCCTATCCCTTCCTCTCTGAAATCAATAAAAATATATTTTAAAAAATAATAATAAAATAAAACAAAACTTCCACACAGAGAAAACTTTAAAAGTTACCTTGCATAAAAATCTCCTGAACCTTTTGTTCCTTTACCCAAATTTTCACTTCTTCCTGAAGTTGTGGATTGTCCCTGAGAACTGGGTTTAGGCTGTCTATGTCCTCCTAGAATTACAGATTAAAAGGAAGGTCCATGTTATGCTCTTATAATATTAATGTTACCAAATTTCCCTCCTACATGTTCTAAAGACGGAATAAAAATTCCTTGATTTAAATGTATGAAAAAACACAAGTTCTTAAGTAATAATTCATTAGTAATTAAATAATAACAGAACACCAAAATAAATTAATCCATGGTAAAATTTGCTCCTTGACAACCATGTCATGTCCTAAAGGCAAAATCTGAAATCTATTCATCTGTTTTTAACTTCAAGTATGGCCTTATACAAGTCATCTTTTTAAAGGGTTTCACTGTTAGAAACAATATACAAATGAACCAGCACCAGGTCATTTAAGGTTGTCAGCAAAAGAATCAAGCTGAATATTTTAGTGACAATATAAATATACATAGTTGAGTTACCATTCTTCCCATAATGCCTAAAATGTTAGCTTTAAATGACAAGTCATTATCTAGTATCTTTATTTAAATGTTATTAGTTTTGTTCTACTCAAATACAGCTGACCAGTAACTTCAATGCTAAAAGTTTTCAAGCCAGCGTCAAAGCATCCAGGCAATTAAAATTACGTTATTGATGATATTATCCTTATAACAAGGTGGATCTAGACAGAAATAACAAGTTCTCTCATTAGAGATGTGAATCACACAGTCACGTTGTTGCCCACAAACTGTTGGTACCCTGCTGGACTCTCTGACATTCTGTTCTCTCTCTCTCAAAGCACCTCTGCTGCTCCTCCATTTGAGATCAGCAACAGGAGCCCTAGGGTAGAGCTGGGAAGAACAACGAAGCAGCACTGTCAATTGGCGGCCTTTTTAAAAATGGACTGGCAGATTATGGAAACCAGTGAATAGAAGAAGCTAAATGAAGATAGTTGTATCTGATGAATAAAAATAATTTGGCAATTTGGAAGAGCCGAAAGTGGCTGAAGAGTACAAAAGATGAATCCCTAATCAAGCAGGTAGGTCATACTTCACTCTTCTGCTTTAAGTTTTTCTAAGTAAAACTTTTCCTTCTCATGTCATCACTGCTTTTAGGGATTACTTTGAATTTGTGGAGTAATACTGTGGTAGATAATGTGATTTCATTTGTACCTAGTGAACACTACAGGTGAAGTAAAGGCCTTTAAAGTTATCAGCTATGTTCCTTGGAAAAGATACAAAAGTGCTACTTTTAAAGCAAAAGGAAATACTACAGTGAAAAGTGTCACACAAAAAGGTAGATAAAATGTGTCATTTTGAAAAAAATAAATGCCCATGACTAGTCTTCCCTTTTGTAAAAAAAGCTTTTTAGCAATCCCTTTTGCACACTTAGTTAACATCATCATTTTAAGAATAGAAAATACCATAGAAAGTTCAGGCTTGAATCCTCTTGATACACACCAGGTGATAGACTGATCTATGACAGACAAAACACAGGAAACTTTCTGTTTCCCAAGGAAATCTATTACTATTTCCAGACAGCTATCAAGTTCTTTTAAAATCTTTCTTACTTTAACTTCCATACACAGATCCAAGCTTAACTCCTTAGAGTCAAACACAAACCTAATCGCTTTCCTAAGCTGATAGTCTAGTCATTCAAACATTTGAATTCTGGTTTTAGGTATCTGTAGACTCAAGTCTTCTCTAGTTTTAAACATCTATATCTACCTTTATTACAATTGCTCGTCACTGTTATTCTAGATGTTTAAGAAGAAAATGTGCAAGAAGAAAATGGGTACTCATCTAGAAAACCACACAATCACCTGGATGTCACTGCTGACTTTATACAAAGTTTACGATGGCCTATTGCTCCCAAGCCTTTATACTTTGGGGGGAAATGGGATATAAACTGCTATTAAAACAGCACAGCCATATTCTGTAGACAGGTATAACATCAGTTACCCTATATTGAAAATTTACAACTTAAGATACAGGAATATAAAATTTACTTGCTCAACATTTATGTATATTTTATTTATTCAACAGGTTAAAATAATAGCCTGAATTTCCAAAAGTAAGACACCATACCACTATCCTCTCAAAAATGATCCATTCATTTTCTAGCACAAAAAGCATACCATTAAAAACTAATAACTCCATTTCCTGAAATGACCTTATATAAGTTCAAATTACTGTGTATCAATTTCCCCTCATCTATAAAGCAGAATTACTAATATCTGCCTCTTTCCATCTTAATGTTTTTATAAGATTTAAAAAAATACCACAAGCACTTTCCTTAAAACATCCAATTCTGAATTATGCCTAATACTGGATGACAAGAATTACTAAATTAAAACCTATGAAAATTATCCCAATACATTGCCTGGTTATGATAGTCATATTGTTACTGAAGTCCTCCTCTATGTATAGTGCTCTGAAAGTTATAGGTACTTCTGTTAACTGTAGTCATCATTCCCTTTGTGAACTTTTTAAAGAGACTCAAAAAAAGACAGATTGTAAGAGTTGCTAATACTAACGAAGAGCCAAATGAATCCTCCCCTCCCCCTTTTTTATTGACCTGAACAATTCTGTGAAAGTGCTAAAAATTAGATACAAGGCAGGCAGACTCACAGACATGAGAAACTAAGGATCTGTAAATTAAAAATGCTATAAATAGCCTGGCTGATTTGGCTCAATGGATGAGTGTTGACCTATGAACCAGAAGTTCACAGTTCGAGTCCCACTCAGGGCACATACCCAGGTTTTCGGCTCAATCTCCAGTAGGGGGTGTGCTAGGAGGCCGATCAATGATTCTCCCTCATCACTGATAGTTTCTATCTATCTCCTTCTCCCTTCCTCTCTGAAATCAATAAAAATATATTTAAATAAGACACAAAAATCATAGCTTTAAAAAATGCTATTTATTCATTATCTTTCACAGAATGCAACTGACTAATATAGAACTTTAGCTGTGCCTCGAGTGAAGATTAAAAAATAATAATAAAACCCCCACGAACAGTGTAGGGGAAAACCCAATCAGGGAGACAAATATAGCTTATATGACACTTTGAAAAAGATTAGGGTTAAAGAGAAAGGAAATGTCACACCACATCCTACCACAAAATTGTCTTCATGTACTATGGGAGAAATGATCAATATATTTCAAACATTTTACCTGGTATTTTCTGCTACATAAAATTAAGGCTATAGTTATTTCTAAAATGTTTCTAACATAGTTTTGAATCTACTACTAGTATAGTCAGTTTTGGATACCCTCATTCTTTCTTCCTAACACAATCTATGATAAAACCTAAAATTTTCCAGATTTACATAAGTGCTAAAATTTTAAGTTTTAGGCAGAATTTTAAATTATTATAATTATTTAGAACTACTAGATTCCCTGCATATAAAACAAACATCAATATTTTAGAGCCAAGAGTGTTATAGATTTTATGTATTAACGCTGAAAAAATAAAAAACCTGCAAGATTTTAATGTACATGAATCAGAATTAAGCTGAAACATACAATTCATTTACTCACTGCAATCCTTAATTTGTGTAATCCTATCTAACAAAAGAGAAACATGGTAATTGGCGTATGACCGCTACCCTTCCAGTTGGCTAATCAAGGCAATATGCAAATTAACTGCCAGCCAAGATGGCGGCAGACAGCCAGGCAGCTTGAAACTAACATGAGGCTTGCTTGCTTCAGTGACGGAGGACTCCAACGTTCCCCGCCTGCCTTGCCGGCCTCTGAGCCTGCAGTTTAAGAAACATTGTAACAAATATAGAAGCTAAAAAAAAAACCCAGAAACCAGCTTTCAGCCAGCCAGCTGGGATCTCAGAGCTGGAGTTGATACAGAGTTTCGATTATAGAACCAAAACAAACCAGATACCTGCTTTCAGGAGCGGAGGCCTAAGAGCTGTAGCCTCAGAGCTAAAGCTGGCCCAGAATAAAAAAAAAAGAAAAAAAGGAGCGGTTGGAGCTTCCGTCAACCGCCAGTCTGAAAACAGCCCTCAGCCCCTCACCCAGACTGGACAAGCACCCCAGTGGGGACCCCCACCCTGATCCAGGACACCCTTCAGGGCAAACCAGCCGGCCCCCACACGTGCACCAGGCCTCTATCCTATATAGTAAAAGGATAATATGCCTCCCAGCACCGGGATCAGCGGAGCCGCGAGGCCTCCCGGCACCGGGATCAGCGTGACAGGGGGCAGCGCCCAAACCCCCTGATCGCCCTGCGGCTCTGTGTGTGACAGGGTGCGGTGCCCCCCCACCCCCCACGGGCCCTGCTCTGTGTGTGACGGGATAGAGCCATAACCTCCCCATCAGCCCTGCCCTGAGTGTGAGAATGGTGGCGCCCCAACCCCCTGATCAGCCCTGCTCTGTGGGTGATAGAGGGCGGCGCCCCAACCCCCTGATCCGCCCTGCTCTGTGTGTGACAGGAGGTGGTGCCCCAACTCCCCTATCGCCCCTACTCTGTGAGTGACGGGGGGAGCTCCCCAACCCTCTGATTGGCCCTGCTCTGTGCATGACAGGGGGTGGTGCCACAACCTCCCTATCGACCCTGCCTTGAGTGTGGCAGGGGGCGGTGCCCCAACCCCCCAATCGGCCCTACCCTGAGCATGACTGAGGGTGGCATCGCTACCTCCCAATCCGCCCTGCTCTGTGCATGACGGGGCGGCGCCCCAACTCCCCAATTGCCCCTGCTCTGAGCCCGACCAGGTGCTGTACCTTGGGATTGGGCCTGCCCTCTGCCACCCGGAAGCGGGCCTAAGCCAGCAGGTCGTTATCTCCCGAGGGGTCCCAGACTGCGAGAGGGCACAGGCCGGGCTGAGGGACCCCCCCCCTACCCCCCCAGTGCACAAATTTTTGTGCACCGGGCCTCTATTTTAAAATAAAAACAAAACTGACTTCAATAGCAATTAAGCCTCACTTTTTAAAAAGCAAGCTTTAGAAGCAATGATCTGTTACAAATAGCCTAGGTAGCCTTAGCAAGTTCTTGCAAAACAGAATCAAAGGCATTGACTAGCTGTAGAAATCAGTGAGCAAGCCTGAGGTCAGCAGTGAATCTAAAGGCAGAAGTAAATCTTGAGGTGGGGACTATGCTTTGGATTACAAACAAGTAGAACAAGGAGATAGAATTTGTTGTTGCTGTTAATTCTCACCCGAGGATATTCTTTTCATCAATTTTTAAGGAGAGTGAAAGAGAGAGGGAAAGGGAGAGAGAAAAATCAATGTGAGAGAAACACATCGATACCTTGCCTCCTGCAGGCGCCCTGACCAGGCCACTGACTAGGGTCCTGGCTGGGGGGGAGCCTGCAACCAAGGTACAGTGTCCTTGGCCAGAATGGAAACCAGGACCCTTTGGTTGGACAAAGGCCTACACTCTATACACTGAGCTAAACCGGCTAGGGCAAGGAGAAGACTTTTTACTTATATGTTTTCCTTATTTATTTATCTTATGGACTTAACTTTTACAGTTTCTTTTAAAGTCTTTTTGTCACAGTCTTCTTAATCAATTTGTCAATATATTACTATAAATTGAAAGCAACCTTCTAGAACAGAGCTTTTCAACTATTTTCATCTCGTGGCATACATAAACTAATTACTAAAATTCTTCAGCACACCAAAAAAATGTACTTTTTGCCAATTTGGCAAAAAAAAAAAATTTTTTTTTATTAATTCACACCAGACAGTAATTGTTGTGTTGGTGTGTTGACTGCTGTCAATTTTATTTTATTTTTTAACTAAGAGAAAGGAGTCAGTGCCCCTGAAAATAGTCAGGTACGGCATGTTTTAAAAATTCTTGCAGCACTGGTAGAAAATCGCTGTTCTAGAATAATATCACCTTTCTCACGTTTTCCTGATTAAAATAATCTACCAATCTTTCTAAATTGTTTTATTTACCATATTTCATGGCTCCCAGTTTTAGAAAAGCAAGTTTATGAAGCACATGAATGTTAAAAAATGTTTCTCACCTGGCCAGCATGGCTCAGTGGTTGAGCATCAACCTATGAACCAGGAGTTCACAGTTTGATTCCTGTTAGGGCACATGCCCAGGTTGTGGGCTTGATCGCCGATCAAGGATTCTCTCTTACCACTGATGTTTCTATCTCTTACTCCCTTCTCCCTTCGTCTCTGAAATCAATAAAAATATATTTTAAAAAAAATGATTCTCTCCTCTTCCCTTTTCTCAAAAAATAAATAAATAAATAAATAAAATCCTCGGGTGAAGATAAAAAAATAAAAATTGGAAAATAATGTCAATTCATTTCATAATCACTATAGCTAAATCCTGGTAGCTTGATCCCAGAATATTACAGATAAGTATTCCATCATCCTCAGAATTCTTTCTACCTTGAAGCTTATTGCCACTGTAAGCAACTGGCCATCATCTATCCATCCAAATATTTAAGGAATCTCTCCTTTAAACTTCCTCTTGGTATTACATGCTATTATTTATATCATTAATAACTAAAACAGAAATGGTTATATTAACTTACAGCATGAGAAATTCTGAAAGCAGTAAATTTATATCTGTTGATCATGGACAAATATTCAAAGTTTATTTTCTGTTTAATTTAAAAAATATCTAAAGCACTTTCACAAATGTTAACCTCACTTAATTCTAAGAACCCTACTTTGATTTTATTCTTTCCAATTTACAGATGAGTAAACAGTCAAAGATTATGTAATTTACCCTCAATTACATTACATGGCTGGAAGGGAGGCAAAGCAGCAAGCATCTGCCTACTGTCAAAACCCTTTCCACATACCTTTTACCAATCCATGTACTTGCAGTATCAAAATTTTGAATACTCTGCTGAGTATTCAATAATTTACTTATGATGCTAGTAATATGACACAAAGTGAAAGGAAGCCCAATTAACCAAATTATTTTGTTATTTAAAATATAGAAAATGAGCCCTAGCCGACTTGGCTCAGTGGATAGAGCATCAGCCTGCGGACTGAGGGGTCCCAGGTTTGATTCCGGCCAAGGGTACATGCCTGGGTTGCAGGCTTGATCCCCAGTGGGGGGCGTGCAGGAGGCAGCCGATCAATGATTCTCTCTCATCATTGATGTTTCCATCTCTCTCTCCTTCTCTCTTCCTCTCTGAAATCAATAAAAAAATATATTTTAAAAAATATAGAAAATGATGTTTATGGAATTAAAACAAGTTCACAGGAATATGGTATTCCAAGATTTGGAATGGATATTATAAGACAACAGATTGTAATAATTTATCAGATATAATTAAGTTACCAAATTATCTAAAAGAATTTTAGAATAGAATATCCTATATTAATATACATGCCCTATTACATCAAACCATAAGACTACAAATTTTGCTTTATTTGTTCATTTATAATCAAGGTTACATTAAAAAGTTAAGCAGATTTTATTAAATAATTAAAAATAACTGCCATTTGGGTTTCTCTGCTAACCTCCCTACTAAAACCAACCTCTCAAAAAATATTCTCTTGAATATACTTTATGTAGACATAGAATATTTCTGCATTAAAAAAAAAATCCTCACCTGAGGGTATTTTTTTCTGTTCATTTTTTTCCAATAGAGAGGTGAAGGGAGGTAAAGAAGGGGGGGGGGGGTTGGGGAGAGAGAGAAAAACATTGATGTGAGAAAGGCACATCCATTGGTTGCCTCCTGCACATGCCCTGACCGGGGCTGGGACAAACCTGTCACCAGGGTACCTGCCCCTGACCTGGAATCAAACCCTTGACCCTTTGGTTTGCAGCCCATGCTCTAACCACTGAGCAAAACAGGCAGGGTTATTTCTTCTTCTATTTTTTTTTAATATATTTTATTGATTTTTTACAGAGAGGAAGGAAGAGGGATAGAGAGTTAGAAACATCGATGAGAGAGAAACATCCATCAGCTGCCTCCTGCACATCTCCTACTGGGGATGTGCCTGCAACCCAGGTACATTCCCTTGACCGGAATCGAACCTGGGACCTATCAGTCCGCAGGCCGGCGCGCTATCCACTGAGCCAAACCGGTTTTGGTGATTTTATTTTTAATATACAACTTGCTTAGTGTCATTGGTAGGTCTTCTTTCAATTACCACAGAGCAAAAATCAAAACAATTGAGTAAAACTTTTAAAACCACTTGAAGGAAAACGTGTTTCCTTCTAAAGCCACATGTCAATATTCTTTGTGATAACTTTAATAATAGTTTTGAATTTTTATGGCAGTTCAAAAGTCTGGAAGGCAATTTTTCTCTCAAGTTATTTATCAGCATGATTTTTACAGAGTTGAGTCATCATGAGTTCAACCTACTGAGTCACCTGCTTATAACATCTGCTAACCACAATTTACTAACTGCAGCTTCCTCAAACTTAACACTGAACAAACTCAGGAAGGCCTGGTAACTGTTTAATGTTTTCTAAAGAAGCAACTGAAAATATTCTTTCAGAACAGCCAAAGTTAAAAAAAATAAAACAAAGAAACAACTCCCTTGCCCTGGAGGAACACTCCACCTATGGCAGTCTCACCCAACCTTTAGTTCCCCTCTGCTGGGGGGAGGAGCTCAACCTAAGAAATAAAATTATATGATTACACATTTTTGGAAAGTACTCTACTAAAAATAATTCCTAGAGCCCTAACTGGTTTGGCTCAGTGGACAGAGTGTCGGCGTGTGGACTCAAGGGTCCCAGGTTTGATTCCAGTCAAGGGCATGTACCTTGGTTGCAGGCACATACCCAGTAAGGAGTGTGCAGGAGGCAGCTGATGGATGTTTCTCTCTCATCGATGTTTCTAACTCTCTATCCCTCTCCCTTCCTCTCTGAAAAAAATCAATAAAATATATTTTTAAAAAAATCCTAGGTAGGAACACATACAAGCTAGACTAGAGTATACATATAATTGTGTCACAAACTATTCTAAGAGTTAACATCTATTTTTAAAAATTGTCTTAAAAATATAAGATGCAGCCCAAGCTGGTTTGGCTCAGTGGATAAAGGTCAGCCTGTGGCTGAAGGGTCCCGGGTTCAATTCTGATCAAGGGCATATGCCCAGGTTTCGGGCTTGATCCCCAGTAGAGGGTGTGTAGGAGGACAGCCGAACCATGATTCTCTCTCATCATTGATGTTCTCTCGCTCTCTCCCTTCTCCCTTCCTCTCTGAAATCAATAAAAATATATTTTAAAAAATACTGTTAAGAAACATATATACAAAATGCAAAGGATATAATTTTAAAATGACTAACACACCAAATACTTTGGAGGCTGATATTTTCAGTGTATTATCATAGCCTATAAACTTGAACTATTATACCAAAGTTCTCTCTCCTCAGAAAGAATTACAATCTAATGCAAACTGAAATAATCAATAAGTCCCATAACTTGATAGACTTGGACCTGCCAAGTGACTTAGTAGTCTTTTATCACATGATCCCTATTTCAGACTATCTGTTCCCTTCATTGGGGTCTATGCAGAGCAAGTGCAAAAACATGAGAAATGCATGAAATTATTCATAAAAAAGGAGGGAGTTAAAATTACAACTCCAAAGTATCATAATACAGGAACAACTTAATTACCTAGTACTGTTAAGATAGTAGGAACCATGTACTTCACAATTATTAGTCACTGTTTTGCTATTCCTAATAAGTTTAACTTATCTAGAACAGCGATTTTCAACCTTTTTTATCTCATGGCACACAAATTACTAAAATTCTGTGGCACACCAAAAATTATTATATTTTGCCAATCTGGAAAAAAAAAAGGGTATAATTTTGATTCATTCACATTGGAAGGCTAATATTGTGTTGGCTGCTGTCATTTTTTTTGTTTTTGTTTTTGGACAATCTAAGAGAAAAGAGATCAGTGCCCATCTAGAACATCTAATTGGAAAAAAGGGAAGAGAACATAAGCTGAAAGAGATATAATAAATACTTATTATAGTTTTGGCCTATAAAAAGTTTTTTAAGAATATATTTTTATTGATTTTGGAGAAAAAGGGAGAGGGAGAGACAGAAACATCAATGATGAAAGAGAATCATTGATCGGCTGCCTCCTGCACACCTCACACTGGGGATCAAGCCTGCAACCCACAGGTATGTGCCCTGCCCGTGAATCAAACTGTGACCTCCTGGTTCATGTCGAACTCAACCACTGGGCCACACTGGGTGAGCTACAAAAAGTTTTTAAAGATAACTTCTAGAAGTGAAATTTATAAAATTCTAGCAACTCTGAATAAAAACATGTCTAGAGTTCCTTCATTAAATAAGATACTCAACACAATTTCAGCTTTTCATCTATACACATGGTTATCATTGATCACTATATTATGATACAATCATAATTACTGATAAATGTCAAGTGTTGCTGCCTCTATACCAAACTATCCCAGAAAGACAAAGTTTGAGTTTGAACCATTTTTAGTTTCTTTTGTAACCTCTTGTGCTGTCAAGCGCCCAATATAACATCATCACACTTTAAAAAAATTCTCCTTTTGGCTTCTCATATGTTGTCGAGGAAACCTGATTCAATAGCTTGTTGAAATTATGTCTGAAGTAGTCTTTGTGTATGGGACTAAGAGGCACTTTTACAGGTAAAGTACAATAGGACTACATTTCTTTTTTTTTAATTTTTTTTTATTTATTGCTTTAAGTATTACAAAGGGTATTACATATGTGTCCATTTTTTCCCCCCGCCCTAGACAGTCCCCTAGCCTCCCCTATCACCCAGTGTCTTATGTCCATTGGTTATGCTTATATGCATGCATACAAGTCCTTTAGTTGATCTCTTACCCCCCTACCTCCTGCCCCCCAACCCTCCCCGGCCTTCCCGCTGCAGTTTGACAATCTGTTTGAGGCAGCTCTGCCTCTGTATCTATTATTGTTCAAAAGTTTATAATGGTCTCTATTATCCATGAATGAGTGAGATCATGTGGTATTTTTCCTTCATTGACTGGCTTATTTCACTTACATTTCTTTTTAAAGATGTTTTTATTGATTTTAGAGAGAGAGGGAGAGGAAAAGAGAGAAACACCAATTGGCTGCCTTCCGCACACGCCCCAACTGGGGATTGGATTGGCAACCCTTCGGTACATGGGGGCAAAATTCAACCAACTGAGCAAACAGGCCAGGGCTATATTAGGACGATATTTCATTCAACAAATTTTGAACACCAGATGGCTATTACTGTGCCAAGAGGCTGGCACTACATATAAGAGTTTCTGTCCTTGAAGATTTTACAGCCTGTTGGAATACACTCACGCACAAATTAATGCAATTCAGATTAAATAAATTTTTATGTAGGATATGCCTTCTCAATGCCATCTACTGTGACCACTCTATTTAATACTCTACCCTGCCTCTCCCCTCTCTATTTCTAGTTGGTCTTACCTTGCTTTATTATTCCCTTTTGTCTTAGCAGTAATTAAACTGTCTATTATACTGTATCATTTACTTATTATATTTATTATCTACTGTGCCTCCTATAGAATTTAAGCTCCAGCGAGGCGGGGAATTTTGAACAGTGCCTAGCACACCGATAGCTGTTAAATGAATAATAGTACAGCAGGGAGGTCTGGACTAGAGTTTTAGATTCAGAAGACATAGTTTTAAATGATAGTAAGAACACTGGAAATATAACATTGCTGAGGATGAATTATAAAATGAAGATAAAAAGACTCTGAAAAACCACCCAACATTAAAACTAGAGAGAGGCAACAGCTAGCAAAAGAGGGTTGATAAATAGAAGGGAAACCTGAATAGAAAGTAGAAGCAATAAGAATAAAGAATTTCCAAAACTGGAAGTGAGGCAGAAGCCAACCTGCAATAACTGAAGATATTATTGGGAGCTAAGAAAACAGAAATATAAAAGTTCAGATAATACTTTTAATAAATATGGCGATGGAAGATTAAAAAGTGAAGGAAGGGAATAAATAGATGTAATGAGATAACCTTTTAAATTTTAGAATGCAATTGTGGTAATTTACATAACAAAAGGAAACAACAAACAATACAATTAAAATTTGGTAAATGGAGCAAGGTATCTGTGAAGATGGATTCCAGACCACAAGGACAAGGATAAGCCTTTTAAAAAACAAGAAAAAGAGGGAAAAACCAAGACTAAAACAAAAAAATCGAATGAGTATAAGCCACTAGGAATCTATCCTAAAGAAACAAACAAACAAATATAAAAAAAACCCTGCCACAAAAAATTTAGACTGTTTTCAGCAACTACACTGTTGGTGGAAATGTTAGTGCTGTTATTCTAAGTCTGCTAGTTGCTTAATGCAGGACAAAGCAAATTAGTAAACATATGACATTCTAATTCTTTCATTCCTAAGGTTGTTGAGGACTTTCAACTTTTTAGAATATGACTACTGTGAATAATTAGAATTGACTACATAAGTCAATAATAATACTTTTAAAATGTATGCACATATGCAAACATATAGAGAAACATCTAGGGATGAAATAATATAATTCGGGGGATTTGCTTTAAACCCTAGAGTGCTGGGGAGCGCAATCGCGCTCCTCCTGCAGTGTCCAGTTCTGTCTGCTTTTATTAGTGATGATGATATTGCTAAATATGTCAATTCTTGCTGTGAAGATGACGATTTTGTGGAAGATATTGAACATGTAACTTCATTTACTTGCAATTTATATTTTTTTTCCTAAACTGCTGTAAAATCAGCAAAAATGCCTTGGCAATTTTAGCATAGTTCTTAGGATATTGGTTGGCACTCAAAGGGTTAAAATAATACACAAGAATAGTAAGACAAAAGAAATATTGGCCATGCACCGTTAATTGTGAAAACTACATGATATAGGTAACATGGGAATTCACTTTACCCTTTTATATATTATTTATTTTTATTTTAAAAAATTTTTACCCTTTTATGTCTTAAATTATTGGGGAAGGGGTTATCACATCACTCTTCTGCTCAAAACCCTCCACAGGTTTCCTCTCTAATCTTAAGCTGAACAAAAAAGTTTTTACAACAGTTTACAAAGTCCTACTTATCCACCTTTATTACCTTACTGCAGTTTTTAGTAATCTCCATATACTTGTCTCTTTGCCATTCTTTCAATGCTTTCATTTTTAAGGTCTTTCCACTTTTCTGATCCAGCTAACACTTTCAACCAGATTTTATTTTTCTTTGTAGCACTTACTGTCTTCTAATATACTACAATAGTTTGATTGCTGTCACTTCTTACTAGAAGGTAAGCTATGTAAAAGCAGTTTTTTTTTGTTTTGTCTTGTTCATGGTTGTACCTTAAGTATCTTGGATTTTTGCCTAGGACATCGAAGGTGTCCAATAAATAGCTGTAAAATTGAATTAGTCATAGAAAAAAGGGGTATACATGACACAAGGAAAAGAGGAGGTAAATAAAGATACAAAAATAGGTATAAGGACAGGAAATTAGGGGGGTTCCTGCTTGAATCTCAATTTCCTGAGCTGCAGGAGAAAGGTCATCTACTTAGAGAAAAAGAGGAAACTGAGTAGAGAGAATTTGGAATTAACTCCTTTAGAAATGGAAGCTGGAAAGGAGCATAGAAAATTATGCCAACTAGCCCAGGACAGGAGGCTCAGTTGATTATAGCATTGTCCCAATAAACCAAGGTTGCAGGGTGTCAGGGAACATACAAGAAGCAATGAATGTATAAGTAAGTGGAACTAATCTCTCTCTCTTTCTCAAGTCAAATAAATAAATAAAATAAAATGATACCAACTAATATTTCCATTGAGACTGGAGACAATACAATAACACCAAAATAAATGGGTGTAATTTTCTCTTACAATGTTAAGCATTTAAGGGTAAGGCTTTCCAACAGAATTTTCTGCATTGACAAAAATGTTACCTATATATCTACACTGTCCTACATACAGCTATTTCAGTATGTGAAATGTGGCTGCTGTGATTGAGAAACTGAATTTTCAAATTTACTTTTACTTAATTTAAATAGCCACATGTGACTAGTGGCTACCAATAAAGGGGAGTGCATTTTTAGGGTGTAAAAGAAAATAGCCCTGGCCAGTGTTGCTCAGTTGGTTGGGTGTCCCATGCACCTAGAGGCTGCAGGCTTGATTCCCCATAGTGGGTGTGCAGGAAGCAGCCAATCAATGGTTTGCTCTCACATCAAAGTCTCCCCCAGCCCCAAACCCCTCCCCACCTAAAAAGCACTTAAAAATCGTAATAAAATAAAATAAAATAAATTGCAGTATGTTTAAAGGCAGATGTGACAAAGACAAAGAGATAAAGGAATTAAGGTGCTGATAAGAATAGTTGAAATAGCGTATTACAGGAGAGGATACCTTGGAGGATACGAAGAAAAAAACTAGGAATAGGCAGGAAGTTCACCAGTTATGACTCACTGGTGAGGTGGTAAAATCTGTGAATGACATCTAATTTATCTGCTCAGGGTTTACAAAACAATTAATTCTAATGGGTTACTTGGAAGTGTATGAACTAAGATTTACCCGACCAGACCTATTTATTTCCTGAACTCCTCCCATATCCTTCTGTTTATCACAAAATTTTATAGGGCATAAAGTTCTTTCCTATATATTATCTCATAAGCAATGTCAACATTACCGTGAGGCAGATATTGCATACCTAATTTTATAGATTAAAAAAATAAAAAACTGTTAAGCCTTGTTCAAAATTTCAGACAGTAAGCAACAGAGCTGGACTCAGCTTCTGGGTCCAAGTTGGCCGGTTGTTCTACTACCAAATTCTGATACCTTTAATAGATGTCAACTTTTGCCTACCCCCAAAGAGCTAGTATTTCCTAAAACACATTTTATATATGTGTATTTATGAATATGATGGTTCTCTGTTTTGTTTTTGAGATTCATATTTTATTTACAAGCAAATGAAGACTATCCCCTATAAACTCTAATTTGGGATGAGAAGAGCAACATAGAAAAGTAGTTGCTGGCTCCACAGTGATGTGTGAAAGTCCATCCAGCTATTTCTTTGAGCAATTATTTTGTTATTAAAAAGGGGAAAAAAGGCATATGATTTCTTCATGTTGCATATGTGAAAGAATACAAAAGAAAAACTTTTCAAAATTCTACAGTCTCTAATCACATGTGTAAGGTGACCAGAATACTCATTAAGAGTGTCTGCTTCATGAATGGAGAGACCTTGATCTTTAAGAGCCTGAACTTTCAGCTTCTCGGCTTCCAGCTTGGTCTGCTATTCTACCCTTTCTTCTTCTAGGATTTCTTCAATGGACACTTGCTGCAAGGGTGCGTCACTCTCCTTTTTCAAGTCCAAATTGGCCAATGCTTCTCAAAAAGCCTCTAAGTGTCCTTCCATCTTGCAGCAGGACCAAGTGCTTTTTGTCATTGTGCCCGATGAGGCTGGCAGTACCAGGCATATAGTTCATTTTGAGCCAAGATAAGGCTGCAATGTAAAGCAGTGAAGGGCCAAGAGCACGCCCACCACCACCTTCCTCCTACCTTAGTCGCCGCCTCAGTGGGACTGGGTTGGGAACCCAAACGGGGACCCGACTTCTGCCCCAGCTTTCAGCCGCCAGAGCACCCCTTTCTCTATTTTTAAATGTGATTAATTTGTATAAACTATTTAATTATATTAATACTAAATCAGATACTCTGAAGTCCTGAAGTTCTGGGGCAAAAGGCAGAGAGAGTCATCCAAGTTGTGCCATCATCCAAATTGAATTCATAAAAATTTAAGTACAAATGTTTATACCTATTTATGTAACAAAACAGAACGGCAAAGAGATACTTTGGGAGTGATTAAGACCAATAAAACAAATTAGTAGTTCACCCTCTTCTTTACAGTACTGGTAGGGAACATCATTAACTATACACTCTAGGCCAGAGAAGGGTCTTCCGCCTTACGAGTGAGTCCTTCAAAACACTAACAACAACAACAACAACAACAACAAAAAACAAAAAAAAACACTAACAACATGCCAGTCAGATGCTACCAATTGATTCAAGTTTGCCTGACATAACATCTATACTAATAATAGCCTAGGTGGTCGTCACGCCCTCACGCGTCACAGGAGGCTGCTTGCGCAGCAGGTGCGCACAGGTGGGCGGGGACTTGATGCTGCGTGCGCGGCCCGAGGCCTTGCCGCATGGCCAGGCCTGGGGGTCCTGCGGCATGGAGGCGGGATCCCAGGCTCCGGCCTACCTCTTTAGGGCAATCCATCAAGGATCCCTAGATGGGTGGGTGGGGCCTATCTCTTTGGGGCAATATATTGCAGAGCTCCTGCACTGTGAGAGAGCACAGGCCTAGCTGGGGGACCGCCCCCCACCCCCCAGTGCATGAATTTCATGCACCAGGCCTCTAGTATATGAAAAAAACATTAAGAAAAATGCTCAACAATGGGCTTTATAAAGGACTGGACGGAACTGTTAGTATGTGATGGAACCTAACTCCTTGAAACCAGGAGTGGATGTGGGAGAAAAAACAAAAACTCATCCTTCTGAGGTACTTGAGGTATGTACTACATTTTCATAGTTTACATACTGAAAAATGTCTAAAAGATCATTAAGCCTAAAGATTATATATACATGAGAAGACCTTATGCATCCAGATATTTTATTCATCCCTGTTATACAGAATTCTCTATGTCCAAAAATGGTATTGCATCAATGGCAGAGGGGAGAAAGCTTATTAACTGGGAGCAATAACATGTTATTTCCCAGGCAAAAAAAAATTTAGAAAAGTACTGGATTTAAAAACAAAAATATCTTACACTACTTGTAAATTTGATATATATATATATATATATATATATATATATATATATATATCTCTACTAGAAGCCCGTTGCATGAAGATTTGCGCAAATAGGCCTTCCTTCCCCTGACTGCCGGCACTGGTTTTCCTCCAGCACCCGGGACCCAGGCCTTTGGTCCAGCGGCAGCAAGGCATAGCTTCTCCGCTGCGGCCACAGCGAGGCTTGGCTTCTCCACTGAGGCCACAGCGGAGAAGCCAAGCCTCTTCAGTCTTCACTCCACGCCTGCGTATGCAAATTAACCGCCATATGTGTTGGGTTAATTTGCATACTCATCTGATTGGCTGGTGGGTGTAGCGGAGTGACACCAATCTATATGTTTCTCTTTTATTAGTGTAGATTTAAGTGCAAATATGATGGAAACATATTACCCATTTAGAATTAACTTTTATCAAATAAGTAGGCCTAAAGATATCAAAGAATGTGTGAGTGATATAAAAAATTTGATATGGAAAAAAAATTGATATGAATTAGCCTGATTAGGTAATTAGGGTCATGGACAGCTAGGAGAAAAATCACAGCATCAAGATTAAAGAGGAAGTAGAGCTGGTAGGCCACTGTCTGCTGGAGGCCTCTTTTCTATGCTGACTTGACAAGCCTGCTTTGAAGGCTTCCACTTTTTCAATTGTCTTAATCTACAGTCCAATATCTCTAAATAAAGGGGGAGAAGGGTGCACTAAAAATGTGTGGGGGTTTTACCATTAGCATAATGACTGGGCAGCAGACTACAGGCATTTAAATGTGCTAAAGCCAGAGATGTCTACCCTCCTACAATTCACTACAAAGCAAAGAATCAAATATTAATAGTACCCATGACTGTTAATTTTGTGTGGCAGTTTTGCTAGGCTATGGTATCCATTTATCTGGTCCAACACCAGTCTAGATGTTGCTGTGAAGTTATTTTTTAGATGTAATTAACATTTCAATCAGTAGACTGAATAAAGCAGATTACTCTCCATAATGTGCCTGGGCCTCATCCAATCAGTTGAAGGACCCAATAAAAAGAATGCGGCCCTGCAAAGAAAAAGAATTCGACCTCCAGACACTATTGCCAGACTTCCCAGACTGCTTCTCTGCCCTGTGGATTTTACATTTGCCTGCCCCCAAAATTACATTAGTAATTTAAAACCACCCAGCCTCGCACCACTCCCTTTCCTCGACACAAATGCTTGCAGGCACACATAATCTTTTTTTTTTGTTTTTGTTTTTTACATAATGATTGCTCACACTTTACACAGTCACTTAGGTGACACACTCAGTTCTTTTGTTACCCCATTTGATTTCCACAAGAACCCCCAGTGGAGGCAGTGTGTTCCCATTTTTTTTTTAATATATTTTATTGATTTTTTACAGAGAGGAAGGGAGAGGAATAGAGAGCTAGAAACATCAATGAGAGAGAAACATCGATCAGCTGCCTCCTGCACACCCCCTACTGGGGATGTGCCTGCAACCAAGGTACATGCCCTTGACCAGAATCGAACCCGGGACCCTTCAGTCTGCAGGCCGATGCTCTATCCACTGAGCCAAACCGGTGCTGGCCCCATTTTTTATTTATTCATTTATTTTACTGATTTCAGAGAAGAGAGGGAGAGAGGGAGAAACATCAATGATGAGAGAGAATCATTGATTGGTTGCCTCCTGCACACCTCCCACTGAGGATGTGCCTGCAACCAAGGTACATGCCCTTGACCGGAATCGAACCTGGGACCCTTCAGTCCGCAGGCCAACGCTCTATCCATTGAGCCAAACCAGTTAGAGCAGGCACACACATCTTAATGGTTTTGTTTCTCTGGAGAATCCAAAGATAATGCCTATTAAGAAACACTATTAGCTTTCCTTATCTTTTTCCCATCTTCTAAACCCGTGCTTTCTGAGAAAAAATAAAGCCAAGAAAAGGAAACAGGCAAAAATATGTGGTATTACTGCATTAGTTGATTCCAAAGTACAGGACACAATGAATATACCTCTATTTTAGAACTTTTGGCATGTTGCTATAACTATATTTTGTCTCGCCCCCTGATCTGAAAGAGACTCAAGTATTTTATCTGACTTTAAATCTTAGCATCTAGCAAAGTGACTGGAACATAGCAATAAATGAATGTCCTTATGTTATAGTTCTGAATCTTTTTTCCTTGAATCTTAAAAACGTATCTTCTCTAAAGGCAGGTCCATGCCTATTAATTTACAAGACAAGAGTTACACTCCAACAACTGTATACTTTAATATGATTTTTCTTAAGATTTAACAATCATTTAGACAAATTATGCAGTTGTAGAAAAGTGAAATAAAGTGGTACCCTAAGTAATTAGAAGAGTGTGGTACCAGCATAAGGACAGACATATAGACTAACAAAATAGAGAGCTTAGAAATAAATTCGAGAATAAATGGTCAATTGATTTTCAACAGGGGTGCCAAGATTATATTCAACAGGAAAAGGACAAATATTTTCAACATATGGTGTTGGAAACTTGGATGTCCACATGAAAAAAAATTAAGTTGGACTCTTACCTTATAACTATATTAGAAATTAATTAAAGTTGGGCCAGAAGCTTAAATGTACACTAGCACTAAAACTATGAAACTCTTAAATGAAATTTTTCATGATGCTGAAGTTGGTATTAATTTCTCAGTTATGACACCATAAGCATATGCAAAAAAGAAAAATAGGTAAATTGGACTTCATAAAAATTTAAAAACTTTATACATAAAAAACTATTAAACTGTAAAGAATTCAGTGTTGTTTTTTTTAATTAAGAGAGAAAAGAAAACCCAAAGAATGGGAGAAAATATTTGCAAAGCATCTATCTGATAAATAGAGAATGATAAAACTCCTAAATTCAACAATAAAAATAAACAACTAAAAAATGGGCAAAGAACTTCATACCCATTAGGATGGTTATTCTTAAGAAAATGAAAAACAAGTATTCTTAGATATTGAGAAATTGGAACCCTTCTTGGTGAGAATATAAAATGGTACAGATACTGTAGAAAAAAGAGTTTTTGGATCTTCATCAACAGTAAAACACAAATTTCCAAATGCTTCAACAATTGCATTCTTAGATGTATGCCCATAAGAATTGAAAGGCAACTGTGGAAAACAGCATAGTGTTTCCTCAATAAATTTAAAAATGGAACTTCGATTTGACCCAGTAGTCCCACTTTTAGGAATATATCCCAAGAAAACAGAAACACCAATCAGAAAGGATATATGCACCCCTATGTTCATAGCAGCACAATTTACAATAGTTAACATTTGGAAACAGCCTAAGTGCCCATCAGTAGATGAGTGGATTAGAAAACTGTGATACATCTACACATGGAATACTAGGCTGCTGTAAAAAAGAAGTAACTCCTACCATTTGCAACAGCATGGATAGAACTGGAGAAATAAACCAGTCAGTAAAATAAATCTCACTCATTTGTGTAATATAATGAACAACATAAACTGAGGAACCAAAATAGAACCAGAGTCATAGAAGCATCAAACAGACTGTCCAACCTATGAGGGAAAGCAGGGGGTGAGGGGATAAGAGATCAACCAAAGTACTTGTATGTATGTATATGAGTAAAACCAATGGTCACAGTTGGGGGGGGGGGGGACCACATGCTGGGAGGTGGGGGAGGCCAGGGAGAGGTCAATGGAGGGAAAAGGAGACTTATGTTATACTTTAAACAATAAAGAATAATAAAAAAAGAATTGAAAGGCAAGACTCAAACTTGTATTTGTATACCAATGTTCATAGCAGCTTTATTCATAATAGCTAAGAGGTGAAAACAACCCAAATGTCCATCAATAGATGAATCAACAAAAAATGATTCATACATAAAATAAAATATAAAGCTATAAAAAGAAATGAAATTCTGATATGCTATAACACAAGTGAAACTTAAAGACATAATAGGTGAAATAAGCCAGTCCAAAAAAAAAAAGAACAAGTATTATATACTTCTACTTATATATGGTATCTAGAATAGGCAAAGAAAGTACAGACTAGGAAAGTAGAGCAGCAGCTACCTGGGGCTGCGGAGAAGACAGTATTGAGAAGTGGGGAGTTATTGTTTAACTACAGCCCAGTGCATGGATTTGTGCACTGATGGGGTCCCTCGGCCTGGCCTGTGGGGATCAGGCCAAAACCAGCAGCCCGACATCTCCTGAAGAGCCCCGGATTGCAAGAAGATGCAGGCCAGGCCGAGGGACCCCACCTGTGCATGAATATGTATGCATATAAGATCTTTGGTTAATCTCTTCCCGCCCTCCCCTATACTCTGTCTCTAGTTTTACTAAGAAACACAAATATTAGACCTAAAGATCTTGTAAGGGTGGGGGTAGGTGGGAGAATAAACACTGACACACATAAGTCACATGGAAACTAGTATTATGAGAAGCAAAACTTATGAGTAAGCAGAAGAAACCTGAGTGTAGAAAGGAGATTGAGGAAGGGGATAAAAGAAGGAATAGAATATGTGACTCGAGTTCCTGACTTTCTAGTTCCTAATTCCACTTTGAATAAGGTTTAGCTGTACTTTCCTGCTATGGATGTCCATGACATTGCCTGTTAAATATTTATAATATCCCACAATCCTTTTTAATTTAAGTGAGCTTCTATTTCTGCTACCCATTTATTTTTAAGTTACTTACCAAAGACTTGTATACATTAAATAAATTAATATAACCCGATGGCATTACACAAAACTAAGATAATAAAACAATCTGTTCTCCTCATAAGGCTAACATAAAAATTAATCAAAATAATGAACATGAAAATAGTTTGGAAATTGTTCAACTTTACAAATGTAAAATGTTAACAAACTGGGAAATAAAGTTTTAGTTTTCAGATTTTAAATAATATGGCTATGAGGGTACAGGGGAGATAGATAGTGATGGGAAATAAATAAATAATATGGCTGTGCTTTAGCAAGAATCTGCAATTGGGCAGAAGGAATAAATAAATAATATTAATACATTTTCACTGGCAGAAACCAGAAAATCTTTGTAAATGGTAACTAGTGATGGCTTAGAATATTTGGAATCTGATGTCTATAGCATAATTTCACATACTTTAAATTCATACCAGCAGGCACAAAAAATTAAAAAGAGACTGGCAGATTTTTCAGCATATGATCATAACAGATTTGGTACCAGGAGAGAACTATTGCAGACTGTGACTTATGAATGTTTTTAATCTGAATATTGCAGAACAGCTCACACTTGTGCCAAATTTCAGTCAAAATAACATGTTCCTGGACTCCATGGGTACATCTTCAACACACAAGTTTTGCAACCGATTTTTACAAATGAAGAACTCCCTGTTTAATGGCAGTAGATATGTATTTGGGGTAAATCAACATACCTGGATTTATGGGACTTTAGTATGCATATTTATAACTAACTTTGAAATTATGCCTATATAAAATCTGCAGGTGGGAGATAAAGGAATACTTAGAGTACAGAGCAAAATTACTAAATATTAAAACATGATGTACCAACTTCAAATTTTAAAAAAGCCTACTTAAATAAGGAAGTACAATGACTGTTTTAGCTACTGGTTCCCCTTTTCTTGTAGTTCATTCTACTTTTTAGGTTTCAGCTTGGTTCCACTATTGCAAGCTGTCACTTTTGACTAGAAATGGAATAAAGCCAAGTACTACACAATAGTAGCTTCCTGCTCTGGCCTCATCCCCTAGACCACCCCCAGGCCACTGCCTCCCCACAGATGCTGATCCTACCAATAATCCACCAGCAGTCAATTCACAGCTATGGCTATGATCCTTTATTTTTTCACACTCATGGCACAGTGTATTATGCTACAAGTTCACAGTTGTCATTTTTAATGGCTTTATGGCAATAAGGCACCTCTAAATTTCAATCAAATGCTAATATGAAGGTAAAGTGAAATAAAGGGAAATGCATAAAAAACTCAGGGACTAATTGAGAATGTGCTCAACTTCTGTCAAAATACAATTCAGAAACAAATATACAAACGTACAGAATACAGAGCTCTGATTAAGTAATATTAATCCAAACAATACTGCTATTACAATTTTGCATAACTGTGATTTGCATTGGCACTGCCTAAACTCAATAGTCCTCTCTTTTAAAATAAACCTAGATTTAGGTTGAATGTCTCTCATCCATGAGACTAAAATAAATCAGAAATTTCGCAGAAGTATGGCTCCAAGTATTCTGAAAGGAACCTCAAAGGTCATTTAATTCAATTCTTATTCAAAGCTTAGAGAGGACTTCCAAACTTATAGTACTCATCTACATAGCCTTATCAGCCCAAAGCCAAACAAATAAACAAACTTAAACACACACATACACACACACACACACCCCCAAAAACAATTCTGTAACTTGTCTGAATATGACTTATACTTTTTGAAATACAAATAACTATCTGCAGCAAATGGAGCTTATACCTTTCTTTCCCTGTGGGGGGAAAAAAACGTATGTTTTGTGGGAGGTACCACACAAGGGTTCCACATCTTTTTAAATATTATTTCCTTAAAATAATAGTTTAAGAAACCACCATAGAATCTTATATTTAAAAAAAAAAAGGGGGGGTGGGGTGGGGAGAACACTACTATGAAAACATGTTGTGTTTTACATTGACCATAGCTTATACTGAGAGTGATTGTTTATCTAGCACCAGATGCAGAAAAGAATATAGCAAGAGCCCCAAAGACAAATAAGACAGACGGTTAAAAGTAAGAGGGGCAGAGTAATGTCCAATGGTTGCAGTGTATGGTAGGAAGCGTTTAAATATCTATCAAAAAGGTTTAAGATAACATCTACAAAAATAAAAATTTAGAGCATGTCTAAATAGCTACCTTTTACTGAGCAGTTTCTATGTAGTAATAAACTCTTCAATGTATCATTTTATTTATTCTTCATAACAACCCTAAGGGAGATAGTATGGTTATCTTACAGATGAGGAAACCATTTATTTTGAGTGCTTTAGACTTTCCCAATGTCACAAACTAACAAACAACAAAGCTTGAATTTGAAATATATCTACATGAATTGACTTGAAAATTCATGGTCATCAAAATTATGCTAGACTGATGATTCTCTAGGAAAAAAGACTCTAGTGAAGACCCAATCAAGTAACTGCTTCTTATATATTACAAAACAGATGTCACTGTTATGTAGAAAATTTTGTTACTCTCTTGCTTCAAAACCTCCATTAATTCATATGGCCTACAAGATAAGTCAGTTAGTAACTGTACTTAGCGACCATTTTCCTCTTTTATCTGGCCCCAGAATACTTATTTATTTAGTATGATGCCTACTATTCAAAAAACTCCCTTCTCTAGCTAGGCTGATATTCTACTTTCCCCTAAATCTACCTTCTCTATCACTGATCATGCTGTCCTTTCTGCCAAATGTCTGCATTAGGCTCCCTGTCTTGCACTTCCATCTCCTTTAAAATGAATCCTGTTCCAAGTTTTACCTCCTTCATGAGACTTCTTTAACCATTTCAATCTTTACTGACTTCTTTCTTTGTCTTTACTATGTATTTTTTTGATTACGTAAATCAAGATATTTCAAGGAAATTGTTTTTATATGAGTTCTTCTAGAATATAACAAACTCCTTGGGGGAAAAAAGGACTTATACTTTTATCAACTTTTTAAAACCATTAAGCAACTAGCAGGATGTTGTGAATGGGAAAACCACAGAATTTAAATAACTGTTAAATGAATCAAGTCAGTGAGATATTTCCAAGGCCAGACATTAAAAAAAATTAGGGGTAAGCCTAAGTATAAAATTTCCATTTAAATACTTCCTTTTGGGGGAAAAACCAAGTATCAAAAGTCAGTGGAACACCAAGAGCTCTCTAGCCCCTACTTCTCTGATCTGGGCTATGTCTATCACAACTACAATGAAGATGCTCTCATTTATGGTGGTATGGGGGTGTGGGTGAGTTCTACTTCCATATCCAGTGTTTCATAATAATTCTTACAAAACATCTCTCTTAAGATCAAGTTTAATTATCATTGCAAAAATTTAAAAAAAAAACATCCAAATTTTTATCTTTAACAAATAGTAACAGTTTGCTGGGCTGTTTCTGGATGTCAATTTATTTTTTTTCCTTTAGTAAAATTAATAGGGGTGTAACGATTTTTAATACCAGAAAGAAAAGGAAACAAATCAGAAGAACTCTGGGACAGAACCATTTACATAACTACACTAATAAATCCTGGACCAGGTCAAATTCCCATTTCATCTGTAAGAATGTTATAGTTTTAAATTGCTCTAAAGTGATATATCTGAAGTGAGAGTAAAGAAAAAGTTTTTTTCTACCCACCCAAATAATACTAACACAAAATTCTGTCTATGTCCTTCTGTAAACTATTAGCAGTATCATCTTAGAACCCTGGGGGGAAAAAGTGCTTATAAGACATATTACTACCAACAAGATTTTTAAACATTTGTCAGTGGCTCACTTATGGCAAATATTTAATTTAATTCCAAATATAACATTTGGCTAGTAACAACCAAACAACCAGCTAATTATTATTTTTTAAATCCTCACCCGAGGATACTTTTCCATCGATTTTCAGAGAGAGTGGAAGAGAAAGGGAAAGACAGAAATACTGATGTGAGAGAAACACATCGATTGGTTGCCTCCTGCAGGTGCCCCAACCTGGGCCCTGGCCGGGGAGGAGCCTGCAACTGAGGTACGTGCGCTTGATCAGAATCAAATCCGGGACCCTTAGGCCCCAACTAATTGTTTACCTTAGCCGACTAAGGGCTAAATTTCACCCTCCATCACATTATCTTATTTTGGTTGTGAAGCAACTCCAAACTCCATAGGACAATAACAAAAATTTAGAAGAAAAAAAAGACATCTCTGCTACACTCCACTATCTAAACTATTAGCAACTTATCCTGGGCAATCAACTGAGTTGTTTTTAGTAAACCAGGTATGTTGAGCAACAACTATCTTAGGGATATTCTGAAACTATAGCCAATAAATTTCTATAAATCAGTGATGGAAAAATTGTGGATCAAAATGGACTCAAACGGGGAAATGAACTTTCTCACTGGAGGACTACGGAATGATAAATATACAGATCTGATAAAGTCCAGACACATTCATTAACTAAATAATGTAAGACTCTTCTCTGTTCAACACTTTAGGCAATATTTAGTCCAGGTAATAAGAAAATACTCAGGTTTGCTCCACCCATTTTTTCCCCTTTAACCAGCAATTCACAGCACAATATCTAATGTTTAATAAGGTAGTTCCATGTCTATATTCTATGACAGACACTGTAGTATTAATAACCTTATTTCTAACCTTTGATCAGTTTATTATAACCCAGAACTTCAGAGAGAATCATTCCTTCAGTTCTAGGATGATTCTACTCTATTCTAGTGAAAATGTCTCACTACAATGAATTTTTAAAATACAGTAAGATAAACAGAAAGCATAATTTTGAACAGGCACATTCTGCTTCAAATCTCTAATGGTTTTAAATTAGTGCTTTTTGTATTATTCCTCCATTACCATTAAAAGCAAAGAGGGCCGAAACCGGTTTGGCTCAGTGGATAGAGCATCAGCCTGCGGACTGAAGGGTCCCAGGTTCGGTTCCGGTCAGGGGCATGTACCTGGGTTGTGGGCACATCCCCAGTGGGAGGTGTGCAGGAGGCAGCTGATCGATGTTTCTCTTTCATCGATGTTTCTAACTCTCTATCTATCTTCCTTCCTCTCTGTAAAAAGTCAATAAAATATATTTAAAAAAAAAAAAAAAAGCAAAGAGGATTGTTATCCCTGGAAAATACTGGACTAATAAGGCAGACTAAACCAAGATGAATGATATCAGTCATGTACAATTTTCAGGTAAAAAATAATTTTTATATCCTCTATGAAGCAACCAATCTGAAAACTGTAGGTGTTAATGGCCAGAAGCCAAAATCCAAGGCAAGATGATTTCAAAATCATGCTAAAAGTTCAATGTCATATTTCATTATATAACTAGTTTTTATATGAATTTGATCATAATTTTACATTTTAATGGAAACATTTTTTAAAAACGTTTGTAATTACCTCCCAAAGTAACAATACTAAAGAAATCATAACTCAAATGACAAAAAACAAACCCAGAACTATAAAAAGCACCTTTAAGAATCAATTATTCGGTTTTTTCTTCTTCCTTCTTCTCAGGCAGCTAAAAGACAGAAGAATATGCAGAGTTCCCTCCTACTTCCTCTCTTTTCCCCCTACCCCTTTACTTCAAACTTACTGCAGCCAAGCAAGATCAGGAAATCTAAAAGGCAGAAGCAAAAACTCATTTGTGTGCAAATGGAATGAAAAAATAGAATTAACAATACCATGGTATGCTGCTTCAGTTGTTTAATTGATATGCATCCATTATACTGTCTATAACATATTGGTTTGATTTTTCTGTTTATTCAACTTTTTTTCCAAACTATTAAAAATTGTAATCTATGATGGCTGTATTGTAATCTTCCAACTACAGGTCACTTAAAAAAACCTGACCGTATCAACTAACTTAATACATGCCATCTGATATTCAATGCATTGAGATCATTCAGAGAGGTAAGTGTAGGACTCATACTGGTGACCTAAAAGTGAAAATATCTGTATTAATTCCAAGTCATCTGTTTCCTAAACTGGTGACCTAAAAGTGAAAATATCTGTATTAATTCCAAGTCATCTGTTTCCTAACCATTATCTTACAATATGTTATCATTGTGATATACTAAAAAATAGGAACTAAGCCAGAAAAAAATAGGTCTATGCAACTATTAAAGAAACTAAAGGGAGCATATTACTACAGAATAAAATGCTGAGAACTCGCCCGCCAGTGTGGCTCAATGGTTGATCACTGACCTATGAACCAGAAGGTCACATTTTGATTCCTGGTCAGGGCACATGCCCAGGTTGTGGGGTTGATCCAGTGTGGGGCATACAGGAGGCAGCTGATGAATAATTCTCTCTCAGTATTATTGTTTCTATCTCTTACTACCTCTCTGAAATCAATAAAAATATATTAAAAAAATAAAAATGCTAAGAACTCAAGTAGAAAGATGACAGATGGAAATTCCCACTACAAAAAACATTTAATTAGATTCACAGCACAGCATCATTTATGGGAATTTTAAATACACTACTTACGTATGCTCATCATTGTATACACAAAGGCCATTTCCAAAGATGACTTTTCCTCATCACACTAAGTCTATAAAGGACAATTAACACCCAGATTCAGAAGAAATTGCCTCATCAGCCAATCAATGATTCTCTCTCATCATTGATGTTTCTCTCTCTCCCTCCCTCTCCCTTCCTCTCTGAAATCAATAAAAATATTTTTTTAAAAAAGGAGGAAATTACCTCATGAAATCTAAAGATGAAAAAAACAAGGAGACCATTTAAAAACTTGTTCAATTTTCCCCAAACCCGTTTGACTTACACAGATTACCCTAAGATTAAGATATGTCAAGACACTATTTACAAAATCTATGCCAGTAACAGCTGCCATGTTTAAGATGCCAAGGAATTTAATGTACTGTTTGGACAACTGGTTGGGAAATGCATTCTGGGATAAAGCTATTCTAATTATATTAACTCTAAAATTGCTTCCTTTACCTAGACTATGTCTATATTTTCCAAATTCATTTAAACATTTTTTAAGAACTACTAAGCCATCTTAGGTCTCTGCAGTAAATTTTCAATCAAAACATTATAGCAAGAGTCTACTATGTACATATGTTTTTAATCCAATTAAAAACACTAAACATAAAAATTAAAACACACACAAAAAGCTCAATAGCAAACCATCTATTACTTCTAAAACTAATAAGAAATTCTAAAGATATGCTGGATCCTAAATCAAGTGTTCTTACTCCTTCCAATTTCTAAGAACTGCAGTTACATAATTCCTGAAACACAAATGGTTAAAATGTCAAGTGAATCACTTTACTTCTGGAAGAAATAGCATCCTTGTAGGACAAAGGTCGACTTATCTATACTAGCATAGCAATATAAGTAGCTTAGTAATAAATATAATCATACAGTTTACCAAAACAAATAGTACTCTTATGCCTTTATTTATTATTATTTTTGTTACTCTTCACCTGAGCATATTTTTCCCATTGATTTTTAGAGAGAGGGGGAGGGAGGAAGGAAGAGAGGGAAGGTGAAAGAGAGGGAGGGGAAGTGAGGAAAGGGGGAGGGAGAGAGAGAAAGAGAGAGACTGAGATTGATTGAGACTGATTGAGATCGACTGGTGCTGGGGATTGAATCTGTAACCCAGGTATGTGCCCTTGACCAGGAAGTGAACCTAAGACCCTTTCGATACTCAGGCTGACACTTTCCACTGAGCAACACCGGCCAGGGCGTGTGCCTTTATTTTTAATAAAACAATAGAATTATCAGACTCTAAAACAGCTTTAAAAATGAAAAAAAAAAAAATACCACACCCACAAACCTATGAAATGTTAGCACATTCTTTTAATCATTATAACTTTTAATATACATATTGTAGAGTATTAGGCCATCTGGCAAAGGGTCTAGCTTTTTAAAGTAATTTCTACATAATGATTTCACTTCTCTAAATCAAATCCAAGCTGAAACTTCCAGAGTGCTTGCTAATCAGAAACCACAGATTTTTACCTAGACTTGCCTAGTCTAATTCCCACTAAAATAAATAAAACAAATTATAGTTAAGGCATATAGTAAGCTAAATGGCATTCACAATTAAAAACAAAATAAAACCCAAGGGAAAAGCTCTAACACCTCCACTATTAAACTGGGACTTGCTATGAATTTTTGGCTACACACAAAGTGCAAAAGGTAACAGGACAAAAATGAGGCCTTTTATTAATGAAGTAATGTGAAAAGACCAAAACACATCTATGTAGAGTTTAAAATAGGAAGTGATATTTGACTAAGGTAACTATCTCATTTTAGTAGGTCTAATAGAAGTTGCAAATAACTAATTCCCTAAATATTATAACTCCACACACAACAAATCACTGCTCATTAACTCAAGCTCATGTTCTTCCCATGGAAACAATGCCTCTAACATTTTATTATTGAAAAAAACAGTATTCTGAAATAAATTAGGAGTACAGACTTTCAGCCCCATTAAAAAAAAAGTCAAACTAGTTCACTTATCCTTTTTCTCAATGCAATTACTACATTGTTTTAAACATATAAGAAAAACCTATAAAAGACACACATTAAATTTAACCTAAAATCCAAATATACAGAAACAAACTTCTGTGAAATTTTTACTTCTACCGTAAAAAAACTGTTAGCATGTCATAGAAAATTTAACATTTAGCTTACACGACTTTTAATGAGTTTCTTCACGATTTAACTCTAAAAGCCTACTAGAAAACGTTTTCCCAATTAAATGTATTTGTATTTTAATTAATCACAATTTAATGAATATGCCCACTTAAAAATAAAATGAACTATTATGCTAAACTGCTATGCATGCATATAGTAAATACTAATTTCATAACATTAATTCACCCAATTCTTTTAGAGCTGGAGAAAAAGATAATATATACTAATATTTAGTGAGTTATTTTCTAACAATGATTATTTTGCATAGCAGAGACTTTTTTTGCTCATTTGTATATTCCCAGTGACAGAATGCTGCCTGACTCATAATAAATTCTCAGTATATATTGGTTGGTTGAATAAATTAATCATTTCCCTATGATCAAAATGTATTGAATTCCGTGCACACTTACATGTTAGCTGAAATTGAGTATTTAAAAGAATATCTGAATATCAGTGAAGTTTAATTTAGAGTTAACTTCCGAAAGAAACGTAAAATTTCTTACCTGGTAGGGCTGAAAGGCACTATCTTCGGCTAAAAAATCCAGTTGTTTATCTACAAGGAATTCTACTGCAGTGATTGAACGGGGTACATGCTTTTCAACCAGGGGTTTGAATATCTGGTAAGAGATAAAAAAATTTTCTAATGGTTATTTTCTGGGTTTTACCCTAAAAACATGAAGGGTATATAGATACATTATAATACATTATAATGGTTTTAGGATATCAATTAAAATTAGTTTCCATATTATAATCTAGTTCTAGGATAATGTTTTTATTCATACAATACATTTTGTATTTATTAAAAAGGAATGAAGTAGATTTACCAAAGATGATGAAAAAATTTTAATATATTAAGCCGCAGTTTATTTTTTGTGGGGTATAATGAAACATAATGTGTATAAAAAATTCTGCTAAGATTAAAAAAGGAGAAATTGCTTCTGAAAAAGTAAACTGGGTAAAAATATTTATCCCATCTCATTTAAAAATTTTTGAGTATTATTCTTTATAAAAGAGAGTAGTTACAATTTACACGCATAATTTTTTTCCCAGCTCACTTACATCAAGGACTGGCAATGATCAGGATGCATCTGGTCTTTTAACTCCGCCCTGTGTACTACCCACTCCCCGCCCCTGTCCCTACCCACAGCACAAATAAAAATCCAGCTGCTTCAGTAAGAGCCACATGGGGGAGGGGAACAGGAAAAGCAGAGAGATGTAAGAAGTATTACACAAAACCCACCTTTCAGTAAAGTCTTTCCAGATCGCCCCTACTTAAAAAGGGGGAAGGGGCCGAGGGTGAGGGATGGGGGGAGGAGCATTCATGTTCATTTGATTAAACACTCATCTTTTACATAAAGGATTTCACTCATACCTTGACGTGGGGGAGGGAGTGAGAAAGGCAGGAAACGAAGAGGAAGGAAATAAAGGTATTATGCATGCATTTTTTAAAACGACTGTAACACTCGCTTTTGAAGTGGAAGCAGTTAGAGTAGAAACCAAGTGTCTTACATTCATGATACTGTTCTAAAACTTACAAACCATGGCTTTACTATAATAGAATCTAAGTTTTGAAAATGGTATTAACAACCAACTCAGTTTTTAAATTACTTTTATCAAGGATAAAATTTTCTTGCTTACAAGGCAACCGTGAGACTGTTTCTATGTAAACTAAAGCTTTTGGCACAGACAGTAAAAATCCCCTGGAGATCCAAAAGCCATAGTGTTTTCCCCCATTTCTTATAATGTCTTAAATATAACATCTTGGCAATCACAATAAACACTCCGAGGAAAAACTTTTCAAGATCCTTAGCTCAAAATGGCCTTTAAGGAGTTAATTTCTATATTTATAAAATTCCTTTTAAAAGCTTTCAATTCAATTCATTGAGGAGCCTAACAAATATGTAATAAGAGAATAAGCATTTAAAGCATGCCTTATTTCTACACTATCCACCGTGAATTTAAAAGTAATATCCTCTTTCCTAAATTAAATCATGATATTCTTACATTCCCACTTAAATGTTCAGTATTTATGTTTAAAAAATAGAATCACAGTAAGATTCTCCCTCCCCTGTCCTAGGGCTGACCTTTTAAGGAAATGTACTACATATACATCAAAACTATTTTTATATGGGTTAGAATTACATTTCAAAACACAGTCCCCCATTATTTAGCTATCTCCTGCTACTACTGTTGCCATCTAACACTTTCATTTACCAAGACTAAATCCCTAAAATTATCATTTCATAAAGTCCTATTCATAATTTTACCCAAGAAATGACTAAAGCTTGTAACCAAAGAGTATTTTATTTAGACTCTAAAATGTCTACAGTATATGACTGATTGACATGAAATACGTAACACTTTCATATTTTATCTTTGTTTAGTTTTTAGTCAACTAGAAAACACTGGAACCTTCTACAGAACTTTTAATCTTTGAACTTTAGCAAATGCTCTATTTCTTTTCAAATAGTACCAAGTCAGGTCACCGAATGAAGGTTAACAAAAAGGTCTACAAAAGGTATTATCTAAATGACTAAGGATACAATTCAATTAAGTAGGATTTGAAAAAAAAGCAAACTTCTTCTGAGTGCCTTTTTCTTACGCAAATAATACAGGTGGTTTGCATTTCCTATGTGACTAAGTAATTTTATAATATGAAAAACATTCTTGTGAAGAGAATCTCTCAGAACTCTTGTTTTTTAAGGTACATCAAGAGTTCTAAGGGTACATTTCAACAGGCCAACTTATAATTTAAATTACTGAGTTATGAAAAAAGCTTAGTTTCTAGACCAAAATTAAAAAGAATTTCTCATTTTATGGTAGCATTTAACTACCAGCAATGTTAAAAAAGTACTTTTATAATGTTCTATTTCTGATATAGGAATACTTGCAATCATGTACAAATGGAGGTCAAAAGTATGCCATGTGTCTTAAATAGCGAATAGGGCCACAACTTGCAAATTTTAAATGTGCACTTATATTTAAACTACAAATATGTTCCCACCAAGTACCGATAAATATTTTTACATTTTTAAAAGAAATATTTCAATATATATTAAACAAGAAACCCTGAAAATCTGTGGCTGTCCCTACTATATGGAAAATTAAACACAATATATAAAGCTAAGTAGTTAAAACATATACTAATTTTTTAAAGTGGTAAATCAACGATGTATCTGTTATAGCCTAATCAAACATTTAGAAAACATCATTAACTTAGAAATAAAAAAATGAATCCTACTGCTTTTATGAATCTGTACTAAATATTTCACGGGTATAGGTGCACTGGAATGTAAAGAAACTAGAACTCATGCATAACTAAGTAATTCAAGACTCTAAAGATATATCATTCTATGAGGAACTTCCATAGCCTAAGGGGAAGCAATGAGTTACCATCAGATGAAAGTCACAGTAGAATATAGCCCTAATAAAAAAACAATGTTATTCCATCTGATAAAAGCCTTCGAAAATCCAAATTAATTTAAAATTTAAGATTCATAGTTAAACAATATTTTTTCAATTTTGTCATTGAATTAAGAGGGTTTTTTAAGGTACTCTGTCGGTGTTAATAATACTTTAAAGAATAGTCTGCAGCCAAAATAAATAACTTAGTTGAGAGCCTGCATTTCTAGAGCCTGCATTTCTAGTAGGGCCTACCACGCTATAGGAAGAATGCTTAGAACAACTGTATCCTGTTTGGGGCTCCATGCTGCACCACATTCCATTCACATGAGGAAGAGGCAAACAGATGAGCCCTCCTCGAAAAATCATTTTTAAAACAAATCAGCTATACCTCTCCAACATAACTCAGCTGGTCAAACAACCCATGTTAAAGCTCACTATTTAACATTTAACTGGAAATTCATGGAGTTTACGTCTGCAGTCCGAGTTTTTAACAATCGCCGGTTAACATTTAATTTCTTTTTCAAGTACAAAACTTGGGCTCATTAACTACAAAAATCTGATATAAATCTTGCTAAAGAATATACTGAAACAGAAAACAATCTAAGCAACATTTTAGAAGTAAAAAAAAAAAAAAAAAAAGCGGGGGCGGGGGTGGGGGGAGGCCTGGAGTGACTTGAAAGAACAAAGTCCAAATTCCCACCCAAGCAGGTCTATTGAAAAACACGATACTGTTAGCAAACAAGTTGGGGGTGGGGATGGGAGTACATCACACACAAAAAAACCTCAGAAAACACCCCCCACTCACTTAAAACATTATATTCTAAAAAACATAATCTGAAACATTTTTCTGTAAACAAACTCGTTTTTAAAATAATCTTTTTACAGTGTTATGAATTTACCCACACAATAAACTACTTTCTAAACAAATGAAATAGTTTAAAATTCTTAAAACTAAGAACACTAAGGCTAGATCTATAAAAGGCGGTGACCTTAATTCCTAAGACCGAGAAGCAAAACCAAATGTAAATTAAGACAAAAGAAAAAGGAAGCAGAAAAATACAAACCGTACTTTGTTCTTGATAATTTTAAAATATCTTTAAATCTCAGAAATCCACGACCCGGCTTTAAAGGTCAAGAAGTACAGCTGGTATTTCCATTTTGTTCTTGAGCAGTATTTTTTATCTAGCCTAAATACTATTTCAGTCTTCAAAAAAAAAGACAACACAACACAAACTCACAGGCAAATGGCTCTCAAACCAAGCATTTCTGAAATCACTTGCAACGTCGTCATTGTACAGGAGGAAAAGCCAAGACCACAAAAACGAAGCAGAGGCTGGAACCTAACAAATCTCCGACGAGCAAATGACGATTTTCTGTCTGCTCCGGCTCAACCCCGGCAGTGATGAGGATTACAACTCGCTCTTTGTCATCAGCAGTGTGGTGTTAACGACTAAGAAATCCTGCAGCTGAAGCACTACTGCATCCTCCGATCTGGGTCAGGATAATTTCTCCTGAGGTCGCTTACATAACCAGTAAGATACTCCAAATAGAGAGAACAGCTATCCACCAGCTAGAGAAAGCCTTTCCCACTGTACTGTCTGCGTGGAAACAAACTGCAGTAGCTTCCAACAGTGCAGACACCCAAATGAGAACGACTACTTGGCTCAGGGCACACAGAGAAGGGAAGAGGCGGTGCTCTGTAAACTGTAACTAATCCCCGTCACAGGTGCTGATGGAGTCACTTCCAGCGCGAGTCACATTACTGGTGATTACTCATTTGGCTGCGGCCATAGAGACTGGCTCATAATTTTAACAACAGACAAAGACAGACTAGTGGCTAGACTGAAAGCTCAAGTTTACTGTCTCCTTCATAAAGCAAATGCAAATATGAAGTTTTTGCTTTCCAGATTTAACAAGGTGAGAAAGTGCAGAAAACAAATACTATATAAATCTCTCTCAAATTGACAACAATTAAGCATAACTTTAAATCATCAAAAATACGTTCAGTGTTTTCAAGTAAAGGATTTATTATTATTATAAGCATTTTTCCTTAAAAATATACTAATATAAACAACCTAAAGAAAAAAGTTTAAAATAGTCTAAGAGAAATCAAATGACATAACCAACAATCTCAGAGGCGCAAAGAAAAACCTGGTAATATTAATTTTGGCAGATTTTAAAAAATATTCCTGGAACATTTTCATTCTTTATAAAAACGATTTAATATAATTTAGTTATAAATAAACTCTACAATTTGACAAAAGTTTAATGACATAAGTTTAGCTGAAATGTATTTTTTGATGTTATCTAATATGCACTTTTTTAAAATTTATTTTTATTGATTTCAGAGAGGAAGAGAGAGAGAAAAACATCACTGAGAGAGAATCACTGATTGGTTGCCTCCTGCACACCCCCCACTGGGGATTGAGCCCACAACCTGGGCATGTGCCCTTGATCAGAATCGAACCCAGGATCCTTCAGTCCACAGGCCGACGTTCAATCCACTGAGCCAAACTGGCTAGCCCTCTAATATGTACTCTTAACTTCTTTCTAAACTGGAGTTATACCGTACTGTCCAGCGTGGTAGCCACTAGTCACACATAATAGCTACTGAGCACCAGAAATATGATTAATCTGAATTTTGAGATGTTTGTTGTATGTGTAATACACACGCTAAATATGAAAAAAAGTCAGATACCTGCAAGTGCAAGAAAACATTCACTTCTTAATGATGTATGTGAATTGTATTTTATTATAAATTTGGCCCATGTAGGTATCTCAATTTCAAGAAATCTACAAATTCACATTGATTTTTTTTATACCACATATGCAAACAATTCATCAAGTCATGTTAAGAGATAAACTTCAAGCCACCAGTCCTGTCAGTTTCATTTTAAAGGAAAACATCAAGTTAACTATTGAAGATATTTTGAATTTAGTATATAATGGACTTGCACTTATAAAAATCTCGATCAATCCATTTTTTGTTATAAATGCAAGATATGCATAATGGCTATTCTAAGAATGTTAGTAATATATAGCTTTAGAACATTGATGGTGCTAAAATACAAAACTTTAGAAAGAAGTATTTTTCAAAGAACGAGTCCAGTAAATATTAAATCAAACACAACAGCCAAAGAAGTCATTCATAAACAACTCACGTAAGACATGGCTATAAAACACTATATGGGGGGAAAATAATTTGCAATGTCATATAAGTTACCAAAAACCAAAAAACTGCATAAATATGGCAGCCTTATTATGAGCCCCAAACAACAAAGAAACACAAAATATTTTATGCGGGTTATTATATTATAAACTACCAAATTTTAAATACATTCCATACTACATTTCTACCATTTATTGTATATTAGAGAGTGAGTTTGTTGGTTTACAGGATTCATCTTACAATCTCACATAAATTTAGGTTTCATATAAATTTGAAAATAGCTGTTTTTGTTCCTCAAGTACTATCAGGCCCCTACAGAATCAAATAACACACAGAACTACAATTAGCTAACAATTGCCATAATATTTATATATTCCTAATTACATAGATTGTGATAATTTTTATAAAATCAAAATAAACACAGAATTAAAATCATTTATTTTAATTTCATTCTACATCAGGGCTGGAATAAAATGAGATGCTTCAGTACTATAAAGAAACACTATACAATCAATTCTTAATGCAAATGAGAATGCATAGAGGTGTAACTACTTGAAAATCACAAATACCCTTTTTTTAAAAAAATACTTTTTTGAGAGAAAGAGAGAGAAAGAGAGACAGAGAGAAACATCAATTGATTGAACCCACAACCTGGGCATGTGCCCTGACTGGGAATCAACCAGTTTCACCAATTGAACCAATTTTGGTGCACAGGACCATGCTCAACCAACTGAGTCACAATGGCCAGGGCCACAAATATCTTTTTAATATTGAAGTTGAACTTGACATATTTTATAAATATATGAATTTGAGTTTGTCCTCTGGTAAATTTCTAATACAAACAAAAGGAATGAACTAACAAAATACTACTAGAGAACCTACTTGGTAGCAAGCATTAAGTTGCTGGGCTTTTACATCAAGTCTCTTCATTCTCTCCTGTCCTTAGAACTCATTTGGGGTGATAGATACCATCTTTTAGACAATAAAAAGCACCAATTTGAGGATAACAGCATTTCAGTTCTTTAAATTGGTTGCCCTTATGGCTGATCTGTACCTTCCTTAATGGATTAAGAAAGAATGTTGAAGAGTTACTGTTAATTTTTCTTTCCTTTTCTTTTTAATTCTTTAGTTGGGGGGGAGGGGAGAGCGAAGGTCTTTTCTGACAGCTAATCAAGGTTAGAGGAAGAGGAAACTACTCTAGTTACTGCCCAGAAATACACATCTCTGACTTCCTTCCTTTTTAGCTGGTTTCTAGGTTACAAGCTGAATAAATCAACAGAGGTGAGAAAGTAAACAGAGGCTAAAAGGAAGGCAACATTGTATGACTACCTTAAGAAAATCTGTTTCTTCCAATAATATAAGAACCTTTTTGTGCAATTGAGAGAAAATAAATGAATATATTGGTTCCATTTGTCATGGGCCATAAAAGAAATAAACCCCTCATCTTAGAGATAAGCCTAAACAAACAAGTGAATTTCTGTAAATATATAGACTTTACAAAAAATAAAAAACGTAACTGATGAACAAAATCAGATCCAGAGACAGAGAAGCATCGATCAGACCATAGGTTGGGGTGGGGGGTGGGGGGGTAGGAGGGAGAGAACACTAAAGGACTTGTATGCATGCATATAAGCCTAAACAATGGACACAGAGCAGGGGGGTGAGGGCATGAGTGGGGGGGGGCATTGGGGGGATAAGGACACATATATAATATCTTAATTAATAAAGGGAAAAAATTGCAAAAAATAAAAATAAATAAAAAATCTCTAACTTCAATGGCCTACCATTGTAAATATATTTTTATATGTAAGGGTAGGAAAAGAAGATAAACAATGGTAGCTAAGAGGATTTCAACTTGATATGGTCTTATAGGAAGGCTAAACTAGATTCAGGAAAATATTTTTCACTATGCCATATTGTACTAGAAATCTATGAAAATATATAATCAAATGTGTAACTCCTGAATCATGGTAATAATATCCAGAGGATTAACTTCTTCACATTAATGAATACATGAAGATCTTCCAGGTACTACCAAGGTTGTATAGCAGTTTCATATCATCCATAGACTATGAGTTCTTTAACAATTTCCACATGATAGGAATTTAACCTTACTGATTGTAAGAACTCTTTACACCTCCCTAAAGCACGTAGCACATCCACATTCAACCAATATGTATTGAATGTTTTGTATGTGCAAGGCACTGTTCTTGGCCCCGGGGACACAATGGTAAGGAAAACACAACTAAATTCCTACACTAGCACACTTTACAGGCTTTTAGAAGGAAACAGACATTAATAGAAAAATCAAAGGAATAAAAAAATTACAATCCGGTTAAATAGTCAAGTTAATACATGAAGAACTAGGGCTCCTTTAATTTCTTCACTAAATCCTTGATAACTGCCTCAGGCATCAGAGGAGGGGAGTGCAAAACAATGTGTCCTTTTTTATTTTTTTTAACTTTGCAGATATCATGTTATTGATTTTAATGACATAAGTTTAGCTAAAAAAAAATCATTGCTGAGAATATGAAAACGTATCACATTCTATGCAAATAGTCACTGTATTTTCCAATAAGCACGATGGCTGACCTCACTGTCCTTTATTTTTTCATTCTAGGCTTTCTGAATACTAATACAGCACATATTCTAAATAGTCGCCAGAGTTTATCATCTCTTCGACTTCACTTTCAGAATCTCCTGGATTAGACCCTCTTTCCTCCCAATATTATGAGGTTTTACTCACTTTTCTCTTTCTATAACTTTGCAGATGTGTGCAACTTAGATAACCATATATCCTGTGTACAAATAAATTAATAATTAAAACTGTATTTTGAGATCTGAAATTTAATGGTCTCTACTAGGACATAGTCATATTTATATCCTGTTACCACATAAAGCCATACATAACTAGAATTAAATGCTTAACCAACTTATATGAGTTATTTAATTCTTCCAAAACCACTAGAAGTATCACTACTTCAGAAGTAGATACCTCAAAATGCATTAATATAGTAATCATGTTTCATGATTTACTTTGTTTCCCTTACTCATATGTAATATTCTGAATACCTGATATTTTCCCTTTAAACCTCTGTCAATAATAAATATGTAATTTTCCTACAAATTATTTCATAACTTTAATATAACTTTGATAAAAAATTCCAAAAACATTTTGGAACCAGACAAATCAACTTTATGAAAAAGCAAATATAAGCAGGAGTGTTCTAGGAAAGAAGGAAAAATAAATAAATGATAAGAAACTAGCCCTAACAAATATTACAATATATTTTAATGTTCCAATTACTACAAACCCTGTCTGAACTTGGGAGTATAAATTAACAGTCATCAATGTACAATTTAGAAAGTCCTAAAATATAGCATCACTTGAGCATGGAAATTTAGTGGAAGGTAAAGGGTGTTTTCAAATCAGAGGAAGAAAAAATGACGAAAAAAATAGGAAAAGAAGAAAAACAGGTCAGCCCTGGCTGGTGTGGCTCAGTTGAGCGTTGTCCCACGCACCAAAAAGTTGCCAGTTCAATCCCTGGTCAGGGCATTAACCTAGGTTGTGGTCTCGATCCCCTGGTGGTCAGCATACAGGAAGCATCCAATTGATGCTCCACCCTCACATCAATGTTTCTCTCTGTCCCTCTCCCTTCCTCTCTCTCCAAAAAAGTAAAAATAAAAATAAAAAAAATAATCAATAAAAATGTTGACACCCTAGCTGGCTTGGCTCAGTGGATAGAGCGTCAGCCTGAGGACTGAAGGGTCCCAGGTTTGATTCCAGCCAAGGGCACATGCCTGGGTTGCAGCATCCTCAGTGAGGGTTGTGAAGGAGGCCGCCAATCAATGATTCTCTGTCATCATTGATATTTCTATCTCTCTCTTCTTCTCTCTTCCTCTCTGAAATCAATAAAGAAATATATTTTTTAAAAATGTTGAAAAGAAAATCAGGCTGTTAAAAATGAAAATGGAACTTCACGGATTAGTAGTCTAATTTTTACAGACTCAGAGACTGTGACTTCTCTTGTTAAAAATTTTTCGTTATAGAAGCTTTGGTACTAGAACCTGGATTTCCTAATTCATAGTTGAATATTTTTACATTGTAAGATAGTGTAAAAGAACTGTATTGTTTTCATGCTTATTGGCATGACGTGACAAAGAGCAGGGTGTTTTGCCATCTGCTGAATAAAACTTTAAACTTTGAACTTAAAATGGAAGAAAATGAAACCAGTCTAGAAGAAACTGCAAAAATCATAGATAAACAAAGAAAAGAGGTAGAACATAATAAATTTATATATTTTTAATATGCTTTACTGACAGTTATGTCACCCTTCAGAGAGAAGAAATAAGCAGGATTAGGAAAAGAAAGCAACTTAAGTAAAGATATTTTGTTTTGTTTTTTATGTTTCAAATAAAGGAGTTTTAGAAGCTATGTTCAGAAAAAGAACACATGGAAAGATGATAAAACACTAATAGTTAAAAGGAAAGTTTATTTAATTCCTATTTTGTTACTGTTTCTCAAGAAAAATATTTTTAATATGTAAAGTGTAAACTAAAGATTAAAAACATACTAAACCATAAAGGACAGGTAGAGAAGCCTTTTTTTGTTAAAAATAAACACACAAAACAGTATCAGTTTCCTTTATAAATAACAAAATTGTGTTAAAGATGATTTGAAAAAACAAAATAAATGAGTAAAAAGGATCCCACAGCTTTAACCAAGAAGTCAAGCAGTCAACCATGTCATTCATTGCACTTTCAGCTTTTTTTCAAAAGTATATTTGTTACTAAGTTTCAAGATACATTCAACTTACATCACTCATTTTACTTAGTACTCTTTTTTCATGTTATTACAGTGCCATGATTTTAAACATCTACTTAATAGTTTATCTAGTAAATGTGCATTAAGTTTAATTACGTATTTTCTAGTGTTGGATATTTAAAGCCAATTTCACTTTCCTAATATTACAAAAAATAGTAAGAAAATCTTTATACTTTTATTGAACTAAAAATCAAGTTTAGATGGCTTAAATAAGTTACAGGTTAGAATATTAAATTGATATAAACTCAGCCATTTCTGGTAGTCTTTAAAAAATATCATGTCATTAACAACATATTAGAGACAGGCATCTATTAATATTTATAAAGGAGAAAAGGGGCAAGTTACAAACTACACCTAATAAACTTGAGTTCAAAACAAAATCTGAAATGGATGATTAGAATCATAAAAACAAAACAACAGTGATTACTAAGAGCAAAATACAGGGTGGTACAAAGTAGATTTATAATTGTTCCTATGGAAAAGAATGCCACAATTAATAAATAATAATATAAACCCTAGCTGGTTTGGCTCAGTGGATAGAGTGTTGGCCTGCAGACTGAAGGGTCCCAGTTCAATTCTGGTCAAGGGTACATGCCCGGGGTGTGGGCTCGATCCCCAGTAGGGGGCGTTTAGGAGGCAGCCAATCAATGATTCTCTCTCATCATTGATGTTTTTATCTCTCCCTCTCCCTTCCTCTCTGAAATCAATAAAGATATATTTAAAAAATAATAATATAAGAATAAATGCGCCCCAGCCGGCTTGGCTCAGTGGATAGAGTATCGGCCTGCAGACTGAAGGGTCCCGGGTTCAATTCCAGTCAAGGGCACATGCCTAGGTTGCAGGCTCAATCTGCCTAGGTTGCAGGCTCGATCCCCCAGTGGGGGGCATGCAGGAGGCAGCCAATCAATGATTCCCTCTCATCATTGATGTTTCTATCTCTCTCTCCCTCTCCCTTCCTCTTTGAAATTAAAAAATACATTTTAAAAAAAAGAGTAAATGCTATGGTTTGTGTACAAACAACTGCAAACCTACTTTTGCCCCACTCTGTATATTCATTGAGAGTAATTTAAATAGAAATTAAATACATTTTAATTTTAAAAAGGTTACTTGGTGGATCCAAGATGGTGGCAGAGTAGGTGAAAATTACACTCACTTTTATCCAGGATCAAATCCAAATGACAACTAAACTATAGAATTACAACTAAACTATTTTTCAATCAACCTGAAAAACCAACTAAAAACTACCTGAACAGAAGTCTTATAACTAAGGATATACAAAAGAAGCAACCTAGAGACTGATAGGAAGGAGAAGTGAAAAGGGCTGACCTCACACCCATGTGCATCGGATGAGAATCAGAAGCATTATTTCAGCTGCAAAGGTCACCCCCTTGGGAAGTAAGGGGTCTCAACTCCACATGGGCTCCCCAGCCTAGAGAACCAGTGCCAGGAAAAGGAACCCACACAAAATTTGGCTGTGAAATCAGCAGTAATTCTGTCTTCCAGTAAGAGTCTAGAGACTCCTAGAAACCCAGGTGCCTTCTTAAAGGGATAGCACACAAAATCTCATTCACAGACACTCACCCTGAGGGATGGCGGCTGAGCAGACTGGGGTCACACAGAAAAAGACTGGGTTGTGTAGTTTCAGCAAGATGGATGGAGAGACACCCACCAATGTTCCTGTGCTGAGTCCCCGTCCTTATACCACAGAGATGCCATCTTTCCTGGGTCTAGCAATCCCCTTCATATATATGGCATAAGCCTGGGGAGATACACTAGCCCCACCTTCCCTGCTGCCTGTGGTCCCACCCTGCCAAGCTTGCAACCTGGGGAGAAATCAGCTAGCTGAAGTCAGTCTGGTCCTGCGGTACAGTCTTTCTTGGAAGGCTTTTGATGTTTGGGCAGACTCGGGGGTGTCAGACACAGGAAGAAACTGAGGTGTGTGGCTCTGGAATGAAGGCAGTATGTACTGGCAAGATCCAGTGAGCACCACCATTCCTGTTCAGAGCCCTTCCTCCACACAATAAATCTTAATCTATTTTAGCCTGATGAACTCCACTGCCCTTTTACCCTAATGATTCTGAGACTCCACCCAACCACAAAGGTCCACAGGCCCCAGGAAGGTGGTATCTGGCCTTGGTGTACCCTGAAACTTGTGCTGAGGAGCTTCAGACCCAACATTGGTGCTGAGTTTGAATCTGTATCAATCTTGTGAATACCAGTGGCCCCTACCTCATACAACTCATGTACCATCAGAGGCTCTTTCAGTTACTGAGTCTAACAGGTAGCCAACAAGCAGAGGGGTATTCTGGGATGCCTTGAACCCTTTGCTGAACTGTGCCAGGATTGGTACTGGTGGAAACTGGCCTCAGTAAATTACTTGGCCCCTCCCATATTGCACTCAGGTACAGTAGAGGCAGCCACCAACTGTGGATTGCTTTACAGCTCCAACCTAACAGGTAGCCAAGGGCTGATCACAGGCAGTGTCTGACACTGACCTGCATTGAAGTCCTTCCCAAGAGGCCCCAGAACCAAATACCAGGTGGTAAGATTCAGACCGCATCAGAGCATGATCCAATTAGCTCCACAAGTGACAAACCCAAAGGGAAAACTCCACAGGCACCAGACCCTGCTGGTGTGAATTCTGCTTCATGGGGTCAGGCCCTATTACACAGCAGCTCGTGCACTGTGGTCAGGGTCAATCCTTACAGCCAGCCAGCCTGAGGAACAATCCCAACCATGGAGGGGCTAACAGCAATCAAGACTCAACTACAATAGGAGGGCTCACATAATCCACATAAGGGACATTTATGGAGCACATAGCTCAAGTAATCAGGGAGTCTGCACCACTGAGTCCCACAAAACACCTACTACATAAGGCCACCATACCAAGACTGGGAGACAGACATAGCAGACCTATCAACCTAATACCCAGAAACGAATAGATAAAGGCAGCCAAAATAGGGAGACAAAGGAACATGGCCTAAATGAAAGAACTGGAGAAATCTCCAGAAAAATAACTAAATAAAATTGGAGCCAAGCAATCTACCAGATATAGAATTCAAAACACTGGCTATAAGGAAGCTTAAAATATTTAAGTTAAACAAAGAGATAGCAAGCATAAAAAAGGAAATAGAAACCATAAAAAAAATCCAGTCAAAAATAAAGAACACAATATCTGAAATGAAGAAAACACTAGAAGAAAAGAAGAGCAGATTAGATGAATCAAAAGATCGAATTAGCAATTTCCGAGACATGGTAGCAGAAAACACCCAATCAAAGCTGGAAAAAGGATTTAAAAAAGGAGGATAATTTAAGGGACTTCTGGGACAACATCAAACTTAATGATAGGCACATCATAAGGATACCAGAAAAAGAAAAGAGACAACCAGAAATTGAGAACCCATTTGAGGAAGTAATGACCAAAAACTTCAGTAACCAGGTGAAGAAAAAAGACACACAAATCCAGGAAGTGCATAAAGGCCCAAAACAAGATAAACCCAAACAAGTCCACACCAAGACACATCATGATTAAAGTGGCAAAGGTTAATGATAAAGAAATAATCTTAAAAGCTGCAAGAGAAAGACAGTTAGTTAGCTACAAGGGAGCTCCCATAAGACTGTAGCTAATTTCTCAACAGAAACTTTCCATGCGAGAAGGGATTGGTACGAAATATTTTTTTAAATATATTTTTTTATTGATTTCAGAGAGGAGGGAGAGGGAGAGAGAAATAGGAACATCAATGATGAGAGAGAATCATTGATCGGCTGCCTCCTGCACGCCTGCTACTGGGGATTGAGCTTGCAACCAGGGCATGTGCCCTTGACTGGAATTGAACCCGGGACCCTTCAGTCCCCATGGAATATTTTCGAGGATAGACCATGTTAGGACACAAAAGAAGTCTCAATAAATTAAAAAAGACAAATCATATCAAGTAAGTTTTCTGATCACAAAGTTATGAAATGAGAAATTACAAGAAAAAAAAAACCCCTGAAAAACAGACAAACACATGAAGCCTAAATAACATGTAACTAAACAGTGAATGAGTTAACAATAAGATGAAGAAATAAATAAAAAGATACCTTGAAACAATGGAAATGAGAACAACCACCTAAAGTCTAAGAGGAAAATTCATAGCATTACAGGCCTACCTCAATAAACAAGAAAAATATCAAACAATTTAACCTTACACATAAAGGAACTATTAAAAAACAACAACAAAGAAAGCCCAACATGAGTAGAAGGGAAGAAAAAAAAAAGATCACAAAAGAAATAGTAAAAAAAAAAAAAAGTCCCAAAAGAAAACAATGCAAAGATCAATAAAACCAGGAGCTGGTTCTTTGAAAAAATAAAGAAGATTGATAAACCTTTAACAAGTTTCATCAAGAAAAAAAGAAAGAGGACTCAAATCAGAAATTAAAGAGAAGTAACAACTGACACCACAAAAATACAAATGATTATAAGAAAAGAAAATAAAGGCGACAAATTGTGCAACCTAGAAGAAATAAATAAATTCCTAAAAACATATCATTTTCCAAGACTGAATCAAGAAGAAACAGAAAATCTGAAAAGACCAATTACACACAACAAAACTGAAGCAGTAATAAAAAATAAAAAAAAAAACCTCCCAACAAACAAAAGTCCTGGATCAAATGGATTCACAGGTGAATTTTACCAAACATTTAAAAAAGAATTAACACCTCTCCTGAAACTATTAAAAAAAATTCAAGAGGAGGGAAGGCTCCAAAGCTCATTTCATGGGGCCAGCATTACCCTGATTCCAAAACAAGACCATCCTATCTAATCCTATCTAATAAAAGAGAAACATGGTAATTGGTGTACGACCGCTACCCTTCCCATTGGCTAATCAGGGCAATATGCAAATTAACTGCCAGCCAAGATGGCAGCCGGCAGCCAGGCAACTTGAAACTAACATGAGGCTTGCTTGCTTCAGTGACGGAGAACTCCAACGTTCCCCGCCTGCCACTGCAGGCCTCTGAGCTGCAACTCTAAGCAACTATGTAACAAATATAGACACTAAACAAAACCCCAGAAACCTGCTTTAGTCCGCCAGTCTTAAGCCAGCAGGATCGCAACATTGTAAGCAAAGGCCAGAAACCTACTTTCAGCAGCGGAGGCCTAAGAGCTGAAGCCAAGCCTCAGAGCTAAAGCTGGCCCAGAATAAAAATAAAGAAAAAGAAAAAAAGGAGTGTTTGGGAGCTTCAGTCACCCCCAGCCTGAAAACAGCCCTCAGCCCCTCACCCAGACTGGCCAGGCACCCCAGTGGGGACCCCCACCCTGAAGGGTGTGTGACCAGCTGCAAACAGCCATCATCCCCTCACCAAGGCTGGCCAGGCACCCCAGTGGGGACCCCCACGCTGATCCAGGACACCCTTAAGGGCAAACCAGCCAGCACCCACCTGTGCACCAGGCTTCTACCCTATATAGTAAAAGGGTAATATGCCTCCCAGCACCGGGATCAGTGGAGCCGCGAGGCCTCCCAGCACCAGGATCAGCGGAGCCGTGAGGCCTCCCGGCACCGGGATCAGCGTGTCAGGGGGCAGCGCCCAAACCCCTTGATGGGCCCTGCGGCTGTGTGTGTGGAAGAGGGCAGGGCCACAACCTCCCTATACACCCTGCTCTGTTCGTGACAGGGGAAGGCGCCCCAACCCCCTGATCGCCTTGCGGCTCTGTGTGTGATGGTACGGAGCCCCAACCCCCCTGATGGGCCCTGCTCTGTGCGTGACAGGGGGCAGCACCCCAACCCCCTGATTGGCCCTGCTCTGTGCATGACAGGGTACAGAGCCCCAAACCCCCTGATGGGCCCTGCTCTGTGCGTGACAGGGGGTGGCGCCGCAACCTCCCCATCAACCCTGCCTTGAGTGTGACGGGGTGGTGCCCCAACCCCCCAATCGGCCCTACCCTGAGCGTGACTGAGGCTGGCATCACAACCTCCCGATTGCCCTGCTCTGTGCATGACAGGGGCGGCGCCCCAACTCCTCAATCGCCCCTACTCTGAGCCCGACCAGGGGCTGCACCTAGGGATTGGGCCTGCCCTCTGCCACCCGGGAGCAGGCCTAAGCCAGCAGGGCGTTATCTCCCAAGGGGTCCCAGACTGCGAGAGGGCACAGGCCAGGCTGAGGGGCCCCCCTCCCCCCCCAAGTGCACAAATTTTTGTGCACCGGGCCTCTAGTCCTATATAATAAAAGCCTAATATGCTAAGTGCCCGGTCGTCTGGTCAACCAATCAAAGCATAATATGCTAATGATATGCTAAGGCTGCTCAACCACTCACTATGACGTGCACTGACCACCAGGGGGCAGTCGCTCCGACCAATAGGTTAGCTTGCTGCTGGGGTCCGGCTGATCAGGACTGAGTAAGATGGGCCAGACATGCCCTGTAACCATCCCAGTCACTCCCCAGCTGGCCAACTTCCTGTGTCCCTCTCCGGCCCTGACTGTGCACCAGTGGGGTCCCTCAGCCTGGCCTGCACCCTCTTGCAATCCAGGACCCCTCAAGGAATGTTAGAGAGCCGGTTTTATCTTGATCTCACTCAACACAGGAGCTGTCCCCTGGTGGTCAGTGCACTCCCACAGGGGGAGCGCCGCTCAGCCAGAAGTCTCTCCCACCTCCATAGTATCGCTAAGGATGTCCAACTGATGAGTGGGCCTAAGCCATCAGTCAGACATCCCCTGAGGGTTCCTGGATTGCAAGAAGGTGCAGGCCGGACTGAGGGACCCCTGCCCGTGTGCACAAATTTTGTGCACTGGGTCTCTAGTATATGTGTGTGTGTGTGTGTGTATATATATATATATATATATATATATATATATATATACACACACACACACATACAGACCAATATCCCTGATGGACATGGATGCAAATATCTTTATTAAAACATTAGCAAATCAAATTCAGCAATACATTAAAAAGATCATTGCCCAGTTGGTGTGTGGCTCAATGGTCAACCTATGAATCATGGGATCATGGTTCGCTTCCCAGTCAGGGCACATGATAATACATATGGTTTGTGGGCTTGATCCCCAATAGGAGGGTAGAGGAGGCAGCTGATCAATGATTCTCTCCCATTATGGATGTTTCTATCTCTCTCTCCTTCTCCCTTCCTCTCTGAAATCAATAAAAATATATATCATTTACCCTGATCAAGTGGGATTAATTCCTGGGATGCAAGTTTGGTTCAACATCTGCAAAAATAATTAATGTGATCCACTACCTAAATAAAATGAAGGATAAAAATCATATATTCATATCAATGGATGCATAAAAAGCACTTGACAATATTCAGAACTCATTTATGATAAAAGCGCTCAGCAAAGAGGGAACAGAGGAAACATATCTCAATGTAATAAAGGCCATATACGACAAACTCATAAATATCATATTCAACAGGAAAAAAATGAAAGCTTTTCCCTTAAGATCAGGAACAAGACAAAGAGGTTCATTTTCACCACTTTTATTCAATGTAGTATTGGAAGTTCTAGCCACAGCAATCAGACAAGAAAAAATAAAATGCATCCAAATTAGACAAGTAGAAGTAAAATTGTCATTATTTGTAGATACCATGATAATACGTATAGAGAATCCTAAAGATCCCACAAAAAAACAAAAACTACTAAAACTTATAAATGAATTCAGTCAAGTAGCAGGACACAAAATAAATATCCAGAAATTGGTTGCATTTTTGTACACCAATAATGAACTATCAGAAAGGGAAACTAAGAAAATAATCCCATTTGTAATTGAATAAAAAGTAAAAATAAAAATACATAAGACTAAGTTTAACCAAGGAGGAAAAGAGACCTGTACATGGAAAATTATAAGACACTGAAGAAAGTGAAGAAGATACAAATAAATGAAAACATATACTGTGCTCATGGATAGGAAGAATTAAAAACACTAATATGTCCATAATAACTCAAACAATCTATAGATTCAATGCAATCCACCTTTCACAGAAGTAGGACAAATAATAACAAACTCATATGGTAGCACAAAAGACCCCAAATGCCATACCATTCCTGAGAAAGAAGAAAAAACATAGAGATATTATGCTACCTGATATCAAACTATAATGCAAGGCCACGGTAATTAAAACAGTATGGTACTGGCAAAAAGCAGACATACAGATCAATGGAATAGAATAGAGAGCCCAGAAAGAAACCCAAACAAAACTGATATTTGACAAAGGAGGCAAAAAACACACAATGGAGTAAACAGAATATATTCAATAAGTTGTGTTGAAAAAATTGGACAGATACATGAAAAAAATAAATTAATACACCTTTCTACACCATATTCAAGAATAAACTCAAGATGGATTAAAGACTTAAATGTAAGTCTGGAAACCATAAAAATCATAAAAGAAAACACAGGCAGTAAAATCTCAAGACATTTTTCTTGGCAATATTCTTTTGCTATATCTCCTTGGACAAGAGAAACAAAAGAAAAAATAAACAGATTGAACTATATCCAACTAAAAAGTTTTACACAGCAAAGCGAATAAAAAAGACAACACACTCATTGGGAGAACGTATTTGCCAATAATACATCCGAAAAGGGGTTAATATTCAAATCTCTGAATAACTCATACAACACAACACCATAAAAAAAAAAATCCAACTAAAATATGGGCAGAGAACCTGAATACACAGTCCTCCAAAGAGGACATAAAGATGACCAATGTACACATGAAATTATGCCTCACATAACTAATCATCAGAAATGCAAATTAAAACCACAATGAGATATCACCTCATATTTGTAAGACTGGCTATCATCAATAAATCAACAAACAACAAGTGTTGGCCAGGATATGGAGAAAAGGGAACTGCAGTGCTGTGATAGGAATGCAGATTGGTGCAGCCACTACGGAAAAACAGTATGGAGGTTCCTCAAAAAATTAAAAATGTAACTGCCTTATAATCCAGCATTTCCATTTCTGAGTATATATCTGGAGAAGTCTAAAACATTTGTTTTAAAGAATACATGTACCCTTATGTTCACTGGAGCATTATTTACATTAGCCAAGATAGAAAAGCAACCCAAGTGCACATTAACAGTGGATAAAAAAGATGTGGTACATGTATACAATGGAATATTACTTGGCCATAAAGAAGAATGAAATCTTCCTATCTGCAACAGCATGGATGGAGCTGGAGGGTATTATGTTAAGTAAAATAAGTCAATCAGAGAAAGACAAATACCATTTGATTTCCCTCATATGTGGAATCTAAAGAATAAAATAAACAAACAAAACAGAAACAGACATTTAGATAAAGAAAATAGACTGATGTTTGCCAGAGGTGTGGTGTGTGGAGGACTGGGTGAAAAAGGTAAAGAAATTAAGAAGTACAGGTTGATAGTTACAAATAGTCACAGGGATAGAAAGTACAGCATAGGGAATATAAGCAATAATATTGTAATAACTATGTATGGTGCCAGGTTGGTACTAGAAATATTGTGGGCAACACTTTATAAAGTATATAATGACTATCTAACCACTATGCCTGACACCTGAAACTAATGAAATAATACTGAATGTAAACTGTAATTAAAAATTAAATTTAAATTTAAAACTAACTAAATAAATAAAGACGAAAGGTTACTTTTATCACGACAACCTATGATATGTAAGTCAATGAAATATGGGCTGGATGACAGTTCTTGATGTATTTGTATCTGGCAAAGAGTATTGAATAATAGTACTGTTTTTAACCTATAACATGCTATCTTTTCATCTTTGTTCTTACACACTATGATTGGAAGGCTATCTTTATATGACAAACAACAAATGACAGAATAATTCTGAAATATATCATAAAACACAATAAAAAAAAACTACATTTTTAAATGATCAAGCTGGAATAAGGATTAATCCCAATCTCAACGGGGAAAAGGTTAGGTCCAATTTTTAAGATTAAAAAAATCAACTACATAGTAGAATATGAAGAAGATCTAGCTTCCCAGAAATTCATGTGAAAGAATTTTAGAGAATTTCAAGACACAAAATCAATACAAGCTATATATTAAAAAGTGGGGGTAAATTTTTGACACAAAGTGCTAAGACCAAGGGAGTAGTAACAGTCCCTTCATTTTCTGCATTGTTTATACCATCTCTGAATGTCTTGTTCAATTTGGGACATCAGAATATAAGAGAAACAATTATAAACTAAGGTGAGTCAAAGAAATGAAAAAATCATGGATTATTAGGATCATTAGAAGAAATGAGGATGTCTGGCCTGGAGATGAGGAGGACAAACAATAATTATGTACTATTATTTAAAAGGTTTGGAAAATTGGAAAGGTAGTGCCTTATAAGTAAAATTTCTAGGGACGCCAATTCTAGCTCCACACAAAGAAGGAAGAACATTTCTAATAAACACTACCAAAATAAGCAGAGTTATTCATAAAGTAGTGAGCTTTCAGCTTCCAGTAACTAGAAACTATTAAGAAGAATCTCAATGAAAACTAACTTGACAAGTCTGTCATTGAAGGATCCCATTTCTCATTTTGGCAAGGGGTAATTTCTAAAATATTAAAGATTCTTTCCAATTCTTAGACTCTAATACGGATTTCTTTAAGGTACTTCATGTTTAATAGCAAAATGAAGATAAGCAAGTTTAAAACAAATTTTTCATCAACACTGCTACTACTTTTGCATCTATGAAAGCATAAAAAGAGTACTGCTGAATGTTCATGTATTATTCACATAAGGTGAAAGAATTAAAAATAAAACATTATCTCCCACTTAAGAATAAATTAACCAAGGCCTATACAGCTTGGCAGAAATAAAACTAAATGGGAGACTTCTGTATCATGAGATTATTGTAATCCACAGATCCTTTATATCTTCTGATGAAAAACCAATGTAATTTTTTGGGAATGAAAATTATTATATAACTAGAGGCCCGGTGCCTGAAATTCATGTATGGGTAGGGTCCCTAGACCTGGCCAGTGATCAGAGCGGATTGGGGCCTTTCTTCCTTCCATGCTGTCCCCTGGTGGTCAGTGCAAGTCATAGTGAGTGATTGATTGGTCTCCCAGTCGAACTCCCGCAGGGATAATTTGCATATTAGGCTTTTATAGATAGATAGATAGATAGATAGATAGATAGATAGATAGATAGATAGATAGATAGGTGGGTAGGTTGGTTACATCAACCCAATCATAAGGAAAGGATGTGTTGAAATGGTAATAATAAAAAAGTCACAAAATAAAAAGTTTAGCTAAGATAAAATATCTTACAGACTGAGGACCTATCAACCATACCATCCTTAGAGAATAGAGTTTATGCCCTTATGTTTGCATATGACTGTTTTCTTGGCCTTTTTGTTCTATAACTAATTTTAAAATCTGTTTTCCAATTTTCCTTAATAATTTCACTATTTATACTTTTGTAAAGTTGAATCAAATCTCTATTTCTTCACTGGTTTTGTTAATTTCCGTATGGCAAACATCTGTTTCTTATGCAGCACGGCTCTACAAGTCAACAAGGCTCTACAATTATTTCCCCATTACCTCCTTGTTTGTCAAAAACTCTGATGATGTCAGCAACAATCTGGAAACTGGAATGTTTCAATTTAAAAAGGGGGGTTCACAGTTCTCCCTCCAGGGAACACACCCTTGCATTTCCTTTCCCCTCTTCTTGCCCCACAGGTTTGTATCCCCTAACCTCTAAGGGACCCCATGAGACTTGTGACCAGGAGAGCAATTGGCAGCAGCAGCTTGTCCCGGGCTAACCCCCGAACCTGTCTCCAAGTCTTCTTTCCCCACCTTTTCTCTAACTTTCCAGTGAGCCAAAGCAGCCCAGCCTAAGCTCTCCTATTGCTTCTTCTATGCCTTTCCTTGTTTCATTGCCCTAAGGATGTTTTTGCTGCAGTCAATAAATTCTTGCTTGCTTTCTAAAAAAAAAAAAAAAAAGAAAAGAAAAAGAAAAAGGGGGATTTACAATTTCCATTAAGTATGATACAATAGCTATTTTGATTATCGTAAAAATTAATATTTTATTTATTTTTTAAAAAAATATATTTTATTGATTTTTTACAGAGAAGAAGGGAGAGGGATAGAGAGTTAGAAACATCGATGAGAGAGAAACATCTATCAACCACCTCCTGCACACCCTTCACTGGGGATGTGCCTGCAACCAAGTACATGCCCTTGACCGGAATTGAACCTGGGACCCTTCAGTCCGAAGGCTGATGCTCCATCCATTGAGCCAAACCGGTTCAGCAACATTTTAGGCTACAGTGGTCACATATGCTAAATAGTATTTAAATTCAAAGTATGGTAAGGTAATGGCAAAGTTATGGAAGTTTCAACCACAGTTTTCTTTATGTATTGACAATTTATGCAAACATTTTGACAGTTATGAAATATCGAAGTACTGCTGAACCAAGTAAAAGGACTACAATGGAAAAGAGAACTTTACATCATACTGCAGTGTTTTATTTGAGTTAGAAATTATTATTCATTTAAAATAAACATTCCTTCCATTCTAATATGTTGTAGGGCAATTGAAAGTTATATTTCTAAAATGTACAGAGAAAATGAATACCCATAATTTATTTTCAGGTCAATAATCACTAATTTAATTTTAATACACTTCCTTTAAACAAAGTCCCTCCCCTCTATGCTTCTTAGTTCAGGTTAGTTGCTGTTTCACTGAAGACAACTCCCTTTAAAGGCATGAGGCAACAAAAGTCCCAAGGTTAACTGAGAAAGGAAAAAGTTGAGGCCCATTAATGATGCCCAGAAGGCTTACTTAAGTTTATCTCTTTAGAGACAGGAAGGTTTGACAATTAGACTCTTCCAGGCTAATAAAGATTCCTCCCAGGGTCTTAGTTTCCTCCAAAGTTTCAGACCGCTTGTAAGTAGTCTGGGCAAATATACTTCGGACTCCTATGGATTTAGTAGTGTTTTTATAGCTCTTGAAACAGTTGTTTTTTCTTTGGGGATCTAAAAGCTTCTCTGCATTTGACCACCTGCTTTAGGAGCATTTTAAAATAGAACAAATTTTCCTAATTTCAGGAACCCTTAAGATCATCTTCTCTGCTTCCTGTTACATTTAAGTCAAACTATACTTTTTTAACTTTGAGCTATATTTTACTTGGCTTTGGAAAATATGAGCACTTAAAAAGTTACATTTTAGCGCTGGCCAATGTGGCTCATTTGGTTGGGCTTCATCACATGCACTGAAAGGTTGCCAGTTTGATTCCTGGTCAGGGCACATGATGAGGTTTCTGCTCGATCCCCAGTAGGGGGCATGAAGGAGGCAGTCAACTGATGTTTCTCACACCAATGTTTCTCTTCCACTCTCTCTTCCTCTCTCTCTCTAAAAGAATATATTTTTTTAAAAGCGTGTTCAGAATATTAATTTTTAAAAAGTTACATTTTAGGCCCTGGCCAGGTAGTTCAATTGGTTAGAGCATTATCCTGATATACAAAGGTTGGGGGTATGATCTTGGTCAAGGCACATACAGGAAGCAAATAATCCTATCTAATAAAAGAGAAACATGGTAATTAGCCGTACGTCCACTACCCTTCCCATTGGCTAATCAGGGCAATATGCAAATTAACTGCCAGCCAAGATGGCGGCTGGCAGCCAGGCAGCTTGAAGCGAACATGAGGCTTGCTTGCTTCAGTGACGGAGGACTCCAACGTTCCCCGCCTGCTGCTGACAGCCTCTGAGCTTGCAGTTTGAAACATTGTTACAAATATAGAAGCTAAACAAAACCCCAGAAACCTGCTTTCAGCCAGCCGGGATCTCAGAGCTGGAGTTGAAACAGTGTTTCGATTATAGAATCCAAACAAACCAGATACCGGCTTTCAGCAGCAGAGGCCTAAGAGCTGAAGCCAAGCCTCAGAGCTAAAGCTGGCCCAGAATAAAAGAAAAAAGAAAAAATGGAGCGATTGGGAGCTTTAGTCACCCCCAGCCTGAAAACAGCCCTCAGCCCCTCACCCAGACTGGCCAGGCACCCCAGTGGGGACCCCGACCCTGATCCAGGACACCCTTCAGGACAAACCAGCCGGCCCCCACCCGTGCACCAGGCCTCTAACCTATATAGTAAAAGGGTAACATGCCTCCCAGCACCGGGATCAGCGGAGCCGCGAGGACTCCCGGCACCGGGATCAGCATGATAGGGGGCAGCGTCCAAACCCCCTGATCGCCCTGCAGCTCTGTGTGTGACGGGGGCGGGGCCACAACCCCCTGATCGGCCCTGCTCTGTGTGTGACAGGGTGCGGCGCCCCAATTCGCCCCCCCCCCATGGGCCCTGCTGTGTGTGTGACGGGGTAGAGCCATAACCTCCCCATTGGCCCTGCCCTGAGTGTGACAGTGGCGGCGCCCCAACCCCCTGATCGGCCCTGCTCTGTGGGTGATAGAGGGCAGCGCCCCAACCGCCCCCCATGGGCCCTGCTGTGTGTGTGACGGGGTAGAGCCATAACCTCCCCTTCTGCCCTGCCCTGAGTATGACAGGGTGCGGCGCCCCAACCCCGATCCGCCCTGCTCTGTGTGTGACAGGGGGCGGTGCCCCAACTCCCCTATCAGCCCTACTCTGTGAGTGACAGGAGGTAGCTCCTCAACTCCCTGATCGACCCTGCTCTGTGCATGACAGGGGGCGGCACCCCAACTCCCCAATCGGCCCTGCTCTGAGCCCGACCAGGGGCTGCACCTAGGGATTGGGCCTGCCCTCTGCCACCCGGGAGCGGGCCTAAGCCAGCAGGTCGTTATCTCCCGAGGGGTCCCAGACTGCGAGAGGGCACAGGCCAGACTAAGGAACCAGCCCCCCCCCCCGGCCGAGTGCACAAATTTTTGTGCACTGGTCCTCTAGTCTATACTAATAAAAGGGTAATATGCTAATTAGGGCAGATGTCTTCCAGATATCCATCCAGACAAAGCCACAGCTGCTGTCAGGCCTGGGGCTCATGGCAGCCATGAGCCCCATGGGAAGCAAGCCTAAGCTGTCAGTAGGACATCTCCTGAGGGCTCCCGGACTGTGAGAGGAGGCAGGCCGGGCTGAGGGATCCCCCTCCCCCTTTGTGCACGAATTTTCATGCACCGGGCCTCTAGTAAATGTATAAATAGTAGAACAACAAATCGGTGTTCCTCTCCCTCTTTCCTCTATCATCTGCTCTCTCTCTAAAGTAAAAAATAAACATACACATTTTTTAAAGTTACATTATATTTAGGTAAAAAAAAAAAACATCAAACCATTACAAGCAGTCATAGTCTGGCCAGTGTGGCTCAGTGGTTAAGTGTCAATCATGAACTGAGAGGTCCCTGTTTCAAATGCCTGGGTTGTGGGCTCAATCCCCAGTACAGAACATGCAGGAGGCAGCCAATCTTTCTCATCGATGCTTCTATCTCCCCATCCCTCTCTCTTCCTCTCTCTCTCAAATCAAGAAAAACATTTTTAAAAAAGTGGAACTATTCATTTTTCTACTCTGATAGGAAGAAATGCTACGTATTAGAAGCAACTGTTTATGAAACAGGTTTATCAATGTGTCATTTAACAATGCTTGTATACTTTTCCCAGACACTTCCTTTGCCAGGAAGAAGGAAGATTTTTTTACCATTCTCTTACAGTAGTAAACTAGACTGAGCTTTGTTATGCTTCATTATGTTTACTGCGATACTAACTGATGAAGAATCTTGAAAGGTATACTTTGCTTCAAGAACTTGATGCTGAAGGCACACAATTGTGTTAGCCAAATTCTAGAAAGTGGTCCTCAAAGGATAGCCCCCTGTCCAGAAGCATCAGCAACATCAAGGACTAAATAAAAATGCAATTTCTTAGGCTTCACCCCAGACTACTTGAAGCAGAAATTATGGGGGTAGTACCTAGTAATTTGTATTTTAACAAGTCCTTATGTATTTATGAAGCACTGTAACATTTAAGAACCAGTGACAGTTTGTTATTCTTAACCTTTTTGGGGTCAAGGAACTCTCCATCTGATGAAAGCTATAGCTCCCAAAACATGACATGCATAATTATTATTTTTCAAATGATTTGAGAGAGAGGAAAGGAGAGGGAGACAGGGATGGAAACTTCAATGATGAGAGAGAATAATTGATTGGGTGCCTCCTGCATGCCTCCCACTGAGGATCAAGCTAGCAACTCAGGCATTGCCCTGACTAGGAATGGAACAGTGACCTCCTGGTCCATGGGTTGAAGCTCCACCACTAGCCACACGCGAATCAAAAAATATTCGTTTAAAAAAATATTTTTCCTGCTGTCTTAACATGCTCACATATGACCAGGTGAAGGTGAGCCCCTGCCACAGTTCTCCTTCCTGCTCTCCCCTGACCTTAACTTAGTAGCATTCAAATGCACCAATAAAATCCCCATCTTCCTTTTCTAGTGTACTCCAATCAGACCCCCAACAAAGCCCACAGGTCCTTGTGTTCCCTCTTGGCTCTCCACCTGCTTGGCTGAATCTGCTTCCTTGTGGCGTGCAATGACTTTATTACTAAAGGACCTATGAGTATAATAAACTTTTTTCATGTGCCTCTCTTGTGTCTCCTTGGTGGCTACATGTGACTGATCATCACATAAAAATCACATAGGACAGGCCTAGGAATACTTAGTTTTAACTGATATGTTAGTTAAATCTGAGGTTCAGTCAGCTTTGGGAACCATGAATCTTAGTTGAGAACACATGACCTAGAGTGCCCCAGTACAGGTCTTAGACATTCTCTAAACAGATGAGTCTCCTTGTCACTTTGCTACTTCAACTTCCTACTTTATCAGGAAGCACAGAACCTTGAAATAGCTTACCAACAGCTTACATGGGAAAGCTGCTCATTCACAATGTGGGTATATTTGAACCATGTAGTAAAGATCAATTTCACACACCAGATTTTCAAATTCAAATAATCTAGAGGTAGCAGAGGATAAGTTCTTTGGTATAATATAGAGAGATACCTATTTAAAGATGCTTTCACTTCCTAAAAATATGAAGAAGGTACTGTAGCAATCTCAGAAAGTGGCAATGGTGCTTCCCTAGATTATGTGGAGAGATCAAAGCCCAAATATAAAACAATAAAAAATGTTGTTTTCTCTTGAAACTTAAAAAAGATAAGAATCCCAGCCCTGACCAGTGGTTAGAGCAATGGCCAGGACACTGAAGAGTCACAGGTTTGATTCCAGGTCAAGGGCACGCACCTGGGTTTCAGGTTCACTCCCTGTCCCACTTTGCGAGGCAACCAGTCGAAGTGTTTTCTCACATCTCTGTCTCTCTCTCTCTCTCTCCCTCTCTCCCTTCCTTCCTTCTTCTCGCCCTCCTTTCCTCCTCCCCTTTCCATTCTTTTTGATAAGCAATGGAAAAAATATCCTTAGGTTAGGACTACACAAAGAAAAAAAAAAGATGAGGACTACAATCATTGTTGTTCCCTACTTTCTACTCATAGGAGGAGAAACAAAAAGGAAGTTCTTCAAGAGAAGACATGAAGAGCCAGAAGTGCGGTTAATCATTCAACAAAAGATTTCAAAGCTGATTAAAACTGCCTATAAAGCAGCAAAAAGTTCCCAGATCACATGAACTATGAACTCAGAATGAGTTGGTTCAAGATTGTGGCCCAAAGAGGTGAAGGCCCGAAATTATAGCACAGATTTTTCAATTGTAGCAATTCAGTGTTGTTTTTTGTGTGTGGGAATGGTAGGATAAGCTTAGGTATCCTATCCTGACATCTAGAAAGTATATATAAAGCTATTAATTTAAGGTGCTTATCTTTAGAAAAATATATTCAAGTTACTCATTGAAATATAAAAGATAAAACATTCACTAGTAGTAAATCAAGCTTTCAAAGTACATACTTTATAAACTAGAAGTTCATGGCATTAATTATTCATTTAATTAGCAAACATCTATGAAGCACCTACCCACTGTGCATACACAGTATTATATACAGGAAAGTAAGAGTAAACAAATTTTGTTTTCCCTGGCATCTCTCTAGATAACAAAAGAACTAAATGGTCTTGTACAATGAAATTTAACAAGAGTAAAAATGTTCAATATCCAGTTCAGGTTCCAAAAAGCCAGAAACTACTTAAATAGGGTGCAACACACACTCCTACCCCATCACTCACAGGCAACACATTACTATAACATGTGGTAAAACTTGCTTGACAGCTTTTGATGCAAAAAAGGATTAGGAAGTTTTATTCATTCTACAACTATTCAGTGGAAAATCTACAATGTCTTAAATATTGTCCCAGAGATTTTAGATGATGTAAAAATAAAGCTAAACAGAAACTCAGTATGAGGCAACAGCCCCAATATATTAGGATCCCTTCCAATGAAAATTGAAGGCACCCATTCAGAAAGTCATAGACATTCGAATATAAGTAAAAGTAGGTAATTTGAACACTGAATGTCTGTGTGTAATCAAGTCATGTTAGGACTGGTTAAAGGAACTGGAAATGTTTAGCCTAAGGTTTTTATTATACTTTAATACACAGAAAAAAACTGTTCTAGAGCAGAGGATCTCAACCTGGATTTAAAACAAACAAATAACAAACAAACAAACAAACAAAGCCTTCAAGGAGTCCTTATAAAAATTTATGAATGTGAGCATTTTTTTTCCCTAGAAAAGGGGCTATTGATAGTTCCTACCAGATTTTCAAAGAAGTCCCTGACCTAAAAGATGTAAGAAACAGTGATCAGAAAATAAAGTGAGGCCAATATATAAAAGTTATGTATAGCCAGATTTTAGTTCAATGTTAGAAAAAGCTTTGTAACAATTTTACCTGCCCAGTAATGAGATGAGCCACATTATAAATTAGTAATATCTCAGAAAAAGCATTCATGCAGAGGGTATTTGTTTACATAGAGCACTGTAATATGAGAAGTTGTGGTATACTTTCAAATCTGTCATGGCTTTGATTTGAAAATATTATGTTTTGAAATTCTAAATCATATTTAAGAACAGTAACAGTTTTCAATATTTATCAAGAGTATTAGGCTAAAGTCATTGTTACACAAAAATTTTATTTATGGAAAGAAGGTATATGACATAATAGCTGTCAATATGTGCTTGTTATAATTTTTAGATACTATCGAATTCTATTCTAGATAACAAGAAAAAAAAATGGGATGAATGAAACTCATGATATGGGTAGTATAAATAGCGAGCATCCTGCATAGTATATTAAACACAGAAAGAATAAACAGAGAATACATGGGAACACCAAGTAAATGAAAACTATTCATTAAGCTCAGATAATGTCACCTACATATTGATAAAATGATCATTCATTGATGACACCCGTTATGTTATTGGCCTCAGGTATCCTCTGCCCAAAATGTCAAAGATGAAAGACTGGCTGCTCAGGGAGTCTTTGGTGAGTTATACTTGTGTGGCTGACTTACTCCTGCATTACTAAGCATGTATTCATCACTCCAAGCCTCTTCCCTGGGATGAGTTCCCAGGCTCACATTCAACTCTGGTCTTTATAGGTATGTTATCAGTAGGGAAGGTTGTGTGGCATAGATGCTCTATCCACTGAGCCAAACCAGGTAGGACTCCTATTCTTTCTTTTTAAATTTTGAAATAGACTTTATTTCTTAGAGCAGTTTGAATTGAATGGAAAACAGAGTTCTCATAGATCCCCTACTTCCACACATGCACAACCTAACCCACTATCAACATCCTGAAACAGAGCGATACATTTGATATAATCAATGAATTTATATTGACACATCATTATCACTCAAAATCCAAGGTTTATATTAGGGTTCACTCTTACTGTTATACATCCTGTGGGTCTGGACAAATGTATGACATGTAACGATCATTATAGTATCATTTAAAACAGTTTCACTGCCCTAAAAATTCTTTGTGTTCTGTCCATTCATCCATCCCTTCCCCTCACTCTGATCTTTTTATGTTCTCCACTAGAGACCTGGTGCACGAATTCGTGCATGGTTGGGGTCCCTCTGCCTGGCCAGTGATCGGGACGATCAGGGCCTCAGGGCCATCTTGCCCAGTCTCCATCAGGGTTGATTGGGGCCAGTAGCTAGGAAAGGACCACGGGAGGGCTAGAGGGCATGTCTGGCCCTATCTTGCCGAGTCCTGATTGGCCGGACCCCAGCAGCAAGCTAACCTACTGGTTGGAGCGTCTACCCCCTTGTGGTCACTGCATGTCTAAGTGAACAGTTGAGTGGCCTCAGCATATCATTAGCATATTATGCTTTGATTGGTTGAATGGCCAACCAGATGACTGGACACTTAACTTATTTATTTATTTATTATTTATTTATTATTTATTTATTTATTTATATCTTTACTGTTAAGATTACAGTTGTTTCTCTTCCCCCCAATAGCTCCCCTCCACCCGGTTTCCACCCCCCCCACCCTCTGCCCTTACCCCCCCACCCCATTTTCCTCATCCATAGGTGTACAATTTTTATTCAGTCTATTCCCATACCCCCAACCCCTTTCTCCCCGAGAATTGTCAGTCTACTACCTTTCTATTCCCTTGATTCTATTATATTCACCAGTTTATTCAGTTCATCAGATTTTTTATTCACTTGATTTTTAGATTCACTTGTTAATAGATATGTATTTGTTGTTCATAATTTTTATCTTTACGTTTTTCTTTTTCTTCCTCGTCTTAAAGGATACCTTTCATGATTTCATATAATACTGGTTGGGTGGTGATGAACTCCTTCAGCTTTTTCTTATCTGTGAAGCTCTTTATCTGACCTTCAATTCTGAATGATAGCTTTGCTGGGTAAAGTAATCTTGGTTGTAGGTTCTGGCTATTCATCACTCTGAATATTTCTTGCCACTCCCTTCTGGCCTTCATAGTTTCTGTTGGGAAATCAGCTGACAGTCGTATGGGTACTCCCTTGTAGGTAACTGACTATCTTTCCCTTGCTGCTTTTAAGATTCTCTCTTTGTCTTTTGCCCTTGGCATTTTAATTATGATGTGTCTTGGTGTGGTCCTCTTTGGATTCCTTTTGTTTGGGGTTCTCTGCACTTCCTGGACTTGTAAGTCTACTTCTTTCACCAAGTAGGGTAAGTTTTTTGTCACTATTTCTTCAAATAGGTTTTCAATATCTTGCTCTCTCTCTTCTTCTGGAACCCCCATTATTCGGATGTTGGTACGCTTGAAGTTGTCCCAGAGGCTCCTTACACTATCTTCATATTTTTGGATTATTTTTTCTTTTTGTTTTTCTGGTTGGGTGTTTTATGCTTCTTCGTATTTCAAATCTTTGACTTGATTCTTGGGATCCTCTAGTCTGCTGTTGGATCTGTGTATAAAATTCTTTATTTCAGTCAGGTGTATGCTTAATTTTTAGTAGGTCTTTTTTCATATCCTCGAAGGTCTCACTAGATTTATCGGTGGTTTCTAGAAAATTCTTGACAAACCTTAAAAGTGTGGTTTTGAACTCTATATCCAGTAGTTTGCTTTCCTCCATTTCTGTCATTTGTGACCTGTTTGTATCTGCATATTGGGGGCTTCCCTGTGTAGATAGAGTGGCTTTCTGTGTTAGGTGTCCTACAGGGCCCAGTGGCTCAGCCTCCCCAATTACCTGAGGTGGACACTCTTGGTGCACCCCTTTGTGGGCTTTGTGCACAGTCTTATTGTAATTAAGCCTTGATTGTTGTAGGTATCACTGGGAGGAATTGACCTCCAGGCCAATTGGCTGTGAGAATCAGCTGTGTCTATGGTGGGCGAACTTCTGTTCTGGAGACACCCTTATGGGGCAAGACTTGCTTCAGTGGGGCTTTGGTGCTCACTGAGTCTGCCCCCTGAGTGTGTCCCTTGTGGATTTGAAGAGTTGTAATCTGGATGGTCCCACTCTGACCACTGGGAACACTGGCTCTTGGATCTCTAAGGAGGTGCTAATTTAGCCTCTGCCTGAGGCTACCCAGCAGGAGCTATGGAGAGATCTGAAGATTCCTCTTCTTTGTTTGGGGACTGGAGGTGCCCAGATGAGGCCCATCTGTGAAGCAATGCAAGCTGCTGTGGGGCCTTGGGCCTTCTTTTGGATGTTCTGGGTCTCTCTGACCCAGTTGCAGTTTGTTAGGTAATTTTAGATTGCAAAGGGCCAGGCCATTCATATGCAAAAGCCTCTGCGCACAGCTTGTGTGGGGCAGGGTTTCAGGGAATCAACAGGCCAGAGTAAACAGCTATGGCTGATCCTCAGCCCTGCGGTAAGAGGCCCCGAGTCTCAGTGTCCCGTGATAATGGCTGCAAGCACCTCTGAGAGAAAGCCGCCCTCGAGTTCCGCCCTATGCCAGACAGTCGTTTCTCCCCGTAGGAGTCTGGGTCGCCAGAGACTCACCCAAAACTGGAGTTCAGAGCAGTCGGGAGCGTGTGTCTCCATCCCAATTGAAAAAGACAACCACGTCCTCAGTTGCCAGCCCTTTCTACGTGCGCCTCTGTACCTCTGCACTTTACTTCCGCACCTCCTCTGAGTCTCAGTGTGCTTTTCTCTTTCCTTCTAGTTATAGAATTTCCACTTAGCCAGCCTTCCTGTGGTTCTGGATGATGTCCATTTTGTCTTGTAGTTGTATTTTTGAAGTTGTTGTACGAGGCAGAAATTTCAGGTGTTTACCTATGCCGCCATCTTGGTTTCCCTCTTAACATATTTATTATATAGGATAGTTGTATATTCCAGGATGTCATGTAATTGTAATTGTACAGTATATGGCCTCTTCGGATTGGCTTCTTTCATTTAGTAAAATATGCATTTAAGGTTCCATGTGTTTTCATGGCTTTATAGTTCATTTCTTTCGGTGCTTAGTAATAATCCAGTTTGGATGTACCATAGCTTATTTATCCATTCTCCTAATGAAAAACATCTGGGTTGCTTCCAAGTTTTGGTAACTGCAAATAAAGTTGATATATATATATATATATATAAATTTTATATATATACTAGAGGCCCAGTGCACAAAAATTTGTGCACTCGGGGGGGAGGGGGGTCCCTCAGCTCGGCCTGTGCCCTCTCGCAGTCTGGGACCCCTCGGGAGATAACGACCTGCTGGCTTAGGCCTGCTCCCGGGTGGCAGAGGGCAGGCCCAATCCCTAGGTGCAGCCCCTGCTCGGGCTCAGAGCAGGGCCAATTGGGGAGTTGGGACGCCGCCCCCTGTCATGCACAGAGCAGGGAGATCGGGAGGTTGTGATGCCACCCTCAGTCACGCTCAGGGTAGGGCCGATTGGGGGGTTGGGGCACCATCCCGTCACACTCAAGGCAGGGTCGATGGGGAGGTTGCGGTGCCACCCCATCATGCACAGAGCAGGGCCAATCAGGGGGGTTGGGGCGCTGCCCCCTGTCACACACAGAGCAGGGCCCATCAGGGGGTTGGGGCACTGCCCTCTATCACCCACAGAGCAGGGCTGATCAGGGGGTTGGGGCGCCGCCATTCTCACACTCAGGGCAGGGCTGATGGGGAGGTTATGGCTCTATCCCGTCACACACAGAGCAGGGCCCGTGGGGGGGGGGGGGCACCGCACCCTGTCACACACAGAGCCGCAGGGCGATCAGGGGGTTTGGGCGCTGCCCCCTATCACGGTAATCCCGGTGCCGGGAGGCCTCGCGGCTCCACTGATCCCAGTGCTGGGAGGCGTATTACCCTTTTACTATATAGGGTAGAGTCCTGGTGCATGGGTGGGTGCCGGCTGGTTTGTCCTGAAGGGTGTCCTGGATCAGGGTGGGGGTCCCCACTGGGGTGCCTGGCCAGCCTGGGTGAGGGGATGATGGCTGTTTGCAGCTGGTCACACATCCTTCAGGGTGGGGGTCCCCACTGGGGTGCCTGACCAGCCTGGGTGAGGGGATGATGGCTGTTTGCAGCTGGTCACACACCCTTCAGGGTGGGGGTCCCCACTGGGGTGCCTGGCCAGTCTGGGTGAGGGGCTGAGGGCTGTTTTCAGGCTGGGGGTGACTGAAGCTCCCAAACACTCCTTTTTTTCTTTTTCTTTATTTTTATTCTGGGCCAGCTTTAGCTTTGAGACTTGGCTCCAGCTCTTAGGCCTCCGCTGCTGAAAGTAGGTTTCTGGCCTTTGCTTACAATGTTGCGATCCTGCTGGCTGAAGTCCGGCGGTATTTGTTACATAGTTGCTTAGAGTTGCAGTTCAGAGGCCTGCAGTGGCAGGCGGGGAACGTTGGAGTCCTCCCTCACTGAAGCAAGCAAGCCTCATGTTAGTTTCAAGCTGCCTGGCTGCCGGCCACCATCTTGGCTGGCAGTTAATTTGCATATCACCCTGATTAGCCAATGGGAAGGGTAGCGGTCGTACACCAATTACCATGTTTCTCTTTTATTAGATAGGATATATCCATGTGCAGGTTTTTGTATTTAAAAGAAGTTTTCAACTCATTTGGGTAAATACCAAGGAGTATAATTGCTGGATTGTATGATAAGAATATGTTCAGCTTTGTAAAAAACTGCCAAACTATCTTCAAAAGTGGCTGTACCGTTGTGTTCCCACTAGTAATGAATGAGAGCTACTGTTGCTCCGTATCCTCCTCAGCATTTGGTGTTGTTAATGTTTTGTACTTTTTTTTCACTCTGTAACTGAACAGAAAAAGGATTCGTCTACCCGGCAATAGCAGAGCCAAACACTGAATACCAAGAATTTGCAGCAGAGAAATTAGGTTGGCTTTATTGCTAATGCTATGCAAGGAGAATGGGAAAGCCATTGTTCAAAGGCTCAAATTCCCCAATTCCCCAACTGTTTACTGGCACTTGGTTTTAAAGGGTAAAATTGGGGTAGGGCTGTTCAATGCGTGATCAGTTTTTGGTTATCTTCTGATTGGTTGAAGCTGGAGTTACAAAGAGATAATTCAAAATTTCTGGTCACCAATGCTCTGGCGCCCTCTAGTTTGGAGTTTATGTGACTGTGGGTCAGCAGTTTTCCATCTTAAATGAGTACGTGTAGGGAGGGGGGTAGGAGGTTCAGATTCCTGTAAAAATAACTCAAGGTATACACAATATGTTATCTATAATTCCAGAAGGGGAATTAGTGCCCAAGTCCCTGATTTATGTCTGAGAAAACTGACTTAGGTGAATAAGGAAAAGAAACTCCGGTCTTGTTTTTTTGTAAGAAACTGGGAAGCTGGGCAGGGCAGGGTGCTAGTTCCCAAAGGGATTCTGGCTTGGTTGCAATTCTAGTAGGTGTATAGTGGTACCTCCTTTGTTTAAATTTGCAATTCTCTAATGACATATGATATTGAACATCTTTTCATTATGCACATTTTTCCATCTGTAAATCATTTTTAGTGAGATGTCTGTTCAAGGTCTTTTGCCCATTTTTTAATCAGTTATTGTTTTGCTATTGTTGAGTTTTAAGAGTTCTTTGTATATTTTGAACAACAGTCTTTATTCAGATGTCTTCTATAAGTATTTTCTCCCAATTTGTGGACTGTTATTTTCTTAATCCCCTTCATTGTTGCTATATATTTTTTAAATGATTTAGTAACTCTGTAATTTCAGTATTTTCATAAGCCTCCTATGGATCTTTTTGTTGCACAGCCCCTGGGAGACTGTGCCAGTTAGTGTACATGGAAAGGACCATCAGGGTAACTTCCTACACAACACTAGTAAACTTCAGGTTAGCCATCAAAAATTCTGAATTATTGAAGTTTAAATCATTGTACTTCTCCTCAGTTCACTCTTGGTAGTCATATAAAAAAAATTTCATTTGGTTTATTCATATAAGAATTTCAACAGAGAAAACTAAAAATGTTCTCTCTTGTAGAACTAGCAATTTATGTCTAGTTATTCATTTTGCTAAGCACATGATGATATTTATAATTTAAAGAAACAAAAACATAAATGTAAATTCATAGCAAAAATGTTAATTAAAACAGCAAAAAATAACTGAATAGTAAAAATCTGGGAATATTGCTTCCTCTTTTTCTTTTTCTTTTTTTTTAACACATTTTTATTGATTTCAGAGAGGAAGGGAGAGAGATAGAAACATCAATGATGAGAGAGAATCATTAATCAGCTGCCTCCTGCATCACCCCCCACTGGGGATCGAGCCTGCAACCTGGGCATGTGCCCTTGACTGGAATCGAACCTGAGACCCTTTAGTCTGCAGGCCAACGCTCTATATCCACTGAGCCAAACCAGCTAAGGCAATTTCTTCCTTTTTTTTTTTTTTTTTTTTTTAAGGGCAGCAATTATCTGACTAGATAATGAGCAGTCACCTGCTTTTGATGAATAGTGATAGTGCTATTTGATGGGTGGTATTTACACATTTGTAGTTTAAATTTATATATTGATAATTCCTTAAAAGACTAAAATTCCCAATTTTACAGTTAATATTACTGCAGCTGATATTAAAGTTTGTGGGCTACTGACGAATCTTTAAAAAAAATTTAAATAGTATTTACTATAATAAAATATTACATAGATATAAAATCATTCACATTTAAAAATGTCATTCATTATTCAAAAACATGATCACACAGCAGAACCTCTAAGATGACTGTTACAAAATAAAAAAAATTTATAATAAACATGAATATGAAAGTCACAGAAAAATAGCTAAAAGATTCATGACAGGTGCAATGCAGCTTTTTTCAAATAAAGAGATAATAAGATAATACTTTGAAAATATGTAAATTACATTAATGTTCTAAGAAGCACTAAAAGCAAGTTTAGGCCAACAGTGGGAAAACACCCTTTAAAAAGGTCTACAGGCAGGAATTATACTACTGGGAAATTCCAAAAACTTATGTAAATTTATGAAAACACTGGAAAACATTGAAAATTGGTTGAGAAAAAGCTCCTGAGGTTTTCCTATAGGGAAAGGCTCTATACTGGCAATACACAAAAAATGACCTAGTAAGACTTGTCCATCTCTAATGCGTACAATTCTCGAAATGCTTATTTATGGAAAAATATTGATAGTCAGAGCTGGAATTCATTTTGCAATAAGAATCCAAAAATGAATAAATGAGGGCTAGTTATAGAAGTTTATGTTACTTAGCACACAAAAAGATATTGACATAGTAAAGAATACTATCGTCTGTGGAATTATTTCCAAATATTAGGAGTTCTTTAGTAAAAATATCTGATCATAATTATAAGTTTTGCAGTATTTTTACTACTTGTTTTCCTATAATAAAGACCCTGCAAGAACTAATCTTTTAACTTATCAGTTTTGTGTGTGTGTGTGTGTGTGGAGGGGGTTGGAAGTTGAATAGGAAGGGGCAAATATATGTAGACATAAAATATTTACATTTCCATTCAATATTTTAACTTCACTTCCACAGGTTTGATTTAAAGCAGGGGTGGGGAATGTCCACCCTGCGAGCCACCTTATAAGGCCCACAAAATCTTTGGTCTGGTCCTCCCAAGGCATTAGGAGTGAGTTAATTAAATGTTTTTAAGTTGGTAATTTTGTATGGCCTATGAATGGTCATATAAATATCCAAATGGCCCTTGGCAGAAAAAAAGTTCCCCACTCCCGTTCAAATAATTGTTTAAAAGTCATCCTAGCGTTCATTCTCACAGACCAAATTACTACTAGGATCTATCTAAGGTCTGTGGGAGTAAATTACATCATACTAATGTTCTGCAAACATTCTAATGCCAAATCCACTTCATAGTCCCTCATTATTAACATGAGGATACAAGACCACCTACCATCCTTAATCTCTTTCTCAAGAGATGGCCATAACCCATTGCCATTCTCGCCAAGTATTTCCTCTAGCATGATCACACACTACAATTCTCCTAACCAGGAACAATCACTTCTACTATTGTTATTTTAGAACCAATCCCATAGAATAAATAACTTCCTTGATCTTTTGTTAAATAGTCTCCTTGCCAGCAAACATTTAACTAAAATGAAACCTGGCCACCCTATCATATTCATTCATCTAGCCATCAAGTCAACCAACAAATATCTGGGTAATAAGCATTTGTAGAACCAAACAAACATCTTTTGCTCCACAGGGATGGATAAACAACAATCACTACTTTCCTAGCCATATTCTGAAAAGAAGACCTGTTCTGTTTCTTTTAGTTACCACTATGGGCATGCTACCACGCTCTCAGGCGCTACAACATAGATGTTTGGTTTCCTCTTTAGTGAAAAATACTTTCCATAATCAATGCATCGTCATTAAGATAGGGTCCAAATTGTTTTAAAAGTCTAACATAATCTACCTGATATTTCTGCATTCTCCTGAATTTGTTCTCTCACAGTAATGGCCGACTTACTGCTAAATTCTAGTCTCTTTATAAGTCTTCAACCCTACTAAAATTCAGAAGCATTTCACATTACTGTTTTTAGAAACTTATTGCTCCCTTCACTCTGAAAATACTGGATTTTGATACACTGTCTCCTATCTCTTTGATATAATTTCAATCTTCCCAGCTGGCCCCATTTTTCAACCCTTAAACATGGATGTGGCTCAAGATTAAGTCTATCACTTTAATGTCCAAGAGTCTAATGGCTTTAAATATTATATTCATACAGAAAACTGCCACATCTACATGCCTTTTTTTCCTGACCTTTCTCACTGTACTATTTCAGTTCTTTTCTATTTCTTAATTCCTATTTACCTGTATTTTCCATAGTACCTAACAAGGGATTTGCATACAATTATTAAATATCTGTAAATATCTACATATAGACTGTAGAATAAATTCCTAGAAGTAGGACATCTGAGTTAATGGATATAAACAGTAATTGCAGATCATCTATATTTTCTAAAGAAACAGAGAGGTATAATGCATTAAACAAATGAATTACTTAAATGCCCACTCCACTAGGCAGTTATCACACTTCAGTGAATACAACATCCAACCAATACCTAAGGTAATATGTTAATTAAGTCTGGTCAGAAACACAATGGAGTAAATATAGTCTTCAATAAATGGTGCCGGGAAAACAGAAAAACCACAAGCAAAAGAATAAAACTGGATTACAGTTTGTCCCCATGTACAAAAATTGATTCAAAATGGATCAAAGACCTAAATGAAAGACCTGAAACAATAAGTTACATAGAAGAAAATATAGGTATCAAACTTATGGACCCTGGTCATAGAGAACCATTATGAACTTGACCACAAAGGCAAAAATTAACGAATAGAACTATATCAATCTAAAAATCTTCTGCCCAGCAAAAGAAATAGACAACAAAACAAAGAGGCAGCCAACCAGATGGGAGATGATATTTGTAAACGGTAGTTCCAACAAAGGTTTAATTTCCCTAATATATAAAGAACTCATAAAACTCAACACCAAGCAAACAACCCAATCAAAAAGTGGGCAGAGGACCTGCAAATACACCTCTCCCAAGAAGACATATGAAAAGCCAACAGATATATGAAAAGATGTTCAACCTCACTAACAATTAGGGAAATGCAAATCAAATGCAAATCAAAACTACAATGAGATACCACCTCACAACAAGACAAGCAATAACAAGTGTTGGGAGAGGTTGTGGTGGGAATGTAGACTGTTACCATTGTGGAAAACAGTCTGGCGATTCCTCAAAAAATTAAGAATAGATCTGGCAATTCCTACCATATGATCTGGCAATTCCTCTCCTGGGTATATACCCGAAAAACTAGAAAACATGTATTCACAAAGGTATATGCACCCCTATGTTCACTGCAGCATTATTCACGGTGGTCAAGACATGGAAACAACCAAAGTGTCTGGTAATAGAGGACTGGATAAGGAAGATGTGGTACATATATACAATGGAATACTACTCAGTCATAAGAAAGGATGAATCACTGCCATTTGCAACAACATGGATGGACCTTAAGAATATTATACTAAGTGAAATAAGTGAGTCAGAAAAAGCTAAGAATGATATGATTGCACTCATATGTGGGATATAAAACTGAAACTTGTGAACACAAACAGCAGTGTAGTGGTTGTCAGAGGGAAGCGGGTGGGGAGTGAAAGGGATCCTCATATATGGTAATGGAAGATTTCACTTTGTGTGGTGGACCACAGTACAATATACGGATCTTGTAGCACAGAAACCCACACCTGAAACCTACCAATATATTGTCATTGTAACCAAAGTCACCCCAATAACTTTAATTTAATTGTGACTTTTGTTTTTAAATCTTGTTTCCTACATAAGGAGTTCCAGTTCTTCACAAAAGAACTGACCCAGAAAAATGGAGACACTACCTCACGAGAAATAAGGTCAGACACAACAGTCTGACAAAGTGCCTCCGAATGTTGCTATCAGACTGTTATTATAGGTACTTCAATCTTGCTAATAAAATCTGTAAGACAACCAACTTGGAGACCATATCGAAAAATAGTGATGATCTAAGGGTGGGAACAATACAATGCAAGAAATGTCTTTGTACTACAATATACTAATAAAGTTAACTATACCATTTAACATTCAGTTAAAAGAAACTTGATTTCAAATGCAATTGTTCTTAAAAGCTTGCATTTTCATTGTGATATGTAAGTGGAACCATTACACCAGCTTAAAAAATTCTTATCTAAAACCATCTTGCCAAAATCGGTTTGGCTCAGTGGATAGAGCGTCGGTCTGTGGACTAAAGGGTCCCGGGTTCGATTCTGGGCAGGGTCATGTACCTGGGTTGTGGGCACATCCCCAATGGGGGATGTGCAGGAGGCAGCTGATTGATGTTTCTCACTCTCTCTCTCCCTTCCTCTCTGTAAAAAAATCAATAAAATATGTATAAAAAATTAATAAAAAATAAAGCCATCTTAAAGTCTATTTTATTTTTAAAATATGTACTGTTTAAAGTATTACAGATGTCCCCCCCCCCCCCTCCACACCATTCCTACCCCTTCCTCAGGCCTTTACCGCACGACTATCTGTCCATGGGCTTTGCATATCCTATATAATAAAAGAGAAACATGTAAATTGACCGTCCCTCTACTATGCTCACCAGCCAATCAGGAGTATGAAAATTAACTCGACAAAGATGGTGGGTTAATTTGCATACACAGGAGCCGGGCGGAGAGCAGGAGAGCCAGCAGAGAGTGAAGTGGCTTGGGGAACTTGGCTCCCCAAGCCACCAGATGGAAAGAAGAGAGGGAGAGCTGGCAGCTTGGAGGACTTGGCAGAGTGGGAGGCCATGGGATGGAGACAGAACAGGAAGGGAAAACCAAGAGCACGGGGAGCACCAGGAATTCTGGGAATAGTTCTGGTGGTAACTCCAGGACCGAAAGCAGAAGCCCAGAGTGTGGGGAGCACCAGGAATGCTGGGAATTGTAGTTCTGGTGGCAGACGGATCTCCTAGACACTAGAGCAGTGGTTCTCAACCTTCCTAATGCCGCGACCCTTTAATATAGTTCCTCATGTTGTGGTGACCCCCAACCATAAAATTATTTTCGTTGCTACTTCATAACTGTAATTTTGCTACTGTTATGAATCATAATGTAAATATCTGATATGCAGGATGTATTTTCATTGTTACAAATTGAACATAATTAAAGCATAGTGATTAATCACAAAAACAGTATGTAATTATATGTGTTTTCTGATGGTCTTAGGCGACCCTTGTGAAAGGGTCGTTCGACCCCCAAAGGGGTCGCAACCCACAGGTTGAGAACCGCTGTCCTAGACACTAGAGCAAAGTGAGCCTGGAGCAAGTTACTGCTGCGATGTGGGATGGAGGGAAAACAAAGGTGAGAGACATAAGTAAAATCAGAGTGTCTAGGAAAAATTAAAGGGAAGATAACCTAAAACTTCCAGGAAATCTCCACCAGTGAAACAAAGAAAAAAAAAATGCCTCTATTATTCTGTGAGCAACAAACCAAACTGGGTTGGGGGTCTCAGACAATTCACTCATATGACTGCAAAGACAGACAGAAACTCCCGGACTGAAGAGGGCTCCCCTGAGGGCTCCCAGATTGGAGAGGGTGCAGGTCGGGCTGAGGGACCCACCCCAGTGCATGAATCTTCATGCCCCGGACCCCCAGTATGCATGTAAGTTCTTTGGTTCATCTCTTCACTTCACACCTCCCTCCTCTCTCTGAAATACATCAGTTTGTTGCATGCTTCAATGTCTCTGGATCTACTTTGTTCATTAGATTCTACATCTAAGTGAGATCATGTGATACTTGTCTTTCTCTGACTGGTTTATTTCACTTAGCATAATGCTCTCCAGGTCTATCCATAATGTTGCAAAGGGTAAGAATTCCTTTTCTTTTACAGCATGTAGTATTCCATTGTATAAATGTACCACAGCTTTTTACTCATATACTGATAGACACCTGGCCTGCTTCCATATCTTGGCTATTGTAAATAATGTTGCTAATAACATAGGGGTACATATATTAAAAGGTTTTTAATAGTCTTCCTTTCAACTATTCATATATCTCTGGATAAATGGATATCAAATATAAGGAGATAAGAGCCAATAACTAAATACTGTGTAATGTGCTATAAAACAAAATCAAGTAATATTATTTTCAAAATTACCTACCCAGATTTCAATGCTAACCATAGGTTTGTTCACTTATCATTCATTGGCTTCCACAATTCAATTCCTAGAGCTATTTCCTGGGATACTTTAATAAAATGTAATACACAAAGAAAAAAGAATTAAAAACTCAATGATGTTTAAAATACAATGGACAAATATCATAAAGGTTGTCAGCACTCATTATTTCATCAAGGTGTTTTCATGGTTCCTTGGTTTCACAATAAATCTATCTAACAGAAAATAAACTTTGTAAAAAGCATTATAAAGTAGCTAGAAAAAAATTATCAAAAGATATTAAGCCCATTATGTATAAAATTTTTGAAAAGCATCAAAGAACACAAGTAAATACAGAAAATGGCATAAACTTGAATAGGAATAGCAACAGGGTAAAGATGTAACTAAACTGATAGAATTGCAATAAAAACACCAACAGTAATAATGTGGAATTACACCAGATAATCAGCTGTTAACCTGGTATTTTGAGTTCTAGAATGTCACCTTGCTTCAATCTTTAATTTCTTGAAAATATATACTTATTTTACAGTCAGAGTCTTTTCTTTTTTATTCATTTATTTCTTAAATATATTTTTATTGATTTCAGAGGGAAGGGAGAGAGAGAGAGAAACATCAACAATGAGAAAGAATCACTGATCGGCTGCCTCATGCACACCCCCTACTGGGGGTCGAGCCCACAACCCAGGCATGTGCCCTTGACCGGAATTGAACCAGGGACCCATCAGTCCACAAGCCAATGACCTATATATAATAATGAATGAAAGTGTATGGCAGTAAAAAAAAAAAAAAAAATCCAACTGCAAATTGGGCAAATGACATGGATAAACATTTTATTGAAGAGGACACACAGATGGCAAATAAGCACACGAAAAGATGTTCAACATCATTAGCCATCAGAGAAATATAAACTAAAATTACAATGAGATATTATTTCACACAAAAAAAGAGTAATATAAAAAAATAGTGATGACAATAAATGCTGGCAGGAATGTGGAGAAACTGGATCCTTCATACATTACTGATGAGAATGTAAAATGGTATATCCATTCTGGAAAAGATTATGTCAGTTTCTTAAAAAACTAAGCATGTGCTTACCTCATAAACTAGCAATTGCACTCTCAGGCATTTATCCCAGAAAAAAAGATGACTTATGTCAACACAAAAAACCTGTATGCGAATGTTCACAGAAGCTTTATTCATAATAGCAAAAAAAACCAACAACCCTGGAAACAATCCACATGTCCTTCAACAGTGAATGATTAAACAAACTGTGGTGCATCCACGCCATGGAAATATTAATATTCAGCAATAAACAGAAACTACTGATGCTCACAACTTGAAGGAAACGTAGGGAATTATACTAAGTAGAGAGCCAAGCTTGAAAGGTTAGATACAGGATGATTCCATTTACATATTTGCCGGAAGCCGGTCCATCCTTGCTGCTTGACACAGTCGCTGCAGGATAGAAACATCTGCACAGCATATGTTTCAAGGGACCTGGCGTATATAGCATACTGTTCTTAATATGTTTGCTCCCCTTAGCGCTGTGTGTTTTAACCAAGGTCACCTCTCCGAGAAAGGTTGTTTCCCCAGGTAGGGATTTTTCCCTGAAGTTAGGGAGGGGATGAAACTCCTTAATTAAGTGCCAGGCGGGTAGTTAATCAATTTAACTACAAACAATCATGCTTAAGCTACATAATCTTTACTCCCTGGAATGGAGATAAGAAATGCCCTAACCTTTGTAATAGAAATTGACAGGATTAAAATCAACTGGTATAAATACGGATGTAACAAGACAATAAACAGCAGAACCTCTCTGGAGATCCAGATCAGAACTTGGCTGGAGATCCTGGCTAGGCTGCTGATCAACTGAACACTGTCTCCGTGTCCTTCCTTCTTCGCCGACTCCGTCTACGCCTTTGGGAACCCCTGGACCTGCTGGGGTTGGACCCCGGCACATAATATTCTTAAAATGACAAAATTATAGAGATGGAAAATTAGTGGTGGCCAGGGATTGGGAAGAGAGGTGGCCATGGCTATAAAAGGGCAGCAAAAAGAGTACTTGTGATGAAATTGTTCTGTATCTTGATTGTGTTGGTGGTCACATGAAATCTACATTGATAAAATAGCATACAATACAATAAACGCACATAAATACATGCACACACAAAGAGTACATGCAACTATATCAATGTCAATTTCCTGGCTATGATATTGCACAATAGCTTTACAAGATGTTACAATTGGTGGAAACTAGGTGCCTTGATGGGTTTCCCTGGGCCAGCCTCTTTTCCTCTCTGGGCCTCAGGTTCCTCATCTGTAGGTGGATCCTAATTTCTCTGATTTCTTCTAGCCTTGCACATACAGAGGTGTTCTAAGCAGAGTGTGAAGAAAATTCATCTTAGAATACATATGTACTAAGGATTCCATTGAAAAGGAAGAAGGCAGAAATGGAAACCCAGTCTCTGTCCCCAAATTCCTACCAGACTTCTCAGAGCAGGGGAACAAACACACAGCCCCATTCATGAACATAAATGAAAATCAATGAAAATAAAAAAAAAACATGCAGAATGAAATATTATTTAGGGACACATCAGAGGTGGCAAAATATGCACCTCCTTGGAGGAAAGAGTAAGAACTGCCATGGAAAGGGGGATATTTGTGCTGGTGATATTAGTAAGATAGAAAATGGGTACTGGGGTATTGTTGGTTTTTTGTTAATCCTCACCCGAGGATATTTTTTCCTTGATTTTTAAAGAGATGGAAGGGAGGGGTTGTGGTAAAGAGAGAGAGAGAGAGAGAGAAACATCAATGTGAGAGAGACATATCCATCGGTTGTCTCCTGCACACACACCAACCAGGGCCTAGATCAAATCTGCTACCAAGGTAAGTGCCCTTGACTGGAATCAAACCCGTGACCCTTTGATGCACAGGTCAACACTCTATCTACTGAGCCGCGGGGAGGGGGTGTTCTTATTTTTTAAACCAAACATAAACTATTCTTAAGCTCTCATTTATGTAGGACATAAATAATATGGGGGGAGAGGGGAAGGGAAACCATGAAACAGAATGAGTTGGCCAGTGAAATAACAATGTACCAAAAATAGCTCAAAGAACACAGTATTTTCTGACCTTCCCAGATACTTTTCTATGGCCTTATATTTAAGATTGCTGCCATGTGTGATATCAATAAATTTTTGCTTTAGCCTGATAATTAACCTAGAACAGGGATAGTCTGATGCAGCCATGCAAATCATCTAATTAGCTGGCTCTAATAAAAACCTGCTATAATTTTGTGTTTTTCTGAATACAAAGAGAAGCCACTAAAAGAAACTGTCAGATGTGCTAATCAGACTAAGTAAAAGACACAGAGCTTTTAAAGTTGATACTGAATTTTCCCCCAAAATCCATCTGGCTTATCTATATTTGAATTGAAATAAATCAATATAAACATTTCTATCATGTTTAAGTTCTCAAGGTTTACGCTTAACTTAATTCCACATTGAAGTTTCTTTTAAATCAGTGGTTTTCAAACATAACATTAGAATTATCTGTATAGCTCTTAACCTGGTGCTCAGTTCTAATTTCAGAGATGACTTAAATCAGAAACTTTGGGGGCTGGACCCAGGCATCAATGTCCAGGGATTTTTTATAATTAAAGTTTATTGTAAGACAATAATTTTCATTCCTTTATATTTTGTTTATACTTGAAACAGAGACCATGTGGCCAGCAAGACCTAAAATATTTATCTGGCCCTAGACTGAAAAAGTATGTCAACTCAATTGCACTAAGGCAAGCACAGGTATCTCAGGAAATGTCATGGTAAGCAACTATATACCAAGTTCTATTCTTATATTTTTTCTAAACTTTTTCTTATCCTTAGACATAAGATTAAGAAATGTGCCCTACCTGATTTGGCTCAGTGTATAGAGTATCAGCCTGCAGATCAAAGGGTCCTGACACTGATTCCGGTCAAGGGCACATATCTTGGTTACAGGCTCCTTTCCGGCCCAGGCCCTGGTTAGGGCTGATGCAGGAGGCAACCAATCGATGTGTTTCTCTCACATCGATGTTTCTCTTTGTCTTTCCCTCTCGGTTCCACTCTCCCTAAGAATCAATGGAAAAATAAAATATCCTTGGGTGAGAATGAACAAATAAGCAAACAAACAAAAAAACAAAGAGCCCTAGCCGGTTTGGATCAGTGGTTAGAGCGTCAGCCTGCAGACTAAAGGGTCCCACGTTCGACTCCGGCCAAGGGCACATGCCTGGGGTTGTGGGCTCGATCTGTCCCCGCAAGTAGGGGGTGTGCAGGAGGCAGCCAATGAATGATTCTCTTTCATCATTGACCTTTCTCTCTCTATCTCTCCCTTCCTTTCTGAAATCAATGAATAAAAATATATATATTTTTAAAAAGAATATAGTTTCTTAAATGTTAAAAAAAACAACAACAACAAAGAAATATGAATGAGCCCTGGCTGGTGTGTTCAGTGGTTACTGTTGGCCTGCCCTGAAGGGTCACAGGTTCAATCCCTAGTCCCAGAGCATGTGCGGGAGGCAACCAATCGGTGTACCTCTCATACTCATGTTTCTCACTCTCTTCCTCTCTACACCTCCTCTCCTCCCTATAAAAATCAATGGGAAAAAAATATCTTCAGGTGAGGATTAAAGAAAAGAAAAAGAAACGTGATGTGGACATACAACTCGTAACTAAACTCATTAAGAAATAAGATTTGCTTTCTTTAGCTTCCCTTGACAGAATAAATGATAACATAGATAACTATTTAACAAGGTCCTGGTATTTCTTGCAACACAATAGCTTAAACTGCCTGCTTTTTGGTGTACCTTTTACTGTCAGCTTGATAGATATATCTTTATGGGCAATGCAGAGAAAAGCCACCTTGGTTTCTTGTTTGTAAGCTCTTCTTCCAACAGTCCTAGAATTAGACCCTGTGCAGCCATGCAGAGGTTTTGGTTTATGAATGCTGCAGCAGTGGGGCATAATGAATTATTTATCCAGTGGACATAAGATATATCAAATGAAGTAACCTTAATAATTGACTTGATGGCTAGTAACTACGAAGTGGCTTTTAGAGAGATATCTAAGGTTGTAAGGGTATGTGTTTTGTGCTTTTTTTAAAAAAATGTTTTTATTTATTTTAGAGAGAGAGGGAGAGGGATAGAGAGATAGAAATATCAATGAGAGAGAAATATCGATTGGCTGCCTCCCGCATGCCCCCTACTGGGGATCGAGCCTGCAATCCAGGCATGTGAACTAAACGGAATCAAACCATGACCTCTTATTCCTGGGTTTATGATCAACTACTGAGCCACACCAGCTGGTGACAGCTGTGTAAGTTTTCAAAAATACTTGTTTACCCCCAGAAATTGTACTCAAGTATTTATAAAAGTAAAGCTATTTATTTTTACATAAAGGACATAGAAAAAAATACATAGAGACTAAAAGGAAATGGATTAAAATCTAATGGTAGTTATTTTGTCAAAATATTAAGTATGACTTATTTTACTCCTTACAACTTTCTATATCTTTCCAACAATCTAAAATGGACATTTATTACTTTTATAATCAGAAACAAATGCCATTTTTAAAAAGTGAGATATCACCTACAAAGTTTCTTTGAGTAGCTGACACAAAATTAAAAATAAGGCCATAGAAAAGGGAAAATAAAAGAGGAGGCACTAACGCCTATGATAAACAAGTCTATTAGTATTTTTCACTTTTTTTAAAGGTTTTTTTTTAAATATATTTTTATTGATTTCAGAGAGAAAGGGAGAGGGATAGAGAGATAGATACATCAGTGATAAAAGAGAATCATTGATTGGCTGTCTCCTGCACGCCCCCTACTGGGGACCGAGCCCACAACCCAGGCATGTGCCCTTGACCAGAATCAAACCCAGGGCCCTTCAGAGTTTGGCTCTATCCACTGAGCCAAACCAGCCAGGGCCCTAGTTCTTTAACTTTAAATAACCTTAGAATATCACTCAGTGTCATAGAATATAGTATCCCTTGTCTCTTTCATACCATAATTTAATTCAATGAAAGAACTTAGGTGCATGTATGCATAGCCCATGGATACGGATAATAGTGTGGTAAAGGTCTGGTGTGGAACACAGGCTGGGTGGATAGGGACAAAGGGGATGGCGGATGAGGGACACATGTAATACTGTCAACAACAAAAAGCCATTTTAAAAACTAGTTTAAAATTAATTTGCTAGTGAGAACTTCAGTTTTGGGGAAAAGAGGGAGTTCAAAAATTTCAGGATCTAGGTGTTCATGCATGATATGGCATGCCAACTGTGTTTTCACACACAAAAAGTCGTTTGCCCCTGAAGCGTGACATTTTCAATAAACTTTTACTATTCCACTGTATGAAATATAGAGAACAAATTAAAATTACATTTTTATTATATAAGTATATAATTATTATTGAATCTCTGATTTAAGTTTTTGTCATATATGAACATTCAATTAGAAATAAAGGAAATGAGTTTTCTTAATTGTATAGCTAAGCAAGTCATAGAGATCAGTGAGTAAACAAATCCTTGAAAAAAATTTTTAACAGACTACATTCAAATGATTCTCAAAATACATAAAACAATATATACACAGAAAATTCCACCCCTTTCCCTCCTTTCCTGTATCTATCCTCCAAACAAAGACCCCAATCTGAAACATACACAGTGAAGGCAACCACACTTACTGGTTTCCCAGCATCCTTGTCAAGTTCCTTTATGTGTCTATAAGTAGATACAAATATATGCATGGATTTTTCTCACCTGTTTTAAACGTGTTTTTGTTTTTTTTTTACAAGAAAGGTAGTAAACTATATGTAGAGCCCTACATCTTTTTATCACTTAATGAGATACGTTATATTTAATTATTAAAATGCCAAATATAAAGCTAAATGAAAGTCCTACCATGAAACATTATGCACACATGGAGATTTAGATTTCAAGGCTGTCAGCAACACTGATGTAAAACTATAAAGAACATGTTAATGATTTATACAACTACAAATGAAAAAATGAGACTTACTGGGAGTTAGCTGAGGTTGCTTTCCTATCTCCAGTAAAACATTAACCTCAGTAAGATTCTAAAAAGCCTCTTTAAAGTATGGCAACACCAAGGTTTAGCTTCCTTATAATTAGTAGGCAAGTAAACAAGTTACCTAATTTAAATCAGGGACTTCCAATTTCAGCACAGCAGCTATTTTTAAGTGGAATGGCTAAAAACATTAAAAAAATTAAAAAAATGCATTTCATAAATGAACAATACCGTATCAATTCTCATCCCCTGTGAAATAAAGCAGTAAAAGAAAGTACTAGGAACACCCGAATAAGAAAACCCAGAAATGGCCATGTAATTTTTCTTCAGTTTGCAAATTCGATCAGAGGATGAAAAAGGAAAACATTCTATTCTCTAAGATTTATAATGAAGCCTGAAATCTTGTCACCTTCAACTTCATGACTTCTTGTAAAAAATTGTTTTCAATAAGTAAACTACATTTGTTAATCCGAGCCTAACACATTTACCCTGAAGTATATTAAAAATTATTTAAAGGTTTACCAAAAAGAAAATTAAGATCTAAACCCCAATCTCCCTCCCCCTCCCCCTCCTCTTCTTCTTCTTTCTTTGTTAACCGTTACCTGAGGATATTTTTCCACTGATTTTTAGAGAATGGAAGGGAGGAAGAGAGAAAGAGCAAAAAACACCTATGTGAGAGAGACACATGGAATGATTGCCTCCTGCACACACCCCAACTGGGGATCAAGCCTGCAATCAAGGTACCTGCCCTTGACTGGAATAGAATCCAGGACCCTTCAGTCCATGGCCTGTGTTCTATCCTCTGAGCCAAACCAACTAGGGCAGTGTTATTCATTTTTAAGCAAAATAACCTAAAGATTGCTTACCAATGATAACAATGTTAAGAAAACATTAAAATGTCATCAAAGTGCCAAAAAGTCTTCGCAGTTGAGCAAAAGACATATCCTAAGCAAGTGTCATTAGATCAGTTATGAGATTTCCTAAGTGTCATCTCCTCAGACCATGAGACCATGGAGATGTACTAGCTGTCTGAACTAAGACTAGCCCAGAACTTACAACATGACTAACAAAAAGCTTTATATACTCCATAGGTATAACACAATTCTACAAATAGTTTACTGGGTCAGGTTAGCCTAGCCTTTAATCCCATACCTGCCAGTCACCAGCTGTAGATCTATAGGCAAGTTGCTTACCTCCCAAAGCTTAAGTTACCTCACCTGCAAATAGATGATAGGGATGTTGCAAAATTTGAATTAGATGATACAAAAGTGATTTACACAGTGCCTGTTATGGAGCAAAAAGTTACTGATAATGGTTTTGTGTTTTCATATACCATATGTCAATGATGTTCAAGAAGCTCTAGTACTATGTAATACTTTCAACAATAAAGATCTTCTAAAATTAATAAAATATTTCTTTATACAAAAATAAAGAAGAAGCTATAATACTGGGGAAAGAGAACTAAACATATTAATAAAACATCATCAATTCCTGTCCTGAAGAAAAGTAGAGAAGGCAGGCAATTATAACTCAAGGATTCATGTAGTGTTAAAATGAAAAGTATTATACTTAAAGAGGTTTCTCTGATTGCAACTAATAGAATCCTTGAAGGAGGTGTATGAGTTACTCTGGACTTGTAGAAATTTAAAAGGCAGAGACAGATAAAAACTCTTTATAGGTGAGGAAAACACATGAACAAAAGAATATAGTATTTCTGGAAGTGCTAAGCATAAGCAGTTAGGTATAGATAAAATATAGCATTGTGGGAGGTACAATGGAAGGATAATAAATTTAGTAATATCCTAAATTCACTAAAAGAATAATTCACAGATTTCAGGCAATAACAATTTATGGTACATAAAGAGTCTCTAAGTAAACATTTAACAGTTTAGGGTTTTAAAAACCTTTAACATTCTGCTCTGCAAAAGTAAAAAAAAAAAAAAGCAACCTGGCTTATAAAAAGGACCGCACTTATTACTTCTATATCATAAACATCCTACGATGTCATTAAAAATGCCTACCTAGCCAAAACCAGTTTGGCTCAGTGGATAGAGCGTCGGCCTGCGGACTGAAAGGTCCCAGGTTCGATTCCGGTCAAGGGCATGTACCTGGGTTGTGGGCATATCCCCAGTAGGAGATGTGCAGGAGGCAGCTGATCGATGTTTCTCTCTCATCGATGTTTCTAACTCTCTATCTCTCTCCCTTCCTCTCTGTAAAAATTCAATAAAATATATTTTAAAAAAATAAAAATAAAAAAATGCCTACCTATAAAATTATTCAAAAATAAAAAAGATTTTAAAATTTATTATTTGAAAGGATTTCTCCATTTGTTTCAATGAAATTACAAATATTCTGAAAGGTGCATACTAAATGCTTTTGTGTTTCTGTTTTAAGACCTTATTATCTAATCTGATCTACTGACTTGAAAATCATTCTATCTTTTTACTTATGATAAATACATATGACAATTGTTAAAAACTTTTTTTATTTTTTGAAATCAAGTAAGTTCTATATAATTACATGCATTTAAAACTTACAACCAGCCCTAGCCGGTTTGGTTCAGTGGATAGAGCATCAGCCTGCGGATCTAAGGATCCCGGGTTCGATTCTGGACAAGGGCACGTACCTTGGTTGCATGCTCCTTCCCTGGCCCGGGCCCTGGTTGGGGCGAGTACAGGAGGCAACCAATCAATGTATTCCTCTCACATCAATATTTCTTTCTGTCTTTCCCTCTCTCTTCCACTCTCTAAAAAAAAAAAAATAAATCAATGGAAAAATATCCTCAGATTAATAAAAAAAATAAAATAAAACTTACAACCAATTATAATCCATGTGAATAATTCCAATACATATATGGATTAAATTAATACAACACTAATTTTGAGACTTAGAAAATGTTAATTTCACTTCTAAATCATTATATTTAAAAAAAGCATTAAGAACTCTTAACTTGACAGCATTTATTGAATTGGGGGCAAACTTGAGTTGAAATTCATAGAGATTTGGGGGAAACAATAAAAGAATGAAAAAGTCTGCTCAAAGATAGTAGACTAACAAGAGAGACACTCCTCAGAACCCTGAGACCACAAAGGCTAACTAACCATGCACGGAGATAAAAGGAAAAATACCCCTCTCTTTTTACTTTTGAGTGTCTCCAAGAAAGCTGGATTGGTATGGAGCAAATGCAGCTTCAAAAAAATGTCTTGAGAATTCTAACACAAAACAGCCCTCATATGGATTCATTCACATCACCTTAGTGATACAAAAACTTCCAAGCTTTGAAATTAAAGTGGTCTAAGACCACTCAGAACATCATGTTGGTACCATCCCAGATATATGGCAGATTCAACAGCAAATCCTCTATGGAGAAACCTACCATTTCCAGGCCTCAACATATTTTCACAAAACTCCCCCAACCATCTCAGCCTGGAAAAGGTATATGTGGAAGAGTAAAATAAGGTAACATGACTGAGAACCAAGAAACAGCAAACAGGACAATATTTAGAAATGAGAATTAGCAGATGCAGATTATAACAGAATAATTATGAATACTGTATGTTTAAAGAAATAAAAAGAGAAGTTTAGAAATATGTAGAAAACAGAATATTTTTTAAATGGGTAAGCAATAAATAAATGGGACTACATCAAACAAAAAAGTTTCTGCACAGCAAACTAAACCATCACCAAAATAAAAAGGGAGCCCAACTGAATGGGAGAACATATTCACCAATGATAATCTGATAAGGGGTTAATTTCCAAAACATATAAAGAACTCATACAACTCAACAAAAGGAAGACAAACAATCCAATTAAAAAATGGGCAAAGCACCTGAATAAATACTTCTCCAAAGAGGACATACAGTTGACCAATAGACATACAAAAAAATAAAATGCTCAACATCATTAATCATCAGAGAGATGCAAATTAAAATGACAATGAGGCATCACCTCACATCTGCCATAATGGCTACCATCAATAATCAACAAACAAGTGCTGGTGAGGATGTGGAGAAAAGGGAACCCCAGTACACTGCAGGTTGGAATGAAGATTGGTGTGGTCACTATGGTAAACAGTATAGAGCAGGGGTCCTCAAACTTTTTAAACAAGGGGCCAGTTCACTGTCCCTCAGACCGTTGGAGGGCCGGACAATAGTTTAAAAAAAAACTATGAACAAATTCCTATGCACATCGCACATATCTTATTTTGAAGTAAAAAACCAAAATGGGAACAAATACAGTATTTGTATTTGCATGTGGCCCACGGGCCATAGTTTGAGGACCCCTGGCTATAGAGCATATATCCCAAGGATCCCGAAACACCAGTCAGAAAGAATATATACACCACTATGTCATAGCAGCATTTTTTACAATAGCTAAGATATGGAAACAGCCCAAGTGCCCATCAGTAGATGAGTGGATAAAAAAAGCTATGGTAGCCCTGGCTGGTTTGGCTAGTGGATAGAGCATCGGCCTGAGGACTGATGGGTCCTGGGTTTGATTCCGGTCAAGGGCACATGTCGGGGTTGCGGGCTCGATCCCCAATAGGGGGCGTGCAGAAGGCAACCGATCAATGATTCTCTCTCATCATTGATGTTTCTATCTCTCTCTCTCTCTCCTTCTCCCTTCCACTCTGAAACTAATAAAAATATATTAAAAAAAAAAAAACAGCTATGGTATATTTACACAATGGAATACTCTGTGGCTGTAAAAAAGGATCTCTTAACCTTTGCAACAGCAGAGATGGACCTCGAGACAATTATGCTAAGTAAAATCTGCACGGTCAGAGGAATACAACTATCACATGATCTCACTTATATATGGAATCTAATGAACAAAATAAACTGACGAACAAAATAGGTCCAGAAGCATGGATGCATGGAACAGACTGGCAGATCTCAGAGGAAAAAACTAATATGCATACTAGAGGCCTGGGGCACAAAACTTGTGCATGGGGGTGTCCCTCAGCCTGGCCTGCACTCTCTCCCAATCGGGGACCCCTCAGGGGATGTCCGACTGCTGGTTTAGGCCCGATCCCGCAGGGCAATCGGATATCCCTCTTGCAATCCAGGACCGCTGGCTCCTAAACACTCGCCTGCCTGCCTGATCACCCCTACCCACTCTGCCTGCCTGATCGCCCCTAATCACTCTGACTGCCTGCCTGCCTGACTGCCCCAACTGCTCGCCACGCCAATCACCCCACCGCTGCCCCTGCCTCTGGCCTCCCTCTACGAGAGGTGACTGGCCTCCCTCAAGGGAAGGCGCCACCCCCATCACCCCGCTGCTGCTGCCACTGATGGCTGCCGCTGCTGGCCCTTGGTCCTCACTTTCTAGCGCTGGCCTTGCCCCGCGCCCACTGGTGAGTGGAGGGCGATCTGGGGCCAGGCCACCTAGGGTAGGGGTTGTGGGAGGTTGAGGCACAGCAGGTAACACCCTATCCAGCCTCTGTAGAGGTGTGGTGCTGGGACCAGGCCCCTGCCGCTGCCTCTGTGGCTGCCTCTGCGGATGGGGCAGCAGTGGGAATGGTACCGTGCAGCCGCCTCTCCCGCCGCCTCTGTGAAAGGGGCTGCAGCATTGGACTGGCCTGCTCCACTGGCCGTTGCCCTTAAGATGCCGCTTTGTCCAGAAGGACTTTGATCTATCCAATCTAATTAGCATATTACCCTTTTATTAGTATAGACTAGAGGCCCGGTGCACAAAAATTTGTGCACTCGGGGGGGGAGGAGGGTCCCTCAGCCCGGCCTGTGCCCTCTCGCAGTCTGGGACACCTCAGGAGATAACGACCTGCTGGCTTAGGCCTGCTCCCAGGTGGCAGAGGGCAGGCCCAATCCCTAGGTGCAGCCCCTGGTTGGGCTCAGAGCAGGGTCAACTGGGGAGTTGGGGCGCCGCCCCATCATGCACAGAGCAGGGCGATCGGGAGGTTGCGATGCCACCCTCAGTCACGCTCAGGGTAGGGCCGATTGGGGGGTTGGGGCATCGTCCCCTGTCACACTCAAGGCAGGGTCGATGGGGAGGTTGCGGCACCACCACCTGTCACACACAGAGCAGGGTCAATCAGGGGGTTGGGGCACTGCCCCGTCACTCACAGAGCAGGGCCGATCAGGGGGTTGGGGAGCTCCCCCCTGTCACGCACAGAGCAGGGCCCATCAGGGGGTTGAGGAGTTCCCCCCTGTCACACAGTAGGGCCGATAGGGGAGTTGGGGCACCGCACCCTGTCACACTCAGGACAGGGCTGATCAGGGGGTTGGGGCGCCGCCCTCTATCACCCACAGAGCAGGGCCGATCAGGGGGTTGGGACGCCACCACTGTCACACTCAGGGCAGGGCCAATGGGGAGGTTATGACTCTACCCCATCACACAGAGCAGGGCCCGTAGTGGGGGAGGCAGGGGGAGGGGCTTGGGGAGCCGCCCTCTAACACCCACAGAGCAGGGCCGATCAGGTGGTTGGGGCGCCGCCACTCTCATACTCAGGGCAGGGCCAATGGGGAGGTTATGGCTCTACCCCGTCACACACAGAGCAGGGCCCGTGGGGAGTTGGGGGGGTTGGGGCCCCGCCCCCTGTCACACACAGAGCTGCAGGGCGATCAGGGGGTTTGGGCGCTGCCCCCTGTCATGCTGATCCCGGTGCCGGGAGGTCTCGCAGCTCCGCTGATCCCGGTGCTGGGAGGCATATTACCCTTTTACTATATAGAATAGAGGCCTGGTGCATGGGTGGGGCTGGCTGGTTTGCCCTGAAGGGTGTCCTGGATCAGGGTGGGGGTCCCCACTGGGGTTCCTGGCCAGTCTGGCTGAGGGGATGATGGCTGTTTGCAGCTGGTCACACACCCTTCAGGATGGGGGTCCCCACTGGGGTGCCTGGCCAGTCTGGGTGAGGGGCTGAGGGCTGTTTTCAGGCTGGGACTAAAGCTCCCAACTGCTCCGTTTTTTCTTTTCTTTTTTTTTTTTCTGGGCCAGCTTTAGCTCTGAGGCCTCGACTACTGAAAAAAGGTTTCTGGCCTTTGTTTACCGTCTGTATTTAATACAATGTTGCGGTCCGGCTGGCTGAAGCTCTGCTGAGTAAAGCAGGTTTCTGGGTTTTTTTTTACCTTCTTTATTCGCAACATAGTTGCTGAGAGTTGCAGCTGAGAGGCCGGCAAGTCAGGCGGGGAAAGTTGGAGTTCTCCATCACTGAAGCAAGCAAGCCTCCCTGTTCGCATCAGCTGCCTGGCTGCCGGCCGCCATCTTGGCTGCCAGTTAATTTGCATATCTCGGCCCTACTCTCTGAGTGACTGGGGGATTAGCCAATGGGAAGGGTAGCGGAGTGACACTAATTACCATGTTTCTCTTTTATTAGTGTAGATATGCATAGCCCATGGACACAGACAACAGTGTGGTGAAAATGGTGTGGGAGCTGGATAGAGGGGGGAAGAGGAGGAAAAATAGGGGACATCAGCGAGCCTGGGATCTCAGAGCTGGAGTTGATACAGAGTTTCGATTACAGAATGCAAACAAACCAGATACCTTCTTTCAGCAGCAGAGGCCTCAGAGGTGGAGCCAGAGCGAAAGCTGGCCCAGAATAAAAAGAAAAAAAGGAGCAGTTGGGAGCTTCAGTCGGCCTGAAAACAGCCCTCAGCCCCTCACCCAGACTGACCAGGCACCTCAGTGGGGACCCCCACCCTGAAGGGTGTGTGACCAGCTGCAAACAGCCATCATCCCCTCATCCAGACTGGCCAGGCACCCCAGTGGGGATCCCCACCCTGATCCAGGACACCCTTCAGGGCAAACCAGCCAGCCCCGCCCATGCACCAGGCCTCTACCCTATATAGTAAAAGGGTAATATGCCTCCCAGCACCGGGATCAGCAGAGCTGCGAGGCCTCCCAGCACCAGGATCAGCGGAGCCGAGACGCCTCCCGGCACCGGGATCAGCGTGACAGGGGGCAGCGCCCAAGCCCCCTGGTCGCCCTGCGGCACTGTGTGTGACAGGGGTCGGGGCCACAACCTCCCTATCTGCCCTGCTCTGTTCGTGACAGGGGAAGGCGCCCCAACCCCTTGATAAGCCCTGCTCTGTGCCTGATGGGGGGAGCTCCCCAACCCCCTGATTGCCCTGCGGCTCTGTGTGTGACAGGGTGCGGCGCCCCAACCCCCTGATCGGCCCTGCTCTGTGTGTGACAGGGTGCGGCGCCCCAACCCCCTCCCCCCCACGGGCCCTGCTGTGTGTGTGACGGGGTAGAGCCATAACCTCCCCATCGGCCCTGCGTGAGTTTGACAGTGGCGGCGCCCCAACCCCCTGATCGGCCCTGCTCTGTGGGTGATAGAGGGCAGCGTCCCAACCGCCCCCCACGGGCCCTGCGCTGTGTGTGACGGGGTAGAGCCATAACCTCCCCATCAGCCCTGCCCTGAGTGTGAGAATGGCGGCGCCCCAACCCCCTGATCAGCCCTGCTCTGTGGGTGATAGAGGGCAGCGCCCCAACCCCCTGATCAGCCCTGCTCTGTGGGTGATAGAGGGCAGCGCCCCAACCCCCTGATCCACCCTGCCCTGAGTGTGACAGGGGGCAGTGCTCCAAATCCCCTATCGGCCCTACTCTGTGCGTGACAGGGGGCAGCGCCCCAACCCCCTGATTGGCCCTGCTCTATGTATGACAGGGTATGGAGCCCCAACACCCGTGATGGGCCCTGCTCTGAGCATGGCAGGGGGTGGCGCCGCAACCTCCCCATCGACCCTGCCTTGAGTGTGACAGGGGGCAGTTCCCTAACCCCCCAATCGGCCCTACCCTGAGCGTGACTGAGGGTGGCATCGCAACCTCCTAATCCACCCTGCTCTGTGCATGACAGGGGGCGGCGCCCCAACTCCCCAATCGGCCCTGCTCTGAGCCCAACCAGGGGCTGCACCTAGGGATTGGGCCTGCACTCTGCCACCCGGGAGCAGGCCTAAACCAGCAGGTCGTTATCTCCCAAGGGGTCCCAGACTGCGAGAGGGCACAGGCCGGGCTGAGGGAGCCCCCCTTCCACCCCAAGTGCACAAATTTTTGTGCACCGGGCCTCTAGTTAAGAGATAAGAAAAAGGTAGTCATCAGACATCTTTTTATTCTCTTGTATACAATGAAATTGTCATTTTACATTTTTAATTTTTTGACCTAAAACCCTATTAACCATTTCTTTATTTTAACCAATTTTTTCATTTTTATAGTTTTTATATATGTTTCAGATCTCTGGATTGAATAATCTTTTTTTTAATCCTCACCTGAGGATATGTTTTTGTTGATTTGAACGAGAAAGGGAGAGAGAGAGAAAGTCTAAAAGAACATATAATAACCTGTGGAAAAGTATGAAAATTATGACTTGTAACCTTATTTTTTAAACTTTTCAATACACACTTGCTTCTGTCCTCAGTAAGTTACTTAACTATATCATGTCTCCCTCAGCTCACTCATCTGGAAAATAGTAATAATGCCAGCATTTATCTCAAAGGGATGATGTAAAACTCAGAAAAATGGATGGAACTTGGTAAGCCTTCAAAAATTAGTTATATTACTCATATTACTTAACACATGTAGCCCCAACACTCCATAAAAAACACCTCCATCCTGAGACAAGGAAGGCTATAGGAAGCTTTATGTCCATTTTAAATTACATCTAGGTGTGATTATGACTCATTGAGAATTAAGCATAATTTTGGAATATAAAAGATGTATCATAACTGTACTTCATTAGTACACAATGTATGCCATTGGCATATAATGGTAATAACATGCATGTTGGATTAAACAAAATGAAAGACAAAAGAGAAAAGGGATTTAAGGGAGATTGGTGCTGATTTAGGCATTGTGAGACAAACTAAATTCACTTTTATGGGGAGCAATGTTCAGAAGAAAAAGACCTATTAACCTGAATGAGCAAATTTAAGGGAGTTCTCTTTCAGGAGAAAAGCAAGGGATATGAATCAGGCTATGAAAATAATGAGGCTTTAGAAATATGGGTCAGGCAGATTCAACAAATAATGCTGGTAATACTAGGAACTAGTATTGGAAAATTACTTGTATTCTGACCCAAAAGGGACTCTTGACTACTTTAATAGATATGGAGGACAAGGTAGCCATGGGACAATGACATTCCATCTCAGCTGCTAAGGCTCAGGGAGCACACCTATGGGAAACCTATGGATCTCCAAACCTATAGAAGTTCATCTAGGGCACATATAATTTACATTAATGTACTATCACTGTCCCTGCCCTCATGACTCTTCAAAAGAAGACATACAATAAATAAAATAGAAAAATATGCTAATTAACTAGGACGCCATAAAGGGTCTACCGAACAGGAGGAGGTTGTGTGTGCAGCATTGGGGGCAGGGCAGCAGGGGCCTCGGTGTTCCTGCGCTAGGGCAATGGTCGGTAAACCACGGCTCGCGAGCCACATGCGGCTCTTTGGCCCCTTGAGCGTGGCTCTTCTACAAAATACCATGTGCAGGCGCGCACGTACACTGTGATTGAAACTTCTGGCCCATGCGCAGAAGTCGGTTTTCAGCCTGGGCGAGTTTATTTTGAAGAAGTGGAGTTAGAAGAAGTGGGGTGTGTCGATTGGTCAAGTGACGGGAGATGCAGCACAAGCGGGCCCCAGGATACGCAGCGTGGGGGAGGTACATTGTTTTGAGGTATGTTCGCTGAGGTTGACCCCTTCCAACTCTCCCATCCACACTCGTCTATCTGAAACAAGTATACAAGACGAGTGTGGATGGGAGAGTTGGAAGGGATCAACCACAGCAAACGTACCTCAATCAGATTGAGGACGTTTTTAGCAAAGGCCAGCTTAGGAGTACCCTAATTAAGTTAATAACAATGTACCTACCTATATAGTTTAAGTTTAAAAAATTTGGCTCTCAAAAGAAACTTCAATCGTTGTATTGTTGATATTTGGCTCTGTTGATTAATGAGTTTGCCGACCAATGGTCTAGGGCAGCCGTGGGCAAACTACGGCCCGCGGGCCGGATCCCGCCCGTTCGGTTGTTCTATCCGGCCCGCGGAGCCTAAAGAGCAGAGGGTTCTCTTGCTCTCCCCTCCGCTCCTTCACCAGCAGCAGTGTTAACATGTATTAGTTCACACAAACACTCCACCCATGCTTTTGTTCCGGCCCTCCGGTCCAGTTTAAGAACCCATTGTGGCCCTCGAGTCAAAAAGTTTGCCCACCCCTTGTCTAGGGGAAGGCCTGATCAACAGTGGCTGCAGCTGCTTCAAGGGCCAGAGAGGGAGGGAGGCAGGGTCGGACCGGCAGCGGCCGCAGCTTCTGCGGGGTCCAGGGAGCAAGGCAGGGCCAGACCTGTAGCTCAAGGGTGGACGGTGCCACGTGATTTTGAATTGCACACGCTAGGCTCTTAGTCTAATTTAATATAAGAGAAACATGCAAATTGACCATTACCTCCGTTACACCTACAAGCCACGCCCACCAGCCAATCAGGAGCGACTACCCAAATTAACCCAACTAAGATGGCAGTGGCCAAGGAGCTGGAGCGAGCCGGAGGCTTAGGTTGCTCCGGCAATGGAGGAAGCCAAACTTCCCCCCTGCCCTGCCTGCCCTGAGCTCCACTCAAGGCTACAAAGTTTCAATTACAGAAGATAAATAAATCCCAGATATCTGCTTCCAGCCCGCAGTGGTGGCCAACCTGAAAACTGCCATCAGCCCCTTACCCAGGCTGGCCAGACACCCCAGCAGGGACCCCCACCCTGAAGGGGCTGTGGGCAGCCTGAAATCAGCCCTCAGCCCCTCACCCAGGCTGGCCATACCCCCATGGTGTGAGGGTTCCCACTGGGGTGCTTGGCCAGCCTGCAAACAGCCCTCAGCCCCTCACCCAGGCTGGCCAGGCACCCCAGTGGGGACCCCACCCTGAAAGGGGTGTGACCAGCCTGAAAACAGCCCTCAGCCCCTCACCCAGGGTGGCCAGGCACCCCAGCAGGACCCCCACCCTGATCCAGGACACCCTTCAGGGCAAACCAGCCAGCCTCCACCCATGCACCAGACCTCTATCCTATATAATAAAAGGGTAATATGCAAATTGACCCTAACAGCAGAACGACTGGCAATGACTAGTCACTATGACACACACTGACCACCAGGGGGCAGATGCTCAATGCAGAAGTTGGCAAGTGGACATCCCCCGAGGGCTCCTGGGCTGCCAGAAGGATATCTGACTGCCAGCTTAGGCCCGATCCCCCGGGGACCGGGCCTAAGCCAGCAGGTGGACATCCCCCAAGGGGTCCCAGACTGCGAGAGGGCACAGGCCGGACTGAGGGAACTCCCCACCCACCCGAGTACACAAATTTTTGTGCACCGGAGCTCTAGTATAGTATAGTTAGCAAGAACAGAAACTCTTCTGAATATGAATTGTACCCTCCTTGTAGGAGAGAGGTTAGGGTTAGGGTTAGGGTTAAGGACCAGATTGGCTCAGTGGATAGAGCATCAATCTGTGGACTGAAGGGTCCCAGGTTCGATTCTGGTCAAGGGCATGTACCTTGGTTGCAGGCACAACCCCAGCAGGGGGTGTGCAGGAGGCAGCTGATCAATGTTTCTCTCTCATCGATGTTTCTAACTCTCTATCCCTCTATCCCTCTCCCCTCCTCTGTAAAAAAAATCAATAAAACATACATTTAAAAAAATAATCTGCTAATCTAATTCATTTATAAAAATCTATTTCTAAAATAAAAATTGATATGAAGTTATTACATTAAAATTTCCAATTAGAAAATAATAGTTGTTTTTATCAAAGACAAATTAGAGTCAGGCATAATCCCAATGTTCTCAAAAACGATTTCAATTACTTTATAACATTTTCTCATTACATAATTTTGATACTGCTATAATAAAGATCTCTGCTTTTTACTGGAATTTTATTTGCCCATATTTCCCTAAAGTATTAATTAATTTTAAAGCTGCATCTCAGAATATCAATTTAACAATATTCATAAATTGTCAAACATCAGAGTTATGTTTTGTTTTTAAATATATTTTTATTGATTTCAGAGAGGAAGGGAAGACAGAGAGGTAGAAACATCAATGATGAGAGAGAATCATTGATTGTCAGCCTCCTGCATATCTCCTACTGGGGGGATTAAGCCCACAATATGGGCATGTGTCCTGCCTGGGAATCAAACCGTGACCTCCTGGTTCATAGGTCAATGCTCAACCACTGAACAAAACAGACATCAGAGTTGTTTCCCTTTTTTTCCCCTTTAGTTGGACTATAATGAACATCTTTCTGTGTGTAACATTACGCCTTTCAGTTTTCTATCTGCAATCCTATCATACTGTCTGGCTCATATAAGATGCCTGATAAACATTAACTGAACTGAATACAATTTTTACTTTTCAAGAATTATTTTGTAAAGATAATTTCCTAAAAAGTAGAATTAATGAATCAAAGCATATGAATTTCTTTAAGGCTCTTATAATATAACTAGGGGCCCGGTGCATGAAATTCGTGCACTGGGTGTGTGTGGGGGGGAGTGTCTCTCAGCCCAGCCCGCCCCCTCTCACATACTGGGAGCCCTCAGGCATTGACCCCCATCACCCTCCAATCGCAGGCCTGGGCAGGGGACACTCATTTCCCCCCATCACTGGTTCTGCCCCCAGCCCAGGCCTGATGCCTCTGGCCCAGGCGTCAGGCCTGGGCAGGGAACCCCCAGACCCCTCCGATTGCTGGCTCTGCCCCTTGCCCAGGCCTGATGCCTCTGACAGAGGCGTAGACCCCCATCACCCTCCGATCACCTGATAGGCCCCTTGCCCAGGTCTGATGCCTCCGCCAGAGGTGTCAGGCTTGGACAGGGGACGCCCATCTCCCCATGATCACTGGCTCTGGCCCCCGCCCAGGCCTGAGGCCTCTGGCCCAGGAAACATGCCTGGGCAGGGGACCCCCATCTCCCTCTGATCGCTTGCTCTACCCCTCGCCCAAGCCTGATGCCTCTGACCCAGGCTTCAGGCCTGGGCAAGGGGACCATCATATCCCCCCAATCCCCGGCTCAGCCCCCCGCCCAGGCCTGATGCCTCGGCCAGAGGAGTTGACCCTCATCACCCTCTGATCACCAATCACCGGATCGGCCCCTTGACCAGGCCTGAGGCCTCCGGCAGAGGTGTCAGGCCTGGGCAGGGGACCCCCAGCTCCCCGCGGTTGCAGGCTCCGCCCCTGCCCAGGCCTAATGCCTCTGGCTGAGGCGTCCGGCTCGGGCAGCGGGGACCCGCAGCTGCAGCGGCCCCGCGATCGTGGGCTCCGCTTTAGGCCCAGACAAGGGACCCCTAGCTCCCGGGACTGCCAGCTTCGACCGTGCCCAGCTCCCATCGCTGGCTCCACCCCTACTTCCTGCTATCACTGGCCAAGGCGGCAAAGGCGCCTGATTCTCCGATCATGGCTGGGGGGCAGAGCAAAGGCGGCCCCAGGGCCGCCTTTGCCCTGCCCCCCAGCTTTTAGCTCCCCCCTGGGTTTCCAATCACTGTCAGTGGCAGGGGGCTTCTTCCTGCTTTCCCTTTCGCCTCCCTGCATTGTGCCTACGTATGCAAATTAATCGCCATCTTGTTGGCAGTTAACTGCCAATCATAGTTGGCAGTTAATTTGCATATAGCCCTGATTAGCCAATGAAAAGGGTATCGTCGTACGCCAATTACCATTTTTCTCTTTTATTAGTGTTGATGCTTTCCTCTAAAATCATGTCATTTTTATGACCCATAAGAAATAAATTAGTATTCGTTCATTACAGTATTTCCCAGTATTAGATTTTATCATTTGAAAATTTCAATTCTTTCTATATATATAATTTGACCTCAGAAAGTGAAGAGAAGTCATAATTCTGACAATATATTGTCTTTACTACCACTTCACTAGTTACCAAAGTACAAAAACTATTAATTCTAATTCTGGAAACTCAATTGTAATTATGTAAAAACTCTTTATTTCAAAATTCAATTCATAGTTGGAATTTGGCATGTCTTCATATTTTAGTAACATCTGGTTGAGGTTATAATGTAAACCAAGTATGGCAATATAATAGCCAGACATAAAGGCAATTTTTTGCCCAAAAACAGTGAATTCTACTTTCACTAGACACACACACACACATACACACAATCTAAAAGGAACATATTGATAATGGTTTACACGTTTATGATCTGATGATCACAATTCCTGGTGAAACCAGAATAACCTATCTATGACAGTAAAATTGCACCAAGAAGAAAAAGTCTGAACTTCCTAAAACTCACTACAGAAATTCAGATAAATTATTGCAGATTAACATATTTAGTTGACAATAAAGAGGTAAGTTCTCTCCTACATCTTTAAAATAACCCATTTGGGCCGAAACCAGTTTGGCTCAGTGGATAGAGCGTCGGCCTGCGGACTGAAAGGTCCCAGGTTCGATTCCGGTCAAGGGCATGTACCTGGGTTGCGGGCACATCCCCAGTAGGAGATGTGCAGGAGGCAGCTGATCAATGTTTCTCTCTCATCGATGTTTCTAACGCTCTATCCCTCTCCCTTCCTCTCTGTAAAAAATCAATAAAAAATATTAAAAAAAAATAACCCATTTGGGTAATTGTATATTTTCCCCCTGACAATTTCAGGAACTACAATTGTGTGTGATTAGAAAGAGGGCATCGATCATAAGCATTTTTATTATTTGTTTTGACTATTTGCAATGTTTCAAATTGGTTACTTACTTTTACAACTGGCTGTTTAACTTGCTATAATTCCCAGTAGGGTTCTTTTTCACTACCTGGAGTAAATTCATCATTTTAAAAT